>NC_081137.1:17804332-19004332 GCF_958295425.1 Solea solea | reverse complement strand
AATAGGCCTCTCTCCCTACGGTCCCAACTCGCCTCGGCACGGCACGGTTTAGGTTGGTTTTCCACTACAACGCACTCTGTTAAGCTCTGTTAAGTATTTCCCTGGTAATTGTTGGAGATTAACCCACGTTTTTTTATGATTGTTAAGTGTTTTTAATGGAGCTACAGTTCGCCGTTGTTTGGCTTGATTCTTGTGACGTCAAATGTCTGCTGGGTGTGGTTCCAGTTCACCCACAGAATTAGCGGTAGATACTGAATGAATAGCCTAGTTTTATCTCATCCCTAACCTCCACTTATTAAGTTATCATAGAAGTAACCACAACAACTGCTGAATACGAAACTGCTATCTGCTCAGTCACTACATGCTCAGACTTTAATGTCCAAGTTATAATTAAATCAACATTTTTGTTTTTCAAGGAAGCTGATGCAGCAATTGCTTATGAAGTATATGTAAATGTTGTTGTGCCCATAGACCTGTTTGTATGAAATGAGGACCCGGTGGACGCCTTTCAAAAACACGAGCTGTCCTTGAGCTTTCATCCCCCCCCCCACACACATCTTCGCCTTGACTCCTCTGAACAATGTAGCAACAGTTTCTCCTTCTTTCTTCCAGTAAAGGATCAGATTGAGTGTGGTTGAAGAGATAAAGCGTGGTAACCAAACACTCTATCTGTTCCAGATGGAATTCCTGCACAAGGACATTAGCCCGGGCCTTTGTTTACTAGTATTAACCAAGACCACTTGGGTGCTGCAGTTGGAATGCACACATTTCCACACTCACTTTTTACTTAAAGTCTGCTCCATATTCTTTTGACACGTACCCTGCAGAAGTGTGAGTTAGCCAACAAGAGCAAACAAGGACCCAAAAGCAGACGCGCAGCTGTGACCTAATTCAGGGTTCAGATCCGAGATCTGCTGCGAAACTGGCCCCAAATGAAATTACACTCTCACACAACTCGGCTATTTATATCAATAAATATTTTCTGAACCAAAATGACTTTGCTTAATTACATGTCTGAGGGACGTGCACATGAAATGACAGGGTTTTCAAACCCTGGCTCTTTTGGGGCGAAATGAGGAAACGAGCGCGATGAAACCATTTCCTGGTCTTGCATATGATGAGGTTTGGTGAGTAACCCGTGGTTAGGTTTAGTCACAATGTCAGGAAAAGGTTTAAGGGTCAGGGAAAAGATGCCGTTTTTGTTTTTTTTTACCCTCAGCCGGTCGGTCTGCCGCTTGATGGAATCTTCCCATGTTTGGTCTCTGGATCTGGACTGTCCTCTGCTGCACTCCACCAGTGAGAGCATTTCCCTAAAATACTTGTGAACTTCATCGCTATTTGGTCACATGTGAAAAACAAAGGAAAATCTGAAAAGGAAAATGCATTCCTTACATTACAACTCTTAAATATACATGCAGCCCAGAGCTGTGTGAGAACACAGGGTTGCTAATACAGTTTTAAGAGTTTTAAGTCGTAATAGAGTTCAACTTAATGAGCTTGTGCGTCTGTAACTCCGTGCCTTGACCTTTGACCTGTTCTCAGACAATGTGACTGACCACAGCTGTTGTCACACAGTCGTTGAGGAGTGACAGTGTGACAGTGAAGCAGAGTGGACTGTAAGGGAAGCTGCTACAGCAGTCAGCTGTCACTCAAGTCATTATTTACATTCTGCCTTTCCTGCTGCTATAAGTTAAAAAAAAGTACAGATGAGAAAGGACAGCAACTGGGGAAAACAGACAGACAGCCAGCATCTGGCTTACAGATTACCAGACACTCACATAATCAGTCGGCAGGTAATCTGAAAGTGAGGAACTGACAGTCTGACAGTAAATCATAAAGAGAACTGACTAATGAGCAAGAGAAGAGGAGGCAAGGCAGCTGACAACAAAGGCAGTCAGGTGATCAGCAGCAGCAGCAGAGGAGAGAAGCTCACTGAGGACATCCAGTGGACAGGTGTGGCATGACGCTACAAAGAGAAGCATCTCAGACTTTTTCCACTTCTCTCCTGCTCCTCATTTAAACCTGAATGTGAATGTTCATAATTTCATGGAGGATGTTTTAGGCCACAATTACAGAAAAAAATCTGCTATACTAGCAGGAAAAATCAGACCGCAATTACAGTTCAAAAGAGAAAGAAAATTGAAACAGCTGATTTTAAATGAAAAGAGAATATGTTAAATGCTGATGGAAAAAAAAAACGTAACTAACTTAACTAAAATGAAATTAACTGCATTTATAAAAGATGAAATAGATGACAAATAATCAAATAACCCGGGAACGGGAAATGAAAAAGGCTTGAGTGGAAATGCACGGTTTCATCTTTAAATATTTGAATTATGAGCAAAAATAAACCCCCTCACCATACAGGAGAGAAGAAGCCTGATCACTTTCTCACTCCAATTATGCCGCACAGCAGGAGTGTCCTCAACTGTTTTCAGACAGTTTATGGATTGAGATTAAACTATGACTCTCTGTTCATTCAAATTGGTGTGATTTGATTTACTCTGCACACAAGTGAAACATAATGGATACAGTGCAGGGAGAGAGCGAAAAATCATTCGGACTCACTGAGCAAATATGCAGAGAATACTCTGATTACAAAACACAACATGTGTTCTTACAGACAACCAACAATAATACATCAAATACAATTAAAACAATTCATTCCGAGATAGTTTTCAGCCCGATGAGGAAAAACTATTCCATTATTTGACACCTCTAAGTCTTAATGAGACGATTTTTATTCACCAAGTTTTATATTTTAGACTTCAGGCTTCTGTTAATTAATTTAGAGATGTTTTTTAGCAGTGGTGGGTGGCATAAGAGAATAATTACCAAGTCAATGGATAATGAGTATGTTGTGTGTTGACGGATTATATAAAACCCTCCAAGAGGGAACAACTGATTAAAGTGCCTCCTGCTGGTTTGTCAAAGGAATTGCCATAAATGGGCAAAATTGTCTTGGAAACGAGACATGGTTTTGTACAAAAAAACGAGTTCAAGATGGAGGGGTTTAAGTGGTAATAATGGAGTGCTTATTTGATCATTTACATACTGTGTGCGTGCGTGTGAACGCGACATGGAACACAGAGGTGTGTATTCTCGTCTGAAAACTCTCTGCTGCCCACTTCTGCTCGCTGGCAAGTTCAAAGTCTCAGTGATCCTCCTGTCATCTGTTCAGAAACAACAGCCCGAACTTCTCTGCCTCTCAGTAACCGAGCGTCTCGCTGATGGAGTTTCTCTTTGAATCCGCTGGTGCAGTTTTCAGCACGAGTGAAAAGGAAATTCCATCCTATTATTTTCAGGCAGAGTCAAACAAAGCTTGTCATGCAGATGAAAGTCGGGAGACAAAGACGGGAGCGTACACACGCACTCGGCTGGCTAAAGTTTAAAACAAAAACAAGTGCAACTTGAATCAAATTAGGTTGAATGTGAGGAAACTTAAGACTGTGTTGCATTTGTTTTCTCTGGCTCTGTAGTCGAGAGTCATGGTGCTACTTGGACACGCCGTTGTCGGTGTTGGACCTGAGTTCATAGGGTGTTTGGGATCTTTGAACATCAGACACCTTCGCCCGGGTGACTCAGCTGGAGACGAGAAAACAAATCCAGCTTACGAAAGAATCACAGAGCGACGGGAATCAAATTAGCCGCAGTGGAAGGAAACTGAGATTTGTTTTATTCTAAATGTACGCTCCTGTGGCCAGAGGTGGAACGTAATGAATTACATTTACTCGCGTTACTCGAACTGAGGAGTATGATGAGGACAGGTGAATGTTGAGGACAGGTGAATGAATGATAAGGACAGGTGAATGAATGATGAGGATATGTGAATGATGAGGACAGGTGAATGAATGATGATGATATGTGAATGAATGACGAGGACAGGTGAATGACTGATGAGGACATATGAATGATGAGGACAGGTGAATGAATGTTGAGGATATGTGAATGAATGATGAGGACATGTGAATTAATTATGAGGACTTGTGAATGTTAAGGACAGGTGAACGATAAGGACAGGTGAATGATGAGGACAGATGAACGAATGTTGATGACAGGTGAATGTCAGCACTTGAATTCGTAAAGGTTTGCTTTTAATTAAAAAAATTCATGTGAGATTTGTGTCCTTTTGGCACGACACAAGAAAGTACCTTGTTAAAAAAGTAACCAAGTAACTTTTACTCTGAGTACATTATAAACAAGCTACTTTTTTTACTCTAACTTGGGTACATTTTTACACCAGTACTTTCACTTGTACTTAAATTATAAGTAGTATATGTACTGTATATCCCCTTTTCCCTTCTCTTTAGAATGGCTGGTATATTTTTGGGGACAGCATATACGACAGGCATGTATAAGCACTCTTCTTCTGTCTGTCTTGACTCTGTTGATCAATGTCAGATGCTGACTTCTCTGCTGTCGCGGGTTATGTGACTTACTTGCTGTAGCTGCATCCTGACCGCTCTCATTAACGCCAAACTGCGGCTCGCTCGCCGCATGCTTTTTGTTCCCGCCTCCATTCTGTGTAAAGAAAAAGTCCAGAAATGGTCGCGTGTGATCTCACATCAACACTTTCAGAAACAATTGAAGCCGTCTTTCTGACAGTCGTGTCACGGTCACATCACTTAGATCACATTCTTTCATCATCCTGATGGGTGATGTCTGTCTCATCAGTGGACTCAACTGATCTTTCCGCATCAGCAGCAGCAGCAGCAGCATCAGCAGCAGCAGCTTAATGAAAATACTGTGGTGCTCCTGTCGTTCAAAACTCTCCCAATTAGTATAAATGCTCGTGCTCGTGATTGTTCTGCACATGACGAGCGATCAGACGACAAACACAGCTGAAGCAGAAGTAAGTGAGCCCGGTCAGGGGGAAAATGACGGGGGAAGTGCATTCAGAATTCACAGAATTTCAGTGTTTTTGCAGGGGCGGACGTTTTGTCTTGAGGAGTGACAGGACAATGTGGGATCAGTGATTTACCAAGAAGGTTGTATTTTTAGCCTTTTTTTTCCTCCCCTTCCTTCGTGAGCAGCACGACTCGCAGTGTACAGGACGGATTTGGATGACATTCTCTTATTGATTTTGTTGGTGCTCTGAAAGGCGTCTGTATTCAGCATTTATTTATTCATTTTATTAACAGTTGTGTGTATTGACATCATGGGAGTTTGTGCTCTCTTCCATCGTTCCATCAGTTTAGTCGTGTATCTTGGTTTTTTAAAGATCTCTAAGTTATACCGCCATTCATGTACATCGGGCATACATACAGTGTCAAAGCCGTGGAGGCATGTTACAGTATAATAATAATAATAATAATAATAATACATCGTATTTTTATAGCGCTTTTCTTAACACTCAAAGACGCTTGTATCTCCTCTGCAGCTGCTTGCTCACTCGCGGTGAATAATACAAAAGGAGAACTATGGTGAAAAGTAAGAGCAGGGATTCTTTTCTTAGACCAACAATGAGGCGTAATCTTCAATAGGTATATTAAGGTTGTTTGAGGTTTTGCGATGAGGCGGAACTGTGCACGTGGCCAGCTGGCCTCCAAACACCAGTCAAAGTAAAAAAAAACGTTGCTCCAGATTCCACGAAACAGAGATGTGGAGATCCGTTGCCCCCGGACTTTCCCACCTCTTTTGACAGAGCGGTATTCAGTTTCAGTCCTAGTGTTGTCGTTTTACTCATTGTAATATTGTGTTGTGATGTTTTTCCAAGGTCAAGTTCAAGACAGCCTGTATAGACAGAGAGTGACTGAGTCTGGTTTCAGTGATATTATGTGAACCTCCATTGTGGTCTTATGTTGTGTGTGTGTGTGTGGTCTTAACCGTTAAGTCCTCATCAGGGTCACGGGCAAGTAGAAGACACAACAGATTCCAATGTGACGTCAACCCAACACTACATTAATCCCCTGTTTACATTCATGCCCACATCGCAACCTATTATCCCATCCCATAATCCCTTACCTTAACCACTTGTCATGTCCCCTAACCTTAACATCCCTGGAGGTTGTCAACGACAGAGGCACAAACATAAACGATATGTGATACACTATGTATACAATGTCAGGTCATGTTTTATGAATTTACATTTCAAAGAGCTTTCTTTTGCGTCGCGAGGGGTCAACTGTGGTAACTCAGGTCTGTTTTTTCTTTTATTCCCTTGTATCTTCCACCGTTGTCATTAGATAATGAAGATTTCTACATAAAAAAACAGCACAAAATATCCTGTCAGTGGAAAAAGATGCAAAGATGGCGTCAGAGAGCTATAGAAAGTGGAGATACGTTACGTTTGGGTGAGGTTGGCCATGGATTCCTTTAGTTAATCCATTAAAAGTAAAAAACAAATAACACACACACAGAAAGTAACTTGATTGTTAACTTTTTTTATTGCCGTCATGTTTACTTCTTAACTTTCTCCGTAAACAGTCATCCAACAGTGGCATCTGATTTCCTTCTTGTCAGTCTTTTGAGACATGGTTTGATTAAAGTGATTTTTAGTTGTGTTGCGTTTACAACACTATTAAGAAGGACTGACTTTTTCTACCCTCACTATAAACACTTTAGCTTATTATATGATGATGTTATTATATTTTCTACGAAAACAAAGCATCTCTTTGTTCAGAGGTACGTGCGCTCCACTCTTAAATATAGACGATTCTACACAGTACATTTCTAATAGAACTGCAGCCACGCCGTGCTGTGAATGCTACTTTATGGGTGATATGATGCCGGGGCTTAGTTCTACACCAGGCGGGAGACATTGCTGCGCATGACTGCATCCAGCAGCGGCGTACACAGGTGTCTGCGCTCCTTGTGTTAGTGTCTGAGCCGCCTGTAGAAGATGACAGCCGCACCCACAGCCACGACCACCGCCACCGCGAGGACGCCCACAGCCACACCGAGTCCCACCGTGGAGCCAGAG
Source organism: Solea solea (assembly GCF_958295425.1). NCBI lineage: Eukaryota > Metazoa > Chordata > Actinopteri > Pleuronectiformes > Soleidae > Solea > Solea solea. Next base: position 18,997,410 of record NC_081137.1, on the reverse strand, counting down.
TTGGATTGGGCACTGGACATGGCTGGTGGGGAGTACAAACACGGCATCATTTCATATACTTTTTAACTGTCTGTCATTGGCTTTGAAACATTTCATTATTTTGCTAAAAGCCACAATAACATACCTTCCTCCTGAGATGTCAGTTCTGGAAAAAAAAAAAAAAAAAAGGAAAATCAATGAGGTAATTACAACGATCATGAGGAATAACACTGTAGATTTCATTAAGTGGACCTTTAGTAGTCTAACCCTAACACTTGTAAACTAATCATTGTGCCGATGGTTAAGTAATTAGTAATTATTGATCGGTTAACCATTATGTGGTTGCACAACTCCTCATCAACAGGGAATGAGGAAAAGTTAATGATTAATTACTAATCACTTAATCATTACTTAGCATTAAAGAGTGTTACCCAGAGTTGCACATCGCTTCAGAGGCAATGACGCTGTAAGTCATGATGAAGACATCTAGTGATGGATGTTATTCTGCAGATCATTTACATTTAAAGATGTGAATCCTTGCTTTTACAGAACAGTGTATTTCCTCGTCGCTACATTACTACTACCACTGCTCGATATTATATTTAAGCTGCGGTCGTCAGTGATGCTGGAACAATAGATGATTGTTAAAAAAAGGAGGTTTGATACAGATAACTGTGACATACAATGTGTGTGTGTGTGCTCCTTTCAGCTTTTTAGAGCAGAGAATGTGGCTGAATTCTGTGATTTGAGAGCTCATTGTGAGACGACGAGGAGATTTCTCTTTGTGCTTTACCACGGACTTGAAGTGTCCGAATGTGGAGAGTTTGCAGTTCGACTGTGGGCGACTGACATGGATTGTCTGTTCGTGGGCTAAATGGGAAATTGTAATTGCATCTCGGATGCTTATCTTCTTAACTGAAGTGCTGTCTTTTTATTGTGTTATGGCACCAGACTCCTCTGTTAAATATTGAGATTTTAGACATTTCCTTTGCTCAATGTTGGAGGTTAACGCACGTTGCCAGGACCTCAAAGTCTTTTTAACTGATCTACAGTTCGGCATTGTTCGGTTTGACTCCTGTGTCGGACGTCGCGCTCGTGACTCTTCTAGTGACGACACTCTCTGACCAATCAGTGACACACGGTCTGTTGACGTCACATTTTAGTACCGGCTTAGCTCACTTGGAACCTCTAATGGAAAAGCAAAAACAAACAGTTTGTCAAACAGTTACAGTCACACTCACGGTTGTCATTTTTGGTAAGAATGGGGAAGTTGGAGGATAAGGTGGTCGCCTCTGAAACATCACTGGCAGACACATCCCTCCTCCTCCTGGCGGTGCTGCTACATTTCTGTAGATGAGACAAAAAAACTCAAATAACAAACAAAGTTCCCTCCGTCCCTCTTTTTGTTATTAGAACCTCCACTCACAAAATCAATGCAGGTGCTGATCGCGCAGAGTCGTGCGATACAGTGGATGTAGTAAGTGGACACCGTCTCGTTCTGCTGCTCTATGAACCTGAAGGCCTTGAAGGAGAAGCGGGAACTGTGACTGTCACCGTTCTCATAGATTGAGGTCATGGTGTCCTGAGAGCACCTGTTTGAGATCAAGGGAATAGAGTTGACCCAGCACGGCGGCGGTGGACTGTTGCCATTGTTGAGCCTGAGTCATGAGACTTACGAGACAAACAGGTTGAAGGCCGACGAGTTTGTGGGGTAAGGAGAGACGGAAGCATAGCATCGGTCCAGGTGGACGTTGTACCTGGAGGGCGAGGGAAGAATGGACTTTCGTCAAGAGACGTTTACACTGAAGACCACTCACTTCACTGCTAGTTTATTATGTCCCAGGAGTGGAAACATCTGAGACACCACGGATCCAAGAGTGCATTGCATGAAATATGTGAGTCAGCACTTACTGAGCAGTCAGGTTGGACGCTTCGACTTCTACGTAAATCGCCGTCCTTAGCTCTAATCCACTGGTTGGTATGACTAGAGGATTTTGGAAGTTGATGTCCTGTCAACAAACATGTAGAGTAGGTCATTTTTTCAGCGTACACTGTCTACTTTGTTATTTTTCAGCTTCTTAAATGTGAATATTGTCTACTTTGTTATTTTTCAGCTTCTTAAATGTGAATATTTTCTACTTTCTGTCATTTTTCAGCTTCTTAAATGTGAATATTTTCTACTTTCTGTTATTTTCCAGCTTCTGAATGTGAATATTTTCTACTTTCTGTCATTTTTCAGCTTCTTAAATGTGAATATTTTCTACTTTCTGTTATTTTCCAGCTTCTGAATGTGAATATTTTCTACTTTCTGTCATTTTTCAGCTTCTTAAATGTGAATATTTTCTACTTTCTGTTATTTTCCAGCTTCTTAAATGTGAATATGTTTGACTTTCTGTCATTTTTCAGCTTCTGAATGTAAATATTTTCTACTTTCTGTCATTTTTCAGCTTCTTAAATGTGAATATTTTTTAGAGATTTTTCTGACTGGACTTTTTAGCATCAGTTCCTCTGTGTTCCTTGTGTTCTCCTCGTGTTTTCTGGCTTGTTTTCCGTCCCAGCCCTGCACCCAGTTAATCTAACACCACAAACAATTTGTGTCAGAACCATGTCTCAAACATGTCATTTCAACTTACACTGTAGAGTTTCATGCTCAGGGTGCTGATGAAGCTTCCATTCTTGTCCGTCAATGCAATAGAAGATGATGACCTTCATGGGACATGAGACAAAACGAGGGTGTGTGAGTGAGGGGTAGAATATATCTGACTGCATCGCACGTGACGCTGTTCACCAGTAAATAACTTTAGCTTTACTTGTGAGACCCAGTGAGAATACGTCTTCTTTTGAGGGGAACTATGATGGCGACAGTTATGTATCACCAAGTCCGTGAATTCATTTTCTTTTAACCCACGCTCGCACAACGGAAAAGGGCATCTTTGTGTTTGTCTCAGCGAAATGTCACATAATTCGATAAAATATGAGAGCGTGACATTCATCAGATGGTCTCAACAAACCCATGTACAGTTATGCTCCAGGAAACATCTCTATAAACAGAAGAAGAGAGATCTTACACGTCCACCTGGGTGTTGTTGATGAGATACTCCAGAGGGTAAGCACAGGAATAGAAATATTTGAGCTCAGCGTTATAGGTGACCATTCCCGTGGTTGGATCGTGAGACTGCACCTTGCCACTGACATTAACCGTCTGGATGTTGGAGAAGTCAGAAAAGATCCCTGTTCCAGCTGCACTGGTGGTCTGGAGGCAACACATGACGCAGAGTCAAACACACACACACACACAGAGAGAAAGAGAGACGGTGTTTTTTAAAGAATTTTAATCCTCCTCCAACTTCTACTAACCTGGAAGAGGCTGCCGCAAGCGTTGGTCATGTTGAGTGGGAAGGTGAACCTGACAACAGGCGGGTTGGCGGACTCATCCAGAGTTCCCTCGCACTCCGGATTGTTGTATATGTTGTTGAGGATGAGCAGAGATTCGTTGTAGCCGGTGTAGATAACGGGACAGACGATGATAGCCAGGCTAATCGAGGCCGTCCCACATGAAACTGAGATGTCAGTGTACTCTAAGAGAGAGCGAGCGAGGGAGACACACGTTACCGAGCTTTTCTAAACAAACTGTCACATGAACTCTTACTCGGCCGCAAACCTAATTTCACGTCTGTCAGGAAAGGAAAACAGAAAAATCCTGGAGGCAAGAATGTTCCGTTTCAATGTGCCGTCCTGCTTTATTTTTTTTACACCCGTGAGGCAACAGTGAAAAGGTCTCAATGTAATCATGCATTTTGAGAATCATATGTTTTGACACCAGGGGGTCAACGACATGGTACATTGATTGCGTAAATGGATCAGAAGAGAACAAACACAGCTCTATACTGTACCTGGACGTCGAAATTCACTTGTGCACGTTAACTGGTGACTTTCTGCCACCATGGACACCAAGAAGAGAACACCAAGAAGTTTCATTTTAGCCTTCCTTTTTGTGGACATTCCTGCAACAGCGACAGTTACATATGCTTTAAAATAAGCACACACGTGTCTGTAATGTAGTGTAAAAAAAAAAAAAAAGCACCCACCTCTGTGGCTCTGCTGCTGTCCCCTCTTCTCTGCTTGTCTCCAGCGTGGGCCAATGTGTGGAGCTGGAGGTTCTTAAATACAGCTGTGGCTCTGTCACGTGATTGGACAGAAACAAGGTCAGTGTGGTTTGGTGTATCCACCTTAACTTTATTGAATGGGAGCCATGTCTTTTGTACAGGGGCTTCCATGGACCCTACCTTAAGGTACAATGTCCATGGACGTCACTGCACCGAAGCATTAATGAAACCCTACACAGCGAGACTCATTATGAGGGACCGCAAACAATGGCCGTGCTCCTTTTCTTCAAAATATAGATTCCCTTAGAATGCTAACATGAGACTTTATGAAGTAAGTGTTAAATCCCCGGAGATCACACCTAATACTTTGATGCCCTTTTCTTTGGTGAGAGTTCTTGCATTCATAATAAAAGCAATATCCTTTAGCGTGACCCAGAGATCATCCTCCAACGTTATCCCAGTGTCCTGAGGAATATTGCACAGAGCAGCTGTGTTTACGTTCGTCTTCTATGTTGTGCTTCACCACGGACACAATTCCTCTTGCTCCATGCCACTGTTTTTTTTACGCAGCAGCTGTGATGGATGCACCGGCAAAAAATAACCCCAGATTATGTTTGTTTTTGACACATTTTCTGACGTGAATGAAGTTCTCCACACAGGGAGGAGGGTGTTGGCTGTGGCGTGTGACAAAGTGAGATGTTCTCAGAGTCAGATCACATCTGATTGATCCGTGCTGCATGCAACACAGATCAACTACCGTCTCTTTATGTACAAATGAAAGAATACTGAGAAGAAGAAGAACTTTAAATGGCTGCATCGCCACTATCAAACTCTGCAGGAGTGTTGTGATTTGCTTTCATAATTTACAAAAAAAGAGTTGTGATGTGACCAGAAGATAAGTTTACACTTCAGAAAACTGTCTGCCCAAACCAGAAAACAGCAGTTCAAAGACGAGTGCAGTGTCTGAAATTTGATTTAAACTGCTTCTTTCTTTCTTTTTCTTTTTTATTTATTTATCTCCGAGTCACTGAATAACTTCTGAGCTAAGTTATGAGTAACTACGGTGTCTATGTTGTGTCTCAAAAGCACAACACTGTGTACCAATCTATAAAAATCATAGACATGTGCTTCCAAAAGCGAAGCCAAAGCATCCGTATCTCTGTATCTGGATGCAGAATCTGTCAAATCTGACAAAACAAAGTCAGACATGGAGACACTGAATATATTTGTCAGTACACTCAGTCATGAGACAATGACAACACATCACAGCCTATTGTTACAAAAATAAATGTTATTTGTTTCGTACATATGTAACATTTTACTCTAATTAAACCTCATATGAGGTCATCATGAAGCTCCGGAAGCCTTAAAGCTCCAGTGTGGAACTTCTACTGCCCCCCTGTGGATTTATGAGTATACACACACACACATACTTGTAAAGCGTCCTTAGTGAGGACCCTCATGAGAATAATGCATTCCCCTATCCTGTACCCTAAAATTGTAACATGACATGTGAATTCCTACTGAACGTGTAGGTTTCTTTTTAACTGTAGAATCCACTTCTGAAACTTTTGGCCTTTATTTAACCAGGAAAATCCCATTGAGATTAAGAACCTCTTTTTTCAAGGGAGTCCTGGCCAAGATAGACAGCAGCAAACACGGAAAACACTCAACAGTTACAAATGTACGCAGTTAAAACACGAGCAGAAAACAAATCATCAAAAGAATAGTACGTTATGGAAAAACAAGTGCATGTCGTGGAGTCAGCCTTTAAGAGCTCTCAGTTTGGATTTGAAAGCGTTGAAATGAAATGAAACTCAGTCAGTTTCCAGTGTTTCAAAGTGAGGTCTGTTAACGCCCGCTTTTTTAAATCAAACCATGTCCTTTTGCTCATGAACATTCGTGAGAGAACTCTCCAGAGAATATTCAGTAGTAGTGAAATGCAAAAACCGTCAACATCGACGGGACATAGACGTCGTGCAACAGCTGCAGCTTCCTCACTCTTGGTCTGCAGGTGTCAGGATCAGTGGCCCGACAAACAGCGAAGCAGACGATGAAGTCGCTGATTGGAGGCCGGCAGTCGTTCATATGCAGATCACTTGTGGTTTGCTGCTCCTGTTCTCCTGGCATGTGCTGTTTACTAATGGCTGCTGGACAGTGGACGGCCACTGTCGCACTATCACACTCCCTGATGCACATGCAAATGTGCTGTCGCTGAGGCCTGGTTTACAAAAACCAATGCTGTAAATGTATAATCCTTCCTGTCTTTAATGACAATGATGCCTGATCCTCTTTGTACAAATGTGTCTTTGATTATGGAATCGGTGAGCTCTGAGCATGTGAGTTTTAAGTGCTTTAAGTGGCTTTTAATAAGGGAAAAGTGCTGCATAGTTATATTTACATTGTGTCAAGTAAGACACATAATACACAAGCTTTTACACGGCCTTGGTTGGATAAAACCACTTCATAAGCCCTACAGTAACTGTCGTTTTTAATTCAGCTGGAGGAGATAACAGTCCTCTTATTCTTCTCTGCAGCATTTGGTGTTTCCAGGGGAGCGAGGGATGAAAAGGTGTCTCCACAGTTGGGATCTGTGTGCCATAGAGAGTCGAGAGTGTTAAAGTTTGTTAATCTGCTGGAAAAGTCACTCATGTAAGACAAATCAATCATGGAGCGACTCGTTGTCTTCAACAAGGACGAAAAGGCTGTTTAAATCGCTCAGTGTGTCTCCTCACTTTTGCCTTTGTATAAACAGAAACATGGACACGTAGGACATTTATCAGGATTATCGTAGCAGTTATTAGTGTTATAACTAGGCTTAAAGGGCCAAATTTATACAGAAAATCACACGTGTAACAGGTTAGGGATGCCGCTTGTGTGGTGATCACTGCATGTCAGGTACAGAATGCGACGGACTGAAGGGCCAAACTGAAGAGAGAGAAAATAAAGGTAATCTTTTGAGAATTAAGTAGTTTTTTATCATTATTATCACTTTTTTATTTTACATGCTTCATTGTGGAAAGGGAAAGTTATCCGAGAGTTGAAGGTGTCAGGATATTGCAGGTCTGGATTAATATCTACCCCAGTGGCATAATAAGGTCACTTATATTCCCGTGTGTCAAGTTTTAGCAATATGTTGCTCAACCTCCTCGGACTTGGAGTGCACAGGGAGCACTGATGGCTTGAAACCCGGCGCCGGAGCCATTCATTTTAGCAGAGGCTTTTCCTGTCAACACGGTGGTGTAAACAAACACGATGCCCGGAGCTCTATTGCTGCACAGATTTCAGCCCGTCTTGATTGATCGAGGAGTTGCTTTTGAAACTGGACTCAAGGCACACAGGTCACTGAGACAAAACAAGCGTTGTACAGATTTGATATTTAATGTACAAGTTGTGCTGAGTGGAGTTTGGGCATGACTACTTTTCATCGTGAGCCTTCCAGTATCTTTTTTTTCACTTTCACCAACCGAGTGACAGCAGACTTTAGTTTAGTTTAGCTGTTGCACCCAGAGGCTAATTCATTATCAGACACCATGAGTTGCAAGAGTGACAGATAAACAACAGGAGGATCAGTCTGGAACATGACCTGAAACCACATCCAACATGCACAAAGGGGACAGCTGGTTAAAAAAAAAAGGAATAAAAGAAACCCCACAAACGACCAAAGAGAAAAATGTATGACGTCAGTTGCGTCACATTGTTATCTTTAAGTTTTATGTTTTTATCCATAGATTTTACAAGGATGATGGATTTCGTCACTGGGTGAACAGAGAGTCAGTATTTTCACCAGATGTGTTATGGAAATCTCTCAGGATAACTCACCTTCTGCTACAAAACTTCCTAAACTGCAAAGACATATTCACTGGGAGTTATAATATATGCACAACTGTTAAAAACAAAAAGTTAGAGGTAAATATGGCAGATTTTGGTTCAATACTGCAGCATTAGACAGTTTTGAGGCCAACTGGTTCTGCGACTTTGACAAATCTGATCTACACAATGACACGCTTTTGAGACTCGCTCACCGCATCAACCATTCTGTCCGCCCAGCCCTCAGACGGTACTTAATGTTGCAGATTTATGCTGTGACTCAGAGTTAAAAGGCAGTTTAAATTAAATATCAGCCATGGTTCTGTACTTTGAACGGCTGTCTTCCTATTCGGCTCGTCGGTGTTCTGAAGTGTCAACTTGTTTTTCAGGCCACAGAGCAACTCTTATAAGATTATAAGAGCAAAACAGAACGTTTCCCCAAAGCACAAATCTATCCCCATCAAAACTCAGTCATTTACGGTAATATTTAAAAAACACTTGATTGTGGGCATTCCCCTAACAACGGTTATGTTAATGGTTACATACTGCCGTGATGACATTATACTGGCACATTTTCATGACTTGTCATATATGTACAGTCTTATGAGCCCAGAAAAATGTTCAAAAAACATGTTTCAAAGAAAAAAAGTTGTGGAACACTGAATCAAACACCTGATTAGCTAATTCCAAAAGTTAGAGAAACACATTTGTAACGGGTCATAGGTTCATGTTGGCATATTCAATTCAATTTTATTTGTATCGTGCCAAATAGAAACCTTAACAATATGATGAATGAGAAACAGTTCACACAAGGACCAAGCACTAGGCTTCAGTGGAGAGATAAAAAAAACCCCTCCCTTTTAACAGGAAGAAATCTCTGACAGAACCAGACTCAAAAGTGTGCGGCCATCTGCCGAGACAGGTTGGGGTGAAATGGAAAAATGGGGGAGAGGTAGAAGACAGAAAGAGAGAGACCAGGAGCAGGTACTGTATATAACAGTTGCATTAATTTTTATAGTATTACACTGTCATTTACACATGTAGCAGCATAGATTATTGAAGAGAAATTATACTTTTATTATAGCAAAAATGATGATGAAAATACTACTAATGATAATTCACAGCTGGATCTGGATCCTGCAGTCCAGGGGTCACATGCAGGATGAGGGCAGAGAGCAGGAACGAAAGGCAGAATCTAGGGAGAGAAAGAACAAGGTTATTGACATGTAATAATGTCATATTCATACCCTGAGAGTGAGAGTGTGAGTGCACCACAGGAGTTCCCGCCGGAGTCTAGGTATATAGCAGCGTAACTAAGCGATGGCTCTAAAAAAGGAAGGTTTTAAGTCTAACTTTAAATATGGATACGGTGTCTGGGAGCTGGTTCCACAGGATGAAAGGGTAATAATCCTCAAAGACTCAAGTGATTCACTCGCAAAAACAGGTTTGTTGTTCACCAAGAGTGTCCTCATGCTCAAGAGCGAGAGAACCATCCAGGTGGTTGCCAGGACAAAAGCCACCATCTGTGACATGGTAGGCAGGATAAATTAGCACTTGCAATATCTCCAGACTTCAGCTTGTGTCTAAAAAAAAAACAGCTTTAGTTTCCAAACATTAATACTTAAAATGAAAAGTCATAGTTCAGCTGTGAGTCAAGTGTTTCCTGATCATCTCCTGCCTCACCTGGTAGCCATACTTCTTCTCTCTGTTGTTTTTTTGTAAGTTTTCTTCTTTCTTTCTTTTTTTGTTTCCACTTAAGTCAACTTTAGTCTCGCTACACTCGGGATCAGTTAGCCCAGCCACCTGTCACCTTTACATCAGCGACAAACTCGACACCTGCCCACTCCCTGTTCCATCACTACACCCCCAAATACCCTTTAACTCTCACTGTGGTGGTGAAGGAATGAATGACTGAACACATCATTGGCAACATCTGCCGTGTGTCTGCCTCTGCGTCTGAAAAGACAAAAAACAAAAACAAAAACAAATCAAGCAACATAACACAACAATATCCCAGTGTGTTGCTTGCATACATTTGTGTTTCTTTTCCCTAGTTTACTTGTTGTATATTTGCATTAAATCGGGAAACACAACCTCCTTGGTGGACGTAATTAATAAAGCAATTATGAACATGCAGGAAAAGGTGGCTTCAGATTGAAACTTCATATTGTATCATCTTGTTTTTCTTGTTAAATAAGTTTCACATTTCTAAAATTCAACCAACCCAGAGTTCAGTGACATTAAGTCATACTTGTATGTCTGAACTGAATTTGTTATTATTATGGGTCAATAATGAGATCCTCACATCCTGTCTCACGAAGAAGCTTGATATACCAAACGTGTACACAATCTGGGTGGAGATGGGACACCTAATACGCGATAAAGAGATGATGTTCCAAAAAAAAAAAACAGAATCTAAAACCATTGTTCCCGTGGGCAAACCGTGCACTACACTTGATCAAAAAAAACATGGTTTTTAATGAATGAACGTCAGGGTGTGGACACCTGATATAACAAGAGAGAACAGAAGACCTATTAAAAAATATAACATGCTATAGGGATTATAATTTGCCATGATACATGTGTGACTTAACCTGTAGAAGGGAACTAAATCAGCGTTTTTGTAATTTTTAAGAATAATTGATGGAAAAAAAGTAGTTTTTAGCCCATTTTATTTCTTCATTTGTTCATTTTCAACTGCTTTATCCAAATCCATTTTTTCCTTCTGCGTACTTCTCATGAACGCAACTCCTAGACCATTTCTGATATGTAGAAAATTCTGGCGATCTGTCCAGGGTGTGACCCCGTCCCGGTAGAAGATGGATGGATGGATACCGGAGTTTTGCACCCATATACTTGTCATTACGGTAGCCCCTCAGGACGTCTGCGGAACGATTCGCCTCTAAACCAAACCACCAAAACTTTAAGGCATTATTAGTAAGCAAATCAGAAAAGAAATCTTAAATGAATAAAAGAAATAATATCCACTTTAACTATCTGTATAAATGCATATTTAATTTGACACTACCACATTCAAAGGATGTTAGTGAAACACCAGTTTAGGAATGAGATTTATTCAGACATTAATAATATTTTCTTTACTTCAAACTGTCCAGACAGATATCAGAAAGTATGTCCAGCACAATGTGAATCAAGTGATCTAAGGAAGAACTAAAATTCTTCTTCTTCTAAAAAAGTGAACATGTCATGTGAACAGTGACATTGAAAAATGTTCCAAAAATGTGTGCCATTTATTTGCGTTGCTGTTAATGTGCAAAGGCCTTTAGAACAAATCTCGGGTAGATGATACACACACAAGTACATGCTGAGTACAAACACACCCTCCAGAACTTAACAATGTTAATAAATTAAAATCTCAATCATGCTATCATCATTATTATTATTATTATTATTATATCAATATACTAGATTATTTATTCAGCGGTGAAAGCAGAAACAGTCGACCCTGAGGCTCTCTGTTTGCTCACTTCAGTCAGTCTCAGAAAGTTTACTAATTCTCTCAATTCTCTCACCAGCACATTATCCACAAATATACTGTGAGCCGTGTAACTGATCCTTTACCTGCAACTGAAAAACGTACAGCTGAGGTATTGATTTAAGTTAAGTGCACCCACTATGTGGGTTAAAGCTGCACGACAGACGATCACCCGCAGGTTGCCGCGTGGTTCAAACACAAATATCATACGAAAAGTCCTGCTTTACTTCTACACTACATATACAGATCAAACATTACACATTTAGCTTGTAAAAAAAAACAAAAAAAACGACTACATGCACGCGGTACATGCGTGAGTCGGGGTTCGGGGTGTTCAGCTGAAGGCTGGGTTGCGAGCTCCAGACGAGGTGCTGATCACGGGGCTTTTGCCTTTGAGGAGGGTGAGCGAGAAGATGAAGAAGCAGACGCTCATGACACCCAAGATGATCACTCCTGAGATGAGGGCGCCGGTCACCGTGTTCATCTGAAACTCTGGAGCTTTCAGCAGGCCTGGAACAGCACAAAAGCACCAACGGAACAATCAATTCCCGTTCATAAATGGCTCACCTCAGAATGCAAAATCGCCCACATCGAAAAACGCCCACTGAATATTCCGCTGTTTCCTTGTTCCTGAGAAAGTGCACACGCTGGGAGGTCACAGTTGGATTTTATAGCAAAAGACAAAACATTTCAGCCATCTGTGCAGGAATTAAACAGCCTGAATGTTCAGCAAAAGAAGGGAAAGTAGAAATTCAACCTAACAGCAGATAACCATCTATTCGCCGTGATTAGAGTCGCACAAAAGACACAAAATATGGACGCCGGACGGAACGTACTGCATTTCATCATCGCTTTCCTACTGCACTGCCTCAAATGGGTTTCAAAAGGAGCATATTTTCTCCAAGTTTACACAGAATTTCGTCTTTCTTTCTTTTTTTTTGTGTGTGTGTGTGTTGTCTACCAAGCAGCAGACCACAGTTGGAGACAAATTTGACAAAAAGCCTTGAGAAGAGTTGTTACAGGGGTTATGGTGACATTGTGATGTGTTTTTATGGACAGGATGTTGACTGGTGATGCCATGAAGACAGAGCATTTAGTGGGTGTTTTGTGCCCAAAGTGGGCACTTTAAATTCACCGTAGGTGTGAGTGGTGAGAGAGTGAACGGCTGTTTATCTCTATGTGAGCACGTTTCCACGAGCACGACTCGCCTCGCCTCTGCACAGCATGGTTATTTTGCTTCTCCATTAGCGATAGTGCCTGGTACTTTTTTTTTTTAGTACCTGCCCACACGGGGTGTTCCAAGCGAGCCGAGCTGACACGATTGGTCACGTCGTCAGACTGCCGTGACCGATGCCGAACTGTAAATCAGCATTTACAGAGTCTGCAAAAGACTCTGCAATCCTGAAAACGTGCGTTAATCGCCAACATTTACCAAGGAAATGTCTAAAATCTCAATATTTAACAGGGGAGTCTGGTGTATTTAGCGACAGCACTGCTGAAAGCCTGCGATCACAACCCCTGCACAGCTGTATTTCAGTGTGTGTGTCAGACAGAGTCATGCAGGAAGAAACAGAACAAATCTTTTTAATTCACTGATTCTGAATGCTTCAGTACATGGAAAACAACTGCTTCACAAGTCACTAGTCATGGCAGTTTCACGCAGCCGTGCTGCTGAGACGACCCCGCCCACATTGAGGAGGTGCCGCGGATAGGAGGATAAAGCAGTAGAAGATGGATGGATTTTTGTGCCCAAACCTAATCTAGGAAATTGTTTTCACCACCCTCACTTCCTCATTTACACCTCATGGTTATGCAAGTGTGCATAAGTAATGTACTTCTCTGTTTCATAAAACTCATTCCTTACATGTAAGTATAATTGAAAACGCGGCTCAGTCGCCAGACACTAAATTGTAGGACACGCGCGTTTCTTTCTTTCATTTGAAAGAAGAAAAAAAGGATTGCCTGCAGAACGCATTGCCCTCTCTTGGTTTCGTGCAAAGAATAAAAGCAATCAGCTGCTGTTGCCCTCTGTGCCAATTAGTGTCTGGGGGAGTTTCCAACTGTCTCTCCATTCAAATAATTTAAGGGGTGTTGTGCAGCGCAATTACATTTAGAATAGCACAGGCTGAGAAAAATGGCACGTTAGTGCAACTCCTGCAAGGCACGGACTTTTGCAGGATAATTAGACATAACAGAGTCATAGAACTGAACTGCACGAGGCGTTTTCCTTCAGCATGGTGGCTTTTGCTTATTGTCCTGCTCCCCTCTTTCATGTCTTTGAAAGGCAATAAAACATGGAGCACACGTGGAGCGGCATGTATAGCCCTGAGGTATTTTATAGAAGCATTAGTGTTGATCGTGGCCTACAGGCGAAAAACAAAGAGTCACCAAAAGACCTGGTTTGCTTGCCGAAAATCACTATAATCAATGCGTGGGTTTTCTCCAGTTTCCTCCCGCAGTCCAAAAACATGCAGAGGTTAGAAGAGTAACCGTTATTAACCGAGTGTAATAGCTAATAAAGGTCCTCATGAACATTTGATGAACGTGTCGTTGCACACACAACATGACAGAACGTCTTACCGAGCTGAGAGTTGTTGGTTGGCGTTTCGTCTGTGAACACAAAAGGCAAAAAGGGTGCGTTTAATGTAACAGCAATATGTATATCATTTCTGTACAGGATGCCTTCAGGCACCCTTGTGATTATCTGGGTCACCCTCATTGGTTTTCGTCATTGGTCAACAAAACTCTGTGTCAGATATCCAGTCTGACACACTCGGGTACGTTTTTAATGTCGTTTAAACACCATGTTGGAAATGATGGTATATTTATTATGTATACTGTATTGGAGGAGAGGGTGACTCTCAGTTGCAGAGGAGCAGCAGTTGCTGGGAAACTCTGAGGAGGAGGATTAACAAGAGGTAGAATGAGGAGCGTTATCAGTACATACCAAAGCGAGTGATGATGGGCCCAGCGGTCAGGACAGCGTTTCCAGATGCCGCGCTTGACTCTTTCCCCTCTGAGACGTCTCTCTTTTTCCTGCTGCCACAGATCTGTGTAAAAAAAAAAAAAGAAATGTCAGAGGGAGATACGGTGACAGAACGGAGCCTTGCACGTTCCCGTCCGTGATCCTCGTGATACGGATCACTAATGTGACCCGAACCTCTCCACATTTCACAGTGTATTCTATCCAAGGCTTTCCCGGTTACAGCATTAAATGAAACATGAAGGATTTAAAAGGACTAACGCTAAATTATTCCAGCGATTTGAGTCATTATTGACGCTGCGGCATTTATTACTTGTCTTACGCCATAAATGATTAAAATTGAATGATTTATAAGACAAAGAGACGAGATAAGAGCGCAATGGCTTCACAGAGAATACTGAAGTGAAGTGAAGATGGAGAAATACAGCTGCCTATAGAGAACACTGTTTGGAAGCATGATCAGGAATTCAGGAATATGTGATTTTCTTTTCTTTTTAAAGGTTGGGTTTAAAAAAAATAAGACGCAACTGAAGACTGTTATTATTAAACCTTCACCTCCTCATACATGTGTAATGTAATCAATAACCGAATCATTAGCTTCTCACCGAAACCTGACAACTGAATTTCGGGTGAACCCGGCGTTGTCTCAGCCTTACATCACACTTAAAAAATCCGCAGGATTACATATCTTATCCCCGCTGGATGAGCACAGAGCCGGCATCGCCGACAACGCGATTTGACATCGATTTGTTTGTCAAACGCTGTCTTTACGGGATGAACAAGCCGTAAAGACAGTTAAAGATAAGGAAGATTAAGGAAAGGTGTGCAGTGTCAGCCAATCACAAAGAAACAGACCTTGAGGGCCTTTGTGGAACCCTTCTGAATCTCCTGAGAGAAATTGGCACCTCGCTATCATTTTAAGCCAAAATTGAAACAATGGGAATGTTTACTTTAGAAAATCCGCCACTTAAAAAAAGGAGTTTTGTCAATCTGTGTCGTGGAGATGCCGACAAATCACACTTGTCGCATGCTCTCCTCAGAGGTTTCTCGTTCTCACTGGCATGAGCAGCGGACAGTCGTCCGATCGGCACAGCTTGGTGACGCAGTGCAGGAACACCGTGGACATCTTCTGGTTCTTGTGCTTCACAAAGCGGAATACTTCAAAGGCAAAGCGGCCCATTTGGCTCTTCCCGTTCTCAAAGATTGTGGTCTGAGGGTCTTTGTTGCAGCTGATGGGGACGGGGAACGGGGGGGGGGGGGGGGTTACAAAGGATGGTCATTAGAAGCGAGAGGAAAAAAGCAAAAAACAAATCAGAGATGTGTTTGCCGTGAGACTCACCTAACGAAGAGATCATAGCGCATGTCATCATTAGGGTTTCCGGAGGGCGTGGTGTAGCAGTACTCCATTAGAACGTTCCATCTAGTTCACAATAGGAAAGAGTTCATTCGCCCGAGCCTTTCTTTGTAGATGAAGAGTCTATCTTGTCACCTAGAAACTGTGTCTTGTAGAGAAATAGTGTTTCTTCCAGTGTAGGAAGCAAAAGTTCAGACACCTTCTTTGTTTGTATTGTTGTCGAGAAGTGGATACAATGATTCCAGTAAGTCTACACTTTTGGAATAACGCTTAAGCTCCCAAGATTTTTCACATTCAGGTGATAAAGAGTCTAAAGTCCATACAGAAAATCAGGGATTTTCTATCACCGCACACATCATATGAGTTGTTGATCCAATGCCGCCTCATCAGTGAGTTCAACTGTGTTATTTTATGTCTCATGAATAAATGATTCAAACTTATAAAACCAAAAGAAGGCAGCAGCAGACCTGAAGCTCACGTGTTCTCCTCGTAAGGTAAAAATGCATCATATCGGTGCAGATATCACTAAACAAACTTGCAATTTCCACTATGTCTGCAAAAAGGCTTAATATATTTCTCAAGATTTAGTAATTCGCTATTGTTTTTCTTACAGCAGTTAATGGGATTTCCGTGCTGTTTTGCAGTTTGCTGTTAGTTAAGAGACTTTATTTTAAAGAGATTTTCTAAGATCCAGTAGGGGAAACAAAGAATGCCCCAAGAAAAAAACAAACATGAAAACATGTTTACCCAAAGCAAGATTAATTTAACCGTGATATCTCTTCTCTTCATTCTCTGGTCTTACTCACTCAAGCTAAACACAACCGTTATGTTGTTTAATGAATGTGTTGCTTAGATGTATTGTGGCGGCATGAAAGACAACACGCTTTCTTTGAACTGTAGCTCTGGCAGTGGTAACTGGTTTGAGAGCATGATATATATACAGTATATATATATATATTTATATATAAAAGAATTTAAATACTGTATAAAAAAATGAACTAATAGACCTGCTTTCAAAATTACAAGTAAACCAGGTTGGCTTTAATCAGATTACATTGCGTTGTTGATGATATATATGGTATAAAATCTCACACAGACGAGCTGGTTCTCTGCAATAATGACGTTCACTCATCTTGAGCATATAGAAGAGGGAAAAGTGAAGAGACTTTCATCTAATAATGGCAGCTCTTTCCCCAGAGTACTGAGTGCTAAACTGGCAATTATTCTCCATGTCTTGATCTGATCTTAACCATGACATTTCTGTGCAGTAGATTAAGGTATGTGGCGTTACGTTGCCATGGTAGGGTACCCTGGTAACGCGTGAGCTGCCCTCATAAAACTTAAGAACCCAGTTAGAAACCTTGAGTTTCCTCAACTTGTGTAAAGCCTCAGCCTTTCACGTGGTTGAGCACTGCCTGCCCGCTTTGTATCATCATGAACTGATGTCAATTCTTATAATTGTTTTATTTAAGGTGTTTTTGAGTCAAGCTGCAGTTTGCTATGCAGCACCCAGTCAAGTCAAGTCGGCTTTATTTTTAGAGCACAACAACCACAGTTGACCAAAGTGCTTTAAAACAGTGACATAATAGAATAGTAAAAGTGTCAGAGTTGACTATTCTTATCCTGAAGTGAAGGCCAAGGAGAAGAGGTGGGTCTTAAAGGCAAATTTAATTTAATTTCCACAGGTAACTCGTTCCAAAGTTTAGGGGCAGCAGAAAAGGCCCCGATCACCCCGTGGGTGTTTTTAGCCGGGATTTGATCACATCTCAGAGCAGCCTGTTATTAGACCTCAGAGCTCAGCGGATGGAACAAGTTCAGAGAGGTGAGATGGTGCCAAACAAGCATTAAGAGCTTTAAAAACCAACAATAACATTTTAAAATCAATCCTAAAACAGGAACAGCCCCAAGTGGAGAGAGCACAACACGGCTGTGATGATGTGGTCTCTCTTAAAAAGGAGTCGCTGGACAGGTGACTGGTCTAAAACCAACATACAGGGAATTACAATAATCCAGACATTAGATACACTAAAACATGGTGTATTTCACTGCACAATATGTGAAAAATACCCACCTTACATTTGTCTATTATCACATGATGTCAGATGATAGTGAACGTGTGTAGTTGACATGCAAGTGTGTATACCTCTTGTCCAGATTGGAGGCTTTCACAGCCACGTACACACGTGTCTTCAGGGTGAGGCCCGCCATGGGAATGGCCAGCTGCTGCCCATACGACGAGTCCTGCGCACGAACCACAAAGCGTTTCAGCAAAGTGTAGGAAGTTCAATGAAGGATGTGTCCATCAGGAAATAGTGAACACAAACAAAGATCCCGTTACCTAGATTGATTGGTTCACTTTCACTGCACTCGTAGAGAAACAGACTGCTCTATCATGTGCTTTCATTTACTGTTATGTTGTTTAGTTCATAACGACGTGTTTAGAGAACATTATTTTAAATGAATCATAAGGTTAATTGGGCATAATTCTCTCAAGCTGCGGCATTAAAGGTCATCTATTAACAGCCTGAGCTGCATGAAAGGGTTTATGCACTCGTGGTGTCGTCCCCTTTTGTGCATTCACTTTCAGAAATCATTGAAATAACAGATTTAAAAGGTGGTTAAAGATTAGCTGTATGTTATGTTATTATATCACAGTCGAGGGGTGACGTGAACTCACATTGTACAGCAGGAGATTCAGCGTGCTGATGAAGGTACCGTTGCTCTCCTTCACTGTGATTGCAGCTGCTGACCTTCAGAGAAGATGAGAAAACATTTTGGTTCATTATTTAAAGACACTCAAAAGCTTATTCTGGGAGCGCGGATGTCGAAAATAAACCGGCAGCATTTATAATAACATTAATAATAATAATAATCTTCACCTTCATGTTGTGATCGCAAAACTGTAGCTTTGGAGCACAGTTTGGAGAACTGGGCGCACTTAAAAATGTGGATTAAACGGCATCATTATTTAGAGGTTTTGTCGTCTCTGAATGCAGAAATTCTCTATTGATCTGATCACAAATAGACAGAAACGATGCTTTTAACCAGCCTGACTGAGCAGATGTGTCTGTTGTCGGTGTAGTTTTTACCTGTATCAGTCTGTGCATGTGTGGACATCTCTGCAGTACGTTGAAAGGACACATTTTGATGCAAACCTCTCTCTGTGAGGACGTTTGTGACATTGTAAGGACATTTCTTGCATCTTTAAAGGGCTTTTTGGGGATTAAGACTTGGTTTAAGGGTTAGGGTTGGGTGAACGGTAAGTAAAATCAGGAAAATAGAATTAATATCGTGGCAGTGGCTACAAACACATCAACAAAGGGCCTTGAGGAGTGTAAACTACTTTCAGTTAACTTTGAACCTGCAAGTGAGTCACAGGTTGAATGCCTCCTGATGACAGATTTGCATGCACACGTGTACAAGAATGTGGCCACATGTGTCCCAGGACCTCCTCTGAATGTGGTTTGAATTACTGAAGATCTGAAGACACAATCAGGATGTGTGCGCGTGCACGTGCACAAATAACCTCTGTGCTAAACACTTAGGATCACTCAGGACAGAAGTTAGTAAAGTTATACAGTATTTTTCATAAATATTGTTTTTTTTTTTATGTCAAAATGTCCCTTTCAGACTTTTATTTAACTGCCCTTCTGCATCCCCCCCCCAACTCAATTTCAAACCAAGTTAATTCCAATCTGTATCCGAAATCTGTATTTATATTCACGGTGGCAGACAGTTTTATTCCGGGTAGCCTTTTAACGACACCGTCTGCTTCACCGTCTCTGCTATAACTCCTGGGGCAAACAGCCTATGGAATATCAGAGTGAAGTAAGAAGTATTGGCTCCTACTATTTAACCAGAGTGCTGCCTCATTTTCATTTTATTGTGTGTATTTATCACATAATGTGCTTATTCTGCTGCCAAGGCTCCTGTGTGAAGCGCGGGGAAAGCACAAAGACAAGAAGACAACAATTCCCTCGTCTCCCGACATCAACTATCCAAGTTTTTGTAAAATGTAAAAGTGAGGAAATGAGACCTACGTGGCCAGCTGTGTGTTGTTGACCAGGTATTCCAGTGGGTAGCTGCAGCTGAACTTGTACTGCAGACCTGGCAGGTAACTGATGATGGTGGGGGGATCCGGCGTGTCGATGTACCCAGATATGTTACCAATCTGCACCAGGGACATGTTCCCATAAGCGTTGGGTCCATGAGCTGTGGAGACCTGCAGCACAGAACATCACGTATGGTTTAATACTTCTCCCTGTGGCTCACTAACTGGCCGGCACAGGAGTGAGTACCGTCAGCCATACCTCCTGAGCACACTAATGCACCTCGCTAATCCCCCCCCAATCCCCCTCAGTCATTCCCTTATCTGACAACAGACCCTCCAGGAATAGTCCCGTTCCGCGCAGCTCAATCACGGAGCAAAAAAAAAAAAATATTGCTGAGAGACAGCTCACAGCAGAGATTCAGTTTAAAAACTCCCCATACACTGTTTTAAAGAATCGTTTGCTCGTCATCATCCTGACAGGGCCTCCAGGATCTCTCGCACGACGCCTTCACACAGACAAGACGTGCCGGACTTCATTCCCGTGCAGGAAAAAACACAGCTTGTCAACATCAGAAGACGGATACGGAGAGCAACACAGCCAGCTGAGGTAGAAGTCACGTCAGATTTTTATAAGCTGCTGGCAGCCTTTTTGCTACCGTTAAAGTTTCATACTACATCTCCCTGTGCAAAAAAAAATGTCATAAAGATAGCATGTCGAGAAACAGAAAGACTCATCGACCGGGATTAAAATATGGACCATTTCCTGGACCATTTCCCTGCCCTCCACACTCCACTCCCAAACTCCACACTTCTACCAAGTTTCTAGAAAGTTCATTCAAGGGTTTTTCTTTAAAAAAATATTATTACCAAGAGACAAAGAAGAGGGACCAAAATGTCCTTGGCAGAGGTCACCATGTAAAGCTTCACCAGAGCAACTTACAATTATCCATTGTTTGAAAAAAAAAAAAAAAAAAGAATAGAGGAAGAAGAAGATCCCCAATCCCCTGTTACGCAGCCTCACAGACAGGCCTCCCTTTCAAGTGTCTGAAAGTGAATTTTACACTAAGTAACGACGGACTGGAGTTATAAATAAGTGGAAATTGTCACTTTGTGAATCCATCTATATACAAATTTGAGCAAAATTGACAAAATAAAGGATGTAGCATATACAAAAATCTCCTATTACTCATACTACGTGCCTATTCTGTGATATAACTAGCAATTTATCTATAGATATGTGTACATTCAGGTTCTTTTTCTGCTGGTAAACAAAATGAACTGTGGAATTATTTATGCCGTCAGTTTTATATCAAAGCTAATGTTGCTATAGTCAAATATTATCTTCATCATATACACCAGCACTGTGTAGAGTACTTTTAAATATTAATATCAACTTGTTATTTTCAACTTTGCCACAATTAAATACTACAAAAAAATGATATTTTCTGATAGTATAATACTTGTTATTATATTATACTTATATAATAATAACACCAATATTGATTATAATAATAGTTTTTTCTCCAGCGATGCAAACACTTAATATTGTGAATAAAACTCTGTGTCTCCATTGTTCTGCTTACCACCAGGGAATTACCGCAGGACTCCAGCGACGCCAGGCTGATGCTGAAGATTACAACAGTGGGGAAGGTGTTGTTATTGATGAATCCGCGGCAGTGGGCGTCTCCATGGCGACCGTTGAGGGCCAGGTCGGTGTCGGAGTAGCCGGAGAAGAGGACCGGACAGAAGTTGATTTTGAGGGTGATGGTCTGAACCCCACAGTACACGCTGATGTCTCTCTCCGCTGCACAGGTGCACGCACACACACAACTACTCAGTGAGTGAATGAATGAATTCATAACTTTACTTTTAAGTTAGTTCCTAAAGTGTTAATCGCTGATTTATGGACATTTTCTCTCACCTTAATGTGGCTATTCATATATATATATATATATATATATATATATATATATATATATATATATATATATACATTCTGACCAGTAACTCAGAAATATAATGAGTTCCTCACCTGGTAAGCGGTTGTGAAAGTTGCCGTCACAGTTGAATCCATTAAATTGAGCTCCAGCTGATAAGGCCTTACTAAACAGTAAAAGAATCAAATGTATATGATCCATTTCAGCACCTGGAACAGAGCAAGAATTAGAAAAATTAGGACACAGTTTTACAGAAAGTTAAAAAAAAAAAAGAAATCCAGCATTACTTTCACTGAGAGGGAAAAAAAACCCTCTAACATATTCTATGCTAATGTCAAAGAGGAACATTTTCCCCCGAAGATTTCAGCTCTCCTGACAGTTCTGACTTCAGAGGAGCATATTTCACATGGCTGCGAAGCAGAATCAAAGCAGACAAATGCCACATTGACTTATCTTTGAACACCTGCAGGTTTGGCATCAAAGTTAAAGTAAATTATGCTGACTAATGTGTTGATAACAGTGGTCATTCCATGAGGTATAATGGCATATCTTTGTGAGCACATCTCATTGTCCCGTTATCTCATAATAGACGTCAGTCGCACGCGCACACGCAGAGTCTCAGTCCCGAGGAAAATGACAAATTAAAGGATTAATTGCGCCATTTTGTTTGTCGTTAACGTCTCCAGCTCCGGCAGCAAAGGTTGATGTTGTTCCCACAAACTTGAGATAAAACAATTGCCCTTTAAAAGTATACATCCACTCACCCTGGTTCCTGGAAGCCAGCAAGTCAGCGGTTCTCCATAAGCTTGGGCCAGACGACGGAGTGGTCCACACAGCATCCCTGCCGGACAACTAGAAACAGGACTCAGGGGCAGGGGGGGAAAAAGGGATCCCACACATAAGAGATTCATTATTTGAACATGTCAACAAAAAAGGGCTGTCCGGGGCGAACATGGGAAAGTCCATCAAATCTGAATGTGTTATACAAATCCTTTCACGGTCGCAGAAACATGAGCAGGTTTTGAAGTTTCCCACTCATATCCTTTCGGCCCAATCTGCCTCTGTCACTGCTCACAAATGGTTTGACGCTGCATGAGGTCCAATGGCAGTGGGGTGGGGTGAGGTGGGCGAGCATGGGGAGCGGTTGGGGGGGGGCGATGGGGGAATTATCTTTTCATCGCTCCAGTGGCCCCGGCCTGCTGACTGAGCCGTTCCTTTCTCCCTGGGCTGGCCGGGGAGTGCAGAGCACAACCCGAAACGGGCCCTCGGCCACGGGAATCCACGCTTTTCATGCTTTGTGTGTGGCAGTCCTCAGTCAGCACAGCAGCAGGCAATCTGCTTGGCGGAGCTGCGGGCTGCTGCAGGCCTCCTACTCATACCTGATCCCCCCCCAATCTGTGAGTCCTGCTCACAGGACTGCCACCGCAGAGATAAAACAAAGTTCACAGAGGTCCCCCCCCCCCCGTCCTCCAGCTGCCCCGTCCTCCAGCAGACGACACGCGGTGATTCTGCACGAGATGGATAAGCACAGTGCAGTGAAAGTTGTGATAAAGTCCAGCGAGAAACAAAAGAGGAGCACAAATGTGCTTGCTGACCTTTAGAGAATCCACCCACTTGCACTTTTCCTCTCCTTATTTTCCTTTCACTCGGTGCCTTATTGTCAGCAGTCTGACATGTTGTGTCACGGTTTTGACAAGTAGTCACAGCTTGTCTTCAGACAACAACAATGCATCAGATTGCAGCGGATCAGGTGCAATTTGCCCTTACCTTCTTAATTTGGAGTCGTCCTCAGCATTTACTTTTGCTGATAAAGTGTCCTCAGCACTTGCAGTGATTTGCCAGCATAATCCTTCGGTCTTTATGGCTCTGTCCCAGATTAAAACACCTTCCTGAAGCTGCTGCTGTGTGCAGCAACTCTCTGCAGCCCTTCTCCTTCACTGCTCTGGTTTTCACTTGGGAGAGTCCAGAAAGTTCAACACTGATGCTTGAGGATAGACACTGTCTTTTTTTATAAGGACTTTGCTAATCCACATAAATTGGAATGAGGAATAAGGAATGACGGCCAAAAAACTGGAGATTCACCGCGGACTGATATCCATCTAGAGAGGCCCGGTCCCTCAATTATCCAGAACTCATTTCATCACTCTACTGTATATGCCTGATCGTTGGTCTTTATCAGATGGCGAGAACCTTGGGCCATAGAACACGGCGACTATGGAGGATAAAGATGTCGTTTTTTGACTTTTCATCACCCTGCGGTGCCAGATAGATTAGCATTGTCAGGCCAAACACGGAAAGGTTTTACGAAGCCAAATCCTGAGTGCTGTCTGTGTGTTAATGGCTCCTTATGTTATAGGATAGCTCATATTTTATAATCTCTTAATTACAGCAGGGAAAGAATATATGCTGCAGAACTTGAGAGAGTATAGATTCTCCTACAACAAGAGTAGAAGTGAATGTATGCACGTGAGGCGTCCTGCAAAGTTTTCACAGTGCATAGTTTGATTAAAACATACAGTACACCGAGTGGAACTTATTCTTTTTCGTTACTCAACCTAAACTCAACTGATTCCTCTTGAACTTTCCCCATTAGGATTTACCCGAGCACACTGTATGCAGCTATACTCATGTGTGATATAACGTAACATGCGGGAATATGCAAAAGATTTTGATCTTGGACAGAATATTAGCTTATATTTGGCAGGGGGGAAATTGTCAGACATCACTGCTGCTGCTGCTGCTGCTGCTGCTGCTGCTGCTGCTGCTGCTGCTGCTGCCGCTCTGGGACAGCATATCAAATTTGACAAAAAAAGAAAAAAAGGCATGAATTCCACTCCCTTCCCTTACTTCTCTGGTAGGAAACACAGTGTTAAGAACCTGCTCTGATTCCATCTGTCTGTCAGGGCAGCATGAATGCTAATGTGCTTTTTGAAAAGTTTTATATTAAAGGGAGGGATTGCTTATGTGCACCTGAGTTGTAATCTGGTGTCTCGCCGTAAGAAATGTCACTGATACTAATCAGAGGTCAGAAAAGGCTATAACTACAGAGAACGATCGATGCAGTCAAAGGCCATGGTTCTCAAACTGTGGTACGTGTACCACCAGTGGTACTCGAAGAAAAATCAGAAATACTGTTCTACTGTGTTGTTTTTATGAATCGCAAAATAATAATCATGCATTGAATCTAATTTCACTATACCAGTGTGTGAAGTATATTATGTGAGGAAGAGGAGGATGATGAGAGAGAATAAATAAATCTGCCTCCTGTGAAAAGTCAGAGCTGACTTAGCTCAGCCTATTTGTGCCAGTGTATTTCAACATCGGCGATAATGGTGTTACTTCAGGAGCTCAATATTTACGCAGCTGATGGGACAAAATGACTTCAGCTATCTATGTGATTTGACCCTCCTGACCTAAGATCACCTCCTCCCTGTTGGCAGAAGTCTAAATTCTGGCGCTGAGGGTCTCCAAGGATGGCCAAAGCCTTCTGAGTGGCTCTCGCTTGCAGGCTGAGTCTAATTAGGAAGTTACAATTTGCATAGCCACGGGGGGGCGATACCACTTGTTGTAAAAAAAAAAAAAAAAAAAAGGTGGAGTTAATGATCTCCACTGCTAGTTTCAGGTCTTCAGTAGCACAAGATTGTTATTTATGCTCCCGTTGAGAGGGAAGTAGTCAATAAAACATGGCACATGAGTGTGATTAACAGCTAGAATCATCCAATAGTTGACAGGCGACCAAATAGCAAATCTCACTTTTTTGTAACCAGAAGTCTGTAGTAAAGGACTTCAATAACAGATGTCATTTCTATAAGGTTGATGATCCTATAGAACATAATATACTGTATACATTGTGGCAATAACATCATTAATTACAAGTTGCTGTTATCACACTGGCACTTCAGAAAAAAAAGCTTGTAATTACTTTCCCTCTGAAGGTGACCTCCACTGCGGGGTTAAGTACAAATATCTATCATCGTGATCTGCTGTGCACTCCTTCATTCATGGTTTTAGGGCACACAGCTGTGACATCCCCCCCCCCCCCCCGTGAGTTATATGAGCGAGGTCAGAAGCCACAGGTCTGTGTTTCCATTCATGTAGCGCTTGCTGCACGTCCACTGCGCTGCAGAGGTTTGCGACATCTTTAGTTGATTTCAAACGCTAACGACCGTGGCTGCGCGACTTTCAAGCTTCCGCACGTGACCTCTGAACCGGGCCATCCTGGGTTTTTCAGCAACATTCTGCTGGAGTGATCCACAGTGGACGCCAAAGCAAATGATTGTGTTCTTCCAACTAAAACCAGACTTTTGAAATACATTTAAACATGTTAGTGTGGCCAGAATTGTACTAAATTACATTTCTCAAACACTCAGATAATGCAGCCGGGAGTCAAATTAATAATGCTTGTATACGACAGGTCAGACTCGAGCTCTGCTATGCATGCTCCACAGTTCACGACCCCTGGCTTTGACCTGGAAGTAATAGAAGAGGCAGAAACAGGAGAGTAAAATCTAGATTGGTGTGTTTTAGACTAACGAGGAGTCTGTGAGGGTATGGTCATTCACGCACCAACAAGCCAAACTTGTTTCTGATGTAATACGTCAACTGGGAAATGGAAACCTTAAAGCACCTTTTACACGGCATTAACGCTTGTGTAATTCTTTGTGTCGTGGATTCTACAGCACGGTGTGAACTTTCCTTTAACAATGAAAAGCTTTTAACTCCGGTGACTGATTTTTTGATGCGGAAAGAACGGCCACTGCACAACTGCTGCATGAATACGCAGGTACACACGTGTCCCATGGCGATTTACTCCGACGTGTTTTAAACCTTTTGACATTAATGATTCCGTTGTTGATTGAGGAGGTTGTTAATTACAAAAATAAAAGTGAATTGTGATGGCGAGTGACACCCGATAATAGCATTTTCTTATTTATTTCACATAAAATCTAAATGCAAATTAGCTATGAAAATTCCCGGCTGTTGTGCTACTCTATATGTGCATTGTAAATGTGAAGTAATGAGTCTTATTTTCCACTTTGCATTCAGATTTTAAGACTGGCACGTACATTAAATCCCTTTGCCATACACGACACGTGACTCAAATCCCACTCGTTTTGACAAATTCCACGTCTTTTATATACAGTGAGATTGTAAATGTCAGTGTCAATGACCTCACTGTCGGTGGAAATATAGCATTTGAATAAGGTTGCAGAAGGAGAATGAACTGCTGCGTTACAAAACTGTGGTATTTGCTTCAGTTTATGATAAAAACCAATGGTGACCCCCCCCCCCCCCCTCTCTCTCTCTCTCTCCCCCTCCTCAACAGAAGGAAAAAAAAAAAGATCTGAGGACCCTTTATTTGCGGTGAAATGAATCTAGACTGAGTGCCGTCACACTGAGCCCTCTTTATCAGTTTGAGTGGCACACAAATAATTTAGCGTCTTTGAGAAAATGAAAGGGCAGGTTTCTCGGGCCTTTGTTGGCAAAAAAATGTCATCACTTGGCATGCATACAAGCAAGTCTTTGCATCATTCTTGGGGTCCCTCGGAGAGTATCCCTGTTTAAGCTCCTGCTCCTGGTTGACATAGCCATTATATACATGACAAATACATTATTCATGGAGGGTGCGAGCTCTGCCTCTCCCGAGCAGCAGACCTGTTGCAAATCAGTTCAGCTGCATTAAGCCTGTATATTACTGAAACTATATAAAAATCATTAGTAAATTATATATATATATATATATATACACTTTATATTATTTTTATCATTATTATCATCTTGAAACTTGCCGTGTTTAATCAACATCACCCACCCTCCAATAGATGGTTAATGGTTTCCCTCAGTTATTGTCCCCGCTGCTCAGTTGTGGGAACTTAACAGGACCGTGTGCTAATGATCTCAGAGTGATGAAATAAACAGTCATGCATGCTCAGTTTTGCCAAAAGAGAAACAGAGAGCGAGAGAGAGAGATGGGACCCTTGGAAGCAGTTATAGAGAATTTCTCGGCGGCGCTCTTAGAACAACCTTTTTTGCATGAAGACGATCGACAGACTGGTGTTGAGTCACGTTTATTCTGAGGACGTCTGAATGAAGCTGAGTGATGGGACCACGACAGTCTCTTCCCAGTGTGGTGTTGGTCGAGCCATCATTGCTCACCTTCACCACTAGATGTCCTCAGAGTTTCACCAATCAGCAAGGGAGCTGGGGAGTGTATGTATAATCATAGACTACATGTTTTAAAATGCTGTAATTAACTTCAGAAATGCTTTTAACTCAGCATTTAGGAGCACAAAGCCTTTACTGCTGATTTTCTTTTTCTGTGCAATCCATATTACGTAGTGGTCATTATAGGAGAGAAATTGCACAGAGGTGAAAGTGATTCATGCTCTATATACTGGAGCTCTAACAGGCCCCACTTAAGGTTTAACAATAGATAAATAGGAAACATGAAATATGGAGATATCTTTGTTACTCCTTATGTGTTTTATTGATTTGCTTTTATGCGTATGACATATAAATTAACATGAGCAAATTGGATACATTCGCATGTTGTTCAGTGACAGTATCAGGGACAACACAGGATACACAAAGATATTATAAGTGAAAATGAAACTGCCACAACCAGGTACTGCTGTTCATGTTGGGACTGATTGGTGAATAGCAGAGCTAATCTTTAAATATGCTTTAAATCAAATTAAATCACATATCATTGAAGCCAGCATAAATATACAGTATGTTTATTAATTGCAGCTGCTATGAGATAAATAAGTCCACAATCCAAGAACATGCAGACTGCGAATTAGGTTATTTGGAGACTTTATCATGGTGACAACCTTTATGTCAGGTGGGACTGACTTTAGCTCCGACTGTGATCCTCAAGAGGAGAAAGAGGTTTAGGCCAAAGATGAATTATAATGGAATTTCCAAGTCTTGCTTGTCACCTGACTGTACCATCCCTGCAGTGAAGCAATGTGGCAGCACCATGGTGACAGTATCATGGGGGAGACTGGTCAGAGTTGAAGGAAAAAAATAGGTAAACCTGCCTCCAAATAAACAAGCTGAGAGTGGAGAGAGTTCCCCTTATACCCAGACACAAAAAAAACATTCATACTGCCTTGACAAGTGTCTTCAGGATGAATCTCCGACTGCCCCTATAGTATGGCTGAGAATGTGTGAAAATTAAGAATATTATAGAATAGCGACTGAGAAAAGTTTCTCTGCAGTGTTCGGTATTTTTTAGGCATTAAAAAAAAACTAAACGCTGTAACAATATACAAACTTTCAATGAGCTTTATCTCGGTGTATCCATTCACTTGTGAGATTTTATTTAAAATTCCTACTGTAAAGATGAGTAAATGAAGTACAGAAGACAGACTCCAGCTCCGAGACTGCAGGTGCAGGACTGTAGTCTCTACATGTCTGTTAAACAATACCAAAACATTAAAGTTTTTGCAACTTGGTGGTTAGTAACACTTTTTCCTATGGGGTGACAAAGTCAGAGGAAATGTTTTTATTGCTTTACACACACACACTTTAATGTCACAAGATCAGGGCTTTTGCCCTTTCCATGAATTTCACAAGAAATAATGCAGATATCATCATGAATGAAGTGCTGACATCTACAAATTGGTACAACTTGTTTGCAAAAATAAGAAAGTATTTTCATAGCTTGATATTTGTACTTACTGTATGTTGTGTTAACCAGAGATAATTGCTTGGCGGCACCTGGTAGCCAAATCTGGCAACCGATTTGTCTTTCTAGTGGGGCCTCCTTTGTTGTAGTCTCAGGTTACAGCTGTAGCAGCCTGCCACTGTATCCCTGACCATAGGATGACGACATACAGTGGCCACCGTTACTGAAGAGGTTACGTTATGTATGGGGATTGCAAGGTTATTGATGTTTTAATAGTAACAGTATATACAGCTGCTGTGACAATAGCTAGAAAACACAGAAAGAAGGATGGCTACAACACCAGTTATCTTCCAGAAAGTGAAGCACTGTGGAATATACCAACATGACTAATTTATAGTATATTTAAACTGCTATTACAAAGGACCTACATCAGTGGTCTCAAACTCCAATGACCTATATGGCCACTGAATGTCTAGTTTGCTCAGTGGGGGGCCAGTCAAGTGAAAAAAAGTATTATATATAATATTTTTAAATATTTATGAATCACACTCTTGCCTTTGCAGCAATAAGACCCAGGGTTTCCGACCCAGTCGGAACAAAGGCCATTCTGCATGTTCTTCCCGCGTGTGCATGGGATTTTTCCGGGTTCTATGGTTTCCTCCCACATTCCAAAAAGATGCAGATTTGGGTATTAAATTGGACACTCTAACTTGTGAACTTGTGTAATCGACCAGCAACCTGTCTGCCTTTCGCCCTGTGTCAGCTGGGATTGGCACCAGCGCCCCCTTTGACCCTCATGTGGAGGACCAAGTAGTAGGAATAATATTTTTGATCAAATTTCACATTATTTCAAAATAAAAGTGTTTGTTTTGATATAGAACAATATACAACATAAACATATTTATGATACAAAATGAATATATTCACAAAAAACATTATGATGAATATATATACATTAATATAAGTGGAGGGCCATAGTCAATTGATCAGGGGCCCCATGTGGCCCCAGGCTGTAAATTTGAGACCTCTGACCTACTGTACATGAAATTGTTGTAAAAAAAAAAAGCAAGAAAAGGTAAACACAAATTTATAATATAAATAAATTAAATAATATATAAATCAACTAATGGTGATTTCACTCTTTAAATAGTGTTGCCCTTTTTCGCGGCCTTTTGTGTCATAGAATGGGCTTTTATTGTGGAAAAACTGAGTCCGGAAATAGGATCTATTTTTATTCTGTCTGGTTACGGTATGTGAGAAAGACTTGTACGGGAAGGGAAGAAGAAACCTTAGACGTGAGGGAGCGATTGAAAGACTGGGTATGTATCTTATAGTCATGGAATATGGACGACTCTCATTGCGGAGTCAATCAGTGTCTATGATTAAAGTAAATTGTCTCTTGTTAGTTAGCTAGCAAGCTAACCAGCTAGCTCACACGCGTAATGGAACGCCTGCGTGTTCCCACTCTCTCTCTCTCTCTCTCTCTCTCTCACACACACTCACTCATACTCCCTCTCTCTCTCCCCTTCTCTCTTCCTCTCCAGTGTTGTCAGGTGACACAGAACGTTTGAAGACTTGCAACGTTTTCTCAAACTCCGGCTTCTCCGCTGGCTCTGAAAACCTTTCTCTAGCGGCTATCGTTGCTTCGACCTGTTACAGGATGTCTGGACAGAGCATTACAGACAGGATAACCGCCGCACAGCACAGTGTCACCGGCTCGGCGATAACCAAAACGGTGTGCAAGGCGACCACTCATGAAATAATGGGACCAAAAAAGAAACACTTGGATTGTGAGTATCCCGTCTGTTGCTTATCAGCCGTAGCTGGAGAGTTCCCTGTTCAAGATAACGTCAGTGAATGTCTATGTATGTGGCTGCGAGGCCTGCACATAGGCTACATGTAATGTTAACTTAGCCACACTGTGATAGTGGTCTGTTTAAAGCAATGTAGGATGGAGTTTCCACAGACGTGCACACGTAGAAAGGGTCCCAATTATCTCAGAAATTAGGTTAACCCGTTGACATGACAGGTAGGTAACCTGTGTGCGTCACCAATAGTAGCTCAACATTGTTCATGCTTTCAAATTGCAACTTGAAGGCTTCAACACTTCTCCTTTACCACCAGTTATCATATTCATTTGTGCATTACACATGTACACAAGACAAATACCAGTCACAAAACCAATGAGCTATTATGAGTTATTATAGAGGCTAATATGTATAGCCCATAAAGCAATCATTTACAGCTGAAATGCTATCACGTGCACTTGAATGTGAGACTTGTTTATATATTAACACTGAAGTTGTATTTCAGCCTATAGAAAGTCCCACTTTGTTATTCTGCTACAGGTAGCCAACAGAAAATCACCAAAATCAGATATTCCAGCTCCTTCATTCCTATGATTTTTAAGGCTCATAAAATCATAGAAGTCTTGGGCACTGCTGCTTGTTTGTCTCTTCTTATTTCAGGAAGTGGCCGTATAGTTGTGGACTATGATGTGTAGCTTTTAATAAAGCGACCACAAGCAAATGTTATATTCAGCAATATATTGCTATCTTTCATAGTGAATTGGTGTTAATATTGAACTATTTGGGATATTTTCAGAAGGAATTAATCCAACCGTCACTGTCTTTTTAGTGCTGTAAGGTTAAGTACTGCAGGATGGTTGACACAGCTTCCGTGTTTCGTGACTTTAAGGTCATGCTCATGACTGAGTTTCTATGTTTTCTGAGACACCCATGGTGCTATCCGAGGCTTCCAAGTCAAACAGATCATATGCATACATTTCCCTGTTTAGAATTTGCACGTCAAAACATCATACTAGTCGGCAGGGACGACTGCCAATACGATATTGTCACATTTTGTGTTTAAGCTTTGATTTTACTTATTGTTTAAGCTCAGTTTATTCGTTGTTTGGAGAGCATCACTTCTGACACCTTCCCTTCCCGCCATTTGATAAGGGATGTTTTGGGGTTATTACTACATTTTTATTTTCTGAAAATTACTTTCGGAACTAAGTTGAATCTTAGATATCATGATAGTTATTCTCAACATGGATCCGTGCATGGTTAAATCCTGTCGCTGTTGGTGCACAAAGGCCTTTTAAATTATAAATTTCCATTAGGTATTAATATGTCGTCCTCAATTTCTGAACCAGCACAAACCAATGCGAAATCAGTTTGAGCATGGTCACACTGAGAAAATGAATCTTGTTTTTCTGTGTAAAACCACAGTAACTATTTTGAAATGTATAAAAAGGATATGATACTTCTTTCAATATAGAAGGATAGAAGGGAAAGTTATTTCCTAACAGTTTGAGTGTCATCTATAAATAATGTCACTCTTCTTTTTCCCCTTCAGTTGTTTCTCTTAAGGACTAAACTATATTATATTTTGGCCTACTTCTGTCTGCATTGCAAGTACAACCTGGCACAGCAGGCTCCTGTGTTTGGCAGCATTTAGGTCCACAAACAGCAGACATGCAGTCCACCTATTTTGCAAATCGGTCATCACCGTTTAATTTGAATAGTAGCCATCCATCAGTCAGTCTTTTGTTAGGTCTGTTCCACATAAATGGTGGTAGTTTTTTTGGAATTTGAACGGTGGTACATTGAGTAAAACATATTTTCAGGATGATTATTGCAGGAAACAGGCAAATAGATGTTTCCTCTCCACCCAGCTTTGTTCTGTTGTATCAACTTGTCCTCTTCTATTGACCGTCTACTTTCTGGTCTGGGTTGACCACGGAGTACTACTGTATTTGGCATTTAAACATGTGGGTTTCTGAATTTCCACAGCTTTCATCTCCTGGTGTATTAAAGTTGTGCCCCTGTGACCTTTCTGATTCTAGACAACCAGGGTATATATGGCTCTTCTGTGGAGCTGCTCCTTGGTAATCTATGTAGAGACCCACAGCTTGGCAAGAATCTCACTTAGGTTAGAGTTATTTAAAGATGGCTGAAGGGAGTACTTGTGTTTGGAGTTTCCTGGCCAGCCGCACATAGCCCCCTGTGTTCCTGCAGTCTGGATTGCAGGTGAGATATGGCCCTCTACACTGTCTACGTTGCATTATGTGCTGAACACAGTTCACATTCTTTAACACTGACATGTTAGCTAAACTCAGTCATGTAACTTTAAAAGAGATTCTGCAGTTAGCAGATAGGGAAAAGTAAAGGGTGAGCAAATTAAACTTTGCTGTCGGCTTTAGCGTATTTATCTGTGTTTGTTTAAAATAAGTGTGAAATGGGCAAATTTGCTTGGAGTTGGTTCACTTAAGTTGACACCCTAGCACAGGGTATGAAACTGCAGACAGTAGACTTTGGGCTTGTGCTCTTTGTAGCTCCAGTTCTGTAATGGATGGTATTTCCTCCACTGAGAGTTGCCGTTAACAGTGGGCAGCCTGTGTGCATGGCAGCACTCCTTTTCTGCCCCAGGTAATTGCCATTATTTGAAGTTGATTATACAGTGCTGTTTAACTGCTCAAAGGTCTCATGATGTAATGAATACATAATTTGGGCAGTGGCTCTTGACCTTTGATACTGAAATTGCTCTAAATCAGACTATCTTGTTTTGTTACCGTCAACAAAGAGGCTATTTCAACTTATCTCAGTGTGGTTTTATTTTTTGGACGTTACATCAATGGTAGACAACCAAAATATTATGTAAAAGTGTTTTCTACACTGTTGAATATGCACTGGTGCTCATGATGGCGAAATAATAACACGAGATGTGTTAAATTAGTCAAGTAATAAGAGTCCACATTGAACGTCATGTCTGGGCTTTGCTCTTTCTGAGTTTGCATGTCTGACAGCCATGACTGTCTGTACATGGTTCACCTGAGTGACAAACAAATGCGCTAATATAAATCTGTACCTTTGCACCCTCCTGGAGTCCCGACATGGTTTCACCCTCCACGCACAGAATGCAGTGCTGTGCACATAGCATGTGACTGTGGTGGCATCAAGTGACAGCCCCTTAAAAAGAGTGCTGATGTCCTGTCCACCAGCTGTGCTGAATAGAGTGCTCTGTGTCTCTGACAGGCCCGTGAGATTAAACGGCAACTCTGATGTGCTTGCTTCTGCAGCACGAGAAAGGTCTTTGTCAACAAGTGGCATCTGTCTGTCGCCTCGTTTTTGTTTAGAAAACCCGTTTTTCACTTTATCAATTAAATAATCAACGTTTCTTTATTTGGTCCATTAAAAACAAACATATCAAATGCTGTAGATAGCTGCATATACTCCGCTCAGCTAAATGGAAAAAGATTCGGAGGGAGCAAACCTCTACCAACGTTGCTCAGTTTTCTTACCACCAATATCTAATAACCTACATCCCCAGAAAATGTCATCAAAATCAATTTTCTTTAATGCTTTTGACAGACGAACACAGGCAAAAAACAATAATGAAGGTTGTAATAAAGCAAGCAAACGTTGATAATCGTTATAACTATAGTCAAAACAAAAGGTGTAGGCTGAAGCTAAGCTTAAAATGTTTACCCTCAACCTAAAGTGCTCTACCACACCCAATTTGTATATGGTATATCCTCAAAATAATAACTATAGATACACATTATTCAACTTTTACTACAACCAATCACAATTGCCAGATTTCCTTTGTCAAAGTATAATTTATTAAGCTATTCTCCGAATGCACACTGCTTCATTGCACACAAATCTGCGAGGCAAGCCAATCCCTTGACCCTTAACTATCATAAATATTGCTACTTTGTCTCCTGCTAGTTCTTTATACCATTTGCACTTTAGCCCACATCATGTTCATAGAAGCTGGATACTAATAGATGTGAAGCAGGAAGTTTCCCTCTAATGCCTAAAGTATGTTCTGGAATGAGTAAACAGCCAACAGGAAGTCATTTCATATCCCAAGCCATTCCTCGAGCTCAGGAGAGCTGAGCTGGTCAAATATGAGATTCCATGTTACACTGTACTTGTACATTTCCTGTCAATTAGTTGGGCATCTTGACTGGTCACTGGAATTCTTTCAACATCCTGGACATGTTACTAGGGCCGGGAGAAAAAATAATCCTTTTTTTTTGGGTAAATATTACATGTGTTTTTACTTGTACGTGGTGCAGTTGCAATGACATTCTTTTTCTTATGATGTAAAATCAAAGGCTAACACAACAACAGGTCTTAAAACCTGGATGGGATGAGGGTGTCCTTCAGCTCACTTCCTGTCTGTGGAGAGGAGAGAGAGGGGTTGCTGAAAGTAGTTCCAGTATATTATCCCGTCCTGTGAGGCACTTTTTGGTATCAACCAACCATTTTAGGGTGGCGGATAATTAATAAATGATTAAACGGCCTGCAAAATGGTGATTTGCCTTGTTGGAAACTATGATTATTGGTTGTGGTGATTGGGCAAAAAAGCAAGGTTGCACATCACTAGCTTTAATTGGTTTATTTTTAATTACTGCTATTAGGAGACTGCAAATTCCTATTTAGATATTACCACAATTTCAAAACTGTTAATTTAAATTGAAGTATCATAGAATAAAGTCAATGTATTGGCTGCCCTTAATATTTACAGTCAAGACACAGACTCATAGATGTGATGACCACTTTTGCAAGAGGGACAGACTGAAAAAAGACTTTGCACACTGATCTTTTATCTTTTTGTTTGCTAAAGATATGTTATCAGTGGGTACAAGAAATAAAGCCATGGAAGTCGACTCACCAGTTTGTGAATTTTACTGTATTCAGTCTGCCCAGGCTGCAAGGGAGCTAATGCCAACAGCTGTCTGGAGATATCAGGCTGATGTCAACACAAACGGTGCAGATTAATTTATAGAGCAGACTTTCTCGTTCAGCCCTGTCTTTGCTCGGTGTGATTGTTAAAGTGGATGTTTGTTCTTGGTTTACTCATCTGCTTCTGACAGTCCACGTGTATGGAACAGTAACTTGGGGCTCATAACGATCTCATGGCTGTATAAAAATAAAAAATAAATACAATCACATTTCTGTAACCATGAAATGTTTATTGAACAAATTGTGTGAAGATCTGATTATTAAAGACGAGACATGATACCTAGTCTTACATCTACTACATGCTATCTATACCCAGTTTTCAAACTTGGATGTGTCTAAATCGGCCACAGGAATAAATCAGTCTGTTGCGACAGCAACATGATTGCAGTGCAATAATATGTGCAAAAGATATCAAATGACGGTCACACATTAACGGTAGCATAAAAGACGACTTTGGATGGACACTGAGAGCTGTGTGTAAGCAAGCACGAGGCAAACAGCACTAACCAATAACTTGCACATGGATCTATAGTGCAGCAAAACACTAGGTTAGAGGTTATGATGATGAAACTGTCTGGATAATTAATACAAAACGGCTTAATTCCCAATTTCTTGGGCATTATTAGGAAGGAAGTACAAACACACTGAAGTGAAAGATTAAAGTGCCAATTATTGTGTCATAAAACTGCAGTTTGTCCCACAGATGACTAATTAAATGTCACTTGGTCCTTGTATAGTCTCTTCTCTGTAGTGGTTTGTGTGCAGCAATCTTTCTCAGACATTTAATGGCACATGGGCTCCTGTGCTCTTGAGGCAGAACACAGCTTATTCAGTCTCTCTTAACTCTTATATTTGTATATTTAAATTGAAATGGAGATGTAACATCTGCTGTTTTGCTCTGCCACAGACGCATGTTAATTTTTTACAGCAGTTTTATTGCAGGTTTATTGGAGCCTCTTTCTCACATCGTGCTGCCTTAGATCAGAGATGCAACAGTCAAATCAAAGTGTCTTTTTGAAGGCAGATCGGTTTACAAGTTAATCTGTTACAAATGGGGCTTTTCCTGTGTGCTGACCTCACCCTGCGATTGCTGTGAATCCTTTGCCACAGTAGCACCTAACCCATTACTTCCTCTTGACAAAAGAGTTTACTCATAACTTCCTGTCGCTGTTCTCAGTCATCTGTCAGCTTTATCCGATAAAGCAGCCATCCTGACTGAGCAACTTAAATTCCCCAAGCCTGTTGTGTCACTCCTTGGTCTTAAATCAGAAAACCATGTTTCTTTCCTCTGTCTTGGTCTGTAGAACTTTTAACTTACTTTTTTAACATTGCAGCCAAATATCAGTTGAGCTTTTCTCAAAAAAGTATTGTTGTAACTCGAGATCTAAAAATCAAGTTTGCGTCTCTGTACAGAATATCACTAATCTATCCTTAAGCTTTTGTTTAAAAATCAGGAAATGTCCCTAAAACACCCTTATAGCAGGAGTCAATTGTGGGAAAAGCAGAGTCTGTGCATTCTAATGACCACAAGACAAGGCAATTAGGAGTTATATAGCCTTATTAACTTTTTAAACATTAACTTGACTGGACCAAATGTGTATTTCTGAAGTTCTGCATGCTTAGCATGGTGTGGAGTGTGGTCCAAAGTTTGACAGTGTGTTGTCTTCAAGGTAACTGCTAATCCATTCAGGCATTCCAGTCTCTCAGTCTCATGAATGTGATCTCTTGTAAAGAAGGTTTTGAGGGATGTTCCACTGTCACTTGGACCCAAGGATGTGCTGATTTGTAATTTGATTTAAAGGTCACCATGGGACCTCACCAAACACATTTTTGATGTGTTTGTCTAAAATACCTGAGGCCAGGGAAGTGATTGTGGATATTTGCTGTTGTAAGCCCTCTCTTCAGCCAGTCATGGTTCTCTGTAAATGTCTTCTGCTTTGCACACACTTACGTTCTCAGAAAATGAACATGTTGGCTGGCTAAAACATATGCAAGCCTGTCAAACCCACAGACTCTGTGTGGGTTTCATCAGTCTCTTGTTGCAGTGTGTCTTTGTGGGGCGCTTATACGGTAATATTTGTCCAGAGCTATGTCAGTGTTAAATGTGTGCATGGGTGTTAAGGGAAATATATTTTGCTTTTAGTTTCTGACAATTCCAGTTCTGCTTCAATTACAGCAGAGTTCAGGGAAGTGAGTTAGAGTGACATTTAGCAGCAAGGCCAGTATAAAGAAATGACCAACAGTCAATCTTGTCACGGTGTCTCTTCTTGTAGCTCTGAAAAAAGTTTATCTAATCATTTTGCGTATCTTTGTGTCAAATGTTGATTTATTTGTATACTGTTTTTTGCAAAATGTCTCTACACTTAAACTATATATATAGACGTTTAGCTAAAAATGGCATAGATATAATGTTGATGAAGTGTTTCCTGGAGATTTACAGTACAACAGTAACAGTTGTTTATAATTGGTCCATATACAAAAGCTTCAGGAAGACCCGCGGAGAAAGTTGGTGGTGCGTTTGTGTTCACCACTGTCATTTCGGTTGCGTCTGAAAAGCCTTTTGTTGTCACATGGGTGGCCTATTGTGTATGTAAAGAGCATAAAGCCTTTTGTGTGGTTTTCAGCAAACACTGAGGAGGATTCATGGACCACCCATGTAAAATGGTCTCTCTGGGTAGCACTGCCACATCCCATGCAACAGTTAATGTAGTTAAGTTGCACAATATTTTTCACTTGCTTTGTTTTCAATTTATTCATACACGTTAAATCCTTCATCTCAATCAAATCATAAATTGCATTTAAATATTAATTTACACTATCTGCCAAGTTTCTTTTTGGCTCTGGGGGGTATAAATATTAGATAACTAGGATCATAGATAACAGTAAGTCAGTCATATATATATTTTCTTTGAAGAAAGCAATCAAGACATTTTTTATTCCACCTCAAGCTTGAATAACATCTGATTCCATTTCTTGGGACTATAAATCAGATTATGTTCTGTATCTGTCAGACTCAACTGCTCAAGATTTTTTACATTTATCACAAAGGCAAAAATGCAAAGACGTGTCTCTTCTGTTTTGTTTTTGATTGTAATATAAATGTTACTCTGTGAGCGTTTTTGTAAAGGTCACAGTCAGTTTCGCACAGTTCATATTCTTTTATTTGATTGACTTTGCAGTGTTTCCCCTGTCCTGTTTCTTTAAGTATAAAAGCTACAATGTTTAAAAAAAAAAAAAAAAAGATGGCCCCAGTTATGGCTCTGTAGGATACTATTAAAGGGGACATATTATACCCTATTTCCCCCATTAAAATAGTTCCCTGGTGTCCTAATGAACATGTCAGTGACATGCCTTGGTCAAAATACCATAAGGATGAAGCATCATAGCAGTTCAATAACCCTGCTAAGCCCGCCCCTTTCAGAACGCTCGGTTTTCGTGCTTGGTCCCTTTACATGCAAATGAGACACAGGCAAACACACACCCACTTCTTCCAGGGGGTTTCTGATTTGTCCTCGTTACAGCGCTTTACAGCTCTATTCGTCTCCCCCTCCCTCCACTAGTTCTCTGACAATATCAACATGGCAGCATGCGCAGAAAACAGCCGGAGTGCCGTCACAGGAAGAGACGTTCTACATAAGGATCGAGCCGAACAGTGCCGAACTGTTAATCAGTTAAAAACACTTAGGAACAGCACCACTGATCGCCAGCGGCGCGCGGCGAGCTGCATAAGCTGGCGCTGTATGTTACTGTATCAGACCGGTGACTATGCTCCGGAGACCTCGTCACCGCGGCACCGCTGATCGCCAGCGGCGAGCGGCGAGCTGCCTAAACGCATACAGCGGCCATTTAGGCGGCTCGCCGCTGGCGATCAGCGGTGCCGCGGTGGCGATCAGCGGTGCCGCGGTGGCGAGGTCTCCGGAGCATAGTCACCGGTCTGCACCGGAGCTGGCGATCAGTCGCATACAGCGGCCGTTTAGGCGGCTCGCCGCTGGCGATCAGCGGAGGCGATCAGCTGATTTTCACAGAGAGTGCAGCACCTCTGCACAGAGAGTGCAGCACCGCTGATCGCCAGTGGCGAGCGGCATAAACTGCCGCTCGCCGCTGTATATGTGATTGTATCAGACTGAGTCTGT
Organism: Solea solea; assembly: GCF_958295425.1. Taxonomy (NCBI): domain Eukaryota; kingdom Metazoa; phylum Chordata; class Actinopteri; order Pleuronectiformes; family Soleidae; genus Solea; species Solea solea. Next base: position 18,957,170 of record NC_081137.1, on the reverse strand, counting down.
GCTCCGGTCATGGAGGACGTACTGAACAAATATTTTTAATTAGGACGTGTCAGAATGGTCAGTTATGAGCTCTATGTGACCTTTTCTTAACAACGTGTGTGTGTTTGTACGTCGGTGAAATACGTCCCCTGACTAAATACGGCGACCGCTGTCTAGTGCGAACACACGTTTGCTGACTTTATCCGGCACATTAGCTTCATATATCAAATCCTCTGTGGAAGTTTGTGTAAAACACTGTGCTCCACTGTGCAGCCACGAACAGCACACTTGTCCCTCTGCGTTGACATAATACCGCTCTTCCTCCCTCGCCTGCACTCTCGCAGGGACAAGGTGGAGCTAAGGTGGAGCTCTCGAAGTAAACTTACTGGTGGGGCGGTAACATTCGCGGTGAAATGCGCATGCTGACGTCATAAACGCAGGGAATTCAACATCGAGTGTTTTATCGCCTATACTTACACTAAGGGGAACCACGAAAACATGACGGAGTATTCTTTTTCCACACTTTGGTGACTGGTAGGGCCCCCAGAGTCCCAAATATAAGTATTAAAATGGTTAAAAAGTTGATTTTGCGTAATATGTCCCCTTTAAGGTCAGGTGCAAGACATGCAGTTCAGAATGGACATGGAGCAGCGAGAGTGGTGCCCTCTGAATCTTTGAAGATGTATGGGGTGTCTAATGAGGTCTGGCATCATTGATCAGTCCCATGGCCTTGCTGGAAAGATGAACCCTGAGGCATTTGCTTTCACTTCAGGCCAGATGGTGGTGGCGCCCAGCCATGGTAGCCAGGCTGAGTGTGTGTGCCCCGTCAGTCTATAACTCAGTGGCTGATGGGTATGAGTGTAAAGGGTAAGAAAGATGTTATTCAGACCTGGTATTAAGATTCAACTGGAGTGATACGGTCACAGGTGGACACTTAGATTAGTTCAGGTGTGAAGGTGTGAGGACACATTTGACATCTAATCACTAAGAACACATTAGGAAGTGGTCTGGCAGTCATTGTTTTAGTTGTTTTGAACAAAAGTGTCTGGGCCACATTAAAGACTTCCGCCTCGACTGATGTCCTGTTACATGCTGTAGTTTCTTCACGAGCCAAAAGTATTTCTACACTTGTTAGTACCCAGGCATTGACTTACTACATATTGATCATTTGTTTATCAAATGAATAAATCCTTATGTCATTTTAAAGCTGCAGTTGTAGCACATTGGTTCACTCGGCCTGTCCTGACTCCACTTCCTGTTTCTTTATCCTGCTGACATAAAAATACTCACAATGGAGCTATTGGTATAGTCAGATTAGCTAAAAACATAATTTGGCCCCCACATACATAAATGATGTACATGTGTATTTCCATTTAGAGTGGTGAAGTGAGATCTGATCACATGTAGCCACACTGGACACTGAGATAAGATATCTCAGGCCGCCATAGTTCCCTCATGCTCTTGGGGAAAGGGAGAGGTCAACCTAGTTACAATCTTCAGTCTTGACCTTCTGGACCTTAATATTCAACCTCTTTTGGGTTATATTTTATCTGCTGCACACGCATCCTGAGTGCTAGGCCTGTCAAGTCAAACACTATGACACTAAATTTTAATCCATGTATGATGGTATTTAACTGATTCAACTTCATTGGAATCAGTGACTTAATCCCAGTAATAAATAAATAAGTGAGGGAGAAATGGAGCATAATAAAATGTGTTGCAGAGGGTGATTTTAATCTCCATAGATGTGCATCTGCCACACAGACCTCACACCATTCACCACAGACGAACATCAGAGGCAGACACCGCAACCCTGACTCCAGGGTTGCTCAGCTGCAGATGTTAAAAGAAGAAAACTACACACAAGCAAATGCTGCCACTTTGATAGTGCTACTTCGGTTTCCACAGCTCTGTCTTCACCCTTGTCAGAGTTTCACCAAATACTGAAGCCTGGTGTTATGGTGAAGCCACTTTTTCCTTCAACTGCACTCATATTTCAGCATGAACTGCTACCTCATGCTAGCAATTGTTTTTGATTATTTGTTTTTTTGCTTTTGAAGTAACAGTCACCTGATCAGGGGTCATGATGATGAAAATGCCTGTCAATCCTGTATCACGGCTTTCTAGAACTGTTTGTCCTGACAGAGTGTGTGTTTACCTGAACTCTGACTCACCAGCCTACCACTGCCCTCCGGTATGATATTGATTTTGGGTAGCTTGGTCTTATGAAAAGGAACATAAATAAAGATAACATGGGCAAGCGACATGGTGGAAATCTCTGCTTTCACTGAAGAGCAAACTCATGTTCTTCCGCTGAAATGTTATGCATTGTTTGTCTCTATACCTTATTGATTCTCCCCCCTGGCCCCCCCATCCTGCCCTCTCTTTCTCTCTTTAGACTTAATTCAGTGCACGAATGAGATGAATGTGAACATCCCTCAGTTGGCTGACACACTGTTTGAGAGGACCGCCAACACCAGCTGGGTGGTTGTCTTCAAGTCCCTCACCACCACACACCATCTGATGGTCTATGGCAATGAGGTCAGGACTTTTGTTAACATCTGTTCTCCACCTGTGGGTGGAGATAATACAGGAAGAGTTTTTGCAAAGATTTTCTTTTAAATCTGATAATGTTTGCATTGCCAATGTGTAGTTTATTTCATTTGAGTATTGGATACATTTGTATCATCTAGTAGGAGAGCAATGAAAGAGCCCTTAAACAAAATAACTGTCATAAACTATAAATATCTCTGCAGGATATTGATTTGAGCTAGCTAAGATTTCTTTTATGCACACATGACAATTTCTTTCTGTGGCACTGTGCAACTGCTAATCTGACACTTGCCTAAATGGCCATGTGGGACATAAGTAATTCAGAAGGCTGATGACATTTGTTAATTTGCATGATTGTCCCAAACAACCCAAACATAGATAATGAATGAGCCAAGAGCAGATTATTCTAGAGAGAGTTTGTCTTCCTGATTCTAATGAAATCTATAACCGCCGATGTGTGTCATGTTGAGGACTGATCTTCAGAAGTAGAGGTAGCACCAGACTCTATAAACTTCTCCAAAACTGTTGTTGATACCCAACAACATTGATTTATCAATTAGTTGTTGCAGCCCTAGTCCTGGCCCCTAAATTGGGAACTGCTTTCACTAAATTGTACAAGCCCAAAAATAAAGCTGTCCATTGCACAATTCCACTTGTGCAAGCGCATGCAGTTCCTCATCATTTTGTTTTTCTTGCAGAGGTTTATACAGTATCTGGCTTCAAGGAACACACTATTCAACCTCAGCAATTTTTTGGACAAAAGTGGCTTACAAGGTATATTTTGGAGTAATAAGCCTTCAGATTATATACCTGACAATTGCCATGACATTTATCTTCACCCCCTTACTACCCTTTGTTTGCTATGTAGGCTACGACATGTCAACGTTCATAAGGAGGTATAGCCGCTACCTGAATGAGAAGGCGGTGTCCTACAGACAAGTCGCTTTTGACTTTACTAAAGTGAAAAGAGGGTAAGATTTTATTTCCTTGTTTCCTTGTGTTAATGCTAGGAGTGAACTGGTCAGATACTCCGTATACAGTCCGTAAAATCTAAACATCAGCTAAATGCTTCACTAAACACAGACTGTAGAGAAGGACGTGCACATCCATTGTCACAAAATCAAACATTTAATAAATTGCACGTATTTGCCAGGCTGCAATGATACATTTTGATATGTGGACTGATTGTAAGCTAAATTTATGTTATATTAATGTATGGTTGGTTATGGCTTGGTGGTTACTATATCAGTAAAACTAGGGTAAAAAGACTGAATTACTCTGATAGAGGTATCGAACATGAAATGTGTAATGGAGACATTGGAGCCTGGTTGTGTTTCCAGAATCTTGGATCTTTTTTGACACTCATGGGAAGTGAAAAGACGAGTCTGGATAATAGTGAATATTACAAATGTTTTTCTTCCCAAATGTATTGTGACATATTTGTTAAACATTGCACAAGGTCCTCTGATGTGTGCGGCTTTCAACTTCTGCTACCTTATTTGAGGAAAAAAAGAGTTCCAGTTTCAGAACCCTCTTTTAAATCCAGAAATGTCACACAGCAAGTAAAGAGAGAGATGTAATCTTAAATGCATCCGTCTCTTGTGTGGACATTATGATCTTAAGGTAATTGCATCCACGCAGAAGATGGATGCAATGGTTAATTCATCCATCAGTCTTTTGTCTGGGTGCATTTACCTAAAGATCATGATGCATCTATTAGGATACTGAGTTGTGTTTTAGATCAGACTTGTATTTTTTATTTCTGGCCACAGGTCTGATGGATTGATGAGAACCATGAACACTGAAAAGCTCCTGAAGACCATCCCTATTATCCAAAATCAGATGGATGTGTTACTTGATTTCAACGTGAGTGCTTCGTGTCGACTGAACTGGTTTTCATCCAAATGAATCGCGGACTCTTCTTTTATGTGTTGCATGCAGTTTTTACAGTGGGGTTTTAAAATGGTCCTCTCTGATTCCAGGTCAATGCCAATGAACTGACAAATGGTGTTATCAATGCAGCCTTCATGCTTCTGTTCAAAGATGCCATCCGGCTGTTTGCAGCCTACAATGAAGGCATAATCAATCTCCTGGGTAAAGACAAGTTTGGTGTTTTTGTGGTTATGTTGTTTTGTATCAGTGTCCGCTTTGAGTGATCGTTTGATCTTGAAAAATGTAAACTTTTAAAGTAAAAGGAAATTTCGATGTTGGTCATAATTCTTTTGGTGTGCACTTTTAACAGAGAAGTACTTTGACATGAAGAAAGTGCAGTGCAAGGATGGACTGGACATCTACAAGAAATTCCTTACACGAATGACAAGGATATCGGAGTTCCTCAAAGTCGCAGAGGCAAGTCAGGGCCTTGCCTTTACCCATCAGGAATGAAGACGAGCCTGGAGTCGTTTTAAAAACAGTCCTTTTTCTCTTTTTTGCAGCAAGTGGGGATCGATCGAGGTGACATCCCAGATCTGTCTCAGGTAAGACTAGATGCAGTAATTACAGAAAACCATCTTTGCAATGACTTAATACACTAACCTGACACCCAATAACTCTTTGCTGGCTTTCTTTAACTAAAAAAGCAGAGACTGGCCAAATTTTGGGGCAATTATGAAGTTCGACATCACTTAAAATGTATAATGTGTACAGTATATTGATAGAAGAAAACCACTTCTATTTGAGAAGTTAAATATGGCTGCTCATAAGTGAACAGTGCTAAGTACGACTGCTCACCTGGTACGATGGGATGGATAAGTCTCTTGAAACCACAGTAGAGCTGACGTCTTCCACCTTTGTATGCAAATATGAAATTATTTCTGTTTACAAACACCAAGTTATGTTGCTGTGTTACTGTACAGATGTCTGTCAGTGTATTTGCATAGTCTATACAAAGGACAGGTGGAGAGTGAGGGGGAAAAAAAAGTTGTAAAACTTGCAGCTGTAAAAGAATTAGACCACGTGTCTAAAATTAACTCTGATGCATTTAGGATGCGTGTAGATATGTTCACACCTGAACTGTCCACCTGTGCCTGGATAACTCAGGGTGGCTGTTAATATCAGGGCCATTGATTGCCTGATACTCAGATTTCTAAATCATTTGCCTAAGCAGTGATTTGCAGTGGTGGTTATTTTATCTAGTATCACAGTCACACTTCCAGGCAAGTTGGAAAGTGGTGGTGAGACCCATCACAGAATCTATGGTGGACTTTTATAATAAAAAATAATTATATCTGTTTCTATCTTAGTCAGAAACTCTTGTTCTTTTCCCATATAATGCAAAGCAGCAGTGAGTGTAATGAGACATAGGATTATGCTTGAGGTTATTATGTGAGCTCTAATTGGATGAGGGACCTTCTTCATGTATCATCCAAAGTTTGGCTGCTAATGTCCTTTTTCACCTCAGCTAACCTCCCTGCAGCTTCAAGCCTAACACATTTTTTTTTTTTTTTAATCGGACATTGCATGAGCTCATGATTGCACTTCCACACACCTTGCAGTCCAAACTTAATTCTGACCTTGCACGTCATACAGCAAATAAAGGTGTGAATAAAGGGTGCGACCTGTCTTACATAGCCCAGCAACCTGCATTGGTGTTTCATTATGTATACAGTTTATTTAATCACATGCTCTGTTGTTGATGTATTATATCTTTGTAGCTGTAGCAGATGAACCAGAATTAGGTTAGCTTTCTCCCAAAAAGTTTTCATTATAAATTCTTGACGTTGCCACCTTTATTTTCTGTATTTTCCCTTCCTTCTATCCCTCTATTTTCAGTTTACAGTGTGTGTAAGTATCTGAATCTTTTCTCTCTCTGTCTCTGTATGTGAAAGTAACTCTGTTTACTTTGGGCTTTAACTTGGCATGCCTCAGTGTATTTGAAATTTCTCAGACAAAAAAGAATCTTGTTTGGCTTTTCTAATACGTGTCAGTGATGTTCATGCTAGGCCCCCAGCAGCCTGCTAGACGCCCTGGAACAACACTTGGCCTCTTTAGAGGGAAAGAAAGTCAAAGACTCGACAGCAGCCAGCAGGTACGTCTGCTTTATCTCTGTCCACTTGATCTGACTGTTCACCATTCAGGCCAGAACAAAGAGGATCGTATTAGATTCAGCAACTTGATAGTATTGAACTAATGTAAGAGTTGGTTGTGTTTTATGTCTGCAAAATAGTAACAGAATGCACTAAAAGGTATTTCAAAGCACTGATGATTTCCGTGGCTGTCTCTTGAATCAGGGCCAGCACCCTCTCCAATGCAGTATCTTCTCTGGCCAACACCGGCATATCTTTCACCAAAGTGGACGAGAGGGAAAAACAAGCAGCGCTGGAGGAAGAGCAGGCTCGTCTAAAAGCACTCAAGGTACATTTCCTTGATTCACCCACTACATTTTGGAGTTGTACAATTAATCAATGAATAACTGATTATATATTAAAGGTATAAAGTATTTGTTTTTTGAATGAAACGTTAATCCGATGAATGGTTAAAATGAACATGATTTACGTGATCTAATTTAAAATGCATCACTTGATTGACAGAAATAAGAAATGAACTAGATTTACAAATGGAAGCAAAAAATACAAATTCCTTTTTTCCCTTTCCTGCTTTTGTAGTTCCTGTTGTAATTTGCTGAGTTGAGCAGCTTCTTATGCAGCTTCTCCATTTTGCCTTTCTGTGACATTTGGGGCCCGTCAATGGTAAAATTAGTAAAAAAAAAAAAAAATTCATGTATGGATCTTAAATGTGATTCCATGTTTATTCTGTCATTTGTTTCTTGTCATGTTTAAGTGAATGCTGGCTGTAACCCAAATTGCCCCTCAGGGATAATAAACATGCCTTCAACCTATGAAACAATTTTGTCTCCATGCTGCTAACACTTGCCTCATTTTTTATTATTATTGTAGGAGCAGCGTGTTATGGAGCTCCAGAAGAATCCTGCTCTAGCGACTACAGACTCCTCCCCAGTCTCCACAGTGGGTGGAACCATTAACTCAACTCCTGCCATTGACCTCTTCTCCACACCGAGCTCTACCAACAGGTGAGACCACAACACCTGCCTGTCTGTCTGTCATCTTAAAGTGACTCCCAGTTCAGAGTCTTGGCTTCTTCCAGACAATGCAATTTTGAGCTGTTTCTCAACATTACACAACATTTCAACGTTAAAATCAAGGTTAAACTCAGAAGAAACTTTGATCCTTTACAGCAAAAATGATAACATGCAGATCGATGGAAGTGCAAGCAAATACAATAAAACTGAAACTCCTCATGGGGGTCAGAATAACATGTAAACGTGGTATTTTTAGATTATACCGTGATTCTGAGGACAATTGTTTTTGTCATGGTTTCTCAGAACAGAGGTGGGAACTTTGTGTTCTGTCAATGAGTGACTAAATCATACTCTATACGCTTATTTTTGCTCTCTCCATCCAGTGCATCCAAAGCAGCCAATGACCTTTTGGACCTGCAGCCAGCTTTCCAGCAGCCGCTGCCTCTCTCCACTGCCAACTCATGGGGAGGTCAGAGCTCCACTCGTCTCCACTTCAGTCCACCTTTTACAAGCATGCGTACATACATTGTGGTTTTTGTGAAACCTTAGCCAAAGGTTTCACAAACTCCCATAATGCTCCTTCATTCAAATGACAGCAGTGTGGGTTTTTTCTGGCAGTTGGAGGAAGTCAGACATTTTACAAACTCTGGCTCCAAACATTGTTGCATTAGAATTTATCAGGGACAATAAGTAATTGAAATACCCATGTATCATATTTATAATCTTATATTTTGTGTGGTGTACTAAGCCATTGCGGTTGTCAATATTAGAATGAGCTGAAACATTATGCCAACATTTGCACGTCAAATGTTCTTTTAAAAAAAAAAAAAAGAACCTAAATACATGATGAAACTGATGTGTTTTGAGGATGACACAAGAAAAACATTTAAGTTTAATAGTGATTTGCATACTGTAGGGCTGAGAGCAAATTGTCAGAGAGTCAATGCCACAGTTGAAATTGTGTAGTTCACAGTGCAGTGCATGAGCAACAGTGAGATAGACTGTAAACTTGTCATAAAATGACTCAACTACTAAATGAACTGATGGAAATGGAGACAGTGAGGGAAATAAAATAACGGTGTGACTCTAGTATCCAGCTGACTTCGCCGTCAGCAGCCAAGCATGAGAGACATGAGAGCTACACACCTACTTAGGCTGGCCCAGCCAGTGTGATTGTACTTGACCTGAAAACTATTACAGTATATTTGTCATCCAAGCGCTAAATGGTGGTGTTGTCCAGACCTTAGATGTTGTCTAGACCAGCACCATGTTGAGATTTTGCAACCAGAAAGTCACACACAAGTCACCTGCAACCAGGTACCTATTGGATTATACTAGCTGTCAATCACATTGGTGTCCATGTAGCATTTTGGACCATTAACTTTGCAGGAAAATTTACAGTAAAATTTGTAGAGTTAAACTGAGGTCAAACTGTAAATTAAGACCTCATTCAAACTTATTTTTGCAACCACCAGAGTCGCCCCCTGGTGGCTATTCGGTGTCTTTTTTTTTTCAACCAACAAACCATCATTGTGAAGCACCAGTTATAAGTGGAGGCAGCAAACTTCCAGGTTGCAGGTGCAGCTTTATCTCTTTATAATGTGTGCTTTTCAATCAAGTTTCTTATCAAAAGGTGTGTAAATAATGAAGTTGACATATTACAGCAGTGTTTGTCTGTAATCTTAAGATATTGGTAAGCATACTTGCTCATTCATTTCTGGTAACTTGTGTTAGGCTGAGTTTAGGCAGAGATAATCAATAAGAATTGGTTCAAGGGCTTGTTATTTACTGGCTTTTTTTGGCCAGTTTTGTGGGTGCAGAACGAGTCACGCAGACCGTAGTAAACCTCTGCAGATATGGAAACTATGAATAGGCCTCAGGAACATGTGGTTGCCTAGTTTATTGTCACAAGTCAGGTTTTGCAAGCAACCCCGAGTTGACGCACACATTCTAAACACAAACACTATGCACAGCTGTTTTATTGGAAGCATAGATGTCAGCCCGTGTTGGACCCTGAGCTTTTAGATAATGGAAACCCTTTGACCTGTGGATTGCTCCATGAACCTTGATAAAGCTTATAGGTTTGGGTGCAAAAGAATATTACATAATATCGGCCTGTCACTTTCTGTTTAACACTGTATTAATCCTCCTCACTTACATCACTGGCATTTCCTCCTGCACGTCTTTTTTTGTTTTATTTTTGTTTTTAACCATTCTCACACCTCTCCATCATAATCTCTCTGTTCCTTTTTTCCTCGTCCTCCTCTTCTTCCCCTCTGCCCACTCAGATCCTTTCACCTATGCTGCAGAAGCTGTGGAGGAATCCACTCCAATCTCAAACCCTTTCATCACACCACCACCTGTTGTCGATGCTGTCCAGCTGTCCGTGGCGTCCTCGGACGCTAACGGTCTGTCCTCTAGGACACCGAGCCACGAAGTGTTCGGTGGGATTGTTTTGCTTTAATTTTGCATTAATTTTGTGTTTCTCAACATTTTCATGTGTCGCTGTGTAAGTCACTCATAAAATCATCCAGGTTAATGATTTCATGTATGTGACTTCAGTGTGTGAATGGAAATCAATGTGGGGTATGGAGTTCCAGAGAAGGAGGGAATTAAACTGCTTGAAGTGGTTTAGGGTCATTTGGCCGGAACACTGTGTTTCATGACACTTGTCACATTCAAAGACCTGGCATGCTGCCCTGCTCCAAATATTTGCTTCCTTCTGCAATCATGCTCAGCTCCTCTCTTGACTTTGAGTGAGGCTGTTTCATCTCGCATTTACTTTCTGTCTCTCTCTCTCTCTCTGTTCCAAAAAGAGTTTTAAAACTCTTCTGTTGCATGAATGTCCATCTTCATCAGCAGCTCTTTTCTCTTTTTGTTCTTGTATTTTTCCAGACCATTGCACTCCTTTTTGTGACTCCAGCTCTTTCCTGGCATCTGATCATGACACTGGTGCACAGATAGAGACATTTATCACAGGTACTGAGGTGGATAACTGTGTAGATGATGGATTGCTGCTGACATGCGAGGCCTAATAATGTTGTGTAGCATTTGTGGATAGCGATGAGCTCAGTGGGGTGGTTTGTCTCGGTCAAAAATGGGATCCTTTTGCAGAGCTTTCCTTCTGAACGTGCCGCCTGCCTTCCTCCCTGCTTCCTAGAAGTCTGAGTTGTTTTGTCGTTGCCCTTTAGTTGTGTGCTGGCCTTAATTTTTCACTCTGTATTTAGTCTAGCCATGTGATGAGTGCTGGCTTCCTCCGCTTTTGTCCAGCAAATCCCGATCTTTGTTTGTTGTCAGTAAAACGGCCGGTCCCATAGTTGCTTGGCTTCCTTGCTGCTGCTCTGTCGCTGCTGATTTTTTTTTTTTCCTGATCTCATATCTACGTAATCTTCTCCCTTCTTCCTCTCTGTTTCCCCCCCCTTCTCTCGCTGTCTGGTTCTTTGCCTGCCTGCCTGCCGTTGTTTCTGTGTGTCAGACTCCTTCTGTGGGCCAAGCCCTTACACCACCCTCTTCCAATCAGAGCCCCCTGCTGTAGCTGGTCTATTCAGAGGTAGGTACGCCCAAGTCCGTCAGTGTTATGAAACTTATGATCTGTCTCGGTACTTTTGTAAGATGGTGAATGAACAACCTTTCCTAAAAGTAATGTGACATCTTTTAGATGAAACCCAGAGATCCAGTGAATCAAATACTACAGGTCTCTAAACTAATCGTTTAGTATTGAGTTCTTTAGAAAGTGTTTGTCTGACTTGCCAACAAATAATACATTTAGCAATTTATTGAGGCAGACACTGTTAAATAGACCCCTCTGTATACAGTTCAGTATTCTTGTTGGCACAGATTTCTTTTTCTTTAAAGTATTTTTATTTTGAACAAACCAGTATGTTGTTGTGGGTTCATACAAGGGAAGCGTTCAGAAATTGGGTAAGGAAGAAAAGGAAGTTCAACCCTTCACCACACCCATATATTACATTATCTGTGTGTGTGTGTGTGTGTGTGTGTGTGTGTGTGTGTGTATATATAAAATGCAACACACACTTGCAAGTATGTAGCATTGTGTCATGGTTCAAATGTGCTTATCGAGGTAAAGCTACAAAGAGCAGAGTGCAACTTTTGTTGGACGATGCAGATGCTGGGAAGCAGGACAGTGTCCTCACTCTGAACACCAGTGTTGTGTGTGTGTGTGTGTGTGTGTTGGAATATAAACAATGGGGCATTGTTTGCTGCTCTGACATGTGTCATCTTCAACTGGTGGTTGTTTTTCCGAAGAGGCGGTCTTCTCTGCTCATGATGTTAGGCTGTGTTGTCCATAAATATATGCACCCTCTCACCAACTGTGTTCACGAGGTGATGTATAGAAGGAAAGCAGGAAATGCTAATGTCAACAACTGACAGGAAGTTTGTCAAAAGGTGAAATCACAGACAGTAGCTTGTAACTGATGAATGTAACAATGGTCAACTGTAACTTGTGGTCTGAAACTGCTCGAATGCTATTCTGCAACAGTGCACAATGTAGCCTTCACACAATATCAAAGTAACAAAAGACACTACATAAGTTGAGTGATCTTTCTTTACAAATAGCATTGTCAAACACTGTAAAGTATGAGTCAAATAGAATGTGCAAGTTTTGACATTTGTTCTTCCTGCTTGTGGTTGGCTTGGGAGGAACCGACGCTTTGTGGTCTCTGTATCTGACCAATGGTTTTTGTTTTTCACCTCAGCAGGGTTCACGGCCTCCCCCACGCAGCAGCAGCCACCACAGGACTCTCGGGGCCTTAACGTCGATTTTGACTCCGTATTTGGCAACAACACTAATGCCAACAACCTGGATTCCACAGGTAAACACACACACACACAAGCTGACACTGTCTTAACCCGTTTCTTTTTTGCAGTGATTTCCATTCCTGTGCTTCACTGGATCAATTTGAGATGACAAAAGTCAAACATAGTTTTGGACTTTGAATTCGTTTGTTAGCTTGTGTGTGTGCGTGGACTATGAATGTTCTGATCTCATTCCAAATCAAGCATTCAGACATCATCAGCTAGTTGAAGTGGCTTTTTCATAATGTGACAAAATGTTGTTTCCTGGAGGCTGCCAGCTGTTCGGTGTAAGTGGCTCTTCATTAGGCTTTTGTCTCGGAGACACGCACGTAAAGAAACATCAAGCATCTGCACATAATTGGAGCTGCATTTGCACTGTTGCACTTAATTACCCAGCCCAGTTTTTCAATCAGTAATGAATTGTCCTATACAGAATGAAGTGTGGTAGAATTAATCTTCCCGATTGGATGTGTATGAAATGTAATTTATCAGACATGTTATTTGGAAAATTCACTGATGCTGTGATTTGTCAGGATTGTTCATCTTTACATAATCACAATATAGTATTTGTACTCATGTTCCATGTGCTGTCTTATCTGAACGTTTCGTAGCATGCACGAGAGCAGATGTGATGTTGTATATTATCGATGCTTTCTGTGGCCATTGATATCATTTCATGTATTTATTGTCTATTAATTACTTAGTTGTCATTGCTAAAATAATAGAGTGCCCAACACTCATAGGTCTTTCATAACCTTTCGAGGCTGTTGTGAGGAGATATTGATCATTTTTGTGTCAAACATTTCAACATAAAATAATAGGTCAATTGAAAAGTTTATTTGATATTGTATTTTTTCAGTCCATTACTGGATACACCAGCAGCTTGCAGTCAGCTCTGCATTGCCTTTAACTCAGTCGTTTCACCCTTTGCCTAGTATATTTATACCAACGTAAATGCCTCACAGAGCACCTTGAATCTTCCACTCACTCTTTTGTTCACCCTCACTGGTTTCTAAGCTGCTCACGATCTCATAATATATATTTTTTTTCTCCTTCCCCTCATCCTGGGGTTACACACACTCCCTGGGGTCTTGGCTTTTTGCATGGCATATGCATGACTGGGTGAGTTGACTCAATACACATTCCTCTCACTCAGTCTTGGCTTAATGTGTATCGTTTTTTTGTTTTTGAGTGCTGCTTTACTGCCTCATCCACGCTGAACACCCTCTCTTTGTGTGTGTGTGTGTTTGTACATTTTCTGTTTGTCTCCATGTTTTGTTTTGTTGCGTTATTGTCTGTCGTATTTTGTCTTCAATTCTTCTGGGCGCCCCCAACCTCTTACCCCCCTCCCTTTCCTTCCTTCCTTTCCCTTTGTCTGGCCCCCCCTTTGATTAAGATGTTTTAGGTGGCATCCTTAAACCTACAGTGGCATCCTCACCCAATCAGTGCATGACCCTGAACGGTCAGCAGGCCAACAGACTTGTGTCCAATGACCTGGACTCTTCACTGGCCAATCTGGTCGGCAGTAAGTTCCTTTTTGTGTCTCTGACAAATGAATTTGAATAGATGAGGTATGTGTAAAGTGCTTCTCCTTTGTCCTCTTCAGATCTGGGAATTGGCAACGGCACAGCAAAGAAGTGAGTGCACTCGAGTAATATTTAAACTCCCTGCACCCAACGCGGCATAATGAGCACGACTTAACAGTTGAACTCCATTTCTGTAGTGATCTTCACTGGAGTCAGCCGGGTGAGAAGAAGCTGACGGGTGGAAACAACTGGCAGCCCAAGACGGCGCCTTCCACCACCTGGAACCCCGCAACTATGGTAAATCCATCTGTAACTGCAATGTGTGTTTTCTACTTGTATCCTCCCTAACTGAAAACAGCCACAATATTAGTCATATTTACACCAGCGATGGAAAGAAACACATCTGAAGGTTCTGGTTGTTGAAAATGTGACCGCAGTTCAGAATAAAACATACTGAACTTCATACTTTAAATGATTAAATACAAATTCACGTTAGCCGTGCTCACTATTCTCCTAAGACATAAGTGAATCACCCACTTATTTTAACGTGATTGTTCATGAAAAAACCCTATTTTTAAACTCCTATAATTATATTGTAATTATAAAATGATGCGTACAGTACATTTTTGGAGCAGTTTATATTTTTGAATGCTTGTCCTTGCATTAGAATATAGAGTGCTTAATATTTAGTTAGTATCTCATTTGACTATGGTTCATCTATTTAAATCCCTTACCCAGTGAAGATGGTAAAGTAGCTTGGCAATATTTTTGCATTATTAGAACTTGTTAAATTCTATTATTAGTGATTTACAGGAGACTGCAACAATAGTGTAGTTGGAAACAAACTTAAACAGAGCCCATGCTACTAACTTGCTGTCTAAAGCTACAACTGCAGGTGGGGGGTCTGTTTGGTTCCCCCCCAGCCTGTATGTCCCTTCCACTTGAGTCCCCCAAATTTCCTTGAAACCCTGCTGCCCGACAACAGTTTACATTAACATCTTAACCTTGAGCAGCACCACAGAAAACATGAAGCCACAGCAACAGTAATTCTGTCTGTGATTTAGCAAGTCCATTACCATAGTCATGGACACAGCGGCCCTAATGCTGAATCATGTTTATTTGGCACTTATTTAAGATCGAGTCTATTGTCTGGCTCCTAATAACAATTCCTGCCAGTTCAATTTTAAAATGAGAGGTGTTGGGTGACTGTGGCACTAAAGGCAGCTGGACGGCCTCCAGTTTGTCCTGGGTTGTTTGTTTATACTGTGCTCACTCGGCTCCCACGTGGCCTTTCCTCTCTCTTGAACTGATGTCACAACAGTCACAACCTCTTGTGTGTTTGCCTGCGGTGTTCTTTTGAATTGGTTATTGAATGGACAGGTTGAGTGTGTTTAGAACAGAGTTTTGGCTCGTGTCCATGACTGCTGATTGAGTGCAGACTGCAAAGTGTTTGACCCGACTCTTGATTGTTTTTTGTTTTTGTTTTTTAAAAGTCACCGTTTAAGATTTTAGGGGGATAGCAGTCGGGCCGCAACAATTTTTGATGATAAATCGATTTTTCAGCTTCTTAAAAATTATTTTCCATTTTTTGTTGTTGTTTTTGTTTGCTTTTTTTGCTCCATGCAGCAAAGAAATCATTCAAACTAAATAGTTTTGGTTTGTAGACAAAGTGAGACATTTCAAAACATCCTCCTTTCAGGTGTGGCAAACTCCAATCCACCGTTTTTACACATTTAAAGACATTTTATGGGCCAAAAATATTTGACGGATTAATCAATTACAAAAGTAACTGTCTGCAATGAAAGTTTGATTTTGCTCATATTTAATGTTCCAGTTTGGAGCAAACATGCTGGAGCAATTGACGAGGTCCACATTGCCCACTTTGACAATAGAGAAGTCAAAATGAGTAAATAAAACTTCTGAAGGGTGTAAGCTGAAGCTAAAGCTTGTCTAACCTTACAAAATCATAATCATCACTAAAACATGGTGGCGACAGCAAAAGATGTCCGTGTTGTGTGTGTGTGTGTGTGTGTGTGTGTGTGTGTGTGGACTATCAGCTCTGATCTCATCATGTGTAAACATAGCTTGTATGACATTTATCACACCTCCTGGGAAGAGCTTCTGACTAATCCATCAGTCTGTTGGTCACCGCGCTCGTTGATGCCGAGAGGATACATGACGTCTGACGATGTGACCAAACATCGGGTAAATTATGCTGCGTCTGGACTCCTTTCTGTTGGAAGTTCCTTGGTGATTGACGGCGCACTAGCACCCATCACTCAGCATCCATCATCCACAACATGATGCAAAAAGCAGCGTCCTCGTGTCTTCACTGAGCGTCTGGGTCATGCTGAGGCAGCGTCCCTGAACAAACCAAACATTGTAAGCGTGGAGGAATTCTGACGGAGCTCTCTCTCTCTCAGAAACAAACACAGTCTGTGATACAAGTGTCACTTTTGGCAGTAGTGTCACATCTGACTCACTTGTGCGACCCCCCCCCCCCCCCCCCCCCCCCCCCCCTCAATGACTGAATAGCTAATGAAACGTATCCTTCCCGAGAGGGCGAGGCGCGAGACAGATCTGGGTTTGTTATCACTGCGGAGGCTGTTATCACTATCAACGGCTGCCCCGAGAAAGACTCCCCCTCCCCCACCCCCGCCTTTTCCCTCTCTGATCTCTTTCCACGAGGAGCGCAGCACCTGAGACGAGACATGCACCCTGTGTTTCTGTCACTGGGTCAAATAGAAAACAGATGTCAAGCAGTTTAAAAACTATGATCATAAGTCTGATTTAAGGACTTCTTTTGGAAGCTTTCCTTGTTATTTCAGCTTTTTTTTTTCCACTTTAATGACTATATGTTTTGGGCAAATAATGGGAAGAATATTAGTGTGCACTAAATTTTCCCACACATTCTCTGCAGTCAGTTCCATCTCCTTCAAGCTGCATTGTTGATTTATTCTTGGAGCTATGGAGCCATGTATCTTTTTTTATTTATTTTTTACGCTGCAATTTGCAGGAATATGTGGGTTTTGTTAACTCGGTTCTAGATGATTGACGCATTTCCTTTTGCAATTGGTGCACTTTTCCATTTTCTTTTGTCGGTCGATCGTTTTTCAGCATCACAAATATAAACTTCCAATATAGCACAGCGGCAGTGCAGCGGACAGATGGAAAGTGCCATAGAGAGCATACATGGATGCTCAATTAAAGTGGTTGCTATTTAGCTTTGACTTCCCAGATGAAGTTGGTTATTTTTGATTGTTGCATATTTCTGCAGAAGTTCATTTCTGTATGATAAGTGACAAATGTGTGTCCTGATCACTGTGTCCTGATTCCGTGGGAGTCAACTGAAGTTTCTGTGTCACTCCAGGCTCCATCTGTCATGGCCTTCCCTGCAACCACACCCACAGGCATGATGACATATGGAATGGTAAGTCAGCTGGGACTGAGGGCTCTACACACACGTGCACAGCGCACACACACACACACACACACACACACACACACACTCTCACATGTTGGTCGTTCTATTTCTTTGAGTGCAGTAATTCATGGAACACGTTCCCTGTAGCCTGACTTCAGCCTTACACCTGAGACGTCCACGTGAAAGTAGAACTAAAGATGGTGTCGTACCAAAGTTTGACCTCATCTTTTTTTATTATCTAATTTTAAATGTCGTTTTTTTATCAGCTATTTGTATTGATATGAATGTGTTTAAGATCATGTGATTCCATAATTATCATATCAAAGTTATTGGATTGGCTTTTGGACAGATAAAAAAAGGTGTTAATTTCTTCTAAGAAGATCATTATTATTATTATTATTATTATTATTATTATTACACAGTTGGAGAGTTGTGTGTTTGAAGTGTTAAAATGTATATACATTTGCGTTTAATGTCACTGTGAGTACACTTCTTGATGTTGAGCCTTTCTTGGCCTCCATCCCTAACCTTTTACAGTCTTAAAACCAGGTCTTAATGAAGTAAGAACCAGCCAGGGTATCCTCATTATATTCCTCTAATATCCATATAGCTGTGACGCACAGGGCAGCTAATGGCACATGCTGCTGTAGCCAACTGCCAAAACGTATATTAGGGATTCATCCGTCACTGCTTCTCTCCTCAGCCTCCCCACATGGGCTCCATGATGATGACTCAGCCCACTGTGATGTACACTCAGCCTGTGATGAGGCCACCCAACCCCTTCGGCCCCAATCCAGGCGCACAGGTAAACGAGAACGTCCGTCTCTAATCGACCAAGCTCTTTTTTTTTTTTTGCTGTATCTTGACTGATTTTAACTACAAGATGTGTGACGCCTGTTCCTCAGAGCCGCTTCCAGAATCATGCTGTATTACTGAATAATAATGATGATAATAAGCTTGATTTCCTGCTCAGACACTTCTTCTCTTATCTCTGGCTCTCTTGTTTCTTTCACCCCCTCCTCTGTCCTCCTCTGGTGACTCAAGTCACCCACTATTTCCAGTCCGTCCAGTCTCAGCCCTCTCAGAGCGCCAGGGAAGGATCCCTTTGCACATCTCTTTCTACAGAATTTTTTATAGAGCGTCTTTAGGTACAGCTCGTCTCCTGTGTCTTTCAGACTGCATGTTTGAACCCTGCTTGACTTTGAGCAGAACTGGCTGTGAAATGGCTTTTTTTTCTTTTACATCACTTCCTGTGAGATTGACTCCTCCGCTCGCTGCTTTGCACTGTGTTCACACATCTTGTCGTCCGTTGAACGAGGGGTCAAGTTTTACGTTGTCCTTCGCACAGGCTGAAGCTCTATTTATTCAGGAGAAGTCTCGAGTCTGCTACACTTGGAGTTTTAAAGAAAGGTGGGAGTGTTTGTCTGATTAATTCCCTGGAACACTAAACAATGACATGCGTTGAATTGACTCATCGGATGAGATCACAGACTAATTTTAACGTGCGCAGCAGTCACAGTGTGGCCCCCCCTGTTTAGACCTGATATTAACGTGAGTCACAGGATGAGAAGTTCTCATCTCCTCGTCTGGTTACTACTGTTACTATTCCGTGTTTTTTCTTTTCTTTATTTTCTTTTCACACGTTTGAAACCACTTCCTCAGCCGGCGTCTGCTGAACCCCCTGCTGACGTCGTTTCACAGTGAACTTGAATATGCACCGACGTGTGATTTCTGTTCCTCGTGCAGACTTCCTCTCTCACACACCATCTAATGCAGTCAGGGGAGTTAAAAACACAGAAGTGACGTCCATGTGTGTTTGAATCCAACACAGGGAAGTTGGATTCAATCACAACTGCTCTCATGAGATGCCGCTCACCTCACATTAGAGCAGCTTATTTTATCATAGCCAAAGACCGAAGTTTGACCTACTTTTTAAAGATGTACTCAAAACTGGAGTGTATTGGAGGGACTAACGAGACCTTTTCACACACATACATATACGTGTGTGTGTGTGTGTGTGTGTATATATGACAAAGTTGACCATCCTAATCATGCCAACAGTCGGCGTTGTCAGTGGTGCCGTCACGGACGTTTGCAACCCGCCGATAGTGGTCGTTATGGCAACGGATCTGCCGCTTTTCAGCCTGAAAGCATGGCCAAAATAATAACGACTATTTTTGGGCGACTGTAAATAATTCAAGTGCCGATGATTCTTCACCGTTATCGCGTTGAAGCGACGCGCGGCCGTCCGAGTGAATTTAAGAATGATGAATGTTCTCTCTCCTCATTACAGGCTGGCCGGTACCCACCGTTCTGAGAACTCACAAATGAATCATTCTGTGGGAGTTTGAATTATTAAGGGCTGTTCATATTTCATATACAGGAAAATAACCCCTAAAACCTATGGCATTATGTACATATTTTATGGGATTTAGCCCCCGAAATAATGGCAGGAGTGAGAACCAGCGTGTTGGCAATTAAAATCAACATGGTACGAATTAAAAACCGTTCATTTAAGCTTCAATAAAGTCACTAGTGTGAATGCGATCAGAGAAGTCATAGCGGATTTTTATCCTCACTGCATCACTCTCAATTGTTTGCGCGTCTCCTTTGAAAATAATGTCATTTTTGTGCTGTACGCTGTCGTCCTGTGATTCAATCGCCCCGAGACAGGTGTTAGAACCAGGTCTGAGCGGGGACAGAGAATTGGAAATTGGAAACTTATCTGAAAATGACCCAAGTGAACCACGTCTCCTGTGAATAGGACTTCAGCTCTTATTTTTTGTTTTGTACAATACAAGCTTCTCACACCTCTTTATTTGCCTTTTGGAGATGGTTCGGAAACGGGCAAGGCTTTGCAGTGTTTCCAAAAGAATGGAGTTAACATCGTTTTCATTATCTTGCAGATGCAGTTCATGTAACGTGGCAGAGAGAAGCAGAGAAGGGAGTCTTTCCCGTCTGAAGAGGATTCACAACGAAGTCGACGATCAGCGCAAACCCCGCGGTTTGCTTGTCACGAACTTTAACCTCTCAGAGAACGAAAGGCCCTGAAATTGAGACTTTTTGAATGAAATTAACGGTGACTCAGAGCAGCTCTGGCCATCTCAGTGGACATTGTGCCCATCCAGTCATGTCTAAGTCATAGCAGCAGCAGCAGAAGAAGAAGATGATGACGACAAAGAAGGAGATTACCTATGTACAGTTTTCTGCCATTCACGTCATGTGGATGGGGACCAGCCCCCACTGTATCCTGGCCTATGAAAGATTTCTGACATTAATGCTTGTGTATATGGAGGAAAAAAAGAAGAAAAAAAAAGTGGGTTGTCTCACTCTCACACACACACACACACACACACACACACACACACACACACACACACACCACTTTTGAGTTGTCTTTCGTTAGTGCTCTTCTCTCCAGGTGAGTCCGAGAGAGAGACAGTCACCTCCCGATCCATGATTTCCTTTCTTAAAGTCACCCTCAAAATCAAAGGCAACGATTATAAACTCCAACTTTATACCACGCATTTTTGGTTTTTCTTTTTTATGTTATTGTTTGCAGTAGACATTCCTTGTGTATTGTTTGTATTTATTTATGATTACCTATAGAGAGGATGACATTATTATTATTATTATTATTATTATTATTATTATTACAGAAAATAAGTAAATGAATAAATAAAAAAAATGTAAATGTAACTAGTCACAGACTTCCCCCCTCACGTGGAAGCTCTTCAGGTTTATTCATGGGTATGATTGATGGTAGAATTTGGATTTTTTTTTGAGTGATTGAGAATATTTTTAAAAGAACAAAAAAAAAGAAGAAGAAAGTTAATATAAAGTTTAAAGAGATGACACGTTTTGCTGCTGGGGCACTAGATATTCTCTGTACTCTGCATGATGCCTTGTACAGTTGTGCGCGTACGACTTGAAGGAGTCACACCGAGGATTGTGTAATTATTCAGTATTGCCGTCAAAATTTGCATAAAAAAAATCCATGAGGTTGTTTTTTTCTATGAATTTGGCAAAAACAAAAGAGGCATTTTTCTTTTCTTTTTTTTCACGTCAGCAAAATCACTACACTCTCTGACTGAGGCGACGCCCCCGTTTGGAAAAGAATTGCCATTTCTGCTTCTCGATGCTTTGTGGCATGCCATTCATCTATTCTTCCCAACCTCGATGTGCACGGTCATTTTCATGCTTGGATCATGTTTTCGCAGGGTGTTCGGGACACTGGGGGTGGGGGAGGAGGGAGGGAAGGAGGGTTCATGTGTAAGTAACAGGTGAGGTGTGTGGGCGGAGCCTGTGAGGTCTAGCCGGGGCAGGAGAATGGAGCACTGTTGATCGGCGCTTTGTGTACATAAAACTGATCCTGCCCGTCACAGGGAAGGGGGGCAGCTGTCGCTGTGAAAGATGACCTGAACATGAAAGTGCCCCTTAATCCATGAACTGAGCATATTTGTTGCATAGTCCCTTCAGATTATATTTTTTTTGTTTTGATTTTTTTTTTTTTTCAATAAAGTGCAAGCTTCCACACTTACCTGCCTCTGTATTTGTTGTTTTTATGTATGAATGAGAGCTTTTCAGTCCTTTTTATTGTGATGTCATTTATTATAGAATGGAGAAACAGTCAGAGAGCAGATGGAGACGGGGACATCAGGGACAGCCTTGTTTGATGAACTTTAAAATGATTGTCCACTGTGTGTGTGAGTGAGAGAGAGAATGAAGGTGTCGGGTAATCTTTATAAGTCTATACATTTGCGTTACGTCGAATGGCTTCGGGTGAAGAAGTGTTGTTTAAAATGTCAAAAATGGAATTGTTTTTTTTTCATTTAGATGATGGAAAAACTAGAAGTTACACACTGCGGCTTTAATGTAGCGACTTTGGCCTAAAAGAGAAACCCACAAACCCAACACAAATACTACAGCCTTTATTTTTATGTGTTTGTGTTTCCAACCTGAGCCCAAAAACACGTCACATGAGCTGCACAGAGTGTTATTTTTGCAGGGATGTATTTGGGAAAAGTCGTGTGCCTGGTGTTCACCAGACTTTGTGTGTGAAGGTCAGTCGAAAGGATGTTAAAGGCGACATAGAATGCTTGTATCGCACATATATGTTAGTTATGGAGGTCTACTTGCATATATTAACTTGTTTTCATGGTTAAAAACCTCCTAGTCGCTGCAAACGAGCCGATCAAAATATCTCCTCACTGACGCTCTCGTCAGCCGCGCTGTTTCAGACCAAAATCACCCCCAGAACGTGGACTGTGTTGTGATTGGCCAGCCAACGAGAGCTTTCCCACTGTCCTGTGATTGGCCAGGTACCTGGAAGTGACGTAATAGATAGGCCAGCTCTCAGATACACAGCTCCCCCTCTGGCACGGTGGATGCTCTGCATCTCAGCAGCTACAACCAGAGTAGTTCTTCTTCTTCTGCGGTTGAATGTACGCAACCGATCCACTTCGCAGAGCGCAGGAAAACAATAAAACACTATTTTCTCAGCAGTGGCTGAATTGTTTACACATGTTTTTGACACAAAAGAATAAAGTTAAGAGGAGAGGAAATGTGGTACGTCTATGAATGTCCTCACAACTATAGAGAGACGTGTGTGTGTATTTTAAAGAAGCTGCACTCCCAGAGAGTTAGTCGACAGATGAGATAAAGTAACATAAGAGTCAGTCTGCACGTCTGTAATCTCTTTCAAACTGGACGACCAATCTCGTCGCCTCCTTGTCCGCACTGAGTCTTGACCACAGAGGACATTATATTATTATTATATTTTACAGTAAAGGGAAGAAAACACATTTCACGTTGTGTTGTTTTATTTCACAGAAAACATTGAATGAAACAGTAGTGCAGTTGTGGAGACTGACGGCCGATGAAGTGGTGAGGAGGATGCAAGGGTTCATCACTCTGGAGGAAAACCCACAGGTGCAGCACACACACGCACACACACGCACACACACACACTGGGCCTTGTATAGAAGGTGCATCCTGCTTGGCAAAGCGTCCTCACGAGCACTGAGCAGCGTCTTTGTTGCCCCGCACTTCCCCTCAGTTTGGATTCAGCGGCGGCAGCAGAGAGATGAGAGTGTGTTTGTGTGAGACACTGACTTAATGATGGAAGTAACTGGCACATAAACAACAGCCTTCCTGTTGATCTTAGGCCTTTCTGTTCTGGTCTACTCATCGTTCACCTTACTTGACTTATCCTTCGCTGTGGTGGGTAAAGACTTTGATTTAAAGAGCTTGAAAGCGCAGATTTGTTTTTATTTTTTGCTTGATGAGCTGTGAGTGGTTATGATGTAGATTTCCTCCTTCTCATTCCTGCCAGGCAGCACCTGGAGGTGCTCAGGTGCAGAGATGAAGGTCAGCTCTCACTCGCGGTCAGTCATTGAGGGCTTAGGGCCGTCCACTGTGAGACCGTCATGTGAGTCTTCTCTCTCACAGACTTTCTGAGCCCTGCTCCCTCTCACGTGCCTGCCAGGCTCAAATATGACTCATTAATCCACATCCCTCCACTCACAGGCTCCGCCCACATTCAATTCAGAACTCACCTCCAAATATTACTCTTAAAGGAGCTCATTTGTATTTGAAAGATGAGAAAGTGGCACCTGTTTGTGTGAATTGTTGTTTTTGTGTGAACCCAATAATGAATTTTTTATATTTACATCACAAGGCCAAGTCGGCTCCACGGACTCTGCTCGAGCCCACAGCGGACAAACCGAACATCTTTCGACTTTTGATCCTAACTGAAGGTTAACATGGGTTCTCCAAGGTGGGATTTATTCAGCTGTAACAAGCAAATAAAGCTCTCCATGGCCTTGCCCCCCCCCCCCCAACCTTGTTTATTTCCCTGGGTTTTCCACTGTATATAGATTTTTAAAGTGTTTTTTCATGTGAGCCCCTCTAGGTTAGGTTAAAAATGTTTCTAATGTATTTTAATTAATTTATTTAAACGTGAGGACCTCGTGAGGCCTCCCGTGCTCACATCTCACCAAACCAGCAAACAGGAAACTTCCTCCAGACTCATTCACAGAATGTTGTTGGTTTCTTCACTCATCGGGGAACGCAAACGTCAAAATTCTTGTCATTTCAACAAATAATCATGAAAAGTTTTCCCACTTGCTACACTACAGCTGATCTGTGTCTAGCATGAGTTACATCATTCATTTTTATATTCAGGATTTAGTTCAAGTAGTACATTACATTTCTCATGCCCAGTTGAGCCAGCATGCAGTATTAAAAGATGGAGCTTGTCTGCCACCTTGTGGGCAGAAATTGCAGCTACAGGTAAAGTAATTCTGGTCTTTTGTAACATATTAAGGCATAAACACTGACCTTGTCAGGACCAGTAGTCCTCATGGAGGCCAAAACCTGGTCCTAATGAGAAAGAACTTAATTTCTGAAATTTGAATTATTGTTTAAGGGTTAAAATTAGGGATACTGCGTTTGGTCAGGCTGTCCAAATGAAATGAAATGAAATCACTGCAGTGCAATGTGTGTGTGGGTAGAGAGCGAAGGATTATACTTAGTTGTGGATTATATTTATAGTTTTTTTTTTGTTAAATCTTGCAGAAAATGTCCCTTGTAGTCTTCACTTCTGTCCTGCAGAGGGCAGCACTCCTCACTGACACTGATCTCCCCTGCATGGAATCACAAAATATTATGAACACTGCCCTCTGCTGTTCTCCTTACGTCTATACTGTGTATTTATACATTATATTTTAAAATAAAAAAACGTAATAGGCCTATATATATACATATATGTACATATTGACACATTTGTAAAGGTTTTTTGCTAATGTTTGTACTTGGAATACTACAATAAAAATCCATTTTTATTCATTCCTTGCCGTTTTTTTGCCTCATCTGTCTTCTCTCTATATTTGTTACGTACCAATTGTGTGTGCTTTGTGTGCAGAAACCTAGTTATAGACGTGATAGAGAAATTCCTCCTCTGTTTATATAATCTAGTGCAGTGTTTTCCCATTTATTGCCATTTAAGCTTTTATAAGATTCTTCCAGGAACATTAAAGAAAATACATTTTAAAAACTCTGACCCAGATGAGAAAAACATTAAGAACACCAAGGGATTTGAAGGTACACCATCAGGACAAATAGCTCAGGCCATCAGGAGATGACTTGTGTCTCCAGTGTTATAAGTTCTAATCTCAGTGAATTTCTGACCAAAAAAAACACAACAGCAAGTGTAAGTAAACAGTCCAAAGCTCTGAGAAAACCAAAAGAACTCTGGGAGTGGGTAACTTAGTGGACAAAAAAGCTGCTGTGAACCCCACAAGTCGTAGGTTCAGTTCTTGTAAGGAGCAGGACCTATTGAAAAACTTGGACATTTAAAAGAAATTCTGACCTGGATGAGAAACTTAAGAAGACCAAGATATTCTAAAAACTTATCAGAGAAAATAGCTCACTCCTTTGGAGGATTACTTGTGTTTCAGAGATTGTGAGTTCAAGTCTCACGATCAACAGAGTTTTGCACAACGTCAGACCAAAATAAGAACTTAAAAATAGCAATGTGTCGTTCTGCAGCACTGTAAGAAAAGCTTGTGCTGGAAGTAGGAGACTTGTATGTCGAAGGTTGTCAGTTCAAACCTTATGATGAACTTGTTTGAGTGCAGTGTTCAAAGTAAACAGTTAAAAGCTCAAAGAGAACTTGTTAACTTCAAAGAGCACATAGCTCAGTGCATAAGAACACTGCCATGAACTGAAGTTATTAGGTTCATTTCTATTGAGGACTGTTACGACCCCAGGGTCGTGACTGCTTTTTCCCTGTGTATGTGTCTGCATGTGAGTGTGAGATGGGTTGCAGGTGTGCAGGTTTTGAGTGATTGACCTGTGTGAGTGAGTCTAGGTGGAGCCTGGGAGCTGATTGGTCCTGCCTGGAAGCAACCTGAATAAGAGGCCTGAACATCCCAGCTGCAGGAGACTTCCTCAAACCACTCACAGCCAGACTGCCAGTAGACGTG
Organism: Solea solea; assembly: GCF_958295425.1. Classification (NCBI taxonomy): domain Eukaryota; kingdom Metazoa; phylum Chordata; class Actinopteri; order Pleuronectiformes; family Soleidae; genus Solea; species Solea solea. The sequence continues at coordinate 18,930,845 of NC_081137.1, read as the reverse complement.
TTGTGCTTGATTTTAATAAACCTGTAAAATGGTTTGTTTGACTTGTTGCTGGTGGTTTATTGGGAATTGAGAAGAGGGAGTCTCATTATGAATGTTGTGATCAGGTTTTCCCCTAGGCCTGGTCGTAACAATTGGGGGCTCGTCCGGGATAAGACACCTGGATAGGTTGACTGGAGTTGGTCCAGATTTGAACAACCATGAGGTGAATTTAGTGTGTATGGTTAGTGTCTTTTTATTTGACTGTGATAGTGTTTTATTTTGAGCACCCTAGTTAGCCGCCGGGCAGGTGTCACAACCTTGCCACTTTGTTATTTTGCCTTTCTTATTTTTGGTGGTAATCCTGAGTGGGGGCACGCTTCAGAGTGTTGCTGTTGACTACGCCTGGTCTTCAGTGATGCACTGAGTTCAGCGTTTAAAGTCGCCTCGAGCTCGGCAAGCCATTGAAGACTAGCTAGGTTTAGCTTCATCCTGATAGGTTGGGTGTCTCTTTACTTTTTCCTCAGTTTTTGCACTTTACAAATATAATTCACATCACTTATTAAGTCACAATAAATACTTTGTTTACAGTAACTTGTGGTTTGTGACCTTTGTTTTGTGGTAACTGCGCTCCATGTTCGTTGGGTCACTTTTCGGTTGCAGCTTAGGTGTAGGTTGGCAACATTAGTGTGTGGTCAGTGGTTGACTACAGTGACCATTTTTTGTTATGGTTGATGCAGTCCACTTTGTGTGTTGGTCACTTGTGTGTTACTGTTGTATTTATTGTGTGCAATTGGGATTTTTGAGTGGGATGATGTCTCTCTACAGATCAGTGGATCTTCATGTGGTGGAGTTGACTTTCCAGTTCAGTCCGTTTGATTCATTTCAGTAACTTTGGTCAAGGACCAGTGTCCATTTTGTGCTGTGGTAGTGGCAGTTCACTTTTGTTGGGTTTTGTGTGTTGCTGTGGCAGCAACTTTGGTTTGACCCATTTGCTTTGTGGCTGTTTCACTCCACTTTGTGTGGGACACTTGTTACTATTGTGGAAAAGCACAAAATTTAATTTGTCTTGTGATGTTTTTACCTCATGGTGGTAGCCATTTTGTTACCTTGTGGGAGTGGCACCCACTCATGTAGCTAATGGTGTGGATTCTGCTAAATGTAGTTCGGATCTTAAGATATTCTGTAGTTTGTTTGGAGGTACAACATCAAAAAATATGCAACTTAAGCATTTTAGTTGTATCAAACATTTCTTAAGGGGAGAAATGTTCTCTTTTAAGGGGGGAGGTGTTACGACCCCAGGGTCGTGACTGCTTTTTCCCTGTGTATGTGTCTGCATGTGAGTGTGAGATGGGTTGCAGGTGTGCATGTTTTGAGTGATTGACCTGTGTGAGTGAGTCTAGGTGGAGCCTGGGAGCTGATTGGTCCTGCCCGGAAGGAACCTGAATAAGAGGCCTGAACATCCCAGCTGCAGTGGACTCCCTCAAACCACTCACAGCCAGACTGCCAGTAGACGTCTTGTGCTTGATTTTAATAAACCTGTAAAATGGTTTGTTTGACTTGTTGCTGGTGGTTTATTGGGAATTGAGAAGAGTGAGTCTCATTATGAATGTTGTGATCAGGTTTTCCCCTAGGCCTGGTCGTAACAAGGACCATATGCTTTTAAAGGTCAACTGCCAAAGTAGAGATTGAAAGGAGACCAAAAGTCCCAAGCGAAGTAGGCATCAGTGGTGTGGTGGTTATCATGGGTGTCAGTCCCAAGGTGGCAAGTTCCCCAGACTTGCCTTGGAGCTTTTAAAGCTCTAAGTCCAAAGTCAAGATTGAAAGGAGACAAAATGTCCTGTATATAGAGAATATTGATGGTGTGGCGGTTGCTTTCACAATCATAGTGATGTGTGAATCCACAAGGTGGCGTATTCTAGTTTGGCACAGTCCCTGCAGATGCAGTAGCCACAGCAAAAGGGAACATTTTATTACACTTAGCAAGAGAGTTGGGTAGGTGGTCGGGCAGAACCGAAAGAGCTGTAGAAGCAGGTGGCTCAATGGTCAGGGATGCTGCTTTGAAGTCTAGATGTCATGAGTTCAGTTCCTGTGAGGAGCAAGAGTTTTTTAATTCAACATCCAGAGTGAAGATTGAAAGGAGACAAAACAGCCCAAATGGAGCAAGAATTTGGTGGTGCAGTGGTTTTGTTCACAACCATGGGTGTCACTTCACAAGGTGGTGGGTTCGATACCACAGCCTTGCAGGTTCCATTCCGCAGCCTTGCAGGGGTGGGGCAGGGCAGGTTGCAAGAGGTGAGGTTGGACCAGGGGCTGGGAAGGTAGCGAGAGGAGAGGAGGGGGAGGTAGCAAGAGGTGAGGTTGGATCAGGGGCAGGACAGGTAGTGAAAGGTGAGGAGAGGAGGGTCAGGGCAGGTAGGGAGAGGAGGAGCAGGAGAGGAGAGGAGGGTCAGGGCAGAGAGGAGAGGAGGGGCAGGCAGGTTGGGTGAGAAGAGGAGGGGTCAAAGGTCAAATACTTTATATTGCACTTTGCAGCAAAAGGTAACCGCATTAAGACACTTGGGTGGTGGTGGTGGTGGTGGTGGTGGCCTGGTGTGATGGGTGGTTGTGTCAGCCAGCAAGAGGTTAGGTTGGGTTGCAGTGAAGAACTGCAGGGTTGTGGAACTGAACCTGGCACCTTGCCATCCTGACACCATCTGCTGGTTGGGAACAATGCTCGTAGGCCACAAAGGCCGCCTCTGTCTAGATCTTTTTGTCTCCTCTTAATCTTCACTTTGGGTGTTGAACTTTAAAAGCACCGGTTCCTCACAAGAACTGAACCTATGACCTAAGGACTTCACCACAGCGTTCTTGTCCACTGAGCTACCTGCTCCTACTGTTCATCTGGTTCTCTAAGAGCTTTTGACTGTTTACTTTAAACACTGAACTCAAAAGCATTAATTTTTCTTAAGATTCGAGCCTACAATCTCAGGCGTACGAGTCCTATGCTTCCAGCCCATGCTGTTGTTAGTGAATTGTAGAGCACCACTTTCTTTGTGTTTTTAAGTTCTGTCTTGTGGTGTGAATTTTTAAAATTGTGTGTAATTCAGTGAATTGTGAGATTCGAACTTACAACCTCAGGGAAACAAGTCTATATACTGATGGACTGAGCTAATTGTCCTGATGCTGTCATCCTAAATTTCTTGGTGTTCTTAAGTTTCTCATCCTGGTCAGAGTTTTTAAAAATTCTCCAAGAAACTCAGGAATTGAACCCACAATCATAGGTTTTCAGAACCACTTCAACCCAACTGAGCTACATGGTCTGACAAGTGTAAGGCATTTAAGATCGTTTGCACTTAATTTTGTTATTCATCAACTTAACATCTAGCTTTATTTACATCCCAATCAGAATCCGAAGTTTACAAAAAAAATATATAATTAACAAATTGAACCTGTGTCGCACGTCAAAGCTGATCTCTTAATAAATGAGCCACACTGCTCAGTAGAGGTTCTGACTGTCTGAATTCTGAGCTTTAAAATGTGCATAATTGTTGTATATAACAATAAAGTTCATATTAGAAATCTCTATATGTAAAAGGGGCTATATGTAAATAAATCTCTAATATCTCTTCCTGCTCTTTTTCTAACTTATACCATCTTTATTTTTATTAAAAAATTGGAGTTTGAAATTGTCTACAGTTTGTCTCATTTTTACTGTCCATCAGATCCTCCAGCTGCTGCCCCCTGCTGCTGAGTGTGTGCAGCTCCTCCCTCCTGCAGCAGCAGCTCAGGAATCTGCAGCTCATGGTGTAGTTGTTGTTTCTCAGGAAGGAGCGAGCGAAGGAGAGGTGAGCTGAATGCTTTGTAACTTTTCCCTCAGATCAAAGTGTTGATAGTGTGTATGTTTTTGGTCTGTTGATGAGAAACTGAACTGTGGCTTGTTGTTCTTGTCGTGGACTGTCTGTGCAGTTTGGTTTCAAAAGCCTGTTGAAAATGAAAATGAAAAGCAGGAAACTGGAGAAAACTTGACTTTCTCATACAAATGAGCAGTGGAGTTCATTAGAGCAGCTTTCACTTGTTCACATTGAGCCTTAACTGCTGCTGCTGAAGCAGTAAGAGTTTACAGTGGTATGGTTGTGTTTGTTTTTATTTAGTGGTTTTTTTCAGTGTTGATTTTTTTTTCTTTTCTTGAAAACTTAACAGCTTTTGTATGAAATTCAAATCCATGTTATCCTATTTAATCTGGTTTAACTCAGATGCCAGGCTTAGAGGGCTGCACAGAAACATGACACTCACGTTGTATCAATATTATATTAATTATAGTTTTCTTTCTCTGGATGGATAGATACCCCTATCTATCTGTCTGTCTATCTATCTATCTATCTATCTATCTATCTATCTATCTATCTATCTATCTATCTATCTATCTATCTATGTGGGAAAGTCTGGTGGTGAAGTGATAAGGTTACAGCTTCAACACCAAGAATCTGGACACACATCATTGTACTTTGTGAGGAAATAAAATGCACTTTTCCACAGGTTTTTTCCCCTCTTCCTGCTCCTTTTTTAAATGATGCGAGGCGATATACATTTCAACTCTCTCCTCACTCTGGTTATGAATAAACAATTACAGCTAACGGCAGCGAAACCACAACTCATTGAAAACCAGTCACATCACCATAACTGGGTTGACCATTTTTTTTTTACCAACAGCTGAATGATGTTACTGCCTTATATGGAGAAGGAAGTATTTCTTTCACGTTACTTTTTAAAAGTTAGGTTTCCTGCGTGTACCGGCAGTTGTTTTTGACGTGAATGGACGTGGACATTGTTGGAACTTGTAGACATTCCTCCTGAAAGGTTTGTCTGTGAGTAAGAAACGAGTGTTGTTGGTTTTTTGTTTTTTTTGGAATTACATGTCAAGGCAAAGGACATGTTCATGTTTTTATCAAAATGATGCAGTGGCTCGGGTATCAGGTCAAGACATGTACTCTGTACTCGAGTCAGGAGGCGTCACAGTACATGTGCTTTATGATTTTATTCTGCTCTCTTCAGAAAGAATAAGTAGTTTTGAGTAATTAGGCTGGTCTGTCTGTCACAAAACTTGACATTGAGTTCTTCCATGGGTCTGTAGTATTGTACCTTGGGTTTGTAGTAATTAACACAGGTACTCATTTAATGTTATAGAAATTGCATACTAATGCAATAAAAAAATTTTTCACTTGTGTTATAATATAGTAATGTAATCATAAATACTACTAAGTACTCAGAAATAAAGAGTACTATAGTTAGTACTAACCACATGTAGACATGTACTGTAATGAGTAATTACCAGTGGCGGCTGGTATATGCAGTTACCGCATATTACCACTGGAATACGCCAAAGCACCATTATCATGCCTGATACCAATATTTTAAAAATATTTACTTAAATTAAAATAAAAAATACACAACAAAAAGTTTTTACTTTTCAGGCATTTATTTTTTTGTGAGTGAATTTTGCCCGTCTCACAATTTTGTTCGCATAGCATTATGTGTCTGTTATGTGCCGTGTTTTTTTGCTCTTTGAGAGACACGTTTTAAGTCTGTAATACCTGAATGAATCCAGGCTTGTTCGGTGTCCGCCGGCATCTGAAAGAGGAGGCAGGGTAAACAAAACATGCCACCGGTGTTCGGTGCTTTCTTTTCCGTAATGAAACAGGCAATTAAGCGAAGGTAAAGTGAGCACAACTTACATAGAAGCGAGCGGAGGAGGCATTTCCGTTTCCGCCAGCATCAGCTCGGTCCGCTCGGCTCTGGGAGGTCTTCGTTCGCAAAATTCTGCGCCCCAAAATTCTGCGAGTTTTCTTATCCTTTGAACTGTAAGGGTGTCTCTGCGTGCCTGTCTCACTATGAGCAAAAATCTACGAGAAAAACGTGTGCGCACTAAAACCGGAAATACGTCACTTAACCGTAATACACCTCTCACTCAAGTTAACGTTTTTAAACTACATTTGAATGCAGATTATACACGGTAGTCACGGTCTGTACAACGTGTAGCGCATTTATTTAAATTTTCCATGTTTTTATAAATAATTTTAGATTATGCCTATCTTCTTCTTCATGTGAGACTGGTGGGATTGCGCCCTAGCGCCCTCTACGGACAGACCGCCACTGATAATTACTTACTAATACGCATAATGATTATAGATATATTAATAGACATAATGATCCAAAGTAGGGGAGACCAGGGACAGTTGTAACAGGGGACAGTTGTAACAACTTTTATTCCTCCAATCAGAAACAACTTAGAGTGATGACACGTACTGTGCGCATGCTCAGTGAGTGTCCCTCCATTCCTGCTAAAGAGAGAGCAACATTTGAAACTTCCTGATGGTGTTATCTACAAAAGCTTGTTTTTAGGTAAAACAATTACTTTCCTGTCTGATGTACTTTTTTGGATGCTGTTTTAAGATCAAATGTATATGAATTCAAACAAGTATTATTTTTGTTTTGTAAGCTTAAAATAGAAATGGCTAACAAGTGCCAAACTAGCAGTCAATCTTGCTCACATGAGATGAAAACATGGTTGGTGATACTGGGACGGTGTAACGCCCTGTTACAACTGTTTCATTTATATTTTAAAAAACTAATAATAATAATACCTATTGTAAATAAATAGGTAAATGTATTATAATCATTTTCTTGCATTATAATTTGACGGCTTCACTTTTTTTGTCATGTAGTATGAGAAAAAGGTAAACATTACTTAAAAACATGAAATTAATAGTCACAATAACATAACTGATAAATAATATTTTCCATTTTGGCTATATGATTGATTAATTATGTATATTTTACACATGTAACAACTGTCCCTGACATGTGTTACAACCTTGTAACAGTGGAGAGACTGTTTTAAAATCAATTTTGCAGCCTGTACATATTTCATAAAACCACATAAATACATTATTTCAACAGTTGATAGATTGAAGTTTATAATAAAACAAATTGGTTATTCCAGTGTAAATGGTTTTTGATGTATTGCTGAAAATTGCAAAAAGCGTTACAACTGTCCCTGGTCTCCCCTACACACTTAATGATGTAATTATATAAAATCACTACGGAGTGATCATGTAATGATGCAATATTTACTACAAGTATTCATATAATGACATATACTACTCAAAAAACTACTAACTACTCAGTTCATATTGAATAAAAAAATACTACATTGTCCAAGTACTTTTAAAGGAAGCTGATTTTACAGAAATAATTATTTGTCCAAGTACTCATAGTTTTAAAGGTTGATTCCACAAAAATACTACATTGGTTAATACTACAAAATTCATTAGCAGCTAAAGTCCGGCACCTGACGACACTGGCACCAAGAAGCAAAATTTTCTCGTACTTAGTACTCGTGTAATCGTGTAGTAATTAACACTGTGTACTTGTGTGATAATATCATACTGATCGTATTGTTTCCTCTCAGCTAAATCCGAACATGCTCCAAACCAGCAAAGCTCCAGTTGAGTGAAGGCAGAGCCTCGACATGATCGCACTATACCGGCCAGCGAGAGTAAACCACTAACTTCAACAACAGCTTCAAGAAGACGTGTGTCATCAGCAGAGCAGGCACCATGATTGACCTGAGCTTCCTGACAGAAGAGGAGCAGGAGACGATCCTCTCTGTGCTGCAGAGAGACTCTGAGCTGAAGAAGTCTGAGGAGCAGCGCGTCCAGTGAGTTCCCTCTGTTTGCATGAACTTGCACTACTCAGTTAGTGATCTTCAAATTGGACCTGTTAAGAGACAGCATTGTGTAACTCTGCAGATGATACAGATACATACAGAACTGTTAAAGGTCCAGTGTGTAAGAACTACAATGTCGTGCAGCATCAGGTTTACGTGAACTAGTGTGCATCCCCTCAACATGTCCACTCGCTGTAGAGACATAGCAGCACAAGCCTTTGTAGAGCAAGGCCCATGTCAAGGTTTCACATAAAGGGCTTATTTTGAGGGAATGAAAACAACCAGGAACATTTTTTTATGATGAGATGAGAGATAATATCCTATATTGTCCCATCACTAATTTCCACTGAGCTGTGCCCAGCCTCTCCCATATAAAAGAGATTTTTATCTCAAATAAGGGTTGAATAAATAAACTGTTCAGAACATGTTTATCTGCTGCCTCACTTACCTGATGTGCAGGTGAGAATGCAGCTTGCAGCTTAGCATGTTAGTGTGTGTTGGAGTAGTGGTGACCATGGACTTCCCACTAAGTGTGTATTGTCTGCATGCAGGAAGCTACATCAGTCTCTGAGTAACAGAGACCAGCTCAAGTACCTGACCGGAGACTGGTTCTACGAGACGAAGCAGCTCCGTCATCAGGATCGCATCCATGGCTCTGACATCATCTTGGCCTCCATGAGACACACCACGCAGAAGCCTTTAACGATACGTGAGTCATTAACCATTCTGTCATGAGAGTGAACACTGTGCCTGACTCCAAAACACATGGAGTCAGTAGCAACTCAGGTTTTTTTCTTGAAGAGGTTTGTGGTGAAACTCAGGAAATGTAACCTCTGTGAAAAGTGGGCAGTGCTCACTGAAACTCCAGCGGGCCCTGACGAGTCGTTGGGCAACTAAAAATAGGATTTTAATGACATTTTCTGGGGATGTAGCTTATCACCCAAGCATGAAATTATTCGATTTTGGTGGTTATATAGAATAGATTCACAACTTGCTTGAGGTTTTCGATCCCTGACTGCTGTCTCTGTGGTTTAGATGTCCATGAAGGTTCTCATTCCTCCAGGTCATTAGTGTAGATAGAGTATAATCAGGTGGACTTGCTTCAGTTGTCTAGAAACATTGTTTGTTCTTGGATGAGAGAAAACTCAAGCAGGTCCAGTCGCCTGTATATCTACACTTGTACGATTACGTTTATTTAATTAATTAATGATGTGGTCCTCAAATTGGACCCCCAAATTGTCCAGGGTGTGACCCCGCCTTTTCGCCCTGTGCCAGCTGGGATTTGCACCAGCAACCCTCATGCGGAGGATAAACCGTGTGATATAAATACTATCTTTAGTGCGTCAGACAGGTGGGAGCATCATTTTACTGCTCACCCCAGGTCACCCCTGACAGGAGAGTAACGTCAGCTGATCCTTGGCAGAATTCCAGTCGATCATCTCAGCCTGCTGAACTTCTTTCATGTGCAAGAACTGAAGAAAGACTAGATTCCATATCTTAAACATAAATTAAACTATACTGTCATCCGGACGAATTGACGTGAATCATAACGGTTGTTTTAAGCCTCTCAAACATTCATGAAAGCTGTGATCTGACTGATGTATGTGTGTCCAGTCTGAAACCTCATACAAGACACTATTATTTAAAATTTAAAACTACACACCAGAACGTTACAAATTGCAAATAATAGTGTGCATATCAACATTCCCGGCACTCTTACCAGGCTTATGTTCAGACACATAAGTAGCAAACCTATCTAAGCATATCTTTAAGTTAAGCAAACATTCCATTCTGTCTGGCTTTTAAAAAGACATTCTCAAATTCACATAATTCACACAACCTGTTTCCTTCAGGAACATTTTCAAACCTTCCAACTTAAAGAAATAATTCCTGCTCTAAAGACCTCTGATTTCATAATAAGTTTGCTTTAATGAAAGACTTATTGCGGTAATAATGCTCGGTTTGAATTATGTTCTTAATTTGGGTCTTTTTTTGTCCATTTGTCTTAAAATTCAGTCAGCAACTCACTCAATTGTGCTCACGCTGCATGATAAATATCTGTAAATGAACAGCTTTAATCAGTGTGTGGTTCACAGATACAGTACGTGAGGTAAATTGCTGTGTGTCTCATCGTTGTTGAACACTGGCTGCGTGTTGTGTGGTGTGCTGCAGTGGAGCTCTCGCAGATCTTGCCCGAGGAGTCCAGTTTTGTTGGCAGTGACAATAAAGAAGTGTTTGTCCCACCTTTACTCTGTGGACTGCTTCAGGAGAACAACACTGACAGGTGAGTACGTACGCTATATGCACAATAAAAAAAAAAAGGTAAAGCCTTTTCTTTTGACCAGACAGATACTGTTCTCCAATGGAGACGGAAACTGGAGCTAAAATACCTCACTATTTATCCTGCGATCTAAATTCATGTTAATGCCGCTGTGTGTTTACTGGAAGCAGGGGCGTTACGAACACAGTATGCAAAGCAGGAAGTGGCCCGAGGCCTTGAGTTGTACAAACTGTACGGGCCGTAAGATTAAAAAGTGTAAAAAGACGTACTAACAAATCAATGTTGCGAGTTTCAGCAGCAAAATGATTTTTGGCTATTGCTATTAAAGTGTGTATTTTACTTAGTGTTAGAGGGAAAGGCCGCCACACGGGTGGTGTTGTGGTTAGCACTCTTGCCCTTGCAGCAAGAAGGCCCAGTTGCTTCCCACAGTCCAAAAACATGCAGATTTGGGATTAGGCAAATTGGACACTCTAAATTGACCATAGGCGTCAGTGTGAGAGTGTATGGTTGTTTTGTCTCTATGTGTCCCCTGTGATGTGACTGGTGACCTGTCGAGCAGAGTGTACACTGCCTTTCACCCTATGTCAGTTGGACCTGACACCAGTACTTGGAAAAGACCAAAACCAGACAGATTTTTTTGGTTCTTGTACGTATTTCTGGATAGTGTTTGTGGGTCTGCAGTGAAAGATCATCGATTTTAAAAAGAAAGGAGATGTGAAAGCCTTTGTCACGGATGGAACACAAGGAAAACGGATGTAAGCCACTTAACAGATGACTCACCTGATAGAATCTTAAAAAAACAAGTTTTTCCGCCCAAAAACCGCTCACGCCAAAATCCATCCGTGCACAGAGGAGTAGTTGATCCACTGCAGCCTACATCAGTCATTTCAAATGTCTTCTATTGTGAAGTTAAAATCCTTAGTTCCAATTTATCTAAGTGACACAAACTTATGAAACAAAGCAGCAGCAGGTATTAAGTTCTTCAGTTCCCAGCCAGAAAATTATTATCTAACAGAGTGAACATTTAAAAATGATAAACAGACATCCATTTTATTAGGTGAGCCTTTTTGTTAAGTGGCCTAAATATGTTTTTCCTTGTGTCCCTGCTGGCAGCCATGTCATCGCAGGCTAGTTTATAGTCATATAGTGAAGACATTATTTTGTCACATCAAAACACGTGAACTGTCACATTCCATTGTGGCGCAAGTAAAACTATTTGAATAATTATCTTTAAATAATCCTAAACCTCTCACACACACACACACACACACTAAACTCAGTGTGATGTAAACAAAAACATATGATGTCTGTTTTCAGCAAAAATCACATGCCGCACTAGTAGAGGGGATTATTTCTGTGTGAATGAAAGTTGCACTCATTCCGAATGGATCTAAATAATCTTCTTACAGGGTCACTTCTCACATGTTTTCTGTTTTCCACAAGAGTGAATATCACACACACACACACACACACACACACACACACACACTTTCTGCACTGCCTTTACTGCACTTGTGAGGACTTTTGCAGCTTGTCCAGTAAAATTATAGCTGGACTGGAACCAGAGAACAGATGTTGTTCAAGTGTAGAAGGGAACGTATTACTACCATCAGTGTACATATTTCCTAAAATTAGATTAATCACTTCCGAGAAAACAAATAACACACTCTTTATTTGTGTCAACAGGTACCAAAACCAGGACCCCTATGACACATTTAAAGACATACAGTCAACCACAAAGGTAGGATTCTGTCTTTTTACAAGGTGGAACCATGATTTATTCATTCAAATTGAGGAATTTTTATTGGTGAAGTTGCAGCCAAACATCCCTCACCTCACCCTTCTCATCCAACCGATGTTTACCTTCAATTAGCAAAATCAAAATCTGAAGTATTGGAAAAACTAAAATTTCATAGAATCCGGTGATTGAACTGAATTATATAAAAAAAAACTTCAATTCCTGCCAAATGAAAATAATTTCACCTTAGATTTTAACCACTGGACCTTTAAGCAGTATTATCTGAAGTTAAACTGTGAATTTTGGTTGCTACGGTAACAGCTGGAGTGGACATTATTCCAGACCTGCAGTATCTCATCATCTTTCTGATAAACTTCCTCTTATCTTAATCCCCCCAGATTTTAGACATCACAGTAAACGCTTGTAAAATAAAGCAAGATATTAAAATGAGTTAGCGTTGGATTTCCGGATTCTGTAAATATGAAGCGATCACTACACAAGCGCAATCCATTTCCTGTTGCTCAAATGTCCCCCGTCTGTTTTGGTGTCCTGGGGCCTGGTGTTTTATTTACTGCACATAGAAGTACTTGATCCACTGCAGTAAACAAGAGTGTACTGTAAAAGAAATCCACTCCAGTTCATGCATCAATATATTTTACCAACAAATGTCACATTAAAGCATAATGTGACATCTTAAAAGTGTTTTTCTTTTGTCGAAGCAGAGAAAAAATCCCTTCAACAGTGAACTCTGTGCTCATCAAGCTTTAGAGGAGGATCACACCCCGGAACAGACTGAAGGTACATTTTTAATGTGTTACATATAAGCTGTGATATTGGTGGCACACATTTCTGTTGTGGTCTAATGATATTTCATGTGCTATATTTTGAACTGAGCGGTGTATGTCGGACAAGTGGTGAAACCCAAATCTATGTAAGTGTGGTTTTAGTGATCTATTTGATATCCGGGTGAATGGGTCCTTCAGCTTCAGCTGCTTCAAGCTTTTTTGCTTTGAACAGCATGACGGCATGAGCAGTGGTCGCACGGCATTGGCTTCTAATTTCTACCATTTTTTTAATATGAGGTCATTCCATTTGTGTTTTTGTTGGGTTTTTTTCGTGTGGAGAAAGTGGCAGAAAAGTGACAAATTGAGCCAGTGATCGTGAACCACGCTTTTCTCACAGGTTGCCAATGTGAATGGAAGTCTATATAAACGACAGGCTAGCCGGAGGATTACACAGAAATACATTCCTAAGGCTTAATCTGTCCTGCGTGACTGGAAATAATTCACAGGAATGATGAAAACAATGTTTTGTGGGTGAAACGTTAGACGGGAAGAGAAACCCTGCAGTATATTACTGTTGTTAGTTAAGATGTGCACACTTTTAAATACACTGTTGACTGTTGTTTTTTTCATGTGGTAGTTTGATTTAAATTTGGGATTATGATGTTGAAACAGATTACACAGTGTAACTGTGATGATTGTTAGTCTCTTTGGCCAGCGAGATGGCGTTCTTGTGGTAAAATGGAGAAAGGAGTTGCTTCATTTTGTATTTGCAACAATGGAAAAGAGGAGCATTCACCTGGTGCCTGTGGTGTTTTTCACTCAGGAGTGCAACACAACAATAGCTCTGAGGGAAAACTACTTGTGTCAACACCAGCGTCTTGTTTCTGTTGATGAAGCAGGAGCCACTTTTGGAGACGTAAAAATGCTGAAACCACAGTTAACCAAAGTTAAATATAGTTTGGTTTCATGTCCACAGGATGACTACGGAACATATACTGAGGCAAAGTTGGCCACAATGTCACATTCTCCTTCTTCTTCTCTCAGATAAATTGCTCTTGTTCAGGTGTGATCTGCCATCACACCACCATTTGATATCAGCTTCCAAAGCCCATGTTTTAAAATATTCCACACTTAGCATGCTGCCAATCACATGCCGATTCGGGGCAATTAGCCACAACTTGCTAAACGTGCCAGTGACTGGATTAGGGAAGGACATCATGTAGTGTGAGACACTGTATCTCTTTAAATGATCTGCAAACAACTCCTAGACTCTAACATATGACAAAGAGATCTAACATAATAGAGGAGATCTAAGGTTTTACATCTAAATACTAAACCTTTTTTGCATTGTTGATATAAAATACTGTTCATTTGTTTGTTTTTTTGTTTTTTTTCCAGACGCTTTACCATCATTTGACTGCTCCATTTCTTATGTTAGTAACCTTAGACAAGATGCTAGTCTGGCATCCCAGGACGCATCTAAAAACGGAGCAGTCAGCACAGGCTCAAACGACTCTTTTGCTGACACAGACGGACCAGAGGGCAGACAGACTAACTCTTCTGCCCCGCGGGGCATCCTCAAGCCCCTGTTAAGTTCTAGCTTCACAGATACATCGGTCACTGACCTGGATGTGCAAAATCCAATTATTGTGGATCCTTCCAATGACACCTGGACAGACAGGAGGCAGGTGAGGTTCAACTCTATGGTCACTCAGGGGAGTGTGGAGAGACAGAAAGGGAAGGAGCTAGGAGAGCACAGTTTGCTGGACTTTGACTCCAGTGCTCCCTCTGAGATGAGGAACGGTCTGAATAACTATGACCTTGAGGGTCTTGGTGAGACCAGTGCTGGCACACAAAGACCAGTACTCAACCAGAGTCAAGAAGATGCACAGGATGATGATGTCAGTTGCAAAAACGAGGCAAAGCTGTGGGGACAAGAAGCTGGACGACACAGGGTTCTTGGTGGTAAGGCTTTTAAAACACCAACCAATTAGTCAAATAGTCAAGCGATACCTTCAATAAAGTATAATAGGGTTACAGGTGAATACTAACATTCTTATTCATCCTGCTTTTGCATGTACAACACATGCATTAAAATATACACATTACTGCATGTACTGCATGACTGACGCATGTATAACATGGCAGAGTGGAGGGTAAGACAGTAAAAAATGATTTGTCTGTATGATACATTTTGTAATGCCAGGTGTTTTTCACTGTTTTTACTGTAAGTTTTAGGGTTTTTTAATAATGTTGTGATGGACAACAAACCAGACCAAATGAACAGCAGAGTGATTAGACGGCACAATTTTAAAGGCTCCTTCAAACAGATGGGACATTTTTTTAATCCTCTGATTCGTGATTAAATCAATGGGTTTATCCCTCTTGGGACAACTATTTGTACACTTGGAAGATTTCTTCAAAAGTCTAATTTTGGTTGGGACAAATTTGAATGTCCTACAATATGTAGCCCATTTCACCTGACAGTAATACAACAAGATAAAATGAAGCTTTTTCACTTTGTTACACTGTGCTTGCTAGATTTCACCTATGTGAGTGATCCAAGAGAAAATTACTGTCTTTGCAGATGTCTCTGAGCGCTGGCATTCGAAGTGCCGAAGCCGTGCAGGTTCCAGCCTTGTTTCCGCTGAGCAGGATCCAGGTAAGCTTGTTCACCAGAAGACAGAGTCTGAAGAGGACTGTCACTCTCAGGCTAAGGCCAAAGAGGGGCCAACCCGACACGACAGTCATCGACAAAACCTTCCCGGACAAAGCGCTGACATTTCTGTAGAGGCTAGGTCAGATATCAAGCAGTCCACTGGCGTCAGCTCAGCGAGTTCGTCTCATGCTGCTTCGCCGCGGCTTAGACAAAGACTGCTTGGAATTTTTAGAAGACTTAAAGACAAAAGAGGTGAGGTGCAGAGTCCACAAAGAGAAGAGGTGAAGATACGGGAGGAAAAACCAAGAAACGCTCAGATTCTCTCCAGAGGGGCTGCAGATGGGCCTGTGGACAAACACAGAAGTGTCACACATGAATCTAGAGAGGTCAGAACACTACCACTTGCAGCACTCCAGAGCACCACATTTGAGGAATCAGTGGCCACAATAGATGTAGATACTCAGCAGGATGTAACAGAAGACACAGCTGTCCAGGTTCCAGAGAAACTGTCCAACCTGAGAGCTTTCTGGGAGACTGCAAACACTAGTCCCAAAAACAAATTTTCCAGAAAGGAGAGAAATGAAGAAGACATCTCAGGAGCCTCGCATGGTCTTCAGACATATGCAGAGAGCTTAAACAAGATGTCACCTCATATTCTGTCACCACAAACTGAATATAAACGTTTAGTAGATGTATCAAAGGAAGATGGCACGTACAGAGCTAATCCAGTTCTTATATATGAAGAGACAGACGACTCTTTAACAGTATTAGAGTCACAGGAAAGCTTTGTCACCCCTGTGCAGAAGAAGCTGGAGGGTGTTCCCCCCAACCTCACCAGACAGTCCAGTTCCAGTCCTCCAGAGGAAACACCAGCCAAGATCAGTGAGCTTAGGCATTTCTGGGAAAAAGAAACGACTGGCCCTAGAGTAATCACCGCAAAAGTCAAGGAAGACAACAAAGTTGTTTCGCCCCAGCCTGACCGTAGAACATCCATAGACAATAGAGAGAATTCTGACGAGTCTAAGGTTTTAAAATCACTTAAAGTGACAGACAAAGGTTTTGTCATTCAGAGTCCAGAAAGGACACGAATGATGAGCTCTGGAGGTGCTGGCAAAGTCAAGGCTGATACAAAGCCTCAGCCACGCCCCCTCAGCCCGAGTAAATCAAAAAACCATGACGATGACGTCCGAATGAGTCCATCTAAGACCTGCCACCCAAGGGTCCTTCCTACAGAATCACCCAGTCCTAAGAGATCCAGGCTGGATGGTTCTCCCTTGAAAACCTTTCCAATCAACATTGATTTGGTTGAACAAGAGAAACCATCACCGATGCCAAGACAGACGAGGAGTCCCTTACGTGGAGCAAAGCAACCAGAGGACTGTGACACTTTTAAGACACAGCACACACCCTCGACTTCACCAAAATCCAAACCAACTCCAGAGAAGAGAGTTGGGAGCTTGACACGCCTTGCCAGATCTTTCATCCCTCAGGATTATCAGCACTACCTCGGGCCGCAGGAGAAGGAACATGTGCCTCCTTTTCACCAAGAGAAAAGTGAAGAAAATGACCTGAGAGACTTTGTGGACAACCAGAGTCCTTTAATCAGTTCTTGGATTGTGCAAAAGAAAGATGGAAACTCCGGCCAAGAAGCAGCAACAACCAGGGCCTGGTCCCTGCCTCGGGCAAGTTCAAGCAGTGAGCTTTTGAATTCTCTCTCTCGCTCTCCTCGAGATAACGATTGATCAATGGAAACTGACCGTCACGTTTTCCTTTAAGAAAAATCACACGAGGTTAACACATTAACATCACAGTGAGTCTGATTTGACTTTCGCTTATTTGCACTTGACGAAATCCTGAAATTCAAAATGTGCGTGTGTTTGTGCAATCTGCTGTGATTTGGTTGTTCTTCTGTGTTTCCTCTTCACTTGATTTCGCTCGGCTTGTTTTGTTTTCATTGATTTTATGTGCTTAAAACCTGGATGAGACCTGGATTATCCCAGATTTTGAGACCTGGAATACTCCAGTGGAAGTTGGGCTATTGTGGCACGTAGATTCTTTATATTTTAAGAAATCTACAAATCCCTTTGCCACTGATTGACTGAAAGTCATACCATATCCAGGTTTTAAACACCTCACAGTAGCTGAGATGGTGAGAAATCAAGGACAGATACGTCACATAATCAGAGTCCTGACTGCGGTGCTGATTATGAATATAAAATGAACCATGATTTCTCATTTTTTTTAATGCATGGAAGCTGTAGGTGGTGTGGCATCTATGTTGAGTCTATTTTTCCAGAGCTGAGCTGTGTTTCATTTGTGGCAGGTTACGATGACAGTCCGACCTCCATCATGGCCGCTCTGAAGCGATTATCGACAAGGATGACTGTGTCCAGAAGTCTGGAAGACCTTACCTCGCAACCAAGTAACGCAACTCTTTTATTCTGCCCATGCAGAACCTGAGTTCCTTTATACAGTTAAAGCTGTAGTGTGTGACTTTTAAATGTAAACAAAATGTCTGTAACTTTCAAACCTTTTGTCAAGGGAGTTCACACAATATCATTTTGTGATTAGCGCTGTCTCGTTGTCTCTCAGGTGAAGAGAGGACTAAATATGGCTCAGGAAAGCAAATGAATCAAAGTCTGGATGATGGTAAATATGTAGCCCGCTCTTTATATACTATACAGAATGAATGAGTGAATTCAGTCTTGTTATTGTGCCATGTAGACTATTTTGAATAACAGAATTCAGATTCGAGTGATTTTAAAGTGTTGAAAGACAGGAAGATTCTATTTCTATTTTGCCTAAATCACACAATTCCCACAATCTAAATTATAAGATATAAACTTTTGTACTTCTAATTAAAATATAATGACACTATAAATGATTTCTGTAAAAAGATGAAGCTTGTTAGCTTTGGCAAAACCCTACAATTTTAAACATGTACAGTGTAAATACCGACACCTGCTGGGCAAACATGGAACCACAGCAGTCTGTGATATGCCAAAGTTATATTTTTCTTCCAGTTTCCTCACTTTCACCGTCCGCCTCCTACTCAAAGCAGCTGAATGCCAGCGTGTCGGTGCCTGTCCTCCAGCTGGACGAGGTAAATCACCTTTGACCCCCCCCCACACCTTAAGTGTGTGTGATTATTTTTTTTTTTTAACCTAATCCTACAGTCTTTTCTGCTTTTTCATCAGACGGACAGTGACAGCACCTTCGACACAAGCTTGAGCCGGAGAAGAAACACAGGCAGCTCCACGTCTAACATAAGTCTGTCCTCAGGAATGGCGTCCATGTCGTCTGTATGTCAACCTGCAGCATCACATACTGGATGTTTATGATATAAAAGAAAAACAATGAAATTCTGGGATATATTGGCCCAGATTTTGGTGACAGACAGGAGAGTCTGTGGAAAACTGAGTGGCCTTGGTGGAAGTTTGTGCTCTCTGAGTTTTTCTCTATTTTATTCAGCGTTAGAGAAACATACTTAACTTTGTCTTTTCTTGCCCTATTGCCTGCACGTTCTCTCTCTGGACTTACAAAGCTTTTAGCAGCTAGCTTTAGACATGAGGCAATCGTAGAAGTTATAAAAAGACTAGAACTTACAGTATGGTTGGCGTTTTTCTCTCTGAGCAGGTGAGCGGCAGCATCAGCAGCATTTTCCACGCGGACTACGGCAACGTCGAGGTGCAGGGAAACATCCAGTTTGCCATGAACTACATCCAGAAGCTGGGAGAATTCCACATCTTTGTGGTGCACTGCAGGGACCTGGCTGTGGCCGACACCAAGAAGCACCGCTCTGACCCGTGAGTAACAGCTGTAAAGACACGGGATAAATTATACATCAGTGATTTGTCTATAATGTTTGTGATTTTGTTAACCTTTTTGTTTTATATATACACAGATATGTGAAATGTTATCTTCTCCCTGACAAATCAAAGTTGGGGAAGAGAAAAACCACGGTGAAAAAAAAGACTTTAAACCCCAACTACAGTGAAATTCTACGGGTAAGATACATATCCATATTATTTTGACCTTTGACCTTTAGAAATCTCTTTTACATACAACACATATACGATTCTGAATCAAACATACAGCGGAGATTTAATTAAAAAAAAAAAACAACAACAACAACAAAACACCTAATAAACAAAGAAATATTCATAAAAAAATAGATGAAGTTATCTTTGTCGACTAAGTAATGACCCGTCTACTAACGGGTAATTATGGGGGTCAAGTTTAAGGTCAGTGATACTTTATTTATTTATTATGCCGAAAGGTAGATTTAGTTTACAGTGAAGTGAGCCTTAGTTATAGAACATAGAGCAGTGTGACTTAAAGAATCCAGAAGGTAAAGTGTATCCTTCATATTCAATTTGGAGTGGTGAGTTATACAGAATATTGTCTTAAACTTGACTTGACTTCCACTTCCACTGCTCTCTGAGGCAGATGTTTTGCTCCTCTTCCTCTCCTCTTTTCACAGTTCAAAATCTTCAAGGAGTTGTTAAGGACTCACAATTTGAACGTCTCGGTTTGGCACAACGACGTCTTTGGACGGAACATTTTCCTGGGCGAGGTGGACCTGGATTTGTCCGAGTGGGACTTCAGCAACACGCAGATAAATGAATACACGTTAAAAGCCAGGGTAAAGGCCTCATTTTTGTGTGTAATTCTTTTAATGTATTTACTGTATTTACCATGATATCTACTCACCTCAGGTGTCAGCACAGACCCCGGCAGTGTCTCCTTCACGCCAGGTGGACGGCAGAGGACAGATGAGAGTGGCCCTCAGATTCCTGCCTCAGACATCCCACAGTGAGCTCACCGTGCTTCATATTCTCTCGCTTATATACCTCGACTTAAGTCATTATTATTACGAGTTATTGTGGGTCGACTGCTTCCACAGGTAGTAGGACATCGAGGATGGAGACCGGTGAGGTGCAGATCTGGGTGAAGGACTGCAAGAGTCTCCCCTCAGTCCGAGGAGTGATTATCGACCCGTTTGTGAAATGGTAAGACAGATGTCCTGCGCGCCGTCAGCCCACTTTAGCTTTCCACACGCTGTGGAAAGCTAAAGTGTTTAGTCCAGCAAGTCGGTGAATCTGCGAGGGAATCCATTATGGACAGCTCTTCACCGTGAAATATTTTATGACAGCGCTGCCAGTTGTGTGATGGCCAACCAAAAAGAACAGCCCGTTAGACTTTGTGATGATTGAAATGCAAAAACTGAATGTATTTAAAAAAAACAACTCCTCCCTAGCACCGTGCTGCCCGACACGAACAGGAAAAGCCGCCAGAAGACGCGGGTGGTGAAGAGGACGGCGAACCCCATGTTCAACCACACCATGGTGTACGACGGCTTCCGGGCGGAGGACCTCAGGGAGGCGTGCGTGGAAATCACAGTGTGGGATCACGACCGACTCAACAGCCACTTCATCGGCGGCCTGCGGCTCGGCCTCGGGACAGGTGAGACGACGCTGAGCGTGATCTCTTTTAACAAGGCACTTTTCATTTTAGCACAAGCACAATGAAACTGCTTCAAGTAATAACACCCAAAACCAGGTCTTAACTCTTAAAGAGACATCTAAGGGGTGACACAATGTGAGTCCTCACTTTCCCAAAATGTCCCCACTCTCTTATGTTTTATAAGTTTTTTTTTTGGTCCTCACAAAGACATAAGACCTTAGTTAGAAAATAAACTCCTGTGTGTTTTTCCCATGCAGGGCAGAGTTATGGGGTGGATGTGCCGTGGATGGACTCAACGACCGCTGAGGCTCATCTATGGCAGAGGATGCTACAGTCAGACGGTGAATGGGTGGAGGATGTTCTGCCGCTAAGAATCTTTCTGATGGCCATGGCAATGTCAAAGTGAGAGTGTCTGTGTGTTTGTGTAATGATGAGCACTGTGTGTGTGTGTGTATATCTGTACAACTGATGATTTTACTGTAATTATACTGTAATAATTGTAGTGCAAACCACATGTTAAATTTCTCATCTGAAATTTTTTTGGACTATTTACATAGGAATGACACAAAATAGGGAAGAGGACACACAATCTTAAGTTTTGATCTGAAGATAATTTACCGTATAGGGGATATGAGCACTTGTGATTTGTATACAGTCATGTCCTTCCGTGTGATCACTGCTTCCAGCTTTTGTATCCCCAATAAACGGAATATTAAAGCTGGAATATGTCATTTAAATTTCTCTGAAACACTTTTTTTTCAATCTTATTTGCTGTAATTATCTTCAAGTCCGAAACATGATTGAATGTTTGAAATTGAAACTCAAGGAGTTCTTCTTCTTCTTATGGTTGTTATTATTATTATTCGCGTTTTTAAAGCGCTTTCCCATACCCAAAAAACTCACAATAGGAAATTTACGCGTGAAAGTCGTTCAGTGAAAAAGCGTGGCAAGTTGAAAGTGGGGAGGGGCTTACGAAAATGAAAATCAGCTTTCATCAGGTGACTTTTGGTTTTGTTCTCACGTACATAAACGGAAGTTGGTACACACCTTAATCGTGCCAGGGTAGTCCAAAAAGTCTTGTCCTAGCGCTTTGATGCGATCATCTTCAAACTTGCTGAGGTCACTGTGGACAAGTAGACGATCGAAATCAGTTCATGACTTAAACGCGAGTTAACAATGTTAAGAATTTGACTATTTATAAATGTATGTATGTGCAAAGTTGTTATTTAACAGAACTGTCACAAAACCAATACATGATTTGCTAAAGTGACCTATGTGTTCCTCACACACATTTACAAGATTCAAGATCTGTCTGTTCATCTGTGAAATTAAAAATGCGACACGCCCCTGTTGTGTTTTTAAAAAAAAAACAAGATACAAGTTTAAATTTGAATAAAGATAGTAATAAAGGTGAATAACATAAAATAAAATTACCTTAGTGTAAGTCAGTGTTTCCCAACCCTGGTCCTCAGGGAACGCTGCCTTGCATGTTTTCGACGTGGCCCTGCTCCAACACACCTGATTCAAATGAACAGCTCGTTATCAGGCTTCTGCAGAGCTTGATGACGAGCTCATTTGGATCAGGTGTGTTGAAGCAGGGCAACTCTCTGTGACGTGTAATCAGGGAATCAGCTGTGTGTGGATTACATTTAAATGCTGCTCATTAAGGATATCTGCCCTAATCCTGTGTGTTTATGAGTGATTCAACCGCCGCAAATCAAACCCTCACGTTAGAATGACACTAAAGGGGAATCTGAGGATGAAAAAAACAAACTACAATTTTAGCCACAGATGATAAAAAACATCTAAACTACAACAGGGAGTCCATCATATGCTACCTCAGGAATTTATTTGTCTCTTTATTTCACAGTTGGACATCACTTTGTAACTCTCCCATACCAAAGTCCATTGAGATTTTATATAACAGGAGTTGTTGCCCCGCTGCCTTTGTCAGTAAATTAGTTACACAACCTTACCAAACAGAGCAAGAGTAAACAACAATCTCCCACATCCTGTGAGCTCCAATAATTATAATTTTTTTATTTTCCTAAACTAACAAATGATTAGGATAGTGAAGACTGATGTTGGTGTAGATTGTATTAGGTTATACTTTTATGAGGTTAACCTGAACTCTTGACAACGTCCTGGCTCCTGATTGGATAAAGTGCTATGGGATTCTGGTAAAGTGTTATTGTCACAGGGCTTACTGTCAGATTATACTGAGCTCAGTGTGTTTTGGGTGTATTTATAGTTTTAAGGGTTATGTTAATATTTATTTTAAACTGTATTCATCTGTCTGTCACCACACACTCTAAGCATAAACAGTCATTTTCATATTTCCCACATTACATTCAATGCAGCAGCAGCATCAGCATCAGCATCCCTCACCTCTCACCTTCGCACAGGTCTGCTTCTCCCTCATTGGCTGATTTGTCCGGATGCGACATGAGATCCCGCTCTCTGATTGGCTAACACGGCCTGTCAGTTGAGACGGGATCCAGCTAACCAGCTCGCAGCCTCTGCGTTGCTAAGGTAAGTTTAACAGCTGCATCAATTTCCCCACATTTGACTCGGCAGCCAGGAAAGCGAGCCTTCAAAATAAGAGCATGGTCACTGACCCTGGGCTTCTAACAATGACGTTAATTATTTAAAAGAGATAAAATACGAATGACCTGGGGGCCACTGAGTGTCTAGTTTGGTCGGTAGCGAGCCGGTCAAGTGAATAAAAGTCCTACTTTTTCAGAAAAAATACATCCAAATAATATTTACAACGGTATTTCATAGAATTTCAAAATAAGACAGTTTGTCTTGATGTGGAACGATAAATAGCTCGCAATATAAACTTATTTATGATGCAAAATTAATATTAAAGAAAAATCACTTAAATTGTATCTTATAACCAACTTTTACTCTTTGGCTTTTGAGCCAGTATAAGCTGTTGGTTTTACCTTTTTTATTGTATGACTACTTTCTGCAGTATTTAATTGTTGTATTGTTTATGTTGTTTTAGGTCTATCAGGTACTATGTTTCTATATTTTATTTGTTTTACAATTCAATTTCAATGTCCACAACATTTGAGATACACAATTTAATTTAAATGTTTACATTTCCTATCTATATTTTTCTTATTATTCATATTTTATGTTTCTACTTTTATATTTTTAATTTATTCTTTACTTTTATTCTAGTTCTTATACCTTTTTTATTTCTAGTTATATACTTTGATTTTTAATACTTTATACTGATTTCTATATTCTGATCTGCTTTGTTTTTCGATGGCTGGAGCAACTGTGGCGAATTACATTTCCCTCTCGGATTAATTAAGTTAATTGTTTAACTTAATTAATTTAAGTTAAACAATCAACTTGTTTAACTTAAATTAAGTTAAACAAGTTAATTTTGTTTTATTTATCTCTGATATAGAGCTGGTTTTTTTTTAAGTGTTTTATAAATAAAGTTGGAGTGGATAGGAAATATGCATTCAGTCTAAAAGCAAACAAACACAAACCCTGTGACAGTTCTGACAGCTTTGTCAGATTGCGTCTTATTCTGATAGGTTCAAACGGAAGTGCCGCGGCTCGTCGTGTCCAGCTTGTTGGCGGCGCTTCAAACGGTGAGGCCGTCAGTTCATTTATGGCTAACGCTACGGCGCAGCAGCAGAACCAGCAGCAGCAGCAGCACCAGCACCTGGCGAGACGGTAAAGAAGATGTGGCAGCCCGCGGACAGAGCTCTCGTGTCAGGGGACGTTTCCTGCGCTCGCGCTCTCACCTCCGCGCGGAACACCATGAACATACATGGAGTCGTTTGAGAGCCATGCGTTTTCTCCCACAGTTGGCAGCACCAGGCAGGTATTTCTCAGCCTACAGCCAAGGTAGGAGGCGGCGTCGCACTGGGGGGGAGAAGGAGGCATCATTAAACTTGGCAGCACCGGTGTTGGTTGCTGGTGTAGCGCGGACAACCACAGCTACCGAGTCTGGGACACGCGTGTTTATATTCCTTTTTCTACGTGTGCGTGAAATTATTTACATCAACACGCAGCGTTGAAAAAAAGGCCCTTTGAATTGCCGTTATACACACATTCCTCTCTCGCTCCCAAGTTCCACACAAACTCTGACGTGACTGTGACGTCTTTTTGTTAACGTTTACTAAATTGTGAAGAGGAAAATGGACGGTTAATTGTTTTTTAAACTGTGTGGTGTAACGTTGGAAACTTTAGGTGAGGTGATGTGGAGCATCCCAGACAGAGGACCAACCCAGGACTGTCATTCCACGCCAGCTGTGTGTCACTGTGGACGGAAGACGGAGCGTTAAAAACACACACACACACACACCCAGCACTCGGATAATAACGAACCAGACTCTGCGCACGTGAGCACCGGAAGCAAGACTCGGTGTCTGCCCGTCCAGCTGTGTTTGGACCAGCACCGGGTCAGTCATGACGAGGCACTTCCGTGGTCTGTCATCTCTGCAGCCGGTGGACGTGTTTGTGAAGTGGACCCGGGCTGAGGTCACGCTCATCCCCATGTACACTTTGGGTTAAACGCACCTGAGAATCCCGTGGATTACAGTTGGTAATCTGGGACACAGACAAACCACCCACACACACACACACACAGCCTGCCACCCACCCCCCACTGTTTGTTTTCTGTTGTTTTCGCTGAGAAATAACTTTTTTTTTTTTGGCCATGCACTGACTGAGAAGTCATCTGGAAGCCTTAGCGGGAGTCAAATGTTTGCTGAGTCAGCCATGCCTATCACAAAAAAAGGTGAGTCACTGTAGCCACGTGTGGTGTTTGTTTTCAACCCCCTGCAGGTGTCACCTGATCCTGTGAAAACACTAAGTTAACATGCAAATCCCTGCACCTTCATAAATCTGCACACACTGCACATTTGAACTGTGCATTGTTTTCATTTCTTTGTAGAGCTGTTTCATCTTTTTATGTATATATTTTCTATCTGTTTCTCTAGATTTGTTTTGTTTGATCAAAACACAAAACCAAGCACAGAAAATGTGATTATTTTTTTAACCCTTTAACACAGGGATGTCAAACGTATGGCCCATGGGCCAGAATCGGCCCACCAGAGGGCCTAATCCGGCCTGCAGGATGAATTCGTGAAAATCTGTTATCTGTCAGTTGTAATTTGGCAAAATTATTGTAAGTATCTAACGTTTATAATCTGACAAACGTTAGATACTTACTATTATTGTAATAATAATGTGACTACTTCCGGTCCATTGGGCTGTCACTCCAAAACTTAGTAGCCAATCAGCAGGCAGCTTCCGTAAGGCCCGCCCATGATCAGAATCGCAAACAAAAAAACATGGCGTGAAAAACAAGTCTACAAGTGTATTTTCAAACAAGTAAAATACAATATTTTAACAAGGTAACGGCAAGTACGTACGAGTCAAGCCAATTGGAACCTGCTTACAGCTAACGACTATTCAGTGGCTTTGGAATTAAGTGTACTTTCGCCACTACAATTAGATCGAAATTTTATTTTCAATTTGTGTATTTTGATTTTGTGGTTGGTCTTTGTTTGCTCAATTCATAAAGTGTTGTTTGAAAATATTTACACAAGTCCCCGACCCCAACCCTTCCAGCAGCATGAGTAAAGTTTACTGATGCTCTTGTGTCTGCACAGAGCAAACCCCTGCAGCCAGGTTGCAGAATCTCCCACAAACCTCACAGCACAAGGATTCAACTGTGGACTCACTGTCCACACTCATGCAGATTGGTTTTATGTTAATTGGAGACTATCTTTGCAGTCTAGTACGATGAGAATACAGCTGTGGAGGAAGGTCCTCCAGTAGCCCTAACTAAAGTAGTAAATGGTTTTAATGTGTGTCACATTGGTGTATGAAAGAATAAATGTTATTTTACAATGAAAACAAATGAACACACGTTATGTGCGCCCCCCCCCCCCCCTTGTGTGCAGACACTGCTCGGGCCTTGGGGCTTTTGGAGGAGTATTGCACTAAACTGAAGAAGCCAGAGGAGCAGCAGCTCAAAACTGCCATTCAGAGAGTGATGGGCGTTTTCAAAAGTAACCTGTTTGAAGCTCTTCTGGGTAAGTCTGTGCACTTTTTACAGATAAATGGGATGTTGTGTTGACATAATTTTGATGATCCATTTACTTTTGAAAAGATATAACGGTGATAAACAAACATAGCGGTTCAATATGACAATAACGTTCAGAGACAGAGGAGACGGTCGTCTCTGATTACCCTGACTCATTCATCAAAATAAAAGTGCTATCATAGCAGTCATCAATCTATGTAAAAATATAAGAGCTGGATGTTTGGTAAATATTACACATACTGTATTTTCAGACATATTTTGGGGGGTTTTCTGCTCCTAAAGAAGTCAAAATAATACAATTAAAAGGAGCAGAAATCTATTTTTAATTATCCGACCTAAGTATTGATATCAACTGAACCGACAGACCAGAATTATACTGAATTGCCGGTTGAGCTAGACTGTATTGTTTTTTGTCTTTGCTGTTTTATTCATGTGATGGTGGCTGTACAGCACTCGGTTGCATAAATGTGCTTCATAAATAAATGTTGGCGTGACCCGACTTGACGTTAAATAATTTCTAAATAAAGCACCCTCCTATTTCCCCCCCCCCCCTGCATCACATACATGGTCGGAATCAGTCCCCTCTGCCATGTCCATGTGTGAGCTTTGGCTGGCCCGCCTTTCTTTTTAAGGGATCAGTTAAATCCCCTCAAATATCATTAAATTAATACTGTGCTTAACTTTAAACCTCCACTATATCTGTTGTGAACTAATCCTTATCAGTGAAACGTACACAAATGTCCCGTAAGTAGTCACCGCACAGTACTACTCCATTAAAGTGACGGCAGCTTCTGAATGTTAAACTTCCGTTTATAAGGAGTGAGTTTATTTATTTTTCTGACAGACACAACATCTAGAAACAGTCTTACAATCCTACATCTGCGTTATATGTTATTCCTTAACAGTGAAACTTAACCCTTTTAACACCTAAGCCTCAAAATGTCTGGCTGGAAAATGTCCTGTGAGTGAAGTGAACTTTTGCCCAATTTTTTTAGAATTAATTTCAATATCTGGAAGTTATTTACAATTTACTGCATGTTAAAATAGTGTATTAGCAATTTAAAATGAAGAAAAACTTAGTTTTATTTAGAACACAAACACCAGATTTTACATGTTCAATTTGAAATATGATCAATATAACACATATTTAATATGATGTCCAGATGTCTTTGTCTCAATGTCCAGAAGCAGGCCAAGAAATTGAAACTGTGCAGGCATTTTTTCCAATGCTCTCCTCTCTGGTTTTTTAAGTGCTGTTGTCAGGATTACTTGGAAAAGTACTGAGATTATATTTATTAGATTTTGTGGATGAGTGCAGCATGACTCTTCAAAGAAACCCCGGAATTTGCAGGGCGTCAGATGATGAAAGTTACATCCAGGCATTCTTCTTCTCTCCTCTCTGTCAGTGTCTTTGTAGACGTAATTCTGTTCATTCACTTTGTCTGACCCGTCGCCAGGAGTCCCGCTCACATTTTTAGACCATGACAACTTTCACCGTTTTCATAGTGTGCTGCTGCTGCTGCTGCTGCTGTGTTACAAGCCTTATTTTAGAGTGCACTGGAAGACCGTGGTCAGGCTGCGTTCAGGCGCTGCGGGTTGACCTCATGATCTCCCCCACTGCTTAAAAGCTCTGACCATTTCCTCTGCAAGGGTGTTTGACACTGTCGTTTACAAAAACCCAAACCAAGTATACAAGTTGGAGCTGTCGTTAAGCTGCTTCAAGAGGATATACCATATATTATTTTCTGATATTTTCCCCATAGTCTTTTGTTTTTACCACCTCCATTCATTTTGACAGATCTTGTATGTTCTGTTTTCTTGTTCCTCCGTGATAATTACACTGCGTTGCTTTCCATTATTTAAAAGCGACGTTATAGTCCAAAGTCAGTATTTTCTAGTCGTCAGTTCTAGATTTTCTTTTTAATGTGTGGATTACATTGTAATGTCTAATCTTTCAGTACGCTTGTATGCTTGCGTAACGTCCTGTAGCAGATGTTCACTCTTGTATCTTGCACTCTGGTGCTGTGCATAAAAAATGTACTCCTCCGCCCCTCCGACCACAAGCTGTCATCTCAAAGCAACATTGATCATCGTTTATCGTCGACCACTTCATTAACAAAATACCTCTTATTGATCAGAAGACAGAAATCCGTTGTTATTGGGTGATGTAAAGCAGTGACACATTTGATGAAT
Organism: Solea solea; assembly: GCF_958295425.1. Taxonomy (NCBI): domain Eukaryota; kingdom Metazoa; phylum Chordata; class Actinopteri; order Pleuronectiformes; family Soleidae; genus Solea; species Solea solea. The sequence continues at coordinate 18,901,957 of NC_081137.1, read as the reverse complement.
CACTGTAAGGCTTTTTCAGTGTGTTGTCATTTATCTTTTTTACTCATTTGTGTATGTAGTCGCCCAGCAGAGACGGAACATGAACTTCTCACAGTGTTATCTGGCAGTGATGACGGGACAGTAGGTTTGCGGAATGCAGCGAAACACGGTTACTCACAACTCTGCAACGGAATAAATACCTCCTGAAATAGATGTAATCATCTTTCAAAGCATTAGGTGCTGTCTAATCTGTCCAGTGGCATGGGTGCCCAAGCTAAACCCCATCATTGCTGAGTGGATCTATGTGTGGATTAACCCATTCATCATCCCCACTCCTCCTCTCACTCACTCATCTGTACTGTTGAAAGTTGAAAGACTTGCATGTTTGCTTCAAGCTCCAGTTTAAATCTGTCTTGGATTCACATGGAAATGACACCTGAGTCTAATATTTAGTTTGTTTCCCTTAACTATTCTTCCATCTTTTGAACCATCTGTAAATTACATTACATTTAATTCAATGTGGACCACATTTCAACATTGTTTCGTGGGAACAGATTGTTCTCTTTTCATGCTTGAGGCAGATTGGTCCCCGCACACTTAATTTGGTTATCCCAGAGTGACCGTTTAACCGACTCGAACGAGCCCGAGTGTTCCTGCTAAACATCAGCATGCTTGAATTGCCTTAGTGACCTCATTGGCATTCTGGAGACAGCATTATCTCGAGGCACGGCTGTGCCAAAGGCACTTTTCAGTCTAAAGTCATGGATCGATCTCTTAAACTGTACTTCCTGGACTTCCTTTGTCCATTGTCTCACGAGAACCTGAAACAAACATGCCCATAATTGCAGCCCTTTTGTATTGTGGATGGACTGAGAGCCTACTTAGTTAATCATATGGAGCCAGGAGGGGGGGCTGAGAATTTATTTTGTTTTGGTACATGTCTGTATGGGGATTGAGTGTTGTATTTATACAGACTTCATTTGTCACATTGTTTAATTTCTCGTTTAAGTTAATTTATTTGCCTCAATTCAAGATAGACCTGAATTGGAATGGAATGGAAGGAGACGAGTTGCTGCTTTCAGGACTGGACAGGACCTGAATCTTCTTTAATTCATTTAAATCACATTTTCTGCTTAAGTTTGTTATATGATTTGTGATAATTTAAACAATTAAATGTTGTGATCTCGGGTGAAGACACTGAGATGCTGAGACGTGTGTGTATGTTTGATAACACAAAGCTGTGCTTGAGGTTTGCTCTGCGGTGAGATTAAAATGAAAACACCGTGTATGTGTTTATCTGCCGCGACTGGATTAACACGGTTGCTGTGTAATATCTATTGGAAAATGATTGAATGTGTTGGCTTTAGGGGTAAGGCAACAAGGAATCTTTTCTTAGTTAGAGGTAGAACTGTTATTTTAGTGCGATGACTGTGCCATTTCCTACTTCTCCACTTATATTAAATGCTGTACATATAACGGTCATAATCATAATCCTCGAAGCTATTCTGTAGGTATGTATAGAGTCAGAAGCATGCTAAGTCAACAGGTGGCGACATAAAACCACATATTGATCATTGATATGACAACAAAGCAGAGATACATCAAACTGGAATACAAAGATTCCAGAAAAACACATTAAAACACTGACTGGGAGTCCAGCCACTCAGAGTGCAATGGCTTTTACATATTGTATTCTACACTGGCATTTGGGGCTGTTTGTTTTCTCCTGGGTGTTTGGGTCACGTGAGACGAGCGTGACAAATCGGTGAAGGCGACGTCGGGGGACGATAGGAATCGGTTGCGGTTGCTGGTCTTTGGGGAAGCTCATTTCAGGCAATAATTATGTAAAACTGAAGTGCTATAAAAGTGTTTTCATGTACAGTGTACATGTACAAATGATAGCAAATGGCACGCAGCGACCAGCTATTTGTCTACAAACTTCCCTCACAAAATCTAGGCTGCGACGGGTATACGAAAATCACGAAAGACAATCCATGACAAACGGCTGATTCTGAGTGAACTAGTGACACGTTCTAATCGCGTTGCAGCATAAGTGTAGTATTAAAACGTAAATACAACACAGTACATATTTGATGACATTTTAGAGGGAGCGGAGCTTCCCTTGCTGTCACAGAGTCACCACTGATGAGGTGAAAATTGATAACTACATCATCATTTCCAAAAGTCTCAGTTTTTGCCAGTTCCAAACAAAAATGAATGCAGCAGCATTTTAAACGTCTCCGTTTTCAGGACTCTAAAATGCCGGGGTAGAGTAGACAACAGGCTTATCCAGAGCAGAATTTATCCAGCCTTGTGGAAAATCTGGCCAATGATGGGAGATATTGACTAATAACAGAAAGTGGGCTCCTCTTTGCTGTTTAACTAAGCAGATATTATGTGCACATGGCTCCTTCAGTGGAAAGGTTGCTCTTCATGCATTGGTAACAACTGCTGACTCTGCGAAGCAACCAGTATAAATAAATAAATACATACAGAAAAAACATGTCAATATGAGCGGAATGTTTCTGAGATCGAAGGATTGCCTCGGGTCATCTGTCACATGTGCTGTGAGGGTTTCCTGTCAGTGCTAATCCGGAGGAAGAGGCACTGGACTTCAGACTGTATATTCAAAAAAAAAAATGTTCTCCTGTCTAGAGGGAAATAGATGATGAAGCGCCGCATGTGTGGACACCAGTGTGATTGACAGTTTTTGTTTTATTTATGTAACACTTGTTAACTTGCTTGTTAAAGCAAAATGTCAACATGGCGACAGCCACACTTCAGATCTTGAATTCTATGGGTGATGTCATGTCCAGTTGCCACTTGTTTAGGACAGAGAGCCTCTGTTCCAGAACATTAGTATTAAAGGTGATGGATGGATGAGTCCAAATGTGTTATTCTGTGTCTTTCAGTGTTTGAAATGCTTTGTTCATATTTGCCTTAGTGACACAAACGTACAGCGTCATTAGCAGTAGACCATGTCTATAGCTAAAAACCCTGATTTTCAGTATTGGCCTTAAGCACCATGATTGACGATTACTATCATCTTACGTTGGTAATCACTATAATCAGTCAGTAAAGTGTTTGACCAGTGAGGCAGTATTTGTAAGAGAAATGAACGGACAGAAAAGAGTCTAGTATGCAATATCTGGGTAGATTTTCTTCTTGTTCCTGTTTTTACATGAACAGCGAATTAGCAGGGCATAATAGTCACTACTACTAGGTTGACCTCATTGTACGGCATGTCCTGAGGGCTGCACTGTGCAGTGCACGCTGAATTTACTTACTCTTGTGTTGTGTGTTGAATATTACATGTGTTGAGTTCATTTGTTTCATCTGTATCAGGTCGTGGATGTGCAAAGTGCCGATCATAACTTTCTCGCGACAGCCAGTAGCTCTTACGAAAATTGCTTGATGACAACACTTTGTCGCCCGAAAATCAAAATATCTAATCTGCATCACAGTCTCTAGTGACAGTGTGTCAAGCGACTCCGGTGGAACGCAAAGGTTCCCGATCTCTTTGTTTGCCAAATTGTCCCACAGAGGAGTGGATGAGCTTATTGTGTCAGGTTGGTCCTTTTTTTTAAATAAGACATGTGCCTCCTCGGAGATCCTTCCCTCTGAGGCTTCATCTTCACTAATTTACTCCCGGCATTAATTAAATCTTTCCCAGGCAGACAGATAATGCCAGTGGGAGTAAACATCAGGTTCCAGTCATGGGTTGGGAAAGAATATCAGCGTTTAGCAGAGTTAATTTACGTCCTTTCAACATTTGATTAATCCTCATTGTATATGATCAGTGATGATAAGTTTGTTTATCTAGAATATGAGATTTTTAGAAGCTTGTTGACCTTTTTGGGAGTTTTTACTACCCCACCACTTTAGTTTGTAGGTTAGTAAAAGAGTAATTTGAGCACAAATTCAGAATTTAAGCTACTGTAACACATCTGTTTAAGTGACCACTAAACTGTTATGAATCTTCTTCTTTTGGCTTCTCCCTCTGCGGGTCACCACAGCAGATCATCTGCCTCCATCTTTGTGTGCTCCTCTGTCCTTATGTCCTCCTTCACCTCTCTTCCTCATGCCCACCAGCTCCATTTTATTTTTTTGTGAATGGTCCGTGTATAAAATCAAGACATTGTCCCATAGAGTGTTTCAATAGTTGGAAGGAAAACGTCCTCGTCTTTGATTGGCACCTGTGATTTAGTTTGACTCTTGCTCTTCTGAGCCATGTCAAGGGTTAGGAGTGTCATCGCTAGGTTTAAAGGGTTTTATGTGTACTTAATGGATTACAGGACTTCGCCGGTGCTTTAGATCAGATGGGTCATCTGTCGGAGCAGTTGTTAAGACGAGAGCACATTAAAATCATTCGCCACCTTTGTTTATGTCCCCTCAGTCGCTCTGTTGAAGCTTAACAACAGCACACGTGAGTCCTAAATTAAATTTTAAGCTATTACTGGCTGGTATAAGGTTTGTTTGTGGAGTGTAATGATAGAGGGTGTCAACTGTAAAGCCCTGCCAGGCAAACTGTGGGACTATATAAATAAAAGAGACTTATCTGTCATTTCAGTAGTAATAATTTTTATCTTGTGTCATTTCAAAACAGCTCTGCTTCCCCTGTGTTCTTAAGGCATCAGAGTAAGATGCTGAGTAAGAGGAGATGTAGAGAAGGCTGCCATCATGTGGAGATACATGAGTCATGTGATACAAATCCTGTCTCATCCGAACTCCAGTGTATATGAAATATTTGATGTGTTCTTGCTCAGATATAAGGACAGCTGTTCTTGTTTTGAGATGTATAGCATCACTCAGAACTGTCCTTATGAGGACACTGATCTTGTGGGGTGACCTTTTGGCTTGTCCTCACATCCTTAAAGTGCTTTTGACACGTAAGACTTGATTTTAGGTTTAGGTTTAGAATTGGGTTAAGGTGACCTCACTCAGCGGTACAAGAGTGTGTGTGTGTGGGGTTTTTGGCAGTTATACACTATCTTAGACGTGTAAGGCCTCATAGTATCAGGCCTTACATTTTAAAAACATTTGCATCAATATCCTTAACAATATCTGTTTTCTATTCAGATATTTTAAATTTCTCAATAATATTAATAATGATACATTTCTTAAACATGCACTATGATCTTGCATGATCAATCAATATATTTGAACTGAAACACGATAGGAAGAGTCACAGCTTTGTAATATCCATTTCCTTTATTATCTTAATGTGGTGTTTTTATTAATACTGTGGTTCTCAGCTGAGTGTAATATCAAATGTTTTGAGCTTCTCACCCGGCGCCAAAAGAATTATCAAATAGACCACTTTGCTCTAGATGTATTTTTTTAATTTCACATCTCATCTGCTACACCTAATACATTTACTAATAAGTGCTGGAATTAATAAAGATATCCAGTTGTTTTAGGGGAAGTTGGAGCTCCAGTAGAGGGAGCCAGTCCACTGTTATGTTGTTTATACTAGACTTCACTGCTCTACATACTGCTTTGGTTAGGAGTGAGTAAGTGATATATCCAGTTTTTCATGGTGAAATCATCTACATTTGTCCATTGTTACTCTCTCTCACTAACCCCACAAAAAGACCCTTTTAACAGGGGGAGGAAACGGGAGAAGCCACAGGAGGGATGGATGTACTTGCATTAGGTGTCACATGTACAGAAACAAGTTTAGCAGATTACAGAAAACATCAAATTTATAAAATCTGTGATCTGAGGTTTGTTGTTGACTCCAGACACCAGAGTTACATCCACACTGATTTAACCAGTGAGGTGAGGCACTTTTTGTTTGTGCTAGTGTGAGGCAGAGGCGAGCTTTACCGGTGTGTCAGCTCCACGTTAAATATTCTGTGATACTATATCAGATGCACTATACAGTCACCACAACAAGAGCTAATACAATCTCAGGACTTTGTTAACACACACTGTCAGCTAAGTTATGCCTCCCACACTTGTGAGGTCATTAAAACATGTGCACTTTCAGCTGACCCCCGGTGCAATGGACTGTTCCGTAGCCCAGTGTTTGTGGTCGACCTCACAGGAAACTGCGGTAGCCACACATGCACAACACCCATACGTTATTGTGTTATGTTCTTACAATGCTGAAGGATGTGTGTAGGCATAGAAAGAGAAGATGATGCTCTGGGTTATGATTCATAAGATACTGTATTTCTCTAATGGGATCCACCTCCACTACTAAATCTCCTTGTTTTTTGAAAAAGCAATGTGTTATAAGAAATTAGATTATTGGCACTATGTCAGTATTGGTAGATGTATTCTATAATTGCGCCATCTCCATAAATTTTTTTTTTTTTATGTTTAAATCCTCCCTCCAGCTTCCTCCTAAATGCTAAAATGCCCATAGGTGTGATTATAAGTTGCATCTGTCTCTCTATTTGGCCCTGTAAGAGACTGGAGACCAGTGCAAGTTGTGTCACATCCTCACCATAGTTGGAAGTAATATAGGCTTGAGGTTCATTATTCTCTATTAGGTACAATAATAGTGTAATGCAATTTAGTACTAATAAACTACAGTACTACAATAATAGTGCAGTACCAGACATTTCAGACCACAGTGATCCTCCCAGAATACATTAAAGCGGCATGTACTGTAAGTCTCTTGGCTCTATAATGTGTACTGTGTCACTGAAACTTTAAAATCAAGTATTTAAAGTTTCAGGTTTCAAAAACAAAGCCGATTAATTTATGCATTTAACTAGAACCAGATTTTAGTGTCAGGAGTCCTTGCCTATCGTGTCCATGGAGACACATGCCTGGATTGCTCAGACTGCCAAATGTGACACAAATCTATTTTACAATAAAAATGAAAAATGTCACTAATGTTGCCATTTCTTCAGACTGATTATCCTCCCTCTCAGTTTTAACACTAATGTGTTCCCCCATTAAATTTAGGTGTTCTCTGGTCTGGAACATTCACATTTTTCTCTCCACTTGTAATGCGGCAGTCCTGTTTATTTTTGTCCTAAAAACACATCGTCTTGTTGAAAAACCTCTGCATGTTAATGTTGGAAAAACTGCATTCTGACATTCTGTGCAACGTCATTTCCATAAGGCAGATGAGAGCCAGAGGAGCGAGCAAGTCATGCATTAACAATAGTTGGTACCTTTTGTGTGCTCGGAGAGCAAAGGATTAGCTGGCACCTTAGTCAGTGTGTAGGAGGACTCGCTCTAGGGAGGGGATGCAGCTGGAATAATCATTCCCCAGTGAAGCACAACTACACAGGAGCCGTCACAGTAAGCCCCAGCCCACTCCACCCACCCGTTACGTAAGCATGGAAAAAAAAGGAAGATCACCATTGTGACACAGTTTATGTGAATTCACTTATTGTGCAAGTGGGAATATGCACTCGTTAGATGTGAATCTACCAGTAAAGTCGCATGTGGACCATATGTGTCAGAGAGAATGCGAGTCTGCCTGGATTTACTGCAGGGGTTGCCTTGGAAACCCCAAAAAAGGGTTGACAGCAGCATGCAAACAGTCATAAGAAGAGAAATCAGAGTGCAACCAAATGACGACAGCAGTCACAGAAATTTGAAAAGCACTTCACTTTGTAGGTTGACTCCCAGTCAGTTGCGCAACGGAGTGCAATGTTGGGCGGCGGGAGCTCAGTGTTCGTCTCTCAGTTTGAAGGTTGTGGGTACGATTCCCGGCTCTGAAAGTCTACGTGATGCTGTGTCCTATGTTGCTCCTGACGGCAGCGTGTGAAAGCTGTGTGATGAATGGGTGAGTGAATGGGTTATTGGCAAACACTGCAGTGTAACGCAACTTTGACGGACCATTTCCCATAATGAGCTTTTCCTCTTAACGGCTGAACCTCTTTGAAATCCCTTTACAGTTCATAGATATAACACAAACTACTGTTTGGTGGTGTTTTGTGTTGTTACAGTGGCAATGGCACTAGAAAAGTAATCTGTTGTTAGTTGCAAAGTGGGGCTTTTCTAGAACATCTCACAGATGCTTGATCGGATTGTGACTGTGAACATTTAGAAGACAACACTTTGAGCACTTTAAGGTCCAGTGTGTAACATTCTGAAGGGTTTATTGAGTATATTACCCTTAAGTTTGTTTGTATAAGTGTATAATTGCTTTGAGATAAAAACTATTTGTCTTAGAATAATAAGCCTTCTATGGAGAGACATTTTGAGGCACAGATGCTCCCACCATCACTCAGCCAGGAGGTAGCCCAGGTAACAGCAGATGCGGTCGAAAAAGCCTTCGCCAGCTACAATCCACATAAAGTGGCAGCGCCACATAACATCCCTGGGCGCGTGGTGAGACAGTATGCTGAACAGCTGAGAGGTGTTTTATTTTTAACACTTTGCTCACTGAAACAACTGTGCACACTTGTTTCTAGAGTGCCACCTGAATGACTTCTGCCCTGTAGCTCTTACACCCATAGTCATGAAAAGTTTTATGCGGTTCTTCCTGAAGCACATCAAGGACCGCCTCCCCACAGACTTAAACTCTCTACAGTTTGCCTCTGGAGCCAACTGCTCAACGGAGGACCCCTCATCTCCACTGTACTTCACCTGCCAGACTCCTCTTCATCGATTTCAGCTCAGCATTTGATAGCATTATTCCACAGCAGCTGGTGGAAAAAGCTGAGGTGGCTGAATGTGGACTATGTAACCAGCGATTGGATCCACAACTCTCTGTTGCAGAAGCAGCAGAGTTCAAAGACCATCTCAGTGAGCACAGGGTCTCCCAAGGGCTCCAATCACGTGTTCTTTAGTCTGCTCATCCACGACCTCACTGACAGATCCAACACCGCTCATTAAGTTCGCTGATGACTCAGCAGGGGTGGGTCTGATCAGCAAACATGATGAGTGTGTATACAGGAGGTGGAGCGATTAACATCCCGGTGCAGCTCACACTATCTCTTTCTAAATGTCGACAAAACAAAGGAGAGGGCCATGGACTTTAGATGGGCCGGCAAGCTCCATCACACACCACTGACCATCAGTGGAGAGGGTCAGTGACCAGCATCGGGTTCCTGGGAGTCCACCTTTCAGATGACCTGACCTTCAGCACCAACACCACAGCTGCTGCCTCCCAGCTCCCTTCCTCGTCACCTTTTATAGAGGCAATATTGAGTCCATTTTAACTTATGGCCTCACCTCCTGGTTCTGCAGCTACTCTGCTGAGCAGAGGGAGTGAAGAGAGCCAGTTAGATCATTGATGCTCCCTCCCTCTTCCTCTCCCTTCCCTGATGGAGCTCTACATCAAGTGCTGCACTCGCAGGGCCACCTCCACCATAAGGGACATCTATTACTTTTTCCCATCACCTGTTTTCCCTTCTGCTGCCAGGGAAGAGGTACAGGTGCACTAAATGGCACTTTAATATACTGCACTACAAAAAAGCTGGTCTACACTATGACTTTAACATTATGTGCTGCTATGCACTTAAGCGTGCTGTGCTCAGGCTGCTGTTACAGGTCCTGTTCTGTTCTATTTCAATGTTATCTCTTTTAATTTATTATCTGTGTGGTACTTTGTACAGAAGAAAGGATGACAAAGAAATCTTGAATCTGGATGTATAGATAGATCCTTTGTTGTCCTCATTAGGAAATGTATTTGAGCTCAACAAGGTGGAATTAGCATACAAGAGATAAAAGATAAAAGAAAGAAAACAACAGTGGAATTAAATCAACAGTCCCATTGAGGGCAAATAAATACATAAATAGGAAGAGAAAAGTCAACCAGGGTCAATTAGTTCAGTCCAAATTAAACGACTGACCACGTCAAGTTCTGCAAGAGCTACAGAAAACTTTCTTTTTTAATTTCAGACAACTTTATTTACTGAGGGCTCACAACCACAAATAAATGATCAGATATTATGCACCATGTGATCTGACTGAAGGTCCCTCCACTCTTGCTTTTAAAGCACATGCCTCGTGATAGTGTATTTGAGACTCTGCCTGCACATTAGCAGTCCACAGTACATCCACAAAAAATTATCAGTGTTCAGTTCTTTCACTCTTTACCTCACACAGTACATCTCTCAGTGCCAGGCTGGCTAGGTGTTGCTTGTTAGCTCAGTGCCTGAAGGCTTCTGCCAGCTCATGAGCTCCCCTGTGTTAGCCAGCATCAGCTTAATTGGACCATGTGGCTGCAGCAGACGTTGTGTTCTGAAACTTTTTTTGAATGTTTCAAATATGAAATATCATGCTGCTGGTGAGCAGGCTGTGGTGATCGTGTCAGCAGTGAGGCTTTTGGTTCACCAGTTACAAAAACTGGAGAAGCTTTCAAATCCACTGAGAGAGGACTAACAATCTGGTGATGAGCCCCGGGAAGCCATGAGTGTTTGTAGAGCAGGTGAGGACGATAATCAGGGAATACAGGAGTCTCAGGAGAAGCAGATTTTGCTGGAAAAAACAGTCACAGCTGGGCTGTGACATAATGTAACAGTTTCCGTTATGAACCACACATCCACCAGTGCAATCCAAATGCAGATGTTTTTTGTGACATGTACAGATATAGAAACAGTATTGTTTCGCACCTGCTTTTGTCACAGCTTCTCAGCCTTCTTGCTGTCCCAGTTCATTTAAATGTGACTTCATTTTACTTGGATATATATTTCCCTCTCAATCTAATATTTTACCACATTTAAACCTATTTTATTATTATTAGGGGTCGGAATCGCCAGAGACACCACGATACGATATTATGACAATATTTAAGTCACGATACGATGTTATCACGATATTGCGACTATTTGCGAAATCGTATACTGCGAAACTGAAAATATCAATTGATTTTGTTGTGCTAATCCACAAAGTGTAATGTTTATTGTAACATCAGCAATCGTTACTGGGTGTCTCAATATAATATTGCTACGCAATATATCGCAGCATTTCACTGTATCGAAATCTGTTTCTGCACAAATATACTTCTGAGCTGAGCGACACTGCGTGTCCATGTCACCACAATACATGTGACCCTGTTGACAAAAAATACTCATCAGATTGGTATTTTGGGTCATTGTATTTTCTGGGAAAAGCCTATGGATTAACTGGTAATTCCATGGGCTTAACAGATACTTCCACTGTTCAAGTATAATTGCATATCTAGTGCAACAGCATATCATCAGAAGGGTAAAACAAACCTGTCCCATGATGTTCTAAAGCCAGCTTGTGCTTCTGTTTGTGGGTGAACAGTCCTAACGCTTGGCAAATTGCTGCTTTTCAGTGAAAGGAAGAGCTGACATCGAAGGACGAGTGACGTCACTGTGAACGCTTGGCTGCAACAAGCCAACATCACATTACACCGTATTCCATACTGCACAAGAGTAGGCCACAAACCAAAAGTTAAAGACACATGTCAGTGTGTAAGTGACAAAGCTTGACAGTATACCTGTAGGTTATAATGTGACAGCTGGAAATCTGAATGCACACAGCTTGCTCCAGTTTCAGTTGTGATGACAGATCATCTCCGTAGCAGAAAGACAGTCATACTAAAATAAACAATACACACTTTTCACCATCGACCATGGCAGGAAATTATATGGCACAATAATTGTTGGTAAGCTGTATTCAGCTGTATAAAACGTCGGTAGTGATTTCGGCCATCGTCCTAGCAACCCACTTCTTCCACAGTGTTGAACCTTTCGGCTTCACTCTCAGCTATAATAGTCAACACTCGCACTGAGTCTTAACCAGGGAATTACCGTCATCAGTGAGTCTCAGCCCGGACTCACTGTCGCACACGCACGCCCTTGCACTGGATGTACACTTATACTTTTCTCTGCTGGGCTCACGGTGCCTTTTACACGCAACCCATGTGCCTTAAATACCACACCATCTTAAAGCAGCTCAGCAGCACAAAGAGTGAATGGACTGTTAAAGCGGTGGTACTTACTCGGTCTGTGTCAAGTTCTTAATGCAGAAAAGTTGAGGATATGAGGTATTAGATTTGGCAGAGAGTGGAGGAATTGAGGCCCGGCTGTTGATGAATTATTGAACCGCTTGATCCGTCGGCGGGGAAAGTCTGGTTGTGTTCATTCAGAGGGGAGTTGAGAAAGGACCACTGGCTACGTTAAGCACATTACCCAAGGGAGAGCTGAATTAGAAATCAGCTATGGAGGGTGTTAGGCCATTGTCTGCATTGTAGGGAACAGGCAGCCTCTGTGTCAGAGGATTAGGGTAGCTGTTAGCTGGCCACCAGGCATCTGGTGCTCACACGGCACAGTGTTTGACAGGACTGCAGCGCTGCAATATGACCGGAGAGAGCAGGGAACTTTTACTGCACTGTGAGTTACTTTTGGCAGCTTTGTCCTGGGCCTTTGGCCTTTCAATGTGTCGAGCTGGATTAAAATAAAGAGGTAAGCACTGATTATGGCTGGGTTTTATGTTTTATTTCAAATTTCCTCTTTTATAATAATGAAACTTACCTTCTTAAAATACAGCCTGGAAAATACATTCATGCTATTTGTTCCATTTTTATTTTATTTCACATCTTGTCATTAGTTGAATGAGTGAAAACTAACAACCGGTTGTGTCCCGTGTAGTCTCGCACACATACTGCTACACACCAGCCATTCAAGAGCTTCTGAGGATTTGCATACATTTTGCTGAATTCCTTTGTAGCCATAATGGTGTGTTTTCATTTGAATTACAACAAGATAGACCTGTGGCTGTTTTTCCTTGTTTGTTTTGCAAGAACACGCAAGTAAATATTGAGTCAGAGTTTATTTCCTGTGTCAAACACAGGATTTATGTGTGATTGTGATAGAGGCATGGCCCCAGCTCTGGTGGTGAATGCTAATAACTTTTTTTTCTTTATGGAGATCTATTTAAATGTAAATGCACCTTTTATGTGCAGGGCCACCGCTTGTTAAGAATCTGGACCTTTGATAAAAACATGGCCAACCTTTCAAAAACATGTGTCTGTGTTTTTTTAGAAACGATAACGGCGGAAGAGAATGCCAAACAAAGAGCTCACTTGAGTCCTATTACGCAGATGCTTAGTGGACGATGTGGTAATGATGCTCCAACAGATGTTGAGGCTGTGGCTCCAGAAGGTTGTAATTCAGTGTTACAGCAGTGACTCATACTGGCATTCAGTAGAAGTAGGCCATGTTGAAATGTCTGCATCAAGTGGCAACCAGTCATGACGTCATCCATAAAAATCTCTATTCCTCTGTTTTGAAACCTTCAGAAATGCAATGTTGATGCTTTGTGACCAGAGGTTCACAGGCATCACTTGCAACCAGGCTCATATTTATAGTGTCTTGTTCCTAGGGTTGCAAAATTCCAGGAATTTTCAAAGGTGGAAACATTCCATGGGAATTAACGGGAATTTATGGGGATTTTAACTGGAAATTTGAGTTAAGTTGAAGGTTGGGAAAATATATATTGTTGCATAATCTTGGCTAAAACAATCAGATTTGATGTGACAGATGTGAAGGACTGAATAAAGTCAGGTACGTTTTGATGATATTTTGAGTCATAATGTAGTCCTTTGGCTCAAATGTGTGGCTTCAATAGTCTGTATCTGTGTTGTGGGCCCAGAAAAGTTGCTTTCGTAGTTCAGAATTCTAGAAATCATTGTGCATGTGATGGAGGAATATACAATGCATGTAAGGGGTGAAACTATATCTATGTTCCCAACCTTCAATTTTGTAAATTTCTAGTTAAGTCCTATAATTCCTGTGGAATATTTCAAAAAACGAACTAAAGTTTCCATGGTAAGTTTCTGGAAATTCACCAGACATTTTTCCCGGGAATTTTCGCCCCTTACAACAAAATTTCGTTAAGTGTATGCATTTGATCCAAACTTTGTTTGTATTATTTTTGTTTGTTTGTAGTACTCCCTCCCCCTTTTTTTCAAATGTGTTTTTATTTTTAAAAGTTGCAAAAAAAAAAAAAAAAAAAAACCTCAAGTTTTATATTTGTGTTCTATAACTACAATGCTTTTAGCAGGAAAACTCAAATCAAGAGCCAGTTTTCATTGTTAAGATGTGATTCTCGAATAACAAATGTATAGGTATATATAGCCAAATTCTGACAACCTACCTTATCTTTATGTTATTCAAACGTTGTTGTCATGGTGATGAGCAAAGAGCAACAGAGTGGAATGACATTCACTCAAGTAATACTATAAATACAAGTTGAAGAAGTTTGTGTGCGTAAGAATGTCAAGAAAGATCTTCTCTTGCTGCAGACATTTGTGGGTTTTTATAATGTTAAAACCCACAGTACTGAGGGTATTCTGTAAAACTACAATACTGTTACTATATTGTACAGTGGTGTAACTATGGTTTTTATCAGATTTTCTGTTAGGAGAAGATACTGAGAAACTATGGCAGCTTCTCCAAAATACACAACTCCCCTGCCATGTGCTTGAGAAACTAAAAAAAGGCACTTTCAAAGATCTGATTTAGCTTTTTTTTAATTGCACTGTATTTGCACTTTGAGGTTCATCTACAGTACAAACAAAAATGACCCATTGTATTATTTTTAGAAAGTATCCCTTGTTTTTATTGTCTGAACCGTTTGCACAACACGACAGATTTAGTCTTACTTGTGTGTTTGATGCATATTTCCATTTTTACAGTAAAACTCCTCTGTTTGCTTCAATTTGTGTCTCTCATTTAGAGCTGAAACGATTAATCGATTATTAATCGATTACTTAATTAATCAACAACTATTTTGATAATCGGTTTGAAGCTATTTTCATGATTAAAACAAGATTTCTGATTGTTTGAGCTTCTTAAATGTGAATATTTTCTTAATTTCTTTGCTCTGGATAACAAAGAAATCATTAAAAGTTAATCATTTTGGTTTGTGGACAAAACAAGACATTTAAGCACATCATGATTTCCAGGTTTGACGAACAGCGATCAACATTTTTTAAGGTCTTCTGATATTTTATGGACCAAACGATTAATCGAGAAAATAATCGACAGATTAATCGATTATGAAAATAATCGTTAGCTGCAGCTCTACTCTCATTGAAGAGATATGATTAACTTGTGACGTCTGTGGTGACGTTAACTAAACCTGAGTCATGTAATGTCCCTTTTTTTCCTCCACAGATATTCAGGAGTTCTATGAGGTGACACTGCTGAACACACAGAAGAGTCGTGAGCAAAAGCTTGAGGAGGTCATGCACATGGCAGACAAGTGGGAGAAGAGCGTTTCTATACAGAACTCCGAGATCCCACATTCGGTCTGTCCAATAGAGGAGGTGAGAAACAGGAACACCTCAAACATACTGTCCTTCAAACCGAAGCATTATCTCTGTGTGACGGTTGCCGTTCAGCAGGGATCAGAAGAAAACTGATGGAGACACAACTTCTTTTAGATGAGCATGAATCAGCGGACGTCAAGGCTCAATTCAAAGTTACTTTCATTGCCTTTTTATTGGAGAATTTTGCCTTGGTTTTTAAAAAGCACACGCACAATAAAATGCATCAAAAAAACATGCACACATCCAAACATCAGCTAAAACTTAATCAATATTTTCATTTACTTGATTGTGTTGAAAAAGCAAGAATTCTACGCCAACATTTCAAAGGATATACGAGATAATTTATACATTACGTACAATCAATGCAATCTTGGAGGTATTCGAGTGCCTCTTTACACTTCTGTCAGTTCTGTCATGCAGGAAGTACTGAACAATTCGGTGAACCAATATAGTTTGAAGAAGTACTATGAAGTACTGGAAAACGACGTGCCTGATGCCAAACTGAGTAGTGCTAGAAAATATGATATGTATGTAGCAGTGTAAACAGGAAGCCGATGGTCTATACTCTGCAGTTGCATGTGTTGGGACGAGTGGTAGTTCACCACACCACAGTGGTTATTCTTATTTTGGGCTGGCTGGTAGTGAGTGGGATCAATTAACCCAGTGGACCAGGTTTTGAGTAACAGCAGGAGCGTGACTTTAACTCCACATGCTGAGCGACATGGATTTTTATTCAGTGATTCACACAAAGGGTTCAAAGGCACGGACATCCAAATTAAATAAACAGTAGATGCTGGGCAGTATTGACAAAATGATAAAGGGCCAACTCTTTCGTCAGTATGAAGTCGGCTTCGGGCCCAAAACGTCACTTGGTTTGGAGTTTTATTTTTGCAGATATAACTGGTGTGCCGCACACATTCTGTTTTCTATCATTCAGTGATTCACCTCCGGAATAAAGAAGCTGGCTACTGCCAGGACTGTGTTATTTAGTTTAGTCTTCAACCAATGCTGTCTGGGCTGGCCTCTCTTGAGGGGGACCTTTTGAAGTTTGAGGTTAGCTCCACACACGTACCCACTTGCAGCCAAAAAACTAAAGAATATCTAGAGAAAGAATGAATGACAGTTAACGAACATACTACTCACTGAAAACAGAAAAACCAAGGCAAAACAGAAAAGTTTTCAGTGAGACTTTTACACAATACCTACCAACTAACCCAGTGTTTCCCAACCCCGGTCCTCAGGGATCGCTGCCCTGCATGTTTTAGATGCTGCCCTGCTCCAGCACACCTGATTCAGATGAATGCCTCGTTATCAGGCTTCTGCAGAGCTTGATGAGGAGCATTTGAATCAGGTGTGTTGGAGCAACACTAATCATGTATCTCATTATTTAGACAGGAATTGCGATTTGTGATATGATTTGTGATGGAGAATGCTAACGTTTACGCCATTGTTCTCGTTTGCGTTCGAAAAAAACACATTTAAAATGATAACTGTGTGATATTTGTGCAGATCTGTGAGAAACAAAGATGTTTTCTTCAGTCTGTTGAATATGATGTGTGTAGATCAAGACAATAATACATCTAAAATTATATTTTGACACATCTCGGCTTTAACAAATATTGCGCTTCGATGAATTATTCAACCCTACAACCAACCTGGTAAAAAAGGAATGAGCGAACATGTTTGTGAGAATGGAATGAATATTTTTCTACTTGAACTACAAAGATCAGAAAAAATGACACTGGTTTCAGTCTGAAATTACCGCAGACATTCAAAGGCTTCAGGTGTGAAGTAGGGCTTATACCGTACAAGAGCATGTCCAAAACTTCTTGATTCCTCTGCAATCACTTCCTCGCTTCATCACTTTAAGCTAGGAAGAAATAAGGAGGCATCCGAAAGGCTGAAGCGGATAAAAAAGATGAAAAGAAAACCATTAAACCTTCGGCTTTTATTAAAACACAGTCTGCATCAAAGCATTTCTTCAACGATCTGCTATATAGTTTGTGATGTGAAGTGTACTTGTGTTAGTGCTGTTCTGCGTTTAATATCCACTGGGAGAGAAGAGTCCGCATCCCAGCAAGGATTTACCAATTGTGTCTTGTTTTTTTTGTTTTTTTTAATACTTTAGTAGCAGTGGCGCTATAGTTGATGAAACTCCTAAAGAGGTTTATTATGATTATGCACTAAAAGTGTAGTGACTGTTTTTGATCCCCTGCCTGCAACGTCTATCACCCTACGTTTTTATCCTATCGCTATAACATATGTTAGTTATCACATATGTGATAACTAATAATCTTGTTTTTACTACAATTTACGACGCATTCAGACAGCAGCTTTTGACTATTATGGAGCAGGAGCTGGTATAGAGACTAAAAAACAGATTTAAAAGATAGAGAATATTATTATAAATACATTCAGATGGAAAGGTTCGCGTTTTTCCCCCAACTGTGGTGTGTCAAAAACACAGACGGAGGTCCTGTGTGGTGACGGCTTGTTCTCATAACAGTAAAAAATAATGTGCAACAAATGTTCTGATGTTTGGTCTCAAGCTGTGCTCTGCTGCTTGGAAGACACACGCACGCACGCCAACCCAATCATGTATTCTACTACCTCACATACAGTAGCATAACATACAAAACACAACGTGGGAGGAAATGCATTCCTTATGTAACATAATTGAGAATGCAGTTGTGTGGGGACGTAAAACGTACGAGATCAATATGGTTTGCCGCGTCTTTGCGGCGAGGCTCATGGAAAATGTACGCCGTGTGGGAAATGTGTGTATATGAGTTTTCTTGATAAGAATTGACGATACTAACAGTTTTACAGGATGATTTCATACAAAGACTGAATCAGTCAGAGTCCACGGACCACCACTGTGAATATTAACAGTGAAAATGTAAAAGAAATAACGTGAGTCTCTGTGTTATTAGTCCACCGTGTTTGACTGAGATGAAGAGCAGATCACATTTGATGATATTTGGGAAAAGCAAGTCATTCCTCAGCGATGGTGGTGGATGATTGATTGGTGTCAGATGTCTCTTTTCTCTGTCGTTGTGTGTGTGTGATCTCTTTCTGAGATGAGCTCTTTAAACTTTGCCAGTAGAATCTGTACTTTGGCTATATATATTACTATGCTATACAATAATAATATTTTATCAGCTTTGTAATAGAAATAGAAATGTATAATAACTACTAGGATTTTCTGGAGAATTGGTATTGCACACAAATGCATCTTGATATCTTGCCTAATGCTAAGTGCTGTATGTGTACTTCCATTTAGGCATTATGTAAAGCAGGACTATTTGATTACAAACTCAGTTGGGCTGCGTTTTCAAACCAAAAATTTTATCTGGGCGCGACATTTGCTGCAGCAGGTGATGGCAAATTTAAAACGTACATCAAAAAGTGCATTTGAAACGGTAATATAAATATTTTGCACACCTCAAAGTGCATAAAAAAGTGTCCAGTATTAGCTGTTACTATTTTAAATTTAAAATAAACGTGTTTGTCATCTCGGGTGCAACTCAGAGTGCATAAAATCAAAAAGGTGCACGATATTATACGACCCACAAACATCTCAAAGGGCCTTTAACAGAATACAGAAGAACTAACACTGCTATCAAACTGACCAGACTACTGTAGGAATTGATGTTGGAATCTTTTGAGAGACAGTGTAAAGTGTCTCTCTAGTTATTTCTGGTGGAACCACAGGCTGGGATGTGAGGTTGATTATGGTCCGCATGTGTAATATAACTCCTCCAAATCCTTCCATTGATTTATGATTGTCTTGAAATATATTGATTTTCATTGAATCCCTGAATAACAATATTATCGTCATGCCCTTCCGTTTGCCAACTTCCATTCAAAGCCTCCAGATTATCAATTTGAACGATGCCAAGGCAGTTTTTGGATGGATGGATGGATGGAACAAGTCGTTAATCATCTGGTGTCCACTCATACGCACATGTGCCATGCTTTGTCATCTATTTTCCTGTAATTGGGAACACACTTTACAAAATTGACATTATGTGCAATTGGAGAAGACGTGGAACTAGCAAGTGAGACCATAAACTCTCTTTATTGATGTTATACGGTAAATAAACATCTCCCTTCAAACCGCTGCTTCCAAGATGGAGCAGTTACACATAGACGACGGACAGACAAACATGCTGTCATTATAGCAGTTGGATGATGCGTGTTTTGTTTTTGCCTGTCAAAGCTGGATGTGTATACACCTCTGGGTCTGTTTATACCAGGCATGTTACTAATAGCATGTTTGGCTTGGAACGCAACCAGCATTTGGTAATCCTGTTTGTTAATCCTATTTGTTGCAACAGTCAAACATTGTGCGTTGTCAGTGACTTTTTCTGCAGCAGCAGTCAAAATTGGTCGCGATAAACCGATAGCATGTACGTGGTTTGTAGAACAGTGTAGTAGCAGTGTAGTCGAGTATAAAATCAGGAGCTGCTGGACCATTTTGCTGATGTCACCAAGTACTACCAGGATAAGGATAAGTGAGGGGGATTACAAGAGTCCTCAGAGACTCATGGCCCCACTGTGAGGTCATCAGGACACTGCTGTTATATCCCATGTTTAGTTACCACAATCGGCCCTCTGAAGATTAGACAAAATGTCCCGTCAAACAATGACTTAGCAGATGGCTCCATTCAAATTAATCAGGGGGGGGGGGGGTCAACGTTTGTCAGAATTAAAGTGCAAAAACAAAAGCACAGAACTTTGACTTGTGGTGACTCTCTGTGGACACAATGGAGCATTCTAATGGTCACTGATGCAATACAATAAATGAGCGGTGACGTCTCTGTAGCATTGCCCACAGTTATTCTGATTTAAAAGGAGATTCTGGATCGTGAAATGGTTAAAAAAAAAATTTTTTTTTAAATGTGGTTGTTGTGGTTGGAACTGACACACAGGACCAACGGTAGATAAGCAGACATACCTGCATGGAATTCCACAGAGAAAACACGTGATTTTACATCACTGCACTGAGGAGTCGCTGATCCTCTGTTGCCTCCACCAGTGAGTTAAAAAAAAGAAGTATTTTTATGATTCATCAGAAACTTACCGACCAAGGCTGGCATGGATTTATTTACCTAAGCCCTTTGTTAAGTAGCTAAAAATCTGTTTTTCCCTTCCCTTCAAATGTTTTCACTAAATGGGCCAGCTTGTTCCTCAGCACATCGATTGCACAGAACGCTGTCAGCTGTATACAAGATGTTGGACCATGTGTACAATAATTATGCCATACAGCCACACCATAAACAAATCCTTACTATATCTTTAAAGTAGTAGAGTGTAAAGAAAAATAAGACAGAATACATCAAGTACAGGAAAACATATTCACTCTGCTTTAACCAGAGTGAGGGATAAAGTGAGCCTGCATGTACTGAGGGTTTGTACTGGGTCTTAGTGTTCCTGGAATTTATTTTTGCTTGCCACAGGCGCACATATAGACTTATGCCATGCGGGCCTCTAATTAAAGACGAACCAAAGCAGACAAAACAGACCGACACTTCAGGCAACAGTGTCCCCATCTATCCGTTAGTGTTGAATATTGCATAACACCTACGACTACATGCTGTTCTTCAAATGTTTTTGTTGGTTGTTTTCACTGATCAGGTCAGGAGGCATTTCAGAAAATATCCTTGCAATAATCAATTTAACAATCTATGAATGAATGAATGAATTAAACCCTTATGTATACATTTTTAAGGATTTAATGCTCACTCTCCCAACTCAGATTTCATCTATTACATGCATCAGATCTATATTAAGTCTTTCCTCAGTGTATAAGATGTTTATCAAATTAAGGTTGTGTATTGTAACCAGGTAAATTCACACCAGTGTGTTACTGGTACAATGTGGTCGTGTAGATTTAAAGGGGACATATTATACCCTGTTCCCTGGTGTCCTAATGAACATGTCAGTGACATGCCTTGGTCAAAATACCATAAGGATGAAGCACAATAGCATTTCAATAACCCTGCTAAACCCGCCCCTTTCAGAACGCTCGGTTTTCGTGCATGGTCCCTTTATATGCAAATGAGACACAGGCAAACACACACCCACTTCTTCCAGGGGGTTTCTGATTTGTCCTTTTTACAGCGCTCACTCGCTCAGCTGCTTCTCGTCTCCCCCTCCCTCCACTAGTTCTCTGACAATATCAACATGGCAGCATGCGCAGAAAACAGCGAGAGTGCCGTCAAAGGAAGAGACGTCCTACATAAGGATCGAGCCGAACAGTGCCGAACTGTAAATCAGTTAAATACACTTAGGAACAGCACAGCTGATCGCCACCGCTGATCGCCAGCAGCGCGCGGCGATCTGAATAAACTGGCGCTGTATCAGACCGATGACTGTATGCTCCGGAGCTGGCGATCAGTTTAGGCAGCTCGGCGCTCGCCGCTCGCCGCTGGCGATCAGCGGTGGCGATCAGCTGTGCTGTCCCTATGTATCCATGTGTCGGAGGTCTGTTCCTGTGACGGCACTCACACATACAGCGCCAGTTTAGGCAGCTCACTGTTCGCCGCTGGCGATCAGCGGTGCTGTCTTTTTAACTGATTTTCACAGAGAGTGCAGCACCGCTGATCGCTACCGCTGATCGCCAGTGGCTAACGGCATAAACGGCCATTGTATGTGATCAGACTGAGTCTGTGCTCCGGTCATGGAGGACGTACTGAACAAATATTTTTAATTAGGATGTGTCAGAATGGTCAGTTATGAGCTCCATGTGACCTTTTCTTAAAAATGTGTGTGTTTGTACGTCGGTGAAATACGTTCGCTGACTAAATACGGCGACCGCTGGCCGCAGTCTGATGCGAAGTGGTGCGAACACACGTTTGCTGACTTTATCCGGAACATTAGCTTCATATATAAAATCCTCTGAGGCTGGAAGTTTGTGTAAAACACTGTGCTCCACTGTGCAGCCACCAACAGCACGCTTGTCCCTCCACTTTGACATAATACCGCTCTTCCTCCCTCGCCTGCACTCTCGCAGGGACAAGGTGGAGCTAAGGTGGAGCTCTCGAAGTAAACTTACTGGTGGGGCGGTAACATTCGCGGTGAAATGCGCATGCTGACGTCATAAGCGCAGGGAATTCAACATCGAGTGTTTTATCGCCTATACTTACACTTCGGGGAACCACGAAAACATGACGGAGTATTCTTTTTCCACACTTTGGTGACTGGTAGGGCCCCCAGAGTCCCAAATATAAGTATTAAAATGGTTTAAAAGTTGATTTTGCATAATATGTCCCCTTTAATTCTATTTACCGGTTTGTTGTTTCCAGCAGAGGGAGCAGAGCAGCTCGGACACAAGTGGAATGGAGCAAGGGGGAAACAGTGGCAAGAGCTCTGAGGTGAGTTCTCCCTTCAAGCAGGCACTGCTGTGTTTGTGTTTGTCTGTGTGTGTGTGTTTGTGTATACTCATCAGTCATAAGTTTGTATACATTTTTGATTAAAGCTGAATTACTCATATACCACTGTGAGTCTACAGCGGAGGCAAATGAAGGACACTGACACATTCATAAAGTAACTTGCTGGACATGGATGAGTCGTCTGCTATTTTGGAACACTCTGTGATCTAATATTTTGGTTTCACCTTATCAATTGCAATGGCAACAATAGAACACTCTATTTAACAAGTCTGTGTCTCCTGTTGTATTTATATCCAGCTGCAGCAGCAAGTGTGCATTGTAGGAAATCTATAGCATTAGTCAAGGCTTAGTCATCAGGAGGTGGTAGAGGCGGATAAAGGTCGTACTAAAAGACCACAGTCTCTTCTGTGGTTAGTTTAAATGGGCTAAGTTAAGGGGAGAATTGTTTTTACATGTAAATATTTAATGTATATCCCTTTTAAGGATTGATGACATATTTTCTTTCTGCTCCTATCTGCTCGGGAGCAGTAGAGGATACGAAGTGATAAGGAGCTGCAGAGCGTCTTTACTTAAAATATTTAAAAACATAAATTAAACATTTTCCTTCACAGATGAAGTTTGTTGACTTTGAAAGTGTAACACCGACTTTAGGAAACAGAGTTTTTCATAGTCGTAGATGTGCATTCCCTGCTTTCTCTTTGGTTATGTTAGTCATTTTGTTTATTTTTCCCCTTGGGGAAATTCATTCTGTGGTTGCTGTACATTTGTTTTGTTTAAGGTGGAGATGGCTGAAGGTATAAGGCTCAAACTTTATTGCATTTCATACTTTTGAATCCATCTTGTGATGGTAGGAAAGTTGGAAATGATGATTGAGTGGGTGTGTGGTATCCTGTGATATTGCATGTGCGATGGCCTTGCTGTTTTGTTTTTGTAGGTTTGGAGCTTGTGGACCAATTATTTTTGTGGCTGAATGAGTTGTCGAAGAGTGAGGCAGAAGTGCACACCCACTTAGAAAACATGCATTTATAGTAGTGTTGCAACAAGTAATCGATGACGAAATAAATCGACTATTTTAGTAATCAACTAATTTGTTCTTTTTTATAAAATAAAAGTTCAGCCCCTAGCATGTAATTCTTTCTTTTCTCCACTTTGAAACATATGCCCGGTGCAAAGAAAAGATAATGTCAAATCTAGTTTCCAACCAGCACAGTTGTCATGTCCATGCCCAGTGCTCATGTCGTGGAGCAAATACAACTGGGCTCATCAGTGCACAATGTTTGTCTTCAAATGAGGCGTGGTCAGGTGCAATGCTGTGGTGCATTGCTACTGTGTGTGTGTGTGTTGAGGCAGCAGAAACCCACTGCACCATTGACCAACAGAAACTTTGTCTGAAGTACTTTCATGCTTATTCTTCATCATCGGGTAAATGCAAGATGAATTTCAGAGCAATCCCTTATCCTGCGCAGTTTAATGGGACAGAAGGTCAGCACACAGTGGCGGCAGACGGTCCACCAGCCAAGGACCATGCACTCATTAGCACAGGTGCTTGCTGTTGGGACTACTACTCTCTTTTATGTACTTTCATCCTCAACGGCGAGGTTACAGGACTCATATCTGCGACTGTACTTCTGTGGATGTTGTCAATATTGAGGGTTGGGAAACACTAACTAGGATATTTCACCATTTTCTGCAAAGAATTCATTGATTTATTGAGAGAACTTATTACGCAATTATTTACTGATGATGTCACAGCTTACATAAGCAACAGGATGAATCATCATTTCAAACCTAACCTTAACCTTTAGAGCTTCTCGGGGTGAAGAGGTGTGATGTCCACCTGATGTCTCTCGGTCCAGGACTTTACCTCACTTCACTTTTGAATACCTACATTTTTGGCTCCCATTGCATTTAATTTGCTATTGATATAGACCTTCTCAAATTAAAGCTTTACTGTAGTATCCATGATTTAATTTTTAAAATGTATGTGCTGCAGTTTAGAACAAGGAATGTGAAACTGATGAAATACTCAGTGATGGATGAAGTCCTAGTATAATGCATTTGAATATACAACTAATATAATATGATTTACCCTCATTTGAGTGAAAGAACAGGTCATTTTTTTAGTTGCTGTGTCAGGAAATGACTTATGAAGAGTGTGTTGGGGTCAGGCGTAGGCCACATTCAAGGGCAAACAGTGCAGCAGGCTTTGGAGTAAATCCGCCTGGCAGCCTGTCAGAACTGTTGTACACATACACAGACCGGTCCAAATTTGTCACACCTCGTCAGTGGCAGGCCCAACAAAGGAGGTTAAAGTATTCCTTCTCTCTAATGCAATAAGTGGATGCTGCGTGAGCTGCATCACCTGGAAAGATTAGTGATGTGGCTCTGGCGCAGAGAGCCTGAACTGGGGAATGTGTGTTCAGTGAGACCAACGGGAGGTTGGGAGTCTAAGGGCTCTTCTCGTCTGTCCACAAATGAAAGCAGTAATCAAGGTGAAATTCTGCAGCACACCTCTTCAGCAGGATGGCTTCAGCAAACAGGTACCAGCACAGTTGATATGTTGGTAAAATGTGTGTAAATTGAGAGGCTGACGGGGGAGGAAGCGGCTGAGGCGACCTGACCTGAGAGCTGTGGGCTCTGTGTACTGGCTGACCTGGTCAGTTATTAATTCATAATCAAGAGCATTAAGAGACTGAGCTTGAGCTTTTCGACACGCTCGCAGTGCGGTGTTGCATCCTTTTACGATGTTTAAATGGATCTTTTTAGTACACTTGAATTCAGATTTTGGCTCTGAGATGGTAAAGATAGGATTCAGATCACTGTAGGTTACATTTCATTCGTGTCTTATTTAGTTTTTAGTCGCATCTTAAGTTCATTGCCACATTGACTTGTATTGTATCTTCATCCAAAAAAAGCAAATTTCTCTTTCCTTTCCATTAATTAAGCCTGTTATCCAGTACCTTGAGCAGAGCTGATTTGTGTTTCATGTTTGATACTGAGGCAAGTAGAGATGTATTTTTATCCTCTGAGAAACACTTCAAAGATTACTTTTCTGCCTTTTAACTTTTCATGCATTGGCATAATTTTTGCTGTACTGCTGTGAATTAATTGCGTCATGTGTCTGAGAGTATGGAGTTAGATTTGAAGAAGTTGTCACAGCAATTCGGTATGGCGTTTATGCTGATAAACAATTATAGATAATATTGAGAGACAGTGGTACTGTCACGCTCATCTGGACAAAGTTTGCCCTGTGCGGTGTTGTGACATTGTTTTGTTTGTTGTTTTCACTCCTTACCCAAAGTTCAAATGTGTTTCATCACTTTTTCAAACCACAGGATGCGCAGACAGCCATTAAAAGATAACATGCATATAAACATGTTTTCAGTGAGCCGGTTGAGGCTTCTGAAGCCTTTAATTTCTCTGGAATAAATTTTTAGCTTTTCTGTCAATTTTTTTTTTTCTTCTCTCCCTCTGTCCCACACACACACACACACACACTTCAAAGCTTATCACTGTTATATAAGGAGCTGTTGAGGGATTTTTGTTTGATTCTCTCATTACTGCTATCATCGGCAGTGTTTTGCAGTTTTTGTGTATCCATGACTCATATTTGGTGCATTAACATTATGATAAAATGATTTGATTATGCAGACTTTGCAGACCACTGGAAGGTATACAGTGCTCAGCTAGTATTAGCTTTGTATTAAAACTCAAATGTCGCTTGAAAAGTTGTCCAGTTTAGATGCAATTGGAAATGATGAGCCTCATTCTAGAGGGAATTTCCTCAAACCTGGTACGGACAGTGACTTGGACTCTGAGGGTCATCTCAGACTTCATTTTTGTCTTGTTCTTATCAATGCACCATATTCAGATTTCTCACAAACAAGGCTCCAACTCCTTCACTAGTGTTTGAACCACAGTTTAGACCAATATTTGTCTTGTGAGGGTGGAACTTGAGTATTTTTTAATGCTGGGAAGTTGGAGAACCCAGTGGAGACTTCCCCACACATGAGGAGAACATGTAAACTTGTCCTCAGGGTAGGGCTGGACAATAAATATTTTCAAATCAGTTGGTATTGATAAGTTTCACAATGAGTATTTGCTGATTTAAGAAGCATTTTTTTTCTCGTGTCTGAGCTAAAATGACCATGTTAGTAAGTTCTCGTCCTACACGTCTTCATACATTTGTGCATTAATATTGTATTGAGTTAATGTATTGTTATGTTTTGATCGTTTCAAGTCATGTATGAATTATTGCCCAGTCTCGATTGACGTTACATCGATTCAAGTCATGTATGAATTATTGCCCAGTCTCGATTGACGTTACAAACGAACCGCTTTTGTTCACCTTGTATTTGCCATGTTTTCCACAAGGGTGCTTTTTTAATGACACAACACCTGCTGCCTCTTTAAAACAGTAATACACCTGCAACTGCAGGGGACATTTAAGATGTCTTTTGCCTCTTTAAGCTTCTATTTGGTGGCACACAGCGTGTGTGTAAGAATTCTGTCACAGTGATAGAAGGCAGTGTTTTCCCTGGCACTGCAGATGAAATTAAACCTTGGGCATTACCGTTAGGTTCCAGCAGACTGTGTGACAGCGAGCATGTGAACGTTGTTCATTCTGCTGAGCTGATGCTTTTGTCCTTTTCTACCTTCCATTGCTCTCTTTCTCTCTCTCATCCCATAGCGCTGCTTAGTTGCTTGGCCCAAAGGCAGAAGAGAGAGAGAGAAAGAGAGAGAGAGGTGGTGGTGGAGGAGGAGGAGGAGGATGAGGAGGAGGAGACATTGAACTGGAAACAAGAGACAGAGGATGAATGAGAGAGAAGCTGAGGGATTGTTTTGGGTTGCTGGAGGAGGCCAGGGCAGCTGCTGAGCATATTTAGTGTGTGTATGTGTGTGGCTGATGACGTGCGCTTCCCTCTCTGAGATGGTGTCGGAATCCTGATTGCCTTCAGCTCTGTGGAGGAGGCATCCCAACCCTCACGAGGGGCCCACAAGCTGTAACGTCCTTCTGCCGGGGCTTCTCTTCCTCCTGAGTGTGTGTGGATGTGTGCGTGGATGTGCGCACGTGTGTTCTCTTCCTCTTCTCCTCCCCCTCATCTTCTTCAGGAACTCCTACCTTTTTTCTTTTCCCTCCTTGGCTCTTCACACGGGAGTCTTTTTCTCCATCTTCTGGCTTGGTTTTGCCCCAGTGCTGGTTCTGGTGGTGATGTTCTTGAGCTTAGGTTGATCGTTTATTTTTTGGCCTGGCCAGCATGGATTGTCTTTGCATTGTCACCACTAAGGTAAGAAACACAGGAATGAATGAGTGATCCATGATATCAGAGAGAGGATTAGAGGAACACCTGGATGGAGACCGAGAGAATGAGCACTGTGGGAGAATGAGGCATGCAGTAAAGCAGGAGGAACAAGGCTGTCTGTGTATTGGTTATTTTTCTCTGAATGTGTGCTTGTGCATGTTTTTGTCTTTTTGTGCTTCCATCATCTCGTCACTGGGCTTTGAGTTGAAGAGCCGAATAAATCAATTTTTATTCGTTGTGAGATGCTCCGAGTGCATATTTTACTGCGGGTTATCATCTGCTGACAGGGTGAATTGTCGTTCTTGGTCTGACTGTGTTTGTGTGTGTGTGTGTGTGTGTGTGTGTGTGTGTGTGTGTGTGTGTGTGAAGGTATTATTCACTTCTTCTGTGTGTCTGTCAGCGGCACAGAGAAAGCTTGTGTGCCTGTCTGCTGAGATACGACAGCAGAAGTTGGGTTAAACTTCTGTCAGCTGGCTCGTGGCTGTGCTGCTGCAGCCGTCGGCTCACACAGAACATGAGCACTCCCGAAAAGCTGTTGGAAAGAGCCACTTGTGTGAAATGTGGGAAGCAATAAGGCATTATTACAATATATGATTCCTGAGGCAATCTGCAGAACCAATGAGTTTCATTTGATACAGTCGCATAAAAATGAAACACTCCTTTTCAGTGTCTCTCGTACTGTAAGATGTTCAGAGTGTAAGTGATCATGGCATCATCGTAGAGGGGGGCTTCCTCCTCTTACAGCACTACTTGCAGGTTTGTTCTTGTAGGACACCTTACACTTCTCATCAAAAAGTAACATATTTATATTCATGAGCGTGTACTCAAGCATTAGAAATGTTTCTACATACTGTATGCTTTGACCTTTGTGTTGTTATTCTTTATCTCCTCTAGGATTTTAAGTGATACAGACATTTTGCACATGGCTACTGCACCAGAAAGCAATTAAAATGATCTTTTTATTGTTGTATTAATGTACAATACAGCGACTGCAGTGGTGTCTAGTAGCTAATGTTTATTTTGACAACTTTTTATCTCTCCAGTTGCTTGTTCATACATGGTTTTTGCACTGCTTGCAGGGCACTGAGTGTTGGTCAGTTGATTGACCAATTTGGTATAATTCATCCAGTTTGTGTTGCAGTTTCTGCATCACAGTCTCAGTTTGGTGTGTTCAGCTCAACAGGGAGAAGAAAAACATTGCCAATTGTTTCTCTCTTATTGCTTAGAAAGTGTCTTACGACCTGAGACCATAAATCAAATCATATACAGTATGACAAAAATACAGTAGCTCTCTCTGTAGCCGCAATCTCGCTTTGCTAAATTATAGCACGTCACTATATCTGCAATTCAGCATAAAGTTCTACAAAAGTTCACCGTGTAGTGGCTCAGGCACCGTGTCTTCCTACACTGTCATGTTCTTCTGCAGAAAGATAAGTTTGTCAAACCTCTCCGCAGACGTCTGCTGCAGTAACAGCGCCCACTGCAGTGAGAAAAGTGTTTTTCTGAATTTGCCTATAGTGTCCCTTTGTCTCGTGTCAAGCGTGAAACGTTTCCTCCGTTCCATGTTGGAGACGAGACCGCGAAGGGAAGCACATCGTGGTGTTGGGAACGCAGCTCTGTTTAAACACAGGCTGCGTTTAGCCGACATCCCACGGGCAAAGAGTTGGGGCATTGAAAGGTCGCTGGTTCAATCCCGGGTGCAGATAAGTGCTGCCCACTGCTCCCGCTCCCCACTTGTGTGCGTTCACACCTGGTGTGTAAAAAGGATGGGTTAAATGCAGAGGACAAATCCAATATCAAAAATGACTAACTCTAATGAGCAACCAGTTTTTTTGCGTTTTGGTTTTGCATCCCCAGTGTCAAGTCAAAAAAATAATCGTACGGTTCCATACAGTGCCACCGTGGGGTCATAATCGTTTGCCCTGCACTTTGCAAGCAATGGTTACATCAAATATTTCTTTAATGATACAAGCTATTAGCGCTGTGAAAGGGAAAGCAACAGCGAACAGGTTACTCCTTTTAGAGGCAACTCGCCTACTATTTCCATCACACTAAGGTCACACTGACGTTTCGCACAGACCCTTCTAAGTGAACCTGACAGAGCTCTCTTCGTCATTTATGTGGGAAATCTCCGCTGAGTGGTTTGCAGCCTAAGTTTAGACACCGTCTACATCCAATAAGACAGCTAGACGAGCGCCTTTGCCGGAGATGCTAAAGATGGACACATGCAGCTCTCTCTTCCTTGTATGATGTAAAACACATATGTGGCGGGAGCAGAGTTCCCTTTGCTTATTTAAGCCGGTGAATCCCTAAAAGCCCTCGTGAAATATTCACACTGGATTGTGCAGGGAAGTCGTCACCATTACTGTGCTTGCTCTTCACCCATGAATGCCTCATAGTGAGTGGTCAGGCTTCTCTGAGAAGATAGTGTTGTAACATTAATGCAGTTTGTACATGGTGAGGTCGTGATTTCTTTTTTACACAGGCCAGCACGGTGATATGTGGTGGGTGTTGTTGCCTCACAGGAAGAAGGTTATAGTGTGAATGCATCTGCCTCGCTCTTGTCTTAATGTGCGCAGTTAACTCTGGACGCTCTGCTGTCCTTCAACTGTACAGGCTTGTCTAAAATGGTTAGTCTCTGTGTCAGGTCTGTGATAAACTAACATTTCCCGCCTCTATGGAGGGACAGTATGTGTACATACTGTATGTGTGTGGGTTTATTTGCATAATGCAGTGTACACAGTAGCTCTAATACAACCTACGAGGGTGGGCTGAAAAGTTCATAGGCTGACTAAGAAGGATTAATACCAAGGGCAATAAAACTTGGCATGCATTACTGTAAGACAACATCTTGGAAAACTAACTGCACTGTTTCCTTCTCGATAAACCTACATTTAATAGCTAATTGAGGACTTGGAAAACTGTATACCAAGGCCACGAAGTGTGTAGACCACAGGGGAGACTATGTTGGAAAAACAAACCACATTTGGTCAGATTTGACCATTGCTTCATGTTCAGTCCATGAACTTTTCAGCCCGTCCTATTAGCTATAGACCAATACTGTTACTAAATGAATATCCATGTGGTTGTTTGACTAGATCATTGTGTGAATAAGCAGACTTTCAGGTGTAGCGTGTATGTTGACAACGGATAAAACAGCTTTCATTGATGTGAATTTATATTGTTGTAGTGATACATGCACAGGCAGCGACAGTATATTTGGACTAATGTTTTGTTTTTATGGCCAAACACTTTACTGTCCTGGTTCAGTGCCACTGTTCTCACACAGTGTTGCTTCCAGATGAAGCTAATTTTAGTCAGTTGGCTGAAGCCCATTTCAGCATGCATTGGGTAAGACGTTAGCAGGCTATCATAGTCGACATGATGTATGGCCATATGTTATTTTGAGTTTGGCTTTATGATTTGAGGAGTACCAATCGCTTCAAGTGCTTTTACTAGTATTTGTTGTCGTTAGTGTTGATTGCACTGTTTGACCTCCTGCTTGGTCCCTGTACCAAAGAAATAAATAAATAAATAGTGTTTTTAGTTGCGGGAACATGGGAACTGCTGGTCTACTTCTGCCTACAACTGAACTGTTCCTTTAATTTTGTATATAATATAATGGTTTTGGTTTCAGGACTCATCTCATTGTTTCTGATTCATTCACTTTAAAGGATAGTATGCTGCTCTGTACTCCCATCAAAAAAAGGAACACGTACCTGTGCTTTAGTGTGAGAAAATAAAGGTTGACCTGAGTCAACTGTGAGATACTGCAAGTTTTATCTATTTATTAAGTTTTTAACTGTGCCTGCAGAATAGAATAGAATATACTGCATAATGCTGCGTGGAACAGAGCTGGAGGAGTACATGACATCATTGTTAGTACTGTGTGCTTTATCTGACTTCAGCCCACACAATGCTAAACCTAATATTAGACGTCTGCCTATCTTGGAAAAGCATATTCAATTTGGACATTTTGACCAATGTGTGTCACTTTTAACCAAGTTATCGTACGTTCACTTCTACTGTGTACAAATTGTAGCTGTGTGTCTTGACTCATAATGAATACATTATACAGCAGTCATACGGAGTTATTATAAAGCCCTCCCATCTCAGTGCTCATGTGATGAGAGCCTGTATGACACTATGTAATATTCCGCTCCGCTACGTTAAGTAGCCACCTTTCCATAATGAATGCACGGCGCGTAATGATATGTCGTTCTCGTTCCGCGGCCGTGTTATGTAAAGCTTCGGGGGCATGTTGAGTATTGTGCTGTAGTTCCAACATTAGAGGGGAAATAGGAGGGCGTGGAAAAGAAGAAAAAAGAGAAGGAAAAAAAAAACGGAGGAAGAAACAACTCCCACATGAGCGTGCTGATCATAAGCCACTGTTGCTGTTTTTAGATGATCTCTCATCTGGAATGTGGCACCAGTGTGGTGGAAAAGTGCATCAGGCTTCTGTCTGTATCTCTGTTGAAAACAAACATACTGTCGACTGATCCAGTCAAGACGGACCAATGAATTGTTAATACACTGGAAGGAACTGCAGTTTTTCGCACGATATGTGGCTTTGAATTGAACTAGATATTGTTATGGTGTGATGGTTTTATTTATATATATATATATATATATATATATATATATGTATATGTATATGTATATGTGTATATGTATATATATATATATATATATATATATATATATATATACATACATATATATATATATATATATATATATATATGTATGTATATGTATATGTTTTATATGTTTTTTATATATATATATATATGTATGGGTGTGTGGTGGGGAGTACATCACCTGTGCATCACCATCATTAACATCACTTGTAATCCTCTGAATTTGGCAACCTCATGGTTGCCAGGTGATGGTTTGGAAGCAGAAATCACGAAAGCAAACTGTGCTTGCCTTTTCAGATTCCCAACCTTTCTTAAGTGAAAGTGTTTAAACCACTATCAATTTTATACCTGCTCTTGATACCCATCCCCACTGAGAGATTTACTGTTTTTATGAATTAACAGAGATAGATAGATTATGCACAACCCAAGGAATAAAGACTACATGAATATATGAATGCATGGACGATAGGCTGGCACATTCAGTAATCCACACAACATTAGAGTGGGTTTAAAGAGGTGCTTTAGTCAGAAGCCACAAAAGAGACTCTTAAGTTACATGAATTATGAAAAGCAGTGGGCAGCTCCTGCTATAGTCTGCCGGCTCAGTTGTCTGTGGCTTTATCCGCAAGCACTTCCTGCACCTTTTCTTTTTTCTGTTGTTGCGTTCTTTAAAAAAATCACAGATAGTCACCTGTCACAGAGTTCTTCTCAGTGTGAAGAAAGAAAAAAAAAACTCCCACACATTTAATTTTCACCTCACAAGCCTGAAACACTTACGTGCTGTTTTTTCTTTTCACGGTTTTAAAAATACCATGGTCTGGGTTTAATCCCGAGTAAACCTGAAGATGTTTTTTTTTTTTTGAAAGTGTCGTGCTGATCTGAATGCATCCACAGAGCTATGTGGACAGCAGAGTGACCTCTGTGGGAGACGCTGACCTCTAACACCCAGCGGAGACCAAAAGCTTCCCGCTGATGTCTCGCCACTATCTCAAAATAGACATTTTTCCCTCCAAAGCACATGGCTTTCAGATACTTTTATTTTAGTTTCTTTAATCATTTCAAGGACAATATTTGTCAAGCACTTGTAGACTTGGACAAAAAATTGGCAATGTTACACATATACTGTAAAGCAAAGAGAACAAGACAGGGCCGGCCCAAGCCTTCATGATGTGGTGATAAAGGGGCCCAAAATCTAATTGTGCTTTGGGCCCCTTTATCACCGCCAATAATAAACAGTCATTTTCATTTAGTGTTCAAAATGTCACAACACTAAGAGGTGAATGTGGTCTCAGCCTAAAAACAGTGCATTGTCACCATGACAATGACTTTACCAGTTCTGATTTTGTGTGCAAAAAAGCCATGAGGGCTATAAAAATAAACTATGATAAATAATTATGTTATCATTAAATATTGAAGTAAAAACTAAAAAATAACAGTGCAATGAAAGTCAGATAACAAAACACGGCATCTCGTTCATTCACAAATGAGTGAAAATGCATTTAAGTAATGATTGAAATAAACAAAATGCTTAAATAATAAATAAAGACACGGGACTGTAACGAGATAACATAATGGTTTAAGAACTTCTCTCTGAAAACTATGTGAAATGTGCAAAAGGCTCACTGTTATTGTCAGGCACAAACAAGTGAAATGCTCTATGGGGATCTTCATTTAAGGATAAGGCCGACATGTATCATACTTATTGTTATTATTAGTGGTTGAAATAGTACTGTATTTTTAATAAAAAGATACAAAAATGAATTTGCAAGCCCACATTTAGTCAATAACGGGAAATGTATTGTTCTGGACTTCTGCCTTACATTAGATTTTTCTTTCGAAGCTGCTGCGTAAGTCTGTAGGTTATTTGTTGTATATCTGTCTTTTAATGTAGCACTAGTCATCCAGACTTCAGCAGTGAACAGCATTAGCTCTGTCACTATTGATTTCAAGAAGTTTATAGTCATGTACACAGTAAAAATGCAGGGTCAGCGACGGTGCAATGGAATTCTAACTTTTCTCCCAACAACAAAAAAAACAATTCAACAAAGAATCAGAAGGCATGCATTAATAAATAAATCAAAGAAAAGGAAAAACAAAGGAAGAGTAGAGATGTTGCACAGTTGGTAGTGTTGAATAAACAGTCTTCAGAGTTTAAAGTGCGTCACTGAGAGACAGAGAGTTGTGTGGACCTGATCAGCACTGTGAATTCATTTGGTCAATAGTTTGAATGTAGTGAATGTTTCTTATTTATGTATATTTAAAAAGATACTCACTATAGGTCTAACCTTTCAGGATTCAGTGAAAGTAATGCACCATGAAGCAACTTGGAGTCTTGCTGAGTATGACGTGCATTTGCAGATAGTGGAAATCATTCTTTTTTCCTCCAGTAGCCTCATTACTACGAGAGATTTAACAGCACTGAAAGCGAAAAATAGTTGCATCTCAAGTGGTGAATAATTAACAGTGAAACATTTAAAACAGCGTGAGACTCCACTCTGTCCCATAAACCTGTTAGTTGGCTCCTGATGCATTTTGAGGCCTTGCTTCTACCTTTTAACCAGCAAATGAGCTTTTACAGCCTCTATCATCGGAAGCAGGAACTGACTAAATGCTTCTCTTCTGGGTGAAAATAAGTGTTTGAATAAGTGTACTTTGAAATCAAAATCATTTGGATTTATCACCTTGGAATAAGTCTTTTGTATGTACTCGATGCACAAACCACAGAAGAAGAAGGAGAGCAAAGGGCAGAGAGTGGGAGAGTTGAAAGAGTTGTGAAAGTGTTCATCTTTTCTGATATGCCAAGGCCACCGTAGTTCCTTTTAAAGGGAGAAACTATCTATCTAAAGAAACTATATAAATGTAATCACAGTTTCAGAGCGTGAAACTATTTTCTGTCTTGTTGGTGCTCGGCCTCGTTGTCCAATGATAAAAGTTTCCTCCCACTGCAGACCAGCTTGCTGGGAAGATTTCTGATGGGTTGTGTTGCCTGGAAACAGCCGTGCTTCTCTATGGGGGTGACGAGGACAAACTTTGTGGAAAGGGCAAACAGTCAGATGTCTCCTGGTTCTATCTGCTCCCTCTTTCGCTGTGTTTTTGAGTTTAATTGTCCCCAGAGAGTTCATAGAAGCGGTTAAGTTCTCAGATAATTAATTGTCCTGACTCTGCTCCCTCCCCACCCCCACCAAACCCCCACCATTATACAATTTTCCTGCTGCATCTCCGGAGAATAAGCCGAGTCGACCACTTCTGCCTGTGAATGGAAGATTAGCTCACTGAAAACTTGAGATGAATTCTGCTGCTTTTGAACCGTCTTTGGAGGACTTCAGTGTGTGTGCTTCTCTGATGTCTCCAAACATCTGCTCCACAGTCTCCATCTGCATTTCAAATATGGTAAACCTTCGCTCTGGAAAAAAAAAGTACTTTTATCAGTTCGTCTAATTGCCTTAACATGAGACAAAACAGCCAGGTCTCCCAGACGAAGAAAAAGTTTTTTTTACTTTTCTGCAAATCACGAGAACAGTTACATTTGTATATTCTGCACAGAGTAGAATGTTTGAATGAGATGTTTTGGCCAATTCTTTCGTATGTGCCAAATCTTTAAAATCTTTGAAATGGCGTAGTCCTCCAGTGTTTGAGCCTCATTTCTCATTGGGAAAGGTTACACGCTGCACTTCGAAGCCAGCTGGAGACTCAATGGTGTGTTGTAAATGGATTCTATGTTGGAGAGCATGTCGACTCTAAAACCATGATCTTTTTCTAGCTCTAGCCTCATATTTTTGTGCATAAACTTAACCACAGGTAACTCACTGTACCTAAACCTCAACATATTCACCCTCATTTCCTGATTTCTGCCAAAATTTGTACAAAGCGAAAGTGAAAACCCTGTCTCTTTGGTGCAGTAATGTCTCTGTGGTTCAAAGCTTTCTTCGTGGAGATGGTGTTGAGGAAAACACCCTCGAACCCAAGTGTAAATTACAAAAACTTTAGCAGCAGTTACATCACACACACACACACACATCCTTGTTTCGCACCTGGTGCTGAGGACTTTCTTTGTTCACACCCTTAGTCTTGCACACCATCTCAGATTAACTCATTCATAACCCCTGCTGCATTCATGTCTCATTCTTTGCCACTAAATATTTATAATCGTGTTTTTTGTACACCCTGTGAAATATTTCCTCACCTCTGAGATGTGAAGCCAGTGCAGCCATGTCTCTGGCTCCTGCATCGATTTTCCAATAAGTCAGTTAATCTTTACACTGCTGCTGCTGCGGAGTCTAAATCTGTGTTATGTTGTGGACAAAGGCTTCCATTTCAAGTTTTTTTTTTTTTTTAAATGTATTTGTCCCCAAGGGGGATTTAAAGGCACATAGAGCAATTTCCAGCCAGTACAAA
The DNA here is from genome assembly GCF_958295425.1 of Solea solea. NCBI lineage: Eukaryota > Metazoa > Chordata > Actinopteri > Pleuronectiformes > Soleidae > Solea > Solea solea. The sequence continues at coordinate 18,865,023 of NC_081137.1, read as the reverse complement.
ACAACTCGACTAGGTCTGTTAAGTTATAATATAAATCAGAGTGAAAATAAGGCTTAAGGTTTATAGGGAGTCGAGGAGCTGAACAGCCTGGGGAGCAAAGGTTGTTCTCCTCCACTGTGTCCTGCAGCCAGGGCAGCAGAGACGTCCTGAGGGAAGCCGCTCCAATGCTGGTGCTGGGGACAGAGCGTGAGAGGCGTTCTGTGTGCTCATACATGGTGGTGATGGTGGCCAATAATTTGAGGGCAAACTTTGACTGTGCTCTGTAGATAGTTCATGTTTCCATTGTTTGATGAAGTGGAATAATAAGTATGAATGTATGAAGTATGAATAATACACTGAGAACTCTGATCTTTATTGGAAGAAAGTAAAGCTATTTAAATTAAGATTTCGACCTTTTTACCATGGTTACTAAAGTTGTGTTATCCTCTTTAATTGGTAAACATTCCAATTTGTATTTCTCCTTGTTTCAGTAAAGAATCACTCTGATGGTCTGTGTTGTAAGAAGGAACAACAGTGACGTTTTTGGTCTTCTTCACAATGTATGTTTTGTTTATTGTGTTTTTTTTCTTCTTGTTAATAATTCCAAAAATTCCCACAAAAAAACCCACTGCTCCAAACTAACTGATCACATTTGATGTTCCTTTGCTGGAGGAAACAGTTAAACATCTGAGGAAAAGCAGCCACGAAATCTGCTGGGCTGTTTTGTTTGATAGCCACACACACATTGGTGGAGGTGCAGCCAGTAGATGGGTTCATTATAAACTCCTTTACTCAGCAATACAGCACAGAACAAGAGAGCAGCAGTGTTACATCTTATTAGTTTTCACAGCTGTGTTACATTTCTGTCCAGTCGATTTTTTTTTCCTGACATTTAATGGCTCACAGCAGCTCTAGTCTCCTGTGTAAAGACTGGACAGAGAGACTTGATGAGGTTTTTAACTTGGTGTCCATGTTTTTAGAAATTATTCTAGCTTAAGTTTGGCCAAAGTGGCCAGTCTGTCTTCACAGATTAGTCCATTGTCTTTGTGTCCATGTGTTATCCATGTTTGTGTCCATATCACCAGTAACTGACGTTAATGCGTGTTTGAATGGGCCTTTAGTGGCACTCCATGTAAATCAGATGTACAGTGGCTCATTCATATCGATAAGCACCAGTATTAGGAGCTATAAAACCCAAATGTCACACACACTTTACTCACAGAAAAGTGTGAACATCTTCAAATCATAATCTAACTCTAATAGAAGGTGCTGGTAGTACAGTGAATGTACAAGGGTGCGTGTGTTACATGAAAAAAGTTCTCTAAATGTTTAACTTTATATAAAATATACACAGGAGGATAATATTTGTGTTTGGTTATAAACCGACAGTGGCTCGCACAGTGTCTGCCTTCAGAATCGTGCCTTCATGCAGAGAAGGGTCTCATCAGGTACACACACCGTGTTGCTAGGTATCCTGTCGATTCAGCAGTGCCAAGTCAGTGGCTGCGTGTGTTCAGAATGCCAACTTTTGTTCCATCTTCATTCCAACTCCTCCACCCCCAGATTTCCACCTCCACCTTTCTGCGCGACTCATCCTCTGTATCCCCCGTTTTCCAGCACAACTTTACTCTCGCTCTCTCTCTCTCTCTCTGAGGAAGAAATAAACACATTAATATAGAAATAAGAAATGTAGATGGTGAGGGATTAGTTCGGTTCCCTGTTCACTTATTCTGCTGAATCGATGGACAGTTACCACGGTAACAGGAAGGCTGGCGCCAAAAATATATTCTATACAACATCTTTTATACCCCCCCCCCCCACACACACACACACACACACACACACACACAGACATTCAGTTTGTCGACTGGTGCATCTTCCCACATGCACCACTGTGAAGTCTCCTCCCAGCGCAGGAAAGCTTGTGACTTCAAATGAGACATTCAAGAGACAATTAAGTTTTTGTTTTTTTTGAAACTCTGCAGCACACATGCACACTTTACCTTGAAGCTTGCTCTTAATTTAAGGGGCAAAGCAGAGCTTCCGTGTGTTGTGTCACAAACTTCTCTCTCGTCTGCAGGAGCTCAGTCAGTTAAAGTTAAGAATCCAGAGATTGTGAAAGCGTATGTGACTGAAGTTTATGGTGAAACCCTCAATCCCCCCCCCGCGTTATAAACTATAATCAGTCTAGTTGAGCTCAGGTGTGAGCCATATACAAACCTCCAAGCTGAGCACCCGTGCTGCAGCTGCTCATCAACCACAGTGCTCCCACTGTTTTTGTCAGACGGTCCCACTGAGTCTGGAAGTGTCTTTGTTGGTAATTACTGATTACCGTTTCAGTGATTTGTCTTACGACTGTAAAGTTCTCACAAAATACCAGTTTGAGAAGGTGATATGCATCAGGGGCTGCAAAAACTTAGCGATTTGGGATTGACGGCTAAATGAATTGTTTTTGAAGTGTTTTCGTCTATTACAGATCAGAGTTGACAGTTCTTGCATCTGAACATGACGGCCCCCTCAAAAAACATGCATGTGCACAAATATCTTTTTGGTCGTGTCAACAACAAGACAAAACAACAATATGTTAATAAGACCACACCGTATTTAAGTGGGAAGTACACTAGAGGATATTTTGGAAACCAAAGCCATCGCAGCAAGTTTGTGAGTGAGTTTTAGCTCAAGGGGACGTCACTCTTCTCCATTTTGGTTGTACTGTGAACACTCAACACATGTGTATAATCAGACAGTTCTCACATACGTTGCATGGACACATATTTGCTGTATATATGATCCTGAACATCATACTAAAGAGACACTTTCGAGATCTTATTTGGAAATCACAACCAAGTCACATCAATCCAGAACTTGTACATTTCAGCCTGGGAATCTGAGCGTCACCTGAATTTCTTTGATTTGGACAACAAAACAGTGTTTGACAATGTCGTCATTTTCATTCTGTGACATTCTTCACCATTTACTAACATTTTATTGTACCAAGCAACTAATCAATTAAGAGTGATACTAATCCCTAATTAACCAATAATGATAATCGAGTCCTAACACCTAAGCCTTAAACCGTCCTGCTTATTTTAACCACAAAAGTGCCAGAAAAACAGTGACGTTAAAATGGTGTATTAACAAATTATATTTATATATAAGAATTTTGAACAGTATAAAACATATTTACAATTAGAATTTTTTGAGTCTTTGTCTGAATGTGCAAAAAGAGGCCAACTCTCTCCTCTTTTATCGACAAAGACGCTGATTCGCCGCTCCCTGCGAGAGCGCGGGTGATATTACCGTAATAACCACAAGGTTAGCTTTCACATACAACTTCTCCACTTTCAGAAACCGTTGGATTTTTCTTTTCCCGATAGAACAAACCGTCACTTAATTGCGGTAATGCAAATGGTGCCTGTGCAAACGTGTCATCTGTGACACGCTCGGTGTTAAAGGGTTAATCGTAGCTGTCAGTAAATACAGTTGTCTTAAAATCATAACAAAAAGCCAGTGTTTCAAATCCAAAAATTGTAATAAATTGAATGACCTGTAACACACCTGTAAGTATATGTGTGTGTTTTTTTTAATTCTCAAAAGAAGCATGGTCTAAGAACCTGCTTGGGTGAAATAGTGAGCAGTTGTGCTTGTGTTTATTTCTTTATTTATCTCTTTTTAGAGCATGGTGGTAGTGACAGAGCGAGGAGTACCGCCTGTTATGTAACGCCGTGTGTTTCTGTGAGCGAGAGCGGGTGAGAGATAGAGGAAGTGTGCGTTTACTGAGAGGGAGGGGGGGGAAGAAAAACTGTTCATCCAAGATGGTGTGTAACATGCTGGAAACAAAAAAATATATATGTTCGCTGCACGTTACTGTCGTGTGTGTTTAAGTGCAAACACACGTGTAGTACACATTATGGATTCTTGTGACAAACACGGTTCACATCATCGTGTATGCATCATGTTTTTCCCTGTTCTTCTCCCTGTTTGTTCCCAGTGATTCCTGCATAAGCAGATCTCATGCAGCTGGGGCTCACTTTCAGCTTCTCTCTCTTCTTCTTCATCTTCTTCTTGTCTTCTTCATGGGAGGTGTACATTCACATTTGCACTCCGCCGTCTTGACAGTTCATTCCCACCTGCTTACCAGTGAGCTGGGATGGTGCTTTGCATCAAGTGGAGGCTTCTTTTCATTGGCTTTTGGATTTTCCACACAGAAAGAAGAGGGGAAAAAAAAGAAAAGCGGATCTTGTCGCCTCATTGTGATTAAATGAGAGGAGTAATTATCTCACTCAGCGACGCTGCCACCTCCATCTCATCTCGTTTTATCAGCTTCTCTCGTTTAGTTTTTGGGTGTAATCCTTGAAGACGATTTATCACTTATCACTTGGCTTCCTTCATGTGGCTTCAACGCTGCCATGTTTTTTGCATGCTACTGTGCTTTGAGGTCAGGGCAGGTAAGGATTTCCAGGAGCGTGTGTGTGTGTGTGTGTGTGTGTGTGTGTGTGTGTGTGTGTGTCTTTTAACCTTACGTCTTCTTCATGTTTTCTCTAAAAGTGCAAAAGCTGTGTGAGCTTATACAATAACCACTTCCTCCAAACGGTATTGATTTTGATCATTGCGTCATTCATACTTTGTACCCATCAGCAGCACGTTAAGCCTCGCCGTCACCTCCACGTTCAACCTTGGATGATTTACAGTAGGAGCTAAGGCAGCGTAAGTCGGCTCAGTCCAAGCTTTGATCTCACACTATTGCAAAAAGCTGGCAACCGAACGGCAGCGGTGGCATTATATAGACGGAATGCACAGTTGATGATAAAAAATTTAAAAATAGGAAGATGTTTACGTTACAGTGCGGTGAGCTGCAGACAGAAATACACGTAATACACGTGTATACTGTAACATAGAATGCAAGGATGATTTTAATCCTTTGGTATTTCACCCTCATTAACTAGGAGGTGTGGATCTTAGGGTTAGGAATCACCGGGTACCTCGCGATACATGGTCCACGATACCAATAATACCACGAGACAACGAATCTGTGATCATCAATGTATTGCAAGACAATCATATAGCGATACATCCTGATATCTGTCTAACTGAAGTAAACAAAACATCATTTTTTATTAACTTCATTTGTTAATAAAATATCGATATTTGCCCTGGCGTATGGCAAATGACGATATATCGCCAAATCTGTAGTTTGACCTGCTCCTTTGACATTGAGTCTCCTGGATGCCTCCCACAGGAGATGGATGGATGGACTTAGACCCGGTGGTAGACACAGAACTCACTGGAAGGGTTAACATATCCCATCTGGCCAGGATTATGCTTCAGGAGGAGCTCGAACATGTCACCAGGGATAGTGATGTTTACAATGGATATAATATTGAAAAATAGACCTTTTGTTAAATCGAACCGAATCATTTTGTAACTTCATGTAGAACAAGAACAAGTTGTCGTAGGGATAGTAGTAGTAGACTTAATACATTTACCTCAGTTGCATTGAGCCATGTCAGGCCATTCAATCGCATTATTTCATAATGCATACAGTACAACGTGACCTCAGGCAGTGATGTTATTCTGACTCATTTGTACCGAGAAAACAAATAACCTTTATCACTTTTAGGCTGGGACACGAGAGTATGTGACCTGAGTTTTCTCTTTCTACTCGAAGGATTGAGAATACTAAGAAAAGAACGCTGAACTTTAACTTCTAAAACAAAATGGCACAGAAATGATAGCCACTGGTTTTTCTTTTCTTTTTGTATCCAAACCTTTACTTAAAAAGGCTCCATTGACGGTGTCTGCAAGGTGTTTTTTTTATTTATTTATTTATTTAATTTACCATTGAATAAGATCCTGTTTTTATGATTGAAATCATTCTGTAAGTGACATGAACCATGACATACAGTAAAGTAGGTGTGTGAATAACATAGGTCAGCGTCATCTGGCCTGGTTGGCAGTTTAGTTTGACCTGACAAGTATGCAAGTAACAGTGCAGACCTTGAAGCTAATTTGGTTTAATTCTGCAATGGTGGGTAATGAATCATCATAAATAACAATGTTCTCCCTCCTTTCCCTTTGTTTGCTGCCTGCCCACTGAGCAGAGGGGCTAAACTCAGCATGTTCTCAGTCTTTTCCCCACTTCCCTCCTCACACTCGAGACTGTTTCTCCTTGAGTGTTGCCTGTGATCAATAATTGAGCGATCCATTGGCACTGTTTTGCTCAAACCCCAGGTATAAACATAATGCATAATGATTAGGATATACTGTAAATATTCTGGGCTAGTTTCTGTAGAGGAATTTTCTCTTCACCATCTTGTTACCTAACCTGCTGGTAAAAGCCCCTGTGGGCATGCACAGGAAGTTAACAAGGGATTAAAGAGCTTTACACAGAGACTCTGACATGTGATGGAAACACTGTCGCATACTGCTGTACAGCAGTGTTTTCCCCCCAAACGTTTTATACAGGGAGACTATTTTTAAAGATAATATGGTCAGTTTAAATAGTGACAAGGGCAAAATTGTGTGGGATTTGCAATAATTCATAACCATTAGACTACAGTATCTGTCTTTTCTCACCGGCTATTCCTCAAGCCCTTATTAGGACGAGTTGTGATTAAATTTCTGTAGCAACTACTATTATTTTGAATAGGAAAATTTGCAATTTCCACAAAATACCGTAAGTTTAAATAACAACTTCATCTTGTGCCGCTGAAAACATACATACACGTTAAATCAAATATAAAAGAGACCAAATAGATGCATTTAGGCCGAGATAACAGGATATAATGGATTGTACTGCTCTTCAATAATGTGATCGATGAGCCTGCTTGCTTTAAGTGTTGCATTCCAGTTCGCGTTAAAAGAGGAGAGTGCAACTTGCACATCAGGTGCAGCATTCAGTCTTTTTCAGTTTTTTTTCTACAGTCTATTCTTTAACTGGGCTTATATGTTTCATTAATAAAGCTGCGGTCTGTGCACATCCATCCTTATACTAACTTACCTCACATGTGATAGACTGGCTGACTTTAGCTGCAGTCTTTGCTTAAGCCGGACATCTCTTGATGGGTTGTGCATCCATTTTCTTGTGGCTGGCTGCGTAGTCGTGGATTATTCTGGCAGAAACTGTGACTGTGGTGGGAACGCGAGCAAGCTCCCGTGTGTGGCTCCTAGATATACTGCAGACATTAATCTTTAAAAGAATGGAGACAATTCTGCATATCTGAGAAGAGCTGCTGTCCACCACACTGTGGTACAAAACCATGTCCTTGATCTCGCTGTACTATTTTGACCACATGCAGCCTGGTGCATGCTGTCTCCTGATACATTGTTTATTTAAATGCTAAAAGAATTGAGCACATGAGTCTCATGAGCTTGAAAGGGAACCTGTTGTCCTCATTTCCATTTCAAAATTCTTATTGTGGTACTAGGAATGAGTCTATATGATAGTCATATCCCCCTTATTCTCCATATGAGGGTCACAGGGGGTGCTGGCACGAATCTCAGCTGACATAGGGCGAAGGGGGGAGGTACAGATTTGGATCTGGTATCAGTCAAAGAAAATAGATCAAATCTACACAACTCGTGTTGGTGCTTCACTTAACACAGGCAGCATTCTGTAAAGAAGTCTTCCACCACCTTCATTTTTATCGTTCGCTTTGCAGTTTTAACGTCAACATCGCTTTTATGACAATGTTTTACTCTTGTTTTATTGAATCTGTTCTAGCTTTCTCTTTTATCTGCTGGCACGGCTCACTTTCTTTAATGCCAAAAAGGAAAAAAAATCACTTGCAGGTCATCGTGAGCGTGTGCAGTAAAATCGCTGGAATAGGACTGAATGACCTCCAAAAAAACGTCACACAATCTTGGCCGATGAGAATCATCCTCTGAGGCACTGGTTTGTGTTGTTGCCATTGGAACGCAGATATAGTCGGGCCAAACAAAAGAAAAGTCAGTCAGTCATCATCTACCGCTTTATCCTCAACCAGAGGGTCGCGGGGGGTGCTGTGCCAATCTCAGCTACATCGGGCGATAGGCGGGGTACACCCTGGACAGTTAACAAAAGAAAAGTTTAAAATGTAATTTATTCCTGCAGTTTTCAGCTTTCTTAATGGATCTTCAATGTCATTCCACATTTATTCTATTGTTGTCTTTAATATGTGTTTATATGTGAATGCTGGCTGTAACCCAAGTCGCCTTTCTGGGATAATAAAGACGCCTTGAACCTTGAACCTAGGACATGAGCGTTGGAGTGTTATGTTTTTGAAATACCCGTTCTTTAAGTTGTTTAAATAAGGTCAGAGACTGTATTAGACTGATGTCGGCATTGGTCGTGATGTCGGAATCATATCTGACACAAAAGATGGTATTGATCATCCCTATCTGGGACTCCATTAAGAGCAGCTTTGTGTGATTCAGATTTAAAGGTGTGTTCATACTTTTAGTGACTAAAACGGTGTCTTGTGCTGCAGTGTTTGTCTTTAGTGCCGTGCCTCTTACCTGCTTCCAAAGTTAAACTGTTTCTCCTGCACCCTCCCCTCCCCGTCTGTTGTCGGAACAGTGCTCATATTTTACTGAAGAATGTCCTTGGCCACAAGTGATATTGCACTGAATCACAGTATGTGGTTCCCTGCATGGGCGATGAAAATGAGAAGAACGGATACACTTAGCGGCCTCAGTTGGAGTGAGATGTTAAGCCGTTCCTCTCACGCTGAAATAATTCGGCAGCATGCATTTTATCCTCTCCTCTGTGGTGTTAAGCAGTTCTTTGCTGCGGTGGATTCATTCACCTCATGCAAGAACCGTCTGTACGAACACATTTTTTCAATTATTTCGAAGTAGCACGTTCACATTCAGTTTGAAATACACCAAGGGGCGCACAACACAGTGGGTGTACGTCTTGGCTTTGCGTCGGACTTTTTATAACATCACTGTCAGAGGCTTTAATGCAGAGACGAGCAGAAGGTTTTCGATGAAACTGTCGTTGGCAGCTTTCATATACACGAGTACAGCAGATGAGATTTATGCGGGTTGGCAGGGTTTACATCCTCCAACCAAAAACACTGGGCGTCCACGTTGCTGTCATCCACCTACTCACTCACTGTGAATGAAGCGTTATGCCGCTTCTTCTTTCTTTTTGTTGCCAAACTACTACCATTAAGCAGACAAAACGGCTGCTGCAGTGACACTGATGTGAACAAGATGTATCTTCCCAGTCGACACTTTTTCCGGACTGTACTGTCAACACAGCCTTTGTTCCAGACACCAGTCACACAAACATGCTCACAGCCACTAATTTACATGATCACGTAACACATCCAACTTTGTGTATTTGTGTGCGTGTGTGTGTGTCACCTCGAGAAGCATCCGTGCCTCAGCAGAGTCTGTCGAGCCCCGTGGTTCCCTCTTGGCTGCTCTCCCGACAGGAGGGTGGGGTGTGGGAGGGAATGGGTTTGCCGCAGTTGCCGATGCTGCGCTGGGGAAGGAATTCACTGCTGTCCCACAACATTGACAATGCTTGCATGCGCACACGCACACACTACAAACACAGACACCGGCACAATGAGCAGTGAGTCTAAGTGCTGCCCGGAGAGCAGGGAGTAGTTTGAAGAGAACACTTCCCAGCTGTAGGGAGGCTACTGTAGCAGGTTGAATTTACACACTCACACACAAACACACACACAGTAGTCAACCACACAGCTTTACACAGGCATGCAGGAGGAGAAGGAAAGGAGTTTGGAGGTAAGGAAAGACTTTAAGGCAGTTCTTAGTTTAGCATTTACAAGTGATTTGTGTCTGAAAAGTTGTGTCTCTGTGTGTATGTGTGTGTGTGTGGGCACTGCAGTCTTGGGTGGTAACGAGGGTGAACTAGCAGGAAAAACTGCAGCAAAGTCTGTCACCAATATCTTCCTTCAGCCTCTGAGTCATTCATGCATGTTTATCTGTGCACCGGCGATAACTAATGCACCTAATGTAGGTTTTTCTGTGCACATAAGTCGTCTGTTTTACTTGTGATGAATTCCACATAAGAACAGACACACAAACAGCTGTCAGGAGGAACAGTGTCGCGTTATCACGGTTAATTGCTTAGTTAACTGGCAGGAATCTATCGCTTACAACTGTGTTAATGTACGGTTATTGATTACGTTAATAGCTCGATTCATTTAGCTTTTTTTTTTTTTTTAGATTTGAAAATGATAAATTATTCAGCCCTTGTGTGTGCTTACTGCAATTTATTAGTTATGGTTAATAATACCAATAATCATTTAGATTTGTCAAGCACATTTCATGATACACAAGGCCACTGTGCACAAGTAATAGAATTGTTTTAAAGGCATTGGGATTCATTGCCACTAGAAAGTCTAGAGGGTCAGAATTGCCACAGGTTCTCAGAATGGCACAGAATCTATAATAGAGTACAAGTAGTGAGGAGGTAGTATATGATGTGGAAGTTGACTGGGAGCCCACTATGAGGGGTGCGTGTGAAGGGGATGTGATGAAATCCACTACCTGGAGTCAGAGCTCCAACAAAGTCATGCTTGAATGTTTTTCAAATCATTGTTCTCCCATTATTCCCCCAAACACTCTGTCACACTGCTGTCTTTCCCCCTTCATGCACGAGCCTGAACGTAGCCGCCAGTGTTTTCACCTGCACTCTCAGTACATCATAGCCAAACCTCCTTATAGTCTTCTGACAAGAGAAAGCAGAGCTGGTCCTTCTCTTGCCGCTGTTGCTGTCCCAGCATGCCAATCACCTGCCATGCTTCCCTGGCTGTCCTCGACATAGACTGGCACTGTAGTGGTCCACCTGGAGGGTCCAGCAGCCGACAGTCATGGATGCTGCAGCACTGCTGGTCTTCATTCTGGTCAGGGCTGTCAAGTGATCAAGGAGTTTGCATCCAAACCAGGCCCAAAGCTCCAGTGTTCAATCAAACCAGATCCTGTCGAAGAAACGTACAATGGTTTTTGGTGTCTAAACCACAAATACTGTATATCTCCGACTATATTATAATACCTAAGCTTAAAAGAAATCATGGAAAAATATGAATTACAATAGCTAAAATAATACCTGCACTATTTTTCCTATGCAGGTAGCACAGTTTTGGTCTGGGCCACTTTAACTCTGACCGTGTTAAGAAGTTGATTAGATTGAAAACACAAACAGTTGCTTCTCTCATGGGTCCATGATTACTTTGATGTACACAACTGTGAAGATGACATTTTTTTTTCACCACAAAGTGTGGCATAAGCATGAGGGTAATTATTTAGCGTCTTACATAAGATGTAAATCATCCTAGAAAAATAAAACAAAAAAACCCTGAGAAACAGTAGCAGTAGTGCAATATTGAGGGAGCAACTAATGTTGTTTTTCTTTGGACAGATTTTATTTCACTGCATAATATATTAGCTCCGGCTACAGCAAAACAACACAGCATGCTTTCAGTCCGTCACGTGTCCTGAGGATTGAGTTAAATGTGGCAGCCGTAGTCTCATAGGAGGATTAGGTGAGTTGGGTTAGAGCCTCTGAATGGACAGGTGTGTGTGTGTGTGTGTGTGTTTTATAGAGCTGATAATGAGGGCAGGGAACCGCAGTGTAACTCACATACCATGATACAGTGACTCTGCAATAATCGGTGTATTACAAGATAGTTATGTAACCATACATCTAAATATCTGTCTCACTGAAGAATACAAAGTTGCCTTAAACAGATGAAGTGCCAGATTTGGAGTTAGGTTTAAGGCCTTGAGCAGTGGAAGTACTTGCACAATCTCAGCCAAGTTTCTATGGTTACCATCTTCTTTGTTGTCTCTTCTGACCAAAGCAAGAGTGCGCAACCAGCTAGACTGTAAAGTGTTTCTACAGGGAGCATGAGCAGTCAGTGTGTACAGTTTGGACGGACTCGAGACTGATTTTAAGTCCACTGCAGAGACATAAAGATGTGGAAAGTATGACCTGGGCCTTTGCGTAAGCTCGCTTTCACTGCTGTCCAACATCATCCCACTGTCAACATATTATAGTGCAGCTAACTTGTTTTCATGATTCCCTTATTCATATAAGAACACAACATCCGTTTCCCGGTCAACACGCTCTTATTGGTTATTGCAGGGTTTGTAAATATTTCCAACAGGTTTAAAATGTAGGATTTGAAATGGGGAAGACCGATGTGTCCCGTGGCGTTAAAATCACGTCCGGTAAACACTCAGACTAAAATCGGAAGGCGCCCACGATTGTCGGAATGGCCAGATCGAGGCAGATTTTAGAATGCCACCTGATAATCTCTTGTTCTGAGGCTTTGGTGTTGTTATTTTGGCTTCAGGACTTTATGAATGCTCTCTTCTCCTTTTACTATACACTGCAAACCATATTTGTCTAAATACTATCAATGAGATGAGTGATACATTACTATTAGGAGGAGAGATGTTGTTATCATTACAAATCAGATGAATGATTCAGTCTTTTTTTTTTGGTTTGGTTTTGCCAGCTGGTTCTGTCTAATTTGTGTTTGGGAACTGTGTTTGATAACGAGGGAAAAACATGTTGACTCCTCTAGCTTTTATATCTCACGGTCTCTCTCTCTCTCTATGTGAGAACCATTATACCGGCCTTTGGCCCATTCATGCTTTCTCTCTCTCACTCTCTCTCACTCGCTGTCTCGCAGTCTTGCTCTCGTCCTTTCTCTTGTTAGAATGCTGGTATTGTTTCCTGGGGAATCCCCCCCCCCACCCCCCCTTCCTTTGCTTTTCTGTACTGGATGTCAGGGAATGTAAGAGGTAGAGACGTGGAAGAAAGAGGGAAGGTAAGACATGGGATATAATTCCCTGAAAGATTGTAACGATAAACCACTGACACAGCAGTTTATCCGTCTTTGTGTTTCACCCAGCGAGCATAATGAAGAATATGCTCTTGTTATTTAAGGGGACACAGGCCATATTTCTCTTTTTTGTGCAGTAGTTGCTGCATTGTAAATGTAAAGAATCCTTGCATCATGTATTCTTACCTAGAATCTGACTATTTTCTGTCTTCAAACTTAATAAGTAATTAACCCTTTAATATCCAAGCCTCCAAATGCCTGTCTGGACTTATTTTAACCATATAGGGGCCAGAAAATGTCCTGTGAGCTAAGTGCTTTTGCCCATTTTTCCAGAATTACTTTCAATATCTGGCGGTTATTTACAATTTACTGCATGTTAAAATAGTGAAATTTTAACAGTATTAAACATTTAAAATAAGACTTTGAGTTTTTGTCTCAATGGCCAAAAACAGGACCAAAATATGGCCTTTTTTCCTACTTAGGCTGATTCGCCGGCTTCCTGCAACACCGCGAGTGAAATTACTGTCAGCGTTGACGTCCGCTTTCAGAAACCATCTTTCCGATAGCACAAACCGTTGCGTAATTACGATAACGCAAAGTGCAACCAACGTGTCATCTGCGAGACACTCTGTGTTAAAGGGTTATTGATACGTTTGGACACGAGAACTAATCACAAGTGACACAAACATATTCCACTTTTTATTTGACGGCTATTCATTTATCCGTCCAGATCACAATGTACTGTCTGTATATGCATTTATCTGCACCCATGAGACTTCTTTTGATTTCTTTGACTTCTCTGCTTTCATGCTTTCCCCAGTGGTTTCTGTCTGAATGTTGCTCACTGAAGGAAACTGTGCCTTCTTTATCTTTTATATATAAAAAAAAAATCAAAGCTGTAATTCATAGAACAGAGGAAGGAGGGATTCAGTAGATCAGTAAATCGGCCTAAAGAGGAAATTAACTGGAGTAATGAGTCATTTGTTGGTTGACTGGGAATATGTGAAGCTGAATGGGGGTTAGAGTTAACTGGAATATACAACTCATTATGTGTAATAATGATAGAAAACACAGAAAATCACTGTTATTTTACTCTTCTATAATCAAAGGAAAACACATTTGTACATTCAGTTCAGGCAGAAATGTTTGAATTTAACATTGGGTGAAATTTATCAATGCAATGAGAGACTGATTTGCAATATTCTATGAATGAATATTCTATTCTATGATGTAAACATTGAAGAAAATAGCACTCACTTGGTGTTTGCAGTAGTTTTTATGCACCAGCATCTACTTCTGTGACCAAACAATACACATGGAAAACTGAACTTCTATTTAGGTCCAGTTACACTGTTACAGTGTGATGTAATGCATTGGCACACAGCAGCAGGTATTTTTATGATTTTGTGTCAGTGTGACAAAAATATGGCAGCATGCAGCTGACATGTTTCCACGCTCGTTTCCTCTGGAATGAATGTATGTGTAATTGGACGATTACCCAGTGTGGAGGAAGTGTGTGTGTGTGTGTGTGTTTAAAACTCATTCAGCCACAGGCGGCTTTTAATGCTGTTCTGGACTGACTGGGCTTTGTGGAGGTTTGTGAATTATATTTATATATATGAAAATTATATATGTGTGTGTGTGTGCATTCTTAAAATTACTTTTGCCACGGATAATTATTTTCCAAAATGAGCTGTGAATGGCTTTCCCAAGGCTTTCCCGATTAATTAAACCTCAATGACCTCAGTAACTGTTCATTAAAGTTGGCTATAATTGAGTTTTTAGTTAATAGCTCCTGCACCTTAAAGAGTACAACGTCGTCTGTGTTACAGCTCCATCTAGTGGTTCATTTAAAGCAACACAGAGCTGTATAACTGAGAACTGTGCAGTTTGCGGTCAGCTTATACGATAAGGTGTATTTTTAAAGATATTTTGCAATCAGAAATATTGTAAATATTAAAGTTGCCAGGTACTTTATACCAATGTTTATTAGAAGTCACTTGAAAAGAGAAGTCATTGGCAGAACTTGATTATACATTAGTCAGTCCAGTGAGTGTTTACAAGATTATCAGTCACATAAGTGATGGATATGCTTGTTGAAATTATATTCAACAACAGAATTTGAGTGCGGGACCAAAATATAACCAAATATAACAATAAGGGGGATATCAGTAATGCTCTCGCCCTCAAGTTTCCAATATCTTTTTTAGTCAAGAAATTACATAACCTGAATCAGGAATTTCCCATGGGAGCAGGAAACTCACCAGTGTTTTGTCTTCCCCTCAAAGTTCTTCTCTCCTCTGCAAAAGCATTATTAAAGCATTCCGCCAACCAGCTATTTATCTAATATCACAAAATGTGAAAAAAGCCTGCAGTCATTTGAGTCATATTACAATAAAACGACTATTGCAACTCTTTGTCAAGTAGTCAAATGAATACATAAATGAAATGGTTACAAAATAAACACATTTATGGAGTTATTTGTATGAATGGATTGACATTTCGGATGTTGTATGGATTCATTTGCAGGTACAGGTACTGAGTATAGTTTGAGGAATATCATGAAAGTGTTGCGGTCAGTGAGGAGGAGTTGAGCGTCTGTGCACTGCACCATGTGTCACGTGGGTCCAGAACACGAAGATGATAAAGAGGGTCATCTTGGTTGACTTGTAGCTTAGTATATCGACTACTATACGTGTGTGGTACAGTATGTACAATAAATACTGTGGCGATCCTCTCTAGGGGCAAATATCCTGCGAGTAATGTGACTGATTATTCTGGTAATAATCTGATTTCCACAGAAATGAGACTTCAGTGGAGGAAGAGGATGGTCAGGGTTAAGGAGCAGGAAGAGACGGGCAAACTGCAGAGAGAGAGCGAGGGGGAGAGGGAGAGGGGAGGGGGAGTATGAGTGTATAGAGATGTGAATGTACTGTATTTGTGTCAGTGAAAGCCCGTATGCAAAGCCTCTCTCTTTGGCTCTCTCGTCTTGTTTAGTTCTCTGTCGGCTTATCTCCTTTTGTCTTAGTGCTCCAGGTCTCTGTCTTTTTTTTTTTTTGGGTCCACACAGGAATGTCTCCCATAGTAAAAAGCCCAGAATGCACCCCAGTGCTGTGCCACTGCAAACTTGTCTGCAGCAACAACACTTTGTCGTTGATGTTTGGATGCAAGGTAGGTTGCAGAGCACCACGTTTCTTTACGTCAGAGCGCGCAACGTACAGGTAGTGATGTTGGCAGTTATTCTGTTGTTTTTAAAAGGTTGCTTTTCCAGTGTTTGTTTCCCTGTGGAGTCTGAGCACTGAGTGTTATCCTGTTGTCTTGTAGCTACATGAATGTGTGATATACCTGAAAAGGTAAAGCTCTGATGGGTCTCAGATTTGTGTTAGTTTTTTTAAAAAAGCAGTGCGAAAACAACTTTGTTTTACTCCGTGATCCTTGAAGCTCTGCTAATGCTTACTGGGGCTTAATGAGGGCACAACTGATGTAATGTTTCTGCTTCCCTGTACTGTCACGCTTCATTTATCACCCTGGTGACAGGTCAGAGTTTCTCCGATGACTTAATGTACTGTAGAAGTCAAACACTCAGACAGTGAGTCTTGGATTTTTCAACTTGTCACTGTGGCCTGTTTAGATTAAACCCTTTGAAGGAAAAATGTGTTGTTATAATGAGGCCATTATAACTGACTCTTTTTTTCAATATGAATTTATGAATAAAGACAGGACAAAAAGTCAAATGACAGCACATGTTCAGGGTTAACACAGCTGGCAGCACATTCCAGATAGTGTTTTACTCTTTACTATATTAATAATTGTCACATAATAAGAATGTGTTTGTATATAGCGGATTAATTCAGTAAAACAAATTCATGGCACTGTGAATGAAGTGGAGCAAGCTTTGGACAAATGATTTCTTCAATGTGTACTGAGCGACTGAGGGATATAAAGACATCTGACCACTGGAGGAAGGATTAGAAAATGTGCATGTGAGACGGGCAGATTTATGAAATAATGTAGGTTTAATATACATGCAAAATACAGCTTTAAAACTCTGAAAGGTTCAATTCCAATACATTCATAAGGTGCATTGTAATAAAGCCTTCCATTTTCTATTTTCCTTTTGGCCCAGGAGTACTATAAATACATGTTGTTTTTTTTTACAGGTTAATCAATTAACCTGAAACGGAAACAACAAGATGAAAAATTATACGATGACACACCTGCTAATTTGATCATCCTTTGTTATTCTAGCTTGGAGGCTTTGTGCCCAGAAAAAAACATCAAACACAGCCCCTTGTCAATTGTTTTTTTTTTAACTCCTGTATCACACAGTGATTTTATTTTATTTTATGATTTATTATTTTTTAAACCAGATATATCCATATTTGGAAGAGAGGCATTGAATGAGAGTTATAGCCAGTATATGCCGTGATTTATTGATTAATTGATTGCTTAATGTGAGCATTATTTACAAAATGGACATCGTGGTGTATTGGAGAAAACCTGAAACTTGTCTTTGAGACCATAAACTTCTTTTAAATGTACACATTTATTTCATGTTTTAAGCACTTCTATATTGGCTTCACTTTGCACAGCTGTGCAGAGACTATGTCTACTTTTTTTATATGCATCACCTCAAACTGTTGAAGCTGAATTCTACATTTAAAAGTACTGCAGGAGCAAATGTCAATGTTCACTCATCATTCAAATGTACACATGCATTCAAAAAATTAGCAACAAAAACAAAAATAGACTTAATCTTATAGATTCATCTTTGCAAATTGTGCTCCAGCAGTGAAACGCTTCTCAACAGGAGTGTTAATAATACGGTGTCGCTGTGGGGTTAGCCAGGCTGTGCTATGTGCAAAGCCTAACTCGCACGCACACACATACTCACGTGTGGTGCCGTCATGCTCCAACTGAGAGGATCCCTCCTCCTCCCCTCCTCTCCGTTATCTATAGCTCTAACCGCCAGAATTATGATAAGATGTAAATGTGGGGTGGCATAGCCGAGGGCAGGTTCAGAGACTCTGTGCAGATTTAGTGTGGATTCTCCTCATGGTTGTGTGAACTGACCTCTTTCTGTGGCTTTACTCGAACACACCCTCTGTCCCTGTTCTCTGACAATGTCCTAATTTCCGACGAACAGTAGGAGCAGGAGAGCTGAACTATGTGGAAAATGTACGAGCACCTGCTCTCGCTGCTCTTCTTGCTTTTATCATGGTCGCAAAGACGATTTTGTTGTCGTCATAGTTATTCTTAGCTACTTTTAAAGTGGCTTTAGCGTCACTGTGCGTCATAGGGACTCTGGAAATAAAGCAAGGCCTTTGCCTGAAGTGCAAATTCTAAGGCAATTGAAACCAAATTTTAAAGGGATTATGCCTTTAAGCAAACTTCTTTTTGATTAGTTTATTTAATTTATGCCTATAAACCCTTGTTAATGTTTTCCCATTGATCTTTAATTTAGTTTAAGCTTCAGTTTCTTCCTTTCGACACAAACCCAGTATTTGCTCATGAGATCATGAGAGTGTTTGACACCAGCTGGAGACTTACTACTGCCATCTGGTTGAACATTATGTCTGCTGAATTATTAAATAGGCTTTTTTACTTTAGTTTTTTTTTTATGTCACCGTCATTGATATTCCCCGTGTGTCATGGTTATCAGCTTTATCTAACTGCAGGGATCTACACTGAGGTAGGAAACCATAGTTATCGCTTAACACTTGGTGTAGATCAATTGTTCTCCAACTTTTTATACCAAAAATACCTTTTTATACCCTCCCAAAGTAACACCATTATCACAGAACATGAAAATACATTGGTGTAAATAGGCCGGGCAAAGTCAGCTATATGGACTTTTCACGGATTTATTCCCAATAAGATAGTTTTGGTTTAGTGAAATTAGATTAAGACGGAGCGAGAAATAAGGTGAGAAATAATATAACCTTTTATTTATTTTTTGTTATTTCTATGGCTCCACTATGATCTCATACCCTGGTATACAGTAGAGCTCACGTACCACAGTTTGAGAACCATGGGTGTCCGTAGAGCTGCAGGTCACCATTATTTTCTCAATTATTCGAGTCATCGCTTAGTCCCTAAAATGTCAGAAAATGTTGAAAAATGTTGATCCGTGTGTCTCAAACCTGGAAATGATGGTGTTGGCAAACATCTCGTTTCTGTCCGCAAACCAAACTGATTTCTTTGTTTTATGGAGCAAAGAAACCAGCAAATATTCACATTAAAGACACTGAAAAATCAGAGAAACTGGTTTTATATCCTTTAAAAATCACTTTAATCGAATAATAATCGATTCATCGAGTAATTGTTTCAGCTTTACGTGTAGGGCATTAGGGTTATGGATGAGCCCTGACTTGGAGTTTATGGAATAAATTAAGTGAAATGCACAAAGACAAAATATAACATCACTTCCTGCTGATAGTTTCCACTGGATTACTCCTGACTTGCCATGAATTATGTACTATTTATATACAGTACACTATGGTCTGTAGTCGGTGTACAGCTGCTTTGACAGTCTTGTACAAAAAAAAAAAAAAAAACCTTCATACTTTATTTTCAATGACTCTGTGTGTGAGTGTGCAGCCGGCTGCCAGAGATGAATGAATCCTCTGGCACAGTTCTGCACTCTGGGATGCTGGCTGGCACTGACTACAGTGAGTCCATCAGTGTGCTTGCACTTGACTAACAATAATATATGAGCGAACCGATGTTTCGTAACATGTGATTACGAGATGAATCATGTATATTTGGAAGTGCTGACCGCGTGAGAAGAGTATACTGTAATATCAGACATGGTGTGCTTGTAGTTTCTATCTTGGGGTCGTCTCCGCCTCCCCTGTTTAAGTTGCTGTGCTCAGCCAAAGAGCAGCAGAAGCTGCAGACACCTGCCTCCTCCTGCCTCCTCCTGTCTCCTCCTGCCTCCTCCTGCCTCCTCCTGCCTGTAGCATCTCCCACTGCAAACAACATCTGTGTTTTGGATCTGCCACAGCACTTAAGCAGACGTGCAAACTCCTGCCGGCCACGTCATGTCCTCGTATTCAGAGCAACTGACAGCAAATGATGCATGATGATGTCCCGCGTGTGTGTGATCCTCACTTTCTGACACAGCTTCAAGGGACTGTCTTAGTTTTTATGGTTCAGGTGAGACTCTGGTGTAGGTCAGGTTTTGGATAAGGATCGGATACTAGATTGTGATAGTTCAGGTTTGGGGTTAGAGGCTGAGATAATATAGAAGAAGTGAAGATGGTATGTTTCCATAAAGCTGGGTAAGACCAAACTGAAACTCTTGTTTTAACTCTAATGCATTGTTGTTTTAAATAATGTTAGGGCTCACTAGAGGACTGCACTGCTGGGTGTGTTCACTGGCTAACTTGCTGCCAAGCTGCTTCAGATTATTTGAGTGTGAATGTAATTTACAGTACTTGTTTGTGGATTCATAATCCCACTTGTCACATAACTTTGCAGAGCTCAGATCATGTCTTGGGCGCCGTTACCCCTGAACTGTTGTGTCCTCAAGATCAATTATTTAATAATCTGGGAACACAGATGACACATTTCGATCAGGACTCAACTCTCTTCCTTTATAGGGTTGCCAAACGTTCCGTAAAATAAGGATTTGTTCCGTATTTCAAAGATAAAACACGTGTTCCATATTGAACAGATACAGAACCCACTTTATTCCATATTTTTTAATATCAAGTCGGTGCAAAACCATGACAGATTAGTCCACTAATGAAGATTGAACAATTTGTATGAGGAAAAATAAAGGGTGTAACATGTTTAAAGTGCAATATGTATACAGTATGACTGAGTTCCTTATTTTATTATCAGGAAGTTGGCAACCCTCCCTCCTTAGTCACCCTACATTTGTGTTTTTGTTTCACGTACATTCTTCAAGATCATACATGAGATAACTCAAGCATAAGAACACAGCTCGGGCAAATTCACAGAATATATATCTATTTATAGTAGCCCTGGTCGTTGATATGCAACTGGCCCAGAGCTGATGTTCCTCACATTAGAATACATCTCCGTGCATTGCTGCCTGTAGGCATCATCACAAATAACTGTTAAAATTGGTTTTCCATTTCAGAGATGCAGCTAAGCGCAATCTCTGCTTCTACGTTGTTCACTTATCACACTGAGCACCGGATAACGCCACAAACCAATATGCAACAGAGTTACAACAGTCCTTATTATCCTTATTATAACGACACTACTCAAAGAACCGTGTTCCTCCTTACCTTCAACTGAGTTCAGCAACAGGAGAAAACTATTCCACTTTGCACATGCGGCCTTCAGTTCAGTGAAACTGGAACCGAGGGCTTCAAAGGTCCAGTGTGTGAAAATAGGTGAATTCAGAATGGTGAGACTTCAGATTGTAACAAATAAAAGACTCATCCACTCATCCCTCCTTTTACCATATGTGTCAGGGAACTACAGTGACCTTTGCATTACAGAAAATGTCATTCCAGTCGGTTTTGGTGTATTCTCTGACCGGTTTGTCCAACGAGGCTGCGGCACAGAATGGCAGCCTCCATAAAGCAAGGCCCTTGACTAAAGTACATATAAAAGGCATAAGAATTAGAAGAATTTGTCATTTGTCAAACCCAATTCCCAATTTTTAAGCTATTGCACGCTTATACAAACATAGTTTAGTGTATTCCAGCTAATAAACCCTCCTATAATCTTACACACTGGACCTTTAATGCTTAAATAGATGCTCAGACACAGTGATGCCTATGGTTCCCTTGATACCATACAACTGTTCACCAAGCCAGCAATTGAATTCATTCTTAATCTATCCGTTTCTGTCATTGTGTTGCCGCTTGTCATCGTGTTTGTCCTGCATGTGCTGTTAAAATGCGTCTTGTCATGTATCATGTTCCAGTCTCAGCCTCCCGTGGATGTTCTTGCTCCCGAGTGAGTGTGTGCTGCTTGTAGGTTTTTGGATCTTGGCTGTGACTGGACGTGTACTGTATGGTACTTTTTCTTGTGTCACACACCTGCTCCTCTTGTTAGCTCTCGGTGGTCACATATGGTCCTGTTGTTCTCTCCAGAACAGGCCACCAGCAGTGCAGGGGTCGCTTCACAACGGCCAGTCCCCACCCTGCATGAACCCTGCCTTGATGAACGCTCCCTGGGTGAGAAGGGGGTAGATATTTATTTTTTTATCCACCCCATCCAAATTGCATACTGTATCATCCTGTAAATCCACCGATGTCATTATCTTGGTGCACTGTAATTGCAACTGTAAATTTAACATGTAACTCTCTGTGTTTTGATGACGAAAATGAAAATGACATATTCTGTTATTGGATCTATTGGATAATTGAGACATAGTTCTTTGTGAAAATCAACCATAATAGAGAAGAATACTATATCTGCAGAACGCAGTGGAAGGCAGAAAATTGCTCTGTGAGCCATTGCATTTCCCTGGGGACAAATTCAGTATTGGATTTAATTGAATTTGGGACTATTTTATGCTGTGAGGGATTCAAATTTCCTCTTTCCAACTGAAAAAAAACCCTCGATTGATATTATTACTACAACTTCATGACCACGAATACTGTTTTGTTACATTATAAATATGTTTGTTTACCAAATAATCTTTAATATCAGCAGCTTTACACAGCTTCTCATGTAATATAAGAACATTAAAGTCATGCTGATATTACAGGCCACAGATTGTTTTGTTTGCACGACGAAATGTGATTTAAAGTGTAAAAAGTGCATGGAATTTACGTTGAAATGAAACCTACTTTAAAAACTGAGGTTAGCAGAATTAATAGCCTTAATTTTTCTTAAATTTTTTTTTGGTGATGTTAGGAATTTGGTCACAAACATCGTTATCCTAAAAATGAACCTATTTACCTGCCATAAACTGTAGAGTTCATTCATTCAATCATTAATTCATTCATTCATTCATTCATAAGAATGCTACAAAAACCTGAACTCACAACCCTGATCAACAAAAATGATTATAGGATCAATTATTTTGATACATATTTGTTTCATAAACAGACAGAAACTCGGAAGTATTTGCACATCAAGAATATGAGAAAAAAATAGTATATGTATAATAATGTGTATATTGTATAATAATAGTATAATGTATAATGTGACAAAATAGTTTTGTCACATTATACTGTGTATATGTAACTGTCACACTTGATACACTATGATAATGCTAAATATAATATACATGTAGTCTAGTTCTGTCCAGACAACAGTAATCTCAAGCCTCTGCTTAGTTTTTCAATCAGCAGTCTGTCTTCATCCCCCTCTCTTTGTCCTTGCTCTTCTTTTTCTCTCATGTCCTCCTCCTCTTCCTCCTCCCCTTTTATCTGTCTCCTTCCCGCTCACAGCAGTACCATTACCAAGAAGACGACTCGCCGCCCCTCGACCAGGGATTCCCACGGCTTACCAATGAGGCGCGCTCTCCCGAGCTGGTGCACGTGTCTCAGAAGAACCTGTCTGAGATCGAGAATGTCCACGGCTACGTGTCCCACTCCCACATCTCTCCTCTCAAGGTCAGCACTCGCACTAAATCCTCTCCTTTCACCATAGAGACCATGATCCTCTAACCTTCATCCCAATCCAGCACCATGAACGTCTGCCAACATGGCCTCTCTCTCGTTTGCCCTTTAGCTACAGTACATTTAGGAGAAAGTTTCTTTCTGTGTTTTTATTTCCTTATTGACCTTTATATTACAAGGAAATCACACCAAGATTATAATATTTAGTACAAGTCATTTAGCATACATACTGTAACTGGTTGTAAGGAGTGTTTGTTATGTGACAGATAATTGGATAATAAGAAGAACCAGGAGGAAGACTGAATTCAGGACAGTGTGTTACTTTTTCTCAAGGTCGATCTGTCTTTTCTGCTTTTGTTTTCCACGTGAAAGCAAACACACTTCTTGGTTTCTGCTGTTCTTGCTGTGACTTTGTAGTTTTCTGAGTGTCATTGGAAGACACACTTTTTTTTCTTCCGCGTCGCTGCCTTTCTGCCGTCACTCCTTGCACACACATTGTCTGGATTCATGAAGTGCCATTGACGTGCCTCGGTCTGGACCCTGACGCCTCTGTCTCTCACCGAGGCTGAATGAACCCAGGTCAATACAATGATTGTGCTAAAGATGGAGGCTGTTTGTACGCGTTTGTGCCAGCAGAGGGCGACATTGTATGTGAGGAGAGTTTTTTTTTATTGTGAGTGCAGGTTTGTTTCAGTCAGGGCCGAATGAATCGTGTGCATATTTTCTGTGTCACTTCACAGAAGCACGGAGAAGAGAAGAATTCGTTCATGATTTTTTAACTGAAACGCAGAGTGTCACAGCAGAGCGGAGAAAAAATAAACCTTGTGCAGAATAAAGCTGTCATTGCAGGCGTATGAATTGTGACCAATCACAGATAAGAAGGTCGCTTCATTGTTTCCGTCTGCTCATTTAAGTTTTACTTAAGCTTGACTCTTCCTCGCGTCTTCATCTACTCTTCGGGAAACCTCGAGTCCTGGACTGGAAACACTATGGATTAAATAAGCCTTAAATTAAATCATATAATTTAGTTTTGGAACATTTAACCAAGCATTACACATAGAAATGTGTTTCTTTTTAAGTTAGTCTAAACTTAATTTAGAAATGTCAAGGAGGAGATTGTGAGGGAAGGAAATTAATTTTCTTTTTTTTGTTCTTTAAAGTTTAATTAATCTCGTACACAGTCACTCTGATCGCATGCGGCAAGTAAGAAGCAAAGTCTGTTTCCATTATGCATCTTTGGGTTGATTTTGTTTGAAATGATGTTGCTTAGAAAGCTTTGGATTGGAGACTTTGTTTCTGCTGATTGTTAGAGTTCTTTATTTCTCTTTGTGTTGATGCATTAATGATTGTGTGCTGCTCTAATGGAACGCCAGCAGCTCTGTCCGTTGTCATTAATCATTAGAATCTAACATTATTTTTATTTCTTTGCACATTATTAACACTCATCTATCAACATTGCAACAGTGACCTTCTATTGTTTTTGCTCTTGTGCTGTCAGTCCTTGACGGGAATATGTCTAAACATCCACCGAGTGAGAGGCTCTTCCTCATAAATAGAAATAATGCAGGAAGCCTGAGTGATCCACTCCACATCATCCTCATGCAGTCTTAACCCATTTTGAATCCTCCCCACTCCCACTCCCACTTCTTTCTCTCTCTCTTTACCCAAGTATACTGGCTAGTGATGTTGTCTCTCGTTTCTTACCTGCAGCCTGCACTGGTTACCCGTTTTGATCTTGCATACCCGAGTGTGACCACAGCAAACTACATGGCAAGTTTTATTTTATGTTATGTCATTTTTATTTGACCTCAGGGAAGGGGAAACCCTAGTCCCTTGACCGTTTTTGTTTTTTTGTGTATTCTTCACTCCTCCTTCGTTATGTCTGGGTCTCTTAAGCCCAGATGATGCTGCCTTGCTGTTGCATGGATTTTGCTTTTTGGTGTTTGGTGTCCATTCCCTGAAGAAGCAGGCTTAATTTTTTTTCAGCAGGCATTTTTGGCCTCTTTGTTTGTCATGATACTCGTACTGAGTTAAAGTTACCCCCCCATGTGTGTTCGTGAAACCTTTTGCTTGCCATCAAACCCCATGTGCTTGTCGTGGTGTCACTGTGATCTGGTGTTAACTTGTCTCGATTAATAACCCTATTATGCTGACTTAACCTACACTACACTTGAGACACATATGTGATGATGAACGCAAAGCCAATTTAACGGCGTCAATTTTCTTTTAATTGCGAGATTAGCGTTCTTTTGGCCGAGCAAACGTTGTAGGTTTTTTTTCACATGCTGTTGCAACTCTCCTCTCTTATTATTGTGCGGCTTTCACAATAAGGAATAACTCAAAATATGCAGGGTGACAGAGATATTGTCTCAATAAAAAACAAAACATTTCCACTTTTCTATGTTGATAAGAGCATTAAAATGAGAAAAAATAATGGGACATAAAGAAATCAAGGGACATTTAGAATAGATAAAAATGCGCGATTAATTGTGAGTTAACTATGACATTAATGTGATTAATCGGAATTAAATATTTGAATCTTTTGACAGCACTACTTTAAGTTTATGATAGTAATATTTAAGTGGGATATACACTTTGTAAGGTCTATTAGTATCTGCGATACATCTCTTTATCAGTATGGTCAGAATACGTTTACAAGTGATCAATTGGCCAGGGTCTTGATTAAAATGTTCCGATACAGTATTGATAGCTGGACTTTGATAGTGATTCCCGAGCGATACCGATTTTATTTGATTCATTTTTACAAAAAATGATGACGCATTACATTAAAATGATTTAGTTTTCGCTGACCCAGTTGTCTTGAGTCCAATTTCCGTCACATTTATCTTGTGGACTGCAAGTCTCGAGTCAGACACCAACACTGTCTGATATTAGTCAAACAGCATGTTGCATGCTTATCTGCTGACTGACACTGATGAGATTAACTCCTTATTTACAGAAATGTAATATCAATTGGCAACACTTTTTGATTATAAGTGATTACCTATTGATACCTAGTCGATACCAGAGAAGTATTGAAGTTTGATACCCAGCCCTAGTGATCAATAAAACAGAAGAGATCGAGGGGTCAAGTTAATGGTGCACTCCATTTGGTTAGTGTCATTTGTGCATGTGTCAGCGTTGTGTTGTTGTTGTTGTTGTGTCTGCAAGAAAGTCTAAATGGCCTGTTTGTTGTCCATATATCGTTAGATGTTGGTTGGATTTGACTGTGTATATTTTTTGAAGGTGGACATCTGGATCTTAAGTTATCAGAGTAACAAGCTGAGCAAATGTTGGCAGCAGCTCGACACACCGGGGGCGGGGGGAGGATATAAAAAATGCTGTATTTTTTTTTGCTGTGTTGTCTGGCACTTTCTCCTGTACTCTGTTTTGAAACGTGTCCTTCAGTGTTGAGCCCTCAGTATGTTAAAATATTTGAATTGTTTACACTGACAAAAAAAACGGAAGAAAGACTACATCTTATTGCTGGTTTGAGACTTTAACAATCTCTTGAAGAATCAATAATGAATACGGAGTAACCGCAAGCTCCTCTTGATTATTTTTCTTTTTTTTTGTCCCTAATTCACTAAGTAAGTAAATAGTGTGAAAATTTGCCATGCTGGACGTTTATTTTGTATTTTCCCTCAATTGAGTCTGTTGAGTCATAGAGGGCCGAGTAAACTGCGTCAACTTTGTCGTCATCTCGGCGCACGTGGTTTAGGTTGCTTGGTAACGACAGCTGCAACAGGAGTGCAGTCCCAATCCGCCTTGAATGAATGAAAAAAAAAAAACACGTACAAAAGGTATTTTGTACACTTTGAGACGCTTCATCTGGAAGAGGTGAAAATGCACACAGCAGTCACAGCAGTAAATAACTGCATTAGCGGTGAACTCAATGCAGAATGAAGCCCTCTTTCTGCTTTCGAGTGCTTCTTGTGTCTTCTTCCTGTGATGTAGTCACAGTTGGTTGTATTCCAATATGTCCAATATTTTTTTATTTGACCTTTTCTCAGGACATACATCATGAGTCACATCCCAGATTTCCTCAAGGACAGTTACAGCATGAGCTTCATTGTTTGGTTTAACTTCATAGGAAAGATTTTGAAAAACAGATCATGAAGGTGACATTTGGGGCCAAAAGTGATCAGATTTACAAATATACGGTAATGTAGAATTGAGCGTCTTTTGTCGGGGGATGTTAACGATGATTATTATTAGTTGTTTAACTGCCGTTAAGAATTGCAACCATTAAAAACCCATAAATAAATCAACTGACAGTGTCTGTTTTGTTTCACTGCATGTACATTTTTCGGACTCGACGTGCTGTGTGATTACTTTTTATGGCAGCGTAGGCCGTACATCAAACAAGTGCAAACACAGTTAGCAGCAGCAGCAGAAGTCACAGTGGACAACAGTGCAGCTATAGCCGTATTGTGACTCCTTGGGGCTGAAACAGAAGTAAAAATCTTAATCTGTGACAATTTGGAAACATCTGTGAATAAAGGGGAGGTTGTTTTTCTGTACATGGACTTACTGACTCAAACGCATGTGGTTTATTGCTATTATTGTCAAAATTGTTTGCTTCGTTAGTTGCATTAGCACAGTTATGTGAGCAATCACAAGCCTAATTTTGTGTAAATGTGTGTGTCATTGTGTGTTCTGGGGTCACAGTTTTGACTAATGCAGAGCAGGGGAAAGTGAATTTTAGCAGCAGCTTGTGTAAAATTTAGCAACTGAATATCCCTCACCTCACCCTTCCCTTTGTTTTGTCTGTTGTGGACTATTGTAAATTCATGGCTGGTCCAAAATGGCTCCTGACATTAATATAAAACCTGGCTTGCATGATTACTGCAGCGTGGCAGACGTGCATTCCCCAGAGTGAAAACTTTCATGTAAAAGGTTTTTTTAAAAGCTTGTATTGCATTTTAAGTTTTTCTCAATTTGATATCTGATCCAGTGTTTTTGACCAGTATCAGACAAATACAGAGACTTAAAGTATCGGCCCATCCCTAAAGAAAATGCACAAAATGTGCATATTTATTTGCTTTCTTTGTAACTCATCACTTTATGCCGTGCTGACCGTACAGAGGATGCACTGTTCTCGACATTTTATCGATTTAATATGTCACGGAGTAGTTGGAAAAACAAATCAATATTGAAGTTAAATATAAAATACATAGTTTTGGGAGTGGTTAGCACTCGTGCCTTTGCAGCATGACTTTTTCCCACAGTCCAAAAACCTGCAATATGGGGATTAGGTTAATCGGACGCTCTAAATTGACCGTGAGTGTGAGAGTGGATGGTTGTTTGTGGCCCTGTGATGGACTGGCGATCCGTCCACGGATTACCCCACCTTTCACCCTATGTCAGCTGGGATTGGCATCAGCGCCTCCCCTGACCCTCATGTGGAGGATAAAGCGGTAGATGATGGATGGACATATAGTTTTGAACATAGTGGCTGTTGCCTTGCAGCAAACACACCTAGGCTTCAGAACAAGGGCCTCTCTGTATGGAGTTTGCATGTTATCCTTGTGTGTGCGCATGGGTTTTCTCCAGTTTTCCCCACCCCACAAGTCCAAAATTGCCTGTAGATGTGAATGTGAGAGTGGGTGGTTGTTTGTCTCCGTTTGCCCTGCGATGGCCCTGCGACCTGTCCAGGGTCGACCCTGCCTTTCGCCCTGTGTCAGCAGGGATAAGCTCCAGTGACCCGCGACCCTCATGTGGAGGATAAAGCCGTAGACAATGGATGAATTAATGAACACATAGTTTAGCTTCTGTGGGTTTTTCAGCATTGTCACACACATTCATCTGCTTTGATAGCTATTGACTTTCTCTTGTTGTAATTTCCTGGTGGGTTGGTTCTCTCACCACGCTGTGACTACGAGTATACTTAATGTGAATTATTGGGGATGGCAAAATGAGTAAGACGAGTGTGCCGGGACAGGGAGTCCTGGTCGTGTCCAGGACTACGGTCTCTGTGCTCAGGTTTTTTTTTTTGTTTCCTCTCAGCCTCGGGACTTTTGAATGAAAAATCGCCTTAATACAGCTGGTGTAATTGTGAAGGCAGCAGGGAGGCAAGAGTTATAGTTTGTCTGTGACCTGAGGAAGTGCAAACCCCCTCCTTCACTGGCCAAATCAAGCACCACAGACTGGAGAGTGTGACTCAGCGTAGACATTATTGATTCAAAGTGCTGCATTGTTAATCGATTGCCAGCCTCTTTCCATGGTAATACCAGCTTGTAAAACCACATGCATTTCTCTGGCAGCAATTTCTTCTCCGTCAGTCAGGCAGAGGCGAGCAGGTTTGCACATTTTCTACACCGTCAGTTGAAACACCGTACATTAACGGTGCATGAGTTATGTGAGCTGAATAAAACAATTAGTGCCTTTGCATATTACCCCTTTGTGGGACTAATAAAGCGTTATCGTATCTTATTTGGAAAAAATAGTGATCCACAAGCAGCAGCAGCAGCAGCATTCGGGGCTGTAGCTGCACTGTTGCACGGTGCAATGTCAAGGCAAAGGTGCAGCCAAGAAGCCGTGCCGCTACCTAATCCATACGGGAAAACCCCAACTTGTTTTGCAGATGTGCAAAGTGCAGCCATGTCCTGTCAAAGCGATTTACTGCAGTTTCGGGGGAATCATAAATAATGTCATGTTACATTTTTAGTAGTTCTTATAAAATAATGCCTAATCTTTAATTTTTAGGTTATTTTTGTTTTTAGTGGCTATGTGAACATGGAGTCTCCTTACATGAACTCAGCCTATCTTACACATTGCCGCTTTTTTACTACTTCCTGCATCGGCCTTTGCCTTAACACTATATATAAATAGTAATCGTAAATGTAATTCATTACTTTCCACCTCTGCCTTAGCTTCACATTCATTTTGTTTCCATGCAAATTGATTTATTTTCCTGTTAATTACCTTAGTGCTTTGGTTGATGTGCGCTCTCTGCTGGTAGGAGACAGAACTGCACCGCATGCAAAGTTTCCGTTAATTTGTACATTTTGAATCGTAAAAATTCTCAACGGCAATTATTTGACTCTGTGACCGATAAACAGCACTTTTATGAAGTTTTATGGCCGGCTGTGGGTCACAGAAGTCAGAGCAACAGTTCACTCTCCTTGGAGTGAGATTGCTTTTTCTGATGCACTCCCTGTTGTCATAATTCCTCCTCTCTCGTCTTATCCACACAATGGGAGGCCCTGATTGCCTCTCAGATTGGCTTTTCAAGCCACCGCGTGTAAGTGGCCGACATTGATAACAATAACGCCACTAACTGTGCAGCAATCAGGATCGGAGAATCGTTTTCAGTCCGATGTCGTGCAAATACACTTCCGTCCTGAAGACATTTTGTTTATAGTTGGTAAATAGCTGAGGGCTTTTCATTCAAGGCTCACACCAACTTTATTGTAGGATGTTTCTCAGCCTTGTGTACAGAAACGGTTTGTTTTTATAGCAGAGGCAATTCGAGGGGTTTGATGAGTCCTGTGTTCCTGTGAATATTTTTATTTGGCAATGTAGTGTGTACAAATGATTAAACATGACAAAGACAAACACAGGACACGTCATAGCGAGAAGAGTAAATAAAGCAAAATACAGCTATTTGTCTCCATATAATTTACAGCCGTCTGGATTTGTGATTCATGTTTACAAAAAATGTGAAGCCAGTCTGTGATGACAAAATCATTATCTTAACAAAATGCGAGGAAAAGTGGTTTGAGCGTGTTTTACATTCATTTTAAAGGTAGGGTTGGAGACCCTGGAAAAACAGTTTTGAATTCAGAAGTCCAAGCGCTTGTCTTCAGACTTCCCTCCTCCGAAGCTATGCCTCCAGAGCACAGGAACGCGCAAAGAACGAAGATTCACGAGCACTTTTTTGGATACATGAAAAACAACGCTATGGAGATACTACTGTAGTTCAGTAAACTCTAAATCACTCTTGATAATAAGCATATAAAGATGAGTTGCAGTGACAGTTTTCCAGAATGACGAGCGATGTCGAGGAGAAGTCTTCCTGACGAGTGTCTTTTGTCCTTGAAACTAAAAGCTAAACGTCATAATGGCACAAAGTAGTTCCGTCACTCTGAACCTGTACAATTTCAGTCTGATGTATGCAGGTGACACTTTTATGTGAGGGCGGTAGATTGTGTTTTATATTGCAGGGTTCCTTTTATTGATTGATTTTGTGTTTGCGGAAACACCGTCCCTGTCACGGCACAGACAGCGGCCCAATCACGCACACACAGGCAGGTCGGTGCTTTCATGACGAACGTTAACGTGCCCACAGGCAGATGGGTGAATAATGAGCAAGCAGTCGGGATCCTGTGCAGCAGGAAGACTCGTAGGAAACGTGTACACAAGTGAGGTGACAACAGAGTGAACACGCACTGGACAGGCAGGAGGCAGAGGCAGTAAGAAATTTAAAAAAATAAAAGAGAAAACGAGTGCAGACACACAGGCAGAGGAGCAGAGGAGCGGACGGTGACAGCTCCTGGCACAAAGTCAACAAGAAAGGCCAGAGTGCATGTTTTTGTGCAGTGACTTGGGTTATTTCTTTATTTTATGATCTCTTGTTAGTGTTTTATTTTCA
This sequence comes from Solea solea, assembly GCF_958295425.1. Lineage (NCBI taxonomy): Eukaryota > Metazoa > Chordata > Actinopteri > Pleuronectiformes > Soleidae > Solea > Solea solea. The sequence continues at coordinate 18,833,083 of NC_081137.1, read as the reverse complement.
GCCCATTCAACCATTTTTTCTTTCTAATTTAAAAAAAAAAATTTTAATCACTACTCTTCTGCTCCTCCTCATTGGGTTGCCCATTCATGACTTCTGCTTAGAGCTCATACAAGTATTCGATTAATCGATTATTAAATGAATGGTCAACTATTTTGATCATCAATCAACAAGATTTCGGATTGTTTTAGCTTCTTGAATGTGAATATTTTCTTCATTTCTTTGCGTCAGATAAAGAAAACATTAAAAGTGAAGCGTTTAGATTTCTGGACAAAACAAGACATTTGAGAACATCATCGTTTCCGGGTTTGACAAACACCGACTAACATTTTTTAACGTTTTTCTGACATTTTATGGACCAAACGATTACTCGATTCATCGTGAAAATAATTCTGATTCATGGAAATAATGGTTAGTTGCAGCTCTGCTTGTGCTCTTCGTTTTGGCTAAAACATCAGGAAATTATATCCAAGTCATCTGCATCCATTCTACCACAACTGAAAACACACACACACTCACAGAAGTTACATTTTGATTTGAGGTTCACAAATAAAGAAATAAAAATACAAAAGATTGTGCAAGAAACTGAATCTGTTTGAAAGAAAGAATCACTCAGACGAGGAGAAAATCTCTGGACTGGAGGAGGAAATGGCTGGTGGTCGACTGCAGGCTATCTGTTGCTATTTAATAATAATACATTAGATAATGATAATAAAAAAAAAACAATCTCATAATATTACTACTTTATTCTTGAAAGGTTATTTTATTTTATTTTTTTCTCCCTCGTACGTTGAAAATGAAAATAAAATGCCGGGACGTCTTTCATTAGACCGACAACAAGGTGGAACTGAGACTGAAAGAAAGCATTAACGCCACTTTTCATTGGCAGCTAATTGTGATAGGAGCTGCGTGTAATTACTTAAAATGCAGCACACAAATTCTCTTTTGTCCTATTGTCAGTTCATCACTCCTAGCTTTCAGGAGCTTAGGTTTGCAGACCTACATCCTATTCCTTATTATGCTTCATCATAGAATTAGCTGCTGGTCCTGAAAGTGCACCTGCTTCATTTAAAGTGCTGTTATATTAAGGCACAGTGCACTTTCCATTAAGACAATACAAATCCAACTCATCACAGTCATAGAGGAATTTGACAGAGCCAAATATTGGCTTACATGGCCTTTTCTGTGAAGTAGGTTCACTACAAGGAAATTATCCAACTGGAGGTTGCACAGAAGAGTCCATTTATCATAGAAAAGTGTGCATATTCTTTACACAGCTGATCAAACGGCACTCTTTTTTTTCTTTTCTTTCCCTAATTATGTCTAGACTTCAGATCTTCAAAGAGGTTCTTAACAATGTCTGCAGTCCAGGTGTCCCTGTTACCGCTCTCACACATGATCAGGTACTGGTCACGTGTTAACTGATAATTACTGCTAACACGTGCAACTTTCTATTTTACTGACTTCATACAAACCTCTTTTTACTAATACTAATAAACCTCACAGCACATTTGAATAGGAATGAATAAGTGAATGATCAAGAGAAATGACTGAGTTTTAAAAAGCCCAAACAGTTAGTGGAATCTAAAGAAACAGACCATTGCTAATAGTTTGTTGTTGAGAGCCTCGCTGGACCGTTAACATCTTGCTCTATGTTTTAAATTCTCACATACTGATGATATGAAAGAGCATGTTGGGTGTTAGTCGATTACAGTGATCAGAGTCCTTCGTGGCCCAGGGCAGACCAGATTTAGCCCTTAGTGCTCACGCCGCATAGATCTGTGCAGTGTGCGCGCTTGGTAAATTGCTGTCGGAATGATGCACAACTCCTTATATGGACATCCTGGGCGTGTGTGCGTGTTCATAGGTCACATTCAGGCTTTAAAAAATGTGTTGTTTTTTTTGTCTTCTTATGCGTTGTTGAGTCATTTTATATCGCATTTTTAGTAGCGATAGTTGTGCAGAAGTCACAAAATTAGACCGTTTTTCTTTTTGTTCATAAAAACGAGCCAGTGAACTTTGAACTGTGACGTATTTCCAAATTTCAAATTCAATCCGATTTTAAACCCTTTCAGTACTGTTTGCTCAGGTGTGTTTATATAGAAAATGAAATTTTTTTTTTCTTCATCAGATTGCCTATAGGTTGTGCTGAAAAAAAAGCATATAAGACACTCTATATTTCTTATAGCCTCTGTATATACTGTGCATTTTAACATAGTAATGGAAAAAAGCAGCCAAAATGCTCTTCATACTCTGCCGTCACGTGGGGTTAAGTGCAAGGTTATTATAGTTAACGAAAACTAACGGAAAATAAAATTTTAGCGCCCCCACCCCTTTTCCTTAATCGTAGGCGGAACAGGAATACTAACATGGAATGGAATTGGTGTCGAGTGTCTGATTAAAGTTCTGCACAAAGGAGATTAAAGTGCACGTTTGTAGCGTCAGTCAACAAAGACGGATGCAGTAAAATGTTCTCGTCAGGTTTTTTGAGGTCAGTATAAAGTGTAACTGCATATTTGCCGCCTATCAACCATCGACAGTGTCGAGAACGACATCCTCATTTGTCAGACAAAGGCTTGTTTCAATATCAGCAAGTCAACACGTGAGCAAAGGGAAAAGAGAGGAGGGGAAACACAATGAGCCAAAAAATGCAAAAGTGTGAGTGGCCTTTTCTGCTGATGCTCTTCACAAGTTCCCATCAAAGCGAGATTGAACATAATGACGCCCCGCAAATAACCCCACAGAGTCACATATATCGCCATCTGCGCGAAAGGTACAGTGCTTTCTGCCCACTTTCACACACACCATGAGATTCCCCCCAAAGTGATTTGCCGTTAGTGGTTTTTCTGCAAGAGGTCAATTTTGTCCACTTTATCTATTTTCCCTTAACATATATATATTTTTTTCTCTCTCCTCGTCCTCGCTGATGGGAAAGCCATCTGCGAAACGAAAATGAACACGAATTAGAGGCGGCGACAACATGCGGAGAATAAAAAAATAAATAAAAATAAGATTAGCAAGCATTTCTTTTATATTGTCGGAGGAGAATTTCCGACAAAACAGAAGAGCGGATAAAAGAGGTCAGCTCTCAGACAGAGGAAAGCAAAATGGAAAGCCATTGAACAGAACAGCCATTAGTCCCAAACAGAGTGCTGTTGTACCTTCTCAGATCATGAGATGGAGTCTGGTTTTAGCTGAAGGCTGCGTCTAATGCGGGGCACGTTGGATTTGCGATGACCCTTCTTTTATTAATTCAGGCTTTTAAAGAAGAGTCTTTTTTTCTTTTCTTTTTTTTGGAGCAGATGTGGCTTTAATTCATTTCCATTGTCCCCAAAAAGAGGTCCCATCTAACCTTTTAATAAAAATGGTAATAGATGGTTTAAAAACAACATATAATATCTGCACATTTTGACAACACTGCACTGCTTGAAGCATCTTATGTACATTTGAGGAATAAATTTAGCTAAAATACCATGAGTCTGAGTTGTTTTGCAGTAACTTGTGTTGGATAACCTGTGCCATATTCTCATAACAATAATGTCGGATGTGTATATAAATACCTAGGGGAATACTTTACAGTTGCTGTCTTTTTTTCCCCCCACTTCCTGTCTGTAGCTGCTGTCAGCACCACCCCCCACCCCCTGCTCCCCCCCGTCCCTACATCACTTAATGAACACATTGGATGAGAAGGGGGCATTCATTTCAGGACAAAAACAGCTTAACTTCATGAGCAGAGCGGATCGCACTCTTTGTAGACTGCTACTAAAGGATTTCACTGACAGCAGCTTTAACTAATAGTAATCCTAGTTCGAGTAAACAAGACAAATATGTAAATTATTTCAGGCGATGGAGCGAGTGGAGAGAGTCAAGAACAAGTACTTGTGCTCATAAGGACACATATGTTAAGAGATATAGTCATTAAGTGCAGGATCAGGATTTTGGCCTGTAAACCACACTGTTATATTCAATATTGCTTCATCAGTTTCTTTTTTTTTCTTTCTTTTTTAAAAATTTAATTGAAGTGTCGTCCTTGAACTGAAGTGGGTTACGCCACTTTTATCTGCAGGACGCCCAAGTCATCGTCGTGATTAATTGTGTAGTATCTGTGGCCAAATGTTTCAGCCACATGGCCGTGTGGGCTGTGCTGTATGAATTAAAGGTTGACTTGGCCAGCAGTTCAACCTCACTTCGCACTGACCATATCGTCTCAGTTTGGCCAGAAAGCAGCAGTCGTTGTTCTCACACCTTTAACTGCAGTAAGTTTTATCCTTAAGCCTGATTTAACACATCAGCAGTAAAAGTTCTACGACTTTTTCTGGCAGATTGTCCCGTTATTGTGTGATAAGGATAGGACTTGTCTCTTTTATTTATTTATTTATTTATTCATTCATTCATTCATTTATTTATTTATATGTTTATTTCGGTAATGACATTTAGATCACTCATCACACAACCTTGTAGTTTACACAATACACATAACCGAAAGGGAAAGCGGGAGAAGCAAAGCTTATCTAGTCCCGCCCCCATTATCATCATACATTACATAATTATTTTTTTTCTTATGACATTTGACAAAGAAAAACATGTTAATTGCACTGATTTGAATACACGAGAACCAGAAGCATCGGCATGTTATTGCTTTAATTTGACAAGATCTGAAAGACAAACTCAGTAGCACGACAGAAATCACAATCATTAGAAAGCTATACTATAAAAATATAAATACACATTGATTAATCTCAGCTTGTTCAGTTAAAAAAAGGAGAAGCAAAAAAAAATCCAATACTAGAAAGCAAATATTTTATCTTTCTTTACTTTTGGCATATTTACTTACTCAGGGAGTCTGACTCAGCTTCAGCCCGCAGCTGAATAAAAAAAAACAAAAGCCATTTTGATTAGTGAAGAACCACACTGCAGCAGATTTAGATCATAATTATTATTATTATTGTTATCATTAGCTAAAAAAAATAACCCCAGAGGAAAAGTTTAGGTTTATATTGTATACAGTTCATGTTCATACTATGCAGGACAACAAAAAAGACCACTTATATTATGAGGAAAAAAAAAATACTTTTGCATTAATAAAAAGAAAAAATCCAGCTAAAGGTTCTCATAGATGCTTAAAGCATTAAAACACACCAATGCACACTCACCTGAGTGGGGAGAAAAATCCAGCTTTGGTGAGAGATAAATTCAGTTATTGAAATATGGATCTGCACTTGATATTTATTCTGCCATAATACAAAGTGTTAAAACACATTTTCAGCCACTAAATCAAACAAACTAAACTGAGACCTAAATATTTTACAGAATTCAATGGTTGCTGTTGCATTAGCACTAGTTAAAGCGTCAAGACAATTGATTTGGAATCACCTTGGGTTCTTTGTAGTGTGATCATCAGCACCACACTATACATCATCAAACACCCACCTCACACATGGACTTCTCACAACACCGATCTAAACCGTGATGATCACACACTCATGTTCTCATGTTGGCTCTCTTGGCATTACTTTGAACCGTTGGCATCGTCCACACTTTGCAACAGCAGTGTGTTTAATTATTTAACATATATACATGTCATTTCTTTACCTGTGTGTCTGTCCTTGATTGTGTGTCTCTTGTGTTTTAATGCGTGCAGACCTACGGCACAATCGTTCAGCAAGTTCAGGTCAATGGAGCGGCTCGATACGTCAATCTGGGTCAGCGCGCAGCTCTCTAAGCTTAACTGTTTGTGTGTGTGTGTGTGTCTGTGTGTGTACTTGTATTTGTTACCCCCTTCTGCGATTCCAAAACCTGGTCCTAATGAGGCAGACCCTCATTTCGGAGGAACTAGTTAAGTTTGGGGCTAAGATGTGAATTAAGATTAGGGATTTTTGCTTTGTTTAATCGGTACAAACGAATGGAAGTTAATGCCGTGTCCTAAGAAGAATAGCTTTGCAAGCTTGTGTGTGAGCGTGTGTGTAGTCTTTATAAGTACACATTGACATGATTAGATTAGCGATAGAGTATATAAATATATTACAAGTCTTTCCCCGTAACCAAACGGTGGCTGTTGACATTATAAGCCTCCCTGCTGTATGATTCTGCAGCATTCAGAATGCATTAAAACCACATTAGAACTGTGCTAAGATGATACGTTTTTTAAAAAAAACATCTGTCTGATCGATCAATCAGTTAATAATTGGCTACTAAAACTAAATAATAGCCATTAATCACATCTTTGATTGTATATTATTTGGTTTGAGTGAATAAAACTTCAGCTCCTCGTTGACAGTAAAAACTCTTTAATACCTTTGTTTTGTTTCAGAATCTCATCACTTGGAGTTTTGGCAAAAATTGATTGACATTTTTCACAATTATCTGACGCTTTATGGAGCAAATAATGAGTCTTTTACTCGAGATCAGTTACTCATTTAACCAGTTGCAGCCTCATCACCGTTTGGAAATAAACACATTAGTTATGTTTGGAGCAGGAATAGGAAAAGCATGGTGGTTCATTGAAAATACAGAAAAGTACTCTGAGCTGTGGTCGTCCGTATACTAAGCAGGGCTAATGTGTGTGGATAAGAGAGACGTGTGATGTTGTGTGTGTGGGGGGGGGGAGATGTCGAGTCAAACAAAGACGCGTGCAGAACAGGAGCTCCTCTCAGCTCCACTTGGTCTTTCATAAAGGTTTTGATGAAGGTTGTCCGAGCAGCTGGTTTGTTTGTGTGGCCTTCAGAGTTTTACAGTCATGTGTTTTGTGGTGATGTTTTAAAGTTGGCCGCGTGGATTTATGGCGTGACCCTGCACTGCGGTATCCTGAAAAAAACATCGATTTTAGAATATGTGGTTCCACACAATAGACTACAGAGAGGGAGAGCAGCAACAGTTATGCATTACCTATCTTTCACCATCAAGGTGTCTTTCACTCAGTCTAATTTTGTTATTTTCTTTCACTCCCACTCCCACAGGGAGGCTTTGCACAACAGTTAGCGATATTGCACCTTGATTTTTAAGAGCTATGCTCCGTTTCTCTTTCTTACTCTTATCAGCATCAATAACGGAGCCTTTACAACCCTATTTGGACTTTTCACCTTTAGTCAAAAAGAGATGTTTTCATCTGTTATTATAGCATCAGGGGAAATTAGGAACCAACTCTGCTGCAATAGTGAAAAAGTATGATTCAGCCACTTGAAGGAATATGAAATCACTGCCTCGTACCTTGTTTAAAGACTTCTGAGTCATGTATCACTTCAAAATATTTCCGCTCTAACATTTACCTTGCCGCTGTAGTAATGACCTAAAACGCTGTTTATTTCCTCATTTAAGTGTTAACCGCAATGAAACTGTAGCAGCATCACCAGTGCCAAAGTAAGACATGTAGATGTGAACGTCGTAGACTGTACGAGGCAAAGACTGGGTGTGCGTTTAATTTACACTTAAGATAAAGTAGAAAACATCACATCTCGTTAATATGAACAGTCTGGGGCCACACGGCGGATTTGTGGCTAGCAGGGTGGCCTTACAGCAAACTGAGGGTCTTTCTGTATGGTGATTGCATGTCCTCCCCTCTCAGCAGGGATTGGCTCCAGCATGTGGAGGATAAAGCTGTAGATAATAAATGAATGAGAGAATAAATAAACTGTCACTATTATATTCTCTCATATACAGTCAGTGGAAACATCTTTAACCTCTGATGTGAGAGAATGCAAATACAGGTGGCCGACCTCTCAAACAAGGCCAAGGGTGGGCGCCGTGAAATTTGCCTCGTCCCGATGACGCTCGTCTTCCCACACACACACACCATTCTCTCTCCCCCACACACACACACACACACAAACCCATTTGCACGCACTTACCACAACTTAAGTGAGACCCTGGGGACACAAGGACCCTGCACTCCAGATGGCTCTGCTTGACAGCCTATCACAACTCTCACCAGCAAATGAGGATCCTGCCGCCCTGGACCGTTCAACCTTGACACCCCGAGCTTTCAGCAGCAGACACGAAACAATACACACCTTCCCTCTAATATTCTGTCACTCCTGTTCCTTACCTAATATGTGCTGCCTTTACTGCCACATAGACTTGTGCTTAAATTAGTTGTTCCACAGTAAAAGTCCACATCTGTGGAGCCAAATGCATTCATCCATTATTTATCCCAATTTGTCCCTTTTGGGTTGTGGGTGAAATTGGAGCGGCACAACCCGGACAATTGGACAATTCTTGATGTTTCACTTGAGACAAAAGTCCGGTTGTTGGACTTTGCCCGACATCCGTAACTGAGCGTCGTCTGCAAAACGCCAATAAAAATCACACTGGCGACGTTCAAAATCAGTCCCCCAAAACGGATAAATGTTATACACGTTGTTAATAATCAATGAAGCAGAGAAAATGCAATCATCAAAGCAGCTCAGAGATTCGGCTTTGTCGGGTAAATGTCAAATGTATCAGTCTTTTTTCCGGAGAACTTTCTTAAGTTATCAGCCCTGTTTTACATTTCAATGATTAGCACTGATTGAAAAGGCACCATAATGTATATATATATATCTATATATATAGATATATAGACACACTAATGTTTAAAATTACCATTTATCAAGGCAGAAATCCATCTTTTTAATTGCCTCCTAGTGGTTTTGTGTGAATCGTCTGGAAGAGGATGAAATGAGTTTCAAGGAAACGTTACTTTTCTTTCTGACCCTGTGATGTGGTCCAGTGTGGCGTCCTGAGCAGGAGCTCTGAACCTCGGTCATCGGTTTGATCACTACAATAACATGTACTGACAGCAGCTGACCGGACCTATACGATGCTCGGGTTATAAGCTAATGGAATGTCAGGGTTCAGATAGATTTTCTTTCTCTTAAATGACAGGATTTTCATTGTGAATCGAAGAGTACTTGAGGTTGTGAAACAGTCATGAATGATAAGCAGTTCCATCCCGTCTAAAAGTCGAAATATCATTCACTTAAGACGCCGATGATAGATAGATAGATAGATAGAATTTATAAAATTAAAAGTACTACAAAAAGGTTTTAACAAAGGGGGAAAAACACTGGCACACGTAGGCCTACCCTGCAATAAACCACATAACTTTGTAGATCTCAATTTAAGTCTTATCATTATTACAAACGCCAGTTTGTAAGGTTTAGGAAGGCTTTTAAATCTCGCTTTTGACGTCCAGAGGCATTTTTTGCGTTTGACAAAATATCCAAACAGTTATTTCTCGCCTTGATCTCTAAATAAGAGGTGTTCCCTTTGAAAGAAATAATTTCAATCGAATCATTTAATTTATTTTTGGGCCAAGGGAGCCACTGCAGAGGGGCTGAAGAGCCAAGTATGGCTCTCGAGCTGTAGGTTGAAGACCCCTTTCCTACGACACGTGACTTCCATCTTTGCCCACTTATTATCGCTATGCTCACTAGAGGTGAAATATGAATATGAGTTCTTGTAAGATACTCATATGGGCTTTTGATTGGAGGCTTAATGGTAGATCTGGGTTGCTCACACCAACCAAACTTTTTAACATGCGGACCAAAATGTTACAGCAGATGTTCGAGATGAAGACCAAGGAGAAACCAAAGAATATTTATCCATAAGATGCTGTCAGTCCCCCGTTTTACCATAATTGAACACTCCGTTATTGGACAAATCAGAATAGGAGGAGTCGGGCAAAGAGAAAAACAACGCAGCCACGTCATCCTCCCCACCCTGTACTTAATCATTGTTCAGCTGTGTGGTGTCATCTTTCCTGGCAATTAGCTCGCAACGCTCCCACTCTTTAGTGACAGAAGGGCAGCCGTGCTATTACAGGACGTTAGTCCGGAATACGCTGTCAACACACACCCCGAATGGGAGGAACGGTCTATTTTTCCCCTCTCTCGTGCTTCTGTTGCAGGATCATTTGGATGCAAAGCAAGTCAGCCGGCTGATGAGAGAGAGGGTTAGATTTAAAGCCCAGAGGTAAAATACAGAACGTATTGGTCCAGAGAAAGATGAGGGAACTGCATGTGACAGCAGTGCTAATAAGACTCATTATGAGGTGTTGAGATGTCGGCCCCTGGCACATTAATGAAACACATCTTTACTTGTGATCTTTGCGGTTTACAGTGTACTGATCCTTCCTCTCCCCGCACCTCTTGTACTGCACAACAGCAAATGCATCTATTTCTGTTTTTAATCACATCACCTGCACCCAAAACCTTAAGCTTGATTTATCGTGGTGTGGGGTTGCAGCAAACCTTCGGAGACCAAGCCATTATGCAGTGTAATTACACATTGAGGCCATGGTGTTTTTTTTTTTTAAACAAGTTTCTGAGGCTGGTGGAGAATTTTGATGCTGTTGTCAGGACAATGGTAGAGACGGTGTCCGTGTCCACGTCTGTGACACGCATCCAGCAGACGTGTGTGTGTGTGCGCCGTCTGCTCACGCCGATCACCTCTGACTGCTGCAGTGAATGACAGCACATAAACATGGTGAGTGCGCAGCAGTCGTCGGCTGTGCAGCAACGGGACAAGGAGGAAAAAAGAAGTTGCCAGGATGTTACTCCTCTCACACAGCATTAATAACATAATACTGTCCCGCTGTAAGCTGTAATACAAAATAGACGTGGAGGTGCTCTGGGGAAAAGGGCCCAAAGTTGAGATTCTTACAGTATGATAACCTTCAGCAAAAATATCATGGAATTGCAATTACAACTCTAAAATGTCACCGTCTTCATACCATGGAAAAGTCAGTCGACTGATGTGTCTGAGGGACCGTGTTACTCACAACAAGTCCTCCAACTAAACATAACTATGGGTCGTTTTGGTCAACCCCTGCATAGGACCCATAGGTACCTTTTTAGCGTACCCTTTTTTTTTTTTTTTACCCAACTAGGCACAAGTGTTGGTGAGGTATCGTTTAAGTCTACAAAAAAAGACAGGGCTCGGCAGCAAGTTACAGACAATGACATAAAAAGAGAAATTAGGGTGCTGCGTTGTATCATGTGTAAAAGAAGCTGTGAAACCTATGTCACCCTAAGGTGCGATAATGCTGTTATTTATACTACTGCAAGGGGCTCCTATTTTAATTTTTGCATGCAACCCTGTTTTGTTGGAGGACAGTTACGCAACACCCCACACAGCCTCAGTGATTCCTGCACTTGATTAGTCATTAAAAACTGCTCATACTTCAGGGACATTATGACTAAAATATATACATCCCCAGTGCTTAGCACTCTTGTCTTCGCAGCAAGAAGACCCGGGTTCGAGCCCCGGTTTGAACGAGGGCGTTTCTGCATGGAGTTTGCATGTTCTCCCCGTGTGTGCGTGGGTTTTCTCCGGGTTCTCCGGCTTCCTCACACAGTCCAAAAACATGCAATATGGGGATTAGGTCAATTTGGACACCCTGAATTGACCGTAGGTGTGAGAGTGAGAGTGAATGGTTGTTTGTCTATATGTGGCCCTGCGATGGATGTGCTGGGGTTGGCACAGCAGACCAGTCTTCATTTGCTAGTGTTCTGGTAGATCAGGTGTGTTTTAGTAATACATGACTTAGAGTTCAGGCGGTGGCCACATCTCCTCTGTAACACTGAATCCAGAAGTCTTTGGGACAATGAGCTTACTCCTCACTGGATTTACAACGCCAGTAAACTCCAGTTTATGGTCTCAATCACTAGTTCGGGGTCTTCTTCAATACAGCATTTGAGTCAGACAGACCACGAAGCACAGCACTTATTTGGGTCTAGACAAGAGCAGGACATTTTTGGAGTAGCAAGTTTGGGTTATGATTGTTCCGTGAGAATAAACTGTGAGATGCAGCCTGCACAGACACTAAAACATGGCTAACACACTTCCTGTGTACCTGCAGTGACAAATGAGAAGGAGGAAGAGATAAGCTGTGATTTCTAATATAAACTCATATTACACATTACAACATATTTCAATATAAGAAGCTGTAGGTAGACATTAAACGGCTTTGTACAAGGGATGAGCCGATATGAAACTCGGTATTGGTATCGTATCAGCCCTATACTGGTCAGAATCCTTGGATCGGATATCAGAATTTTAGCTGAGTCATGTTGTCGGCTGCTCATTTTTTCTTCTTTATGGGAGAAGAATATGTGTTCCACTGTGACACTAATGGGTTATTAACAGCTTTGTCGTTTAAAAGGTGTAAACTGACTCTGTCTAACTGATAATGGTGTTGGTAGATACCCGGGCTTGTGACATCGGCATCGTTATTGGACGAGAATAAGTAATATCCGTCCATCCTTACTCTGTACGTCGCTTGTGAGCAAACGTTTGCCTTCCACATTTGGCAAAATTAAAGCGCGCACACCAGCTGCTCTCGCTCAGATAATGTCCAGATTGTTCATGCATTGTCTACTGTGAATCCAGAAAATCAGACAATACCGGGACAGAGACAGTGAGGCACTGTAGAATTGCTTGTCTTGACATAATAAGATGGGTTCTGTTGTGTGGAGACACCATTTGTGATGTTTCAGTCGTTTTTGCTCTGTGCTGTGATTTACTTCAGGAGGATGAGTGCTCTGCTGTCGTAGGTATCGTGACAGCAGAGCATCATGTGCCCACTCCTTCTCTCCCCCCCCCCTCCCAGCACCTCTGTAAACTGGGAGGTGCCAGCTGCGATCTCGTAGCAAGTTTCCATTGGTGCTCAAGATGCTGTTTCCACGTGGAAAGCATTAGTCCCTCCTCCCTTTCTCTTCCTTAACCTTTCTCTCCCTCTGTCTCTCTCTTTCTCCCTCCCTGCTCTTGCTTTTATGGTTAACAGAGACCTGACTTTGCTGTGCAGACGCTCTCTCCCTTCCTCACCATCGTCCTGTCTTTTCTTCCTCCCTCCCTCCCTCTGTGTTTTGCTCTCGCCTGTGCGCTATACTCCGCTGATAAGGACCACTCAGTCCAGATGGGCAGCAGTTAGAGCCATTTGGGCTGTCCCCGCAGACCAGAGAACATTATAATTGCACCTGTCACTATGTTTGCCTCTATTTGGTATGCCAAGAAGCTTGGGAGACGACTTGTACAGAACAGCCGGAAAGCTAAAATGCTGAAAGACAAGGTAGGTTTACTGCTGTGCATGCTTTAATGATTTATGGAAGATTATGAATGGGAGAAGACGCAGCATTGTGTCAGGTCTGTGTTAAATTACACAGCTGAGCTCTTCTTTGTATGTTTGCTGTTCCTCTGTGGCACTGTAATGCATGAGAGGTTTTTGGTTGGTGTGATTTACGTTGTGCTGCGGCGGCCGGTGATACTTCACTTCACCTGTTGATAAACAGTGTTGCTGACGTGTGTCAGCGATTTCACTCTGGGGGTAAATTACTTGACTTTGCTCAGTGATGTGCTTTTCTGCCTCATGTAATAGAGAGAATAAATATTGAAGGACAGTTTTCCTTTTTGTCTCGTGGAACTCAGAAGCTCATTCTACTTGCAACTTGTTCAGTAATAGCAGATTCACCTATCTCAGCTGCTCTGGCCCCAAGCAACATTTTTCTTCACCAACGTCTAAGGGAGCGTCTGCCTTTGGCATCGCCAAGCTTTGGCACCACAGACAGACAAGTGCTATATTCACCTGCTGAAGTCGTCACCTGACTGCAAGTTAACTATACAGAGAGAGATGATAGTTGATAGGACTATAAATACTGACATGGTTGCAGATCTGTGCACTTAATAATGTTTCTGTCCTTTTTTGACAGTGGTCACTGGCCTACAGTATTGAGATCTAATGAAACTGAGTGAGCACATGTCCTCATCTCATTGGATAGAACTTTCCCATTTTCGGACACTTCTGTTGCTTCTCTTTCAGCTAAAATACCAGTCATGCACGAAAGCTTTCCTCCAGAAACTTCCATTTTCTGGGAACATTTGTGCTCCAAAGTGGATGAAGCGACGTCTCCCCACCGGCGCCTGCACTCTTAAGGTCAAACTCGACACCTTGCCGGCTCCTTGTCAGGGTCTAACATGTCAGTATGTTGTTTGTTTTCTGCAACACTTAATTACCACGAGGCAACACTAATCTCTCCACACACTTACTGTGTGATGTATTGAGCTGTGTTGTCTCTAGGGTCTGCTAATAGGATTTAGACTTTGGCCTCACTTTCTTGTGACACACAATTTCAGCACTGTCTGATCAAGACCATCTCTTGTGGTTTCTTTTTTGCCAAGTTTTGTCACCGAAGTTAAAATTGAGTTTTAAGCTTGAATGAATTCACTTGTCAAAAGTAAAGATGAAATTGAATGGATGTAACATTAGCCTTGTGGCTGTGTTGTTCATCATGTACTGGTCCAGGTTTTAACAGAGCTGTACTGCACGTCCATCATGTCCACTTCCGTAGAGGCTGTATACCTCATTAGAATGAGAGTTACTCCACCTAAACAAAACAACAAAATCATTCAAAAGTCACCCACACTGGGTAAAAAACATAATTCTCAAAGGAGCTAAAGAAAAAACTACATCCGTCTTCTACCGTTTTATCCTCCACATGAGGGTCACTGGTGGCGGTGGTGCCAAAGGCGGGGGTACACCCTGGACAGGTCACCAGTCCATCACAGGGTCACATACTCACATATGGTCAATTCAGAGTGTGCAGTTTGACTACTCCCCAGATCTGCATGTTTTTGGACTGGACTGTGGAAGGAAACCAGAGAACCTTGGAAAAAACCCATGCGCACACACAGAGAGAACGGGCAATCTCCATGCAGAAAGGCCCTTGTTCTGACCGGGTCAAGAAACTTTCAAGCGTACCAGAATATAGGAGATGAGAAGATGGGGAGACAATGTTCTCATTGATGTTATACATTCATCTGCACATAAACCTTCTTGAGGAGGGTTGGTCATCCATTCACCTTTCCATGCATAGCTCACTGTAAGTTCATTTTGTTCTCTGGAGGGTGCCTGGTTTGATTGGATTCTTCTTCAGTAGGCGGTAGTGAGACAACAGAATTAAAACTCTTTAACTACCATGAGGGTACCTCTGTCTGTGCTCAAAGTCACCTTGTAGTTCACTGTGAATAGGCGAGGTTAGTGAATTCCCAAACTTCTTCCTACTGTTGTTTTTTATTTTATTTATTTATTTTTTTTTTTTTAAGCAAAATGAAAAATAGCTTTGGCTTCAAGCCATTTTTTTGACCTTTACGCCATCTGGGGCCCATGGGGTCCTTTTCCCTTTTTCCCTTTCTCATGCTTTGACACACATTTTGTCATCGTGTCTCACACTCACAACTTCCACCGTAGCCCGGCTCACAGCTCGTCAATCCGAGACACCCCCCCCCCCCCCCCCACCAAAACCACCACTACCACCTCCACCTCCCCACCCTCCACAGCGAGTGAGTAGCAAGGCCATGTTTACATGAACAAAAAGCCAGTCTGCTGCTTAGCAACAAATGTTTGCGAGTGTTTGCGTGTGTGGGGGCTTACACAGTGCTGAAGTAGAGTGCTTGCATTTTACCTAATGGCCTAAGGTGCAGGGTGGACGGTACCAGTAATAGACACAATGCTTTGAAGTGATGCTTTTGCAAGCAATGTAGGATTCGCAGCGATTCTACAGTACATACGTGGTGAAATAGTGGAATACTATTGTGGATGCACCAAAAGGAGAATTCAAATGTGTTGTTTTAGATTTGCAGCTACAGATTTGAGGTGTATTCACCCCTGAGCTCACTTATTAAATGACCTGGTTGGACTGTGCTAGTACAAAGTATATGCTTATAAGAGAATGGGTAATAATGGTGCTGTATATACATGTGTAAAACACTGACAAAGGCACATGGGAGTTGATTTTCCCCTTCTCAGTGCAACACCTAATTGTATCTCTGTGCTATTTCAGACCAACAGTGTTCTCTCTTGCGTTTCTTAGTCACATATCTGCTGCTGCTGCTGCTGCTGCTGCTGCTGCTGCTGCTGTTGCTGACTGTGCTTACAGAACTTGGAACGTTTTCCAGTGGTGAAGAATTTAGGCTTGTCTTGGCTTTAAATTGCGGTGATGTCATTGTTTTATTGTTTTTGCCGTGCCTTTCCAGAGAACAGTTTCTCAGTGTTGCTCCCTTCAAAAACAGTAACGGCGCTGTCGATAACTCAGAGAAGGATAAACAATACCCACTGAGTTTAAATTCAGGCTATTAAATAAACGAAATTCCAAGTCATTTTTCAGTTCAGGTGATTGTTGTTTGGCCCTTTGCTCTGTCTCAGCAAATATCTAAATTGTTTACAGTTCCTCTGCCGGAACAAAAACCTACTTATTATTCTATTTTTGATTAAAACAGACATCTCACCTGCAGAAGAACCAGTCAGTGCAGCAGAGCTTTGAAATCAAATTGGAAAGTAACCCCTTTTCAATAATCAGATATGAATTATCCATGCCGCATCTAAATGTAACGAGACGTCAACTCCCTCAAAGAAAAGGCATCTTTAATTTCCTCGTTCTATAAATGGCCATTATTATCCCCACTGCAGACTGTTATTTGTTGTATGTCATACAGAAAGTTTCTAATTTTAAAATGTATTTCTTTTCTTTTTTTAAAAAATGTGTTTTTGTCAGAGATAATTGGAGCAGAACATTAATAACAGAAGCACAGTGTCCACACAGAGCCCCCCCCCCCCCCATGTCGTGGTCATTATCTACAGTTTCTTGGTACATGTTTGGTCTGCAGCCTCCCAGAGATTCTCACTTGAAAGCTGTGTCACAACAATACAAAGCATATGTATTATGTAATGCTAGTGTCGTCTAGGCTAACAAATGCAAAGGCAAAGAAGAAGGAGAATTTAAGCGCTCCATCTGGATTAGTCAGTGAAATGAGCAAAGCGCTGCTTGTGGGGTGGGAAATTAGATATTTACTATATTTTCATCCTGGCTGATTTTGCAACCACTTCAAAATGACATCGTTTGCATCTGCCTTTCTTTTTTTCACAATGGTTATAGCAATACACCACTCCCCAACAACCTCTTCAAACTAATATCAGACTCCTGCTTTGAGCTACCTTTTACTCCAGAGTGGAGGCTTTATTCTTTTCTTTTTTTATAGTGGGGTGTCCTTGTGGCTGATTGGATATGTTGCATAACCACAACCTTGCTGGATAGATTTGTGCTGGGGACCTTTGATGCGTGTCTGCTTTTCTCCTGTGCCACATCCTCGCCCACAAAGAAATCCCAAAAAATCGATATTGGAGAATAGAACCAAACGAGGTGAGTCGTCATTGTCGGCTTGCCGAAATGGGCGACTCCAAATTCTCATGACAACACGTGAATATTGTTGTGGTCTTTCGCACGTCTTTGTTTGACCCTCACTGTTAACAGGTGGGTTTTCGTCTTGAAATATCACGTCCCAATTCGGTGAAAAAGTTGGCATAATATTGATAAAAAGGTAGATGCAAAGGAGTGCCGCAGAAGCAGTTTAAGCAAATAAAAGAAGGATATTTAGAAACCACGTGAGTGGAATGTTCCTCTCTCTCCCTTCTGTGTTTCGCTGCACTGGAAAAAAACAATAGAAACAGCAGAACGACTGTTGAGACATGGATACGGAGCCGATGAGGAAACCACAGCGTTCCTCCACTCGGTGCAAGAAGCGAATATTCCGTTAATAATGAATGAAAGCAGCGACAAAACACTGCAGTGTGTCAACAAGTTTATGAGAGTGGATCAAGTTGTTATCCGTGTTATCCTTTCAATGTGGTGACAGGAACTTTTTTTCTTTGGTGAGCTCACTGCCATTATTTGATTTACAGCAGTTCATGGAATTTTCTTTAACTGAATCTTTTGAAAATGTGGTTAAAATTTGTGATACGCTTTAATGGAGGCCTAGCTATCATACCGTAATGGCCCCGAACTGTGTAAAAGGGATAAATGACAATATTTTAAAGAACACGTCAATTTAGCACTAGTCTCCACAAGTTCACTTAGTCATCCACTCCCAAGTGAGTGAGAATCTCCGCACATCGGTCTTCCTTCCCTCTCTGTCACTCTGTCACTGAAAACCCATTCAGGGCTACCTTCAAATGGCAGCTCGCTCTCCAAACACACGGGATTATCTGTGTCTACAGCTGTCCACAGTGAGCTGCGCTTTATTCCAAAGGACTTAGCCTTGATCACAGCAACCCCCACAGCAGCTCAGTGGCTGTCTGCTGTCAGAGATATCATAATTACAAAACTGAGTAAGCACAAAAAAGCCAACAAAATTGTAAATAAATATGACAGAGGAGGGGCTTTGCGTAATACTGCAGAGATGCAACATTTATTTTATGTGCAAGTTTTGTTTTTCAGAAGAGATAAAAACTCGAGTTTTTTCCAAAAGTCATAGTCAAAGTTATGATCATGGGGACGAAAAGAGAAGGCTGTGTCGCTGTCGTCTGAGAGAAGAATTCAAGACTCTCTGGTGTTTTCTTTGAGCAGGCGGTGTTTGTAATCTGCTGACAAAGGTTCGGCGTGGAAGGGAACAAAGGAAAACTGCTGAGATTGCCTGTGCAGTGTTTCAAACTCCAATCTATGAACATAAATTGGAAATGCTTATAGCCCGAGTTTAACTGTTGAAGAAAGTGTGAGGTTGATGTGGAGCAGCTGCATCTCAGTGGGAATGGTCTGAGTCACGGTCGAGAAGGATTCACTGTCAGCGTCATCTGAAAAACATCCCTTTTCCCCTGGAGCCTCCTCAAACACACTCATCACGAACAACCCTGGTTCTTGCTCATCTTTGCTGGAAATGGTGGTTTTCACCACTGCAAGAAAAACACTTTGCCCGATAAATGCAACCCCAGTGTTGGGCTTGTTACTCTAGTAATGTAGTATATTACTTATTAATCCTAACCCTTTTTAAAGGTAAAAAAAAGAATGGTTTGTTTCCAAAACAAATTTGTTCCAGTATGCCTTATTACTTGTCTGTTTTACTGTTCTTAACTTGGAAACTGGTCTTTTGGGCATGTCGGTTTAATGTCCTGCCAAAAATTCTTTTCAGCTTTCCAATATAAACAAGCCTATTAGACTGTATATACCAAACTAATAGTATAGATTAGGGGTTCCCAACACACAGGTCACTGGTACCAAGCCTTTTGTTCTGAAAATGAATTGTTTTCCTTGGAATTAAACAGTTTATTATCTATCACAGGGGAATTTAGAAGTACCACACCAAAATAAGGCTGCAGCAGACAGTACGACCACATTGGATAATAGGATAAAATGGGCTAAATCTGTAGTGAGTAACTTCTAAACTTAGATAAATGTCTTTTGCACTAAAACCATTGTCAGTTGAATTCACACAATGCTAGTGGTGTTGAGATCTCATGTCGCCCGGTGACATCCCGAAGCGCCACACAGGAAGTGACCAAAGCAACGGCAACATGATGTTAGTAAAGCGAGACGGCTGCAAACTGATTTGAACATGGACTTAAAACACAAAGAAATACTCACAGTTTTAATATCAACCAATTCATCCGTTTCTGTTAATGATGTTTAAATGGCCAAGGAACAGCAGAGGTCCCAAAATAATCCCTCTTTCTCTCCCATCTGTCTTTACCTTTTCTTTTTTTTTACTCTGATAATGTCATAGTGACAAAGCAGCAGCCATTTGCTGCATGGGAACCATCTCCTTTTCGATAATGGATCAGCACTCCAGTAGCCTGATGGCTCAGTGGGTTTTTGAGAGGGCCAGTACAGAGTAGCTGCAGAGTGAAACAGGAGTTATCTCTTTCATTTTTAAGCCTTCCCGACATGTCTGCTCCTATTTGAGTAGGTTGAGTCTAATCCTGCACTCTCTGGTGCTGAGGCAGAAAGTTCTGCTGCTTCCAGGTACCATGGGCCTGAAGCCTCAGTTGTTCCAACATCCATACGTCTGTTCAAGTGAGCCACACAAGTGTGTGTGGGAGGGAGATGGGCGCGGGCTGGTTAAGAGAGAAGAGGTCATTGAAAAAATGTGCAAATGAAAGAGACAGAAGAGACAGAGAGAGGGAAGAATAGGAGGAGAGACGGGCAGGTAGTTGAAGAAGCTGCTCATTTCTGTCTTCTCAGACTGAGCCTCTCTCCTCTGATTGCACCAATCACAAGAGTCAGACGAAAGGTTAAAGTTGTTTTTACTCTAAGAATTCTATCAGCTTGTAGGGTTGATTTACATCCCACTAAGTTGTTTTTCTCATATTGTAATTCTTCCTCAGGTTTTTTTGTCCTTGAGTAAAAACAAAATGAGGTTACATCACTGACATCATGTATTTCCTAGCTCCTTACCCTAACCTTAACCTTAACCACAACCAAGTGCCTAAACTGAACCCAATTCTCACCCTTACTCTAAAACTAGGTCTTAACCCTAAAAAGCACTTTAAAGTTGTAGGGCCCAGACAAATGAATGTCCCCATAAGGTCAAAATGTCCCAACAAAGACAAAACTGGACCAAAAAGAAACTCATTTTGCCACAAAAAAAAAAAAAATTATCAAAATCAATTAAATAAATCCATTTAATCCAATTACATTGACAACACCAAATAGATTTGAACATCTGTCCACTCATATTTCTTAATACTTAAATAACATACCATGTGATTATGGTGTGTCACTGTTCGGATTGGCGTTTGTGAGGTGGGTCCTCTTGCGCCATCTCTTTCCTGACGTGCTCCATTGATCTGTTTCTAATCTAGTTTTGGCTTTCTGACAGCGCTGGCTTCCCTCAGGCATTAATTATGCCTCCATGTGAGTTATATCAGTGGGCTTCAGCACCCGGCTCTCTGGCCTGCCTAATCCAACCAGATCCACATCTTTGGCCCAGCCACTGCTGCTCTCATCCAATCAGATATATTGAATATGTGTCGCAAGTGTTTCCCACTGGCCTACACCCCCCAGAGCGATATCACCCATCTGTCCTCGACAGTTCCGCTACATCCATTGTCCTCCAATTTAAAGAATGCACTTAGTTGCACAGCTGTATAGAGGGCAGATGTGTCAGCACAGGGCCTTTAATCTACCCAAACTGGACGAGACGCTGGTGTTTAAAGGCACAGATGGACTTTTTTTCACTTCCAAAGAGGTTGTGAGGAATCACTGGACTCAACTTCTTCACTGGGATGTCTTTACTAAGAAGCTTTGCTGTTTTTAGAAGCTGCGTCATCTCCTTGGTGACCTCACTCAGTTAGGGTACAGTTAGATGTATTAACATTCACCATGACCTTCATGGCGAAGCGACGGTGGGACGCCTTGACGAACAGCTCGTCTCTGGGCCACACGTTCCATGGAGGAAGCGTTCCGAACCTTTTGCCCCCTCCACGCTCTGAGGGTGTGGGAACCCTGAAGAAGAGACTGTCCATGGACATCCTGCGGGGCTGGGCCCCGGACTTAGGGAGCCTCAGTATGGGTCTGAATCTGAATTTGAACCCCGTGAAATGGCCCTCTCTTGTTACGGTCTGCAAGTGGAAAGAGAACCTGACAGGGAAGCTGAAGAGGAGACTCTCTGGTACTGATGACGAATCACAGGTCAGAAAACTGAACATGCATATCTTGAAGGGTCTTAATTATATAGTTTGGGATTTAGTTTACTTTTATTGATATGGCATATTGGCGACTTGTCCAGGCTGTACCCTGCCTTTCACCCTATGTCAGCTGGAATTGGCACCAGCAGCCCCACAACCCTCATGTGGAGGATAAAGCGGTAGAAGATGGATGGACAAACAAAGTTCCATTATGAAAGTGTGAGTTAAAATACACTGAGAGGACACTGAGTCCGTTTATGCAACAGTAATCAACCACTCCTCTAGTTTCATTTTTTTTTTTTTTTACAATTTTGTACATGCCGTGTAATTAGAACAGTGGCTTCCCATCCAACAGTTGCCTTAAATTTATGGAATTCATTAAATTGCAGTTATTTCCTATTAGAGTTCCCTTGTATCTGCTAATGGAGTTGCTGACTGGTGATCTGTCACATCAGCAGCCACTGGCTGTTTTATAGGTTTTGAATGAGTTCATTTCCACGGCTCTTAGGGTTGTTTCATTAAAGCAAGGTAGAAATGTTATGTCTTCTGTATCTTCCATTTTATACTAATGCTGGGATTTAAACTAGTGTCATATTGTTGCTGTTGGCCAGTTAAGGATGAGGTCAGTCTCACTGTAAGTACCATCTCTACTGTAGCTATTAATGGGATATTTGGACCGTTCATCTTCTTTTGTGTTTCTCTGTGTGTAACAGTAATGGGGGTTAATGTCAGAGCCCTTTTAAAATTCATCTTGTGAGCAGTTTTATTCACATTAAACGTGATGTATGTAAGCTATGTACAACATTGACCTTTAGTATTTAAGGCATTACAGCAATCCCAGTTCAAAACATTGCATTAACATGGTTCAGGAAGGTTGCCAGATTGAACAAAAATACAGAAATGAGACGCTGCACGTATACATCGCGTTACACAGTGTTCATGCACATGCGTAACTATCCCATTATCTGTTCTATTTTAATAAACGTTGAACCTATTTGGTTAATTTATGAGTTTCAGCAACAGGTGGGATCTGCTTGAGAGCAGCAGCAGGTAATTATTTTATGAAGAGCGGGTGACGGGGCTAGAAGCTGAAATCTGAAGCTCCCGATGTTGCTTCTCTGTCCAGGAGAAAAGTATCCACATCAGCATGTCCGACACCGTATCTTCGTCACAATTCTCTCCTTAGTTAGACATCTGTATTTAATCATGTATCCTCTGCAAACCCTTGTTTTTCTTCTCCTCTGGTTGAGACGTTCTTGAGAGGGTTACAGACTAAGGAGGTTTTTAGGTGCTCTCTGCTGGCATCCTTTGTGTTGAAATGCCACTAGCTGTGTTATTGGGTGCATGAAGTAATGTAGGGAGGAGAGAGGGGAATGACATCACAACTAGCAGCCTTTAATTATCGTATTATTGCTGTATTATTATTAGAAGTATTACAGATACTTGGCATTTACAAAGTATACGGTAGAAGTTATCCAAGACGTCGTTGTGCAAGCTGTTATTCTATACTTTGAAATGTCTCTCAGTATGCTGACTTCCTCACATTAATCACAGAGCAAACATATGTTGGATGCACAAGGTAATAATTTAGCACTGAATGCTTCACTTGCTGCATGAGATGACTAATTCAGGATTGAGCCGAGCCAAACACTCCTCACTCCTAATGAGTGCCCTCATGGTGTTTTTGGCTAAATGTATTCCTGGTATTAGCATATGATGCATCAACTAACAAGTGAAAACAGGCTGAATCATGAATTTAAATTTGAGAGACTGTATTAAATGACATTCCCCGTATCCCTCACTTTGCACTTTTGTGAAGCACATCACTAATCTGCTAATTAAATGTAGTTATTTTGAGATTTATTAAATGTTAATTTAACTAATTGTAGACTGGTCAAAAAAAACAACACATTGCTATTTTACCTTTCTATGTAAATGTTGCATTTGAACATTCAGTGCAGGACAATAATGTCACTCAGCAATTAAGACTTTGGTGATTGTGAGTAACATCGTGAGAGTAAGCAAACTCCATTGTTTAGACCAGGTCGAGCCCAAACGTCCCAGCATCCTTGTGTGTTTTAATGGCTTCATGTGGTGTGTTATGGGGACATAATGGTGTGTTTTGGTGCTTTCATGTGTCTATACCTTCCTGTACTCATTACCAAGAAGTGGTTATTATGGTTCACATGGCGGATTTGTGGTTAGTACTGTTGCCTTGCAGCAGGAGGACTTTTCCTTGGTGTGTGTTGGCTTTCTCCTGTTTCCTCCTACAGTTCAAAAAACATTGGGCATTCTAAATGAACCCTTGTGTGAATGTGAGAGGGAATGGTAGGCAATGAATGAATTAATGAAATTGTCATCATATGACCCTGGAGACTGGGTTTACTACATGTATTGTTCTAGGCTGTGCTGCAGTGTTTTATTTGGCTATCAGACAGTCAGAAATACTACTGGTAACTATTTCCAACTGATATTTGTCAGTAAAATGTCGGTGCAGAGCTGTGCTACAGCTGTCAAGTTTGAAAGAGTGGTACACAGTGAGAAAATAAATGGAAGTTGAAGGGACATTTTGTGACATTTTGGGGTTGCCATATCAAAGGTTTTTAGTTTCCAGCCTTTGTTTTTTTTTTTATTAGAACAAACTTTCCTTTGTTATATCTCAGTTCAATGTAAACAGATCCTGCAACAACATACTGTATGGACCCTTATTCATATAAGAGAGGGGAAGGTACAGTCGGGTATATGTATCAAGAGATGGCCTCAACTTGGCAACTACTAAGTCTCAGCCATACTTACCTTGAGCTGTTTATGTGCTCTGAGTTACCACTCTTTGTTGAATGCTGAATGCAACACAATGCCACTTTGTTGGAATAAATGACCAAGGCAGTGTGCCTGTCATTCTCAGCCCTAAATCAAAGGCAGAATGTATGCGAGTCGAGCAGAGGGGGCGGGGATAACTGGAAGACACACACACTTGCACACATACTGTAAGGCGGTCGCTTCTCTCACTGACTGATTCTCGGTACTCCACTTTTTTTTTTTTTATCAATTTTGTATTTGATTTTCTCTGAAAATACATTATATTTAATTTATGGGAAAACAGTGGATATGCATTAAAGATGTAAGTGTAACTTTCTGCTGGTTAGTCAGGCCTTCAAGTTGAAGCTGAACTGAAAGTGCCCCCATGTGGCAGGTTTGATATATTGCAGAAAAGGCAGTGAATGTCAGAGAACCTCAGTGCACCTTCAGTTCATGGGAAGATGAAGGTTATTGTTGTGATTCATTTATGTTTCATATGAATGCATCTTATATTAAATGTACAGTATATTTCATATTTATTGTGCACCAAACAGTGGTGAAGTGGATTGCATTGTCGTCTGTTGTATGTTCTCCCCGTGTGTGCAGGGGTAAGTGGTAGAAAATAAATTAAGGAATATTTTATTTTCCAGTAGAAAGGTCAGCATACCTGGAAAAAAAACTGTTTCTGGCTTCACCACAGCTTCTTATGTAGTTTTTCAGTGAAAATGTTTGAATAATAGTCAATCATTTTGTCAAGAGTTTGGGCTCAAACTAGTTAATGAGGCTTTCGCAAATAACCGCAGGCCAAATGTTGATGGCACAGGATGGAAAAGTGGCCTATTAAAGCAGTTCCACTTTGCTACCACCAGTCCCACCCATCATTCTGGCGATGACTGTGGTCCTTAGCGACAGAGTGCTGAGTGGATGAGAGCTGCTAAATCAAGTGGCACCGGCTCACTAAATGACCTGTCAAGATTTTGATTAGCTCATCTTGGGTTTGTGTCAAGGGTCAAATTTTCTGGATACAGGGACAATAAAATCCAGGCACACACACACAGATCTGCATACACACATTTGCTTGAAAGCTCAGTATAGTCGATTGGCCTGTAATGTTCCATCGAGGAAAATGAATTAGATGTTAAACAATGAAAAAAGTGCATATTAGATATTAACTTGTAATGTAAAGCTTAATTTAAACCACAAAAAACACTGATTAAAATTTAAAAAGTGAAATTTATGCTGGAGTAGAGTGGTTTGAGTCCATTGTCTTTTGTGGGTGTAAAGTGAATGTAGATCTCGGTAGTTTGCCTCAATTGTTTCTTGGCAAGCAGGTTGTACTGAGTCCGAAATTATTTACAGTAAAATGTTGATTTCAATCCAGACATCACTGTCAGGCAGTGAATATCATTAATTGAATAAAATTGAAAACATAGTAGGGCCCAGAACATATCTTTGTGGAACCCCTTATACATACACACCACTGGCACAGCCTCCAGGAACAATTTGGGGTTCTTGCCCAATGACACTGTGGCACATTAGCCTCACATAAACTTGTTAAATGAAGGAAAGCATTTACTTTGTACAGGAAATAAACATAGACGGACAAGTTTGAATCCGCACTGGTGAGGGCTCAAGTATTGTGAGAGAAATATTCAAATTTAGGATTTTGAGTATTATCTCTTAATTACTGCAATCACCGTTATCTCTTCTGCAGTACAAAGGGGCTTCTAGAAAATGGGTGCTGAAATGTAAAAATAAGATATTTGTATTGAGTGCCTAGTGAGGGAAAAAAAGGAGAATAGAGCTTTAAAAAGAGTGGTCAAGAGGTCAAGTTCATGTGCTCCATTTAATTTCCTGGAATCAATGGTTTGTAATGCATTAGCTTCACCGGGTGAAATCTGCTGTAACGTTAACTGACAGGCATAGAATAAGGAATAAAGCATCATGTGATATGCAAATGAAAAGAGCTTGTTAAAGACAATAGAGGCAGATATCTTTCCAGTCCAATGATAAATTGGATTTATTTTAAGTTACTGCCTTTTAGAATTTTGTTTGGAGTATGGGTGGTGAATCATTTCTAAATAATCTGATTTGGCTTGCATTACATTGACAGTGCATTGACTTCTAATGAAGTCCATGCCAATATGGAGGCATGAGACCATTTATTCCTCCTGGCTGTGATTTGTTGGATTGCTCCTGGTCGTAATAAATAATAAATTAAATTTGAAAAGTTCAGATACTGAACGATTCCTTAACCTTTCAGAAAAGGGGAATGTGACATTTTTATTGATTGATTCATTCATTCATCTACTTCTTTGTCCTCCACATGACGGTTGTAGGGCTGCTGGTGCCAATCCCAGCTGACATACTGTAGGGTGACAGGTGGCGTACACCTGGACAGGTCGCCATTCCATCACAGACTTCTTCATTTATTGTTTAACTTTTTTGACGGATCACCGAAAGTGAAGTAGTTCACAAAGATTTGAGGTTAAAGTCTTAGTTTGGTGGCAAGTGATAAATTGACCAAAACAAGAGATGTCCATCAAGCAGCGAGTATTGATACTATAAGGAAAACCCATGTTCTTTTTTTTTTTTAGACCTAAACATGTGCCTAAACCTAACCACAGGTTACTCACTGTGGCTAAAACTAACCATATTCAAAACCAGGATTTACTCAAAGCTCCACAAACAGTCACTACCATGTAAATAAGTTCTCTCATTTCTTTACAGAAAAATAGATTCCTTAAAGCGCAATTAATCATGTAGTTTTGTTCTGTAGGATCGTACTGTAATTTTACTCTGTCGCTGAAGATGTATACAGTCATTCATCATGACTTTAGTGTTTGGTTTATTACTTGGCTGTTTTCTAGTATGGGTTATTTAGTGCAGTCCTTCCCAGATACTGTGTTGGGACCCACAGATGGGTCACAGTAAATTCATTTTGGGTTGCCAAAGAAACTGTGTAGAATCATTTTTTTTCACCTAAAAAAAAGGATTGTTTATCAAACATACTGTATATCTCATGCTGGCTGCTTTACCCGTTAAAATGTCTTACATGTTTTACAGAAATGGCAGTTAAAAAAATAGAACTATTATATTATACTCGTATTTACTCTTGTCACAACTTGCAGTATATTTAAAAAGTTTGGCAAATATTGCCTGTTACATTTTACGCGCAGGCTCTGAAGAGATTGCCTCTTAGCAATGATGAATTCTGTGGATGCCTCAAGGACACACGGGATTACCTTCAGTTCGACAAAATGGAGGACATTTATTAAGCTTCTACAGCTCTTTTCATCTCGGATCCATTTGTCTCTGTTTGCTAAAGAGAGCAGGTGTGTCTCGGGCGATATCTACTTTCACTCTCTCCTGTTCAGATGTGCAAAATCACATAATATGAGAGATGAGAATGAAAATGTATGCCGGTGGCCTTTAAACCTGACTGACCACTGCAGTAAATGAAACTGTCTGAAATGAACGTCTGGGAAAAAGCAGGTGAAATGTGCTGCAGTATTTTGTCTCGCGCGCACTCATAGCGAGAGAGACAATTGCCTGGCCCGAATGGAATGGAGCATAAAAGAACGATGATACGATCTCTTAATAGTTCAGACAATGAAATGCGTTTGCAGCAATGGTGACTATTTCAGCAAATTAAAACGCACGGCATTAAGTCAATTTACCCTCAAGTGTGATGGCAATGTGTTCATTGAACAGTATATTTTGAAACAACATAAAATTTAGGATCTACTACTATTACTGTGGACTTTAGGATCGGTTTAAAGGGACATCTTATTCATGTAATTTGGATATTTACATTAAATTAAAGACTGATAATCTTTATCTTAAAAATATTTAAATTATTATTACATAATCCAAAATGAGGATGACATCAAGAGGAATATGCAGGTGAAAGTCACACACCGAAGTGCCAGTTCTGCCAGCAGCAGCTTTTGGAGAGGTATAGATTAAGCGGGAGTCCCATTAATTTGTTGCTTTGGTGTTAAGTAAAAACATAATGCACATTGTCGATGCCGTCAGATAAAACACAAACCAGGGCGAGGTGTCATCAGCCCACGCAGACAGGAGGAGACTAAGAGATTTCTGGGTCCATAAAAGTGTGCCCAGTGAGCTGGAGAAATGAGATGTCAGCAGAAGAATAATATCATTTACTGCAGCGTCGTGCATCCGAGGCTGGATACACTCATAAAGTCTTGTCTGGCTCTGTCTTCCATTAGGTGCACCTCCATCTTTTGATAAGACAGTATGTGGAAATATTCTGTTGGACAACAACGAAGGGCTTTTAGAGCACACACCACCTCCGACACTCGGTACACTTACATGCACAGTTTAATCGAGCTAAGGCCATAGTCTGACTAAGACAGGCAACCGGACAACTTGCCGAGTCCAAGTATACAGGCATTTATTGGCTGTGTATGTCTGACTCCAACTCTGTGGGTGGCACTGTATCCCTCTATAAGCTAGTGCATATTGAATCAGTTTCCTGTTGACCTTTATGTTACAAGAAAGCAAAAAGTGAACAACTACTTCCGGGTCAAAAGCTGGGGAGGATATTTTGGTGGATATTTGGATATTTGACATGAAATCGGACTATGAATCGCATTATCCAAGTATGTTAGTCTGACTAAGACCAGTTGTTACCAGTTGTACCATGTGTTTACGTGACATTAAGAAAACAAAATTGTCTTAGTCTGGCTAAAATTGGACTTTTAACATGCATGTAAGTGCACTGACTTAAAATGCTTTTAGTTGTTTTTTTCCTTCAAAATTTTAAAGAAAACATCCTGCTAACATAGATGTCACAAAAGGTTTATTTTTACACAACTAAACTGCAATCTGAATATTTTCTCCTAGGTTTGTTCGACAAATAACCAATAGGGATAATATAAATGAAAATAACTTCCTTGCGTAACACTTTTAAAGGTTGAGTGCGTAAGAATTAGTGACATCCAATGGTGAGACTGCTGTTCTTCTCGTCACTCCCATTCCCAAGCGTTTTTTCTCCTTGATTCTGTCCCACTAAGTCGGGACAGAACATCAGCGAACACATTTCTACGAATGCTTTGACCTTCCTTGTTCTCTGTTGATCACCCTCTGTTGCTGTGGTTACTGCTGATGATAATGGGGCCGACTCTAAACTGTCGTAGCGGTCCAAAGTAACCTCATACCGACCTTGCCTGTGTACAGATGAAGAAGAGCTGAAGAAGATAACTTAGGCGGTACAGACTAATTTATGTAATTAAATTAAATGAGAGAAATAGGTTTTAACTTGGCTTATAAAATTTGTAAATGTAAAAAAATAACGTTTTCATAGAGGCCATAGAGGCCTGACCTGAAGACCTCACATCCTGCATACCATCATCCACCAGTTAATGATCTATATTTTAATCCCAGATTTCCTCACTGTGTTTCTGAAGAATAATCTGTGCCTTCAACAGTTTGAAATGTGATGTTTCGTATTGGAGTTTAGTCTCCAGCTGGATGGTAATGATCTGCATATTAGAGTATACGTCGCTGATACTGTCACTTACCATTATTTTTGTCCAGGTTTATTTGTCACACTGCAGGTAAACAGTTTCCCGTTTGCCAGCAGATCAATTTGAAATGATTCGATTCCAGCAGCATTGAGTTTGTTTGTTTTTATTATTATTATTTTGTCAGTGTCATGTGTAAATTACAGTATGTGGGGAGGATGAAGCACATGACGCTGATGAGGTTTGAATGTTTCAGCCTATATACATTATTGATGAATGTCAGTAAATGTCACCGTGCACATTTTACCTTTTAAACATCGACTGTATTAAAGCTATAGTCACTAGAAAAATATAGCTCTGTAAGGTTAATTTGGGCTCTCAGTCCTGAAGCCTTCCCACCAAATGGACATGGACAAATAATGGCCTTACTGACGTATGGTCCCTTGACGTGAACTCCTGCTTCAGATACGTGCTGTGACTCAGAACGCAGCGATGCAACTGCATCCCAAGATAATGAAAGTAGACACGTAGGCAAACCTGTAAACACACACACACACACAAAAGAGTGAAGGACCGACGTCAAAGAGCAACTGAGCCGAAAGCTCTCCATTTGTTGATTTGTGCATTTTTATTTTCTGACCGACCATCCATCCGACCATGTCCCCTGCTGCCCACACATTCCATCTTTCGTTGTTATGTCATACACACGCGCGCGCACACACACACACTCTGGCCGCCCACTGATGCTCTCTCTCCTACAAGGCCATGCTGTTCGCTGCCTCAGTCAGCGCTGATGAGGTATTATTCTCCATCACTGACTGTTTTGTGGTTGTCGCCTCTGGTAGATGGAATGGGTAATGATAACGCCCACACACGCACACACACACACACACACACACACACACACACACACACACTCAAGCGTCCCGTAACACACCATGTGATGGCAGCAGTACCGTGTTGGTGGAGAAAGACTAGGTGTGCCGTGTGTGTCTTTGTGTACCACGGCATGGAAAAGCTGCCATGTTTGGTGACATCATCTCCATGTGGGAAGCCATAAGGGGCAGAGGATGTGTTTGTGTGTGTGTGTGTGTGTGTGTGTGTGTATGTGTGTGTGTCGGGCACTGTGATTATTTCACATCACAGATGATGTTGATGATAAAGCAGCTGGATGTTTTAGCAGCATTCGCTTGCAACTAGAAGCCCACTGACCCTGATTTTATTCGCACTAATGCAGCGGCTGAGGTGGAAGTCAAAACATGCAGTTTGGTGATTTAATTGGCAAGCCTCTGGTCATTTTGATACCTTTTCATTTCCCAGCTGGGAAAATTGGGTTTTGTGGCTTTGATCTTAGCGAATCCTCGTCATTGTGTTTCGAGATGTAGAATTCTACTTTTCTAAATTTCAGCCATAATTCGAGATAGTGAAACAATGTTACGTGCCCCTATTAAAGCCACAAGTGCATAGGATATCAACTGTGCTGGAAAAAAAAAAACATTATTTATGTACAACATCAAGCAAAAATACTCCACTACCCACAATCCTCAGGAGTAATGGAAATATCTCTTATTGGTGGAGCTTGCTGTAACGGTAGTAGTGTCCACCAGTAGTGTAGACATGCACCACTGGCCCTCATCCATTCTCCAAACTCTCTGGTGTTGGCTCCAAGCGCCACATCTCGGTACAACGCTTCAGCAGGCGGGCACGTGAGGGAACAAGGACAAGGATAGTCTGTAATAAAACCTACAGTCCAAGGACCTCACTACCGAAGGTAGAACCTTGAGCCTAAAGGGTGGGGCCGGTTCAGTGCACATCGGACTCCACCTTAAACAAACACCATGCGCGGGCCTAAAGGTAACGTACACGCTCATGGCTAACTGCTCAAGCAAATAGACAGGACAGCCTAGCGGAGAAAAGGAGAAGGTGAAAGGCCAGAGGGAATATGTCAAGTCACACTGAGGCAACTGAAAACTGTGACTGAAAACACAAAGAAGTGCACCACTGAAAAGTTGATTCTACTGCTCACAAAACCCCAGTTGTTCAGCAGTTTGATGAGGTAAATGCATCGTGCCCCAGTGCTGATGCTGTACACATACTAATGCTCCCTCAGTCAGGTGTGTTTTCGGATGAACACGGCGTACAAATAATGTTAGATTGTTTTGTTACACACTACAGCGTTGCATCGGTGCTATAGTAGCTATAGTAGCACTGCAGGTTTTAAAGCTGCACATAATGCACAACATTATGTGGCAATGATACATACAGTGCACCAGCTGCTGTGTTATAAGAAGCGCGTTGAGGGATTCAGCCAAAATGAGAAGTTAATGCAACGACCCCGTCCTCCCCAAAAAATGACATACTTCAAGCTCTTGTTGAAGGATTTTATTCGCCACAGTTTTCCCAAAGAGTGGTTTAAGTATCAAACAGAGATTCCTGGCTCTCAGTTCCAGCCTCTGCTGCTGTAGCACGAGTCCAGGGATTTGCCTCCATCTCCCAGCAGCAGTAACCAGCTCTGTTTCTGCCTGGAGATGCGGATGCTGTCAAGAAGTTGATTCATTTATTGACACTGGGCTGGCAGCCAACACACTACTCTCCCCCATTCTTCCTCCCTGTCTCCTGCTCTTCTTATCTACCTCTCTCATTCTCTCTTCTTCGCGCCCCACCCCCCCCCCCCCCCCACCTCTCTCACCCCAGGTCCTCTCTCACTCAGCACTGCCCTTTCCCTCCCTCTTGCTCAATTTCACTTCCATCCACTATCTCCCCCTCTCTAGCTTTCTCTTCCCTCTTACTCCCTCCCCTTTCTCTCTCTCTCTCTCGCTCTCTCTCTCTCTCTCATTTATCGTTCTCCTGCTCCAGGAGCTCTGACACACAGTCACACACAAGCACACACTCACACACCCTCTGTGTGCCGTACAGCTACAGCAGCAAGCCACTTGGTTCATTCATCATTCATTTTTGTTTGAGTGAGCAACTCCTTCATCAGGCAGGAGCGTCGTGTGTGTGTGTGTGTGTGTGTGTTTGATGAGGAACAAAAACGGGAGTGAGAGACAAAAGTAGTGAAGTGAGCAGAGGGTTAGCGTTGAGTGGCATCACCATGACTCTTTACCTGAGCAAACAGCAGAGCTGCTTTGCGGACCTGGACGGAAGAGGAGGCTGTGGGGAGGTGCCATGCTCCCTCAGCTGGCATCATCAGCACCCCAACAGTCACCGCCAGCACCAGCCGAGCCAGCGCTATCATTACGGATGTGTCCCTGGCGGGGCCACCCTCCCGCGGAAGGGGGGTCGAATGGCGGCCTGCCATTTGGACAGCATGTCCTCCAGGAGTCCAAGCCGCTTGGCAGCGGTGAGAGCTAAGGGGGGGAGCTGTGACCTGTGGCCCCCTGAGTGTGGCTGCACCCACAGCTGGCAGGAGCCCTATCAGGTAAAAATGATGCTGTTCACACAGCTGCAGGACACATCTGGACTCTGTGAATTCGGGCCAATTTATGATGGGAAATGTTGTTGTTGATCACGGAAACAAACCTTGTACTCACACTTGGTGTTTTGTAGTACTGACTGTCATTTTCTCACTCAGCTGTTTGGAAGGAGACTTTTGAGAATGGTTCAAACTTAAGATTCTTCGTTTTCCAGTGGTGCATCTGGGTAAACACGGTTTATTGTGTTATTGTCAGGCTTATGTGGTGTAGTTTCCTGTGGAGGGTAATCTGGATGCTGGCAGAACTTCTTGTTCAGGCTTGATAAGAGACTTTAGAAGTGTTTTACTGCCTTAAAGACTCCGATCATGGTCTCATACATCATATATTTACTTCTTTAGTGTTCGAACTAAGGGCTTTTATTATGCAGGTCCTTAAATCTGTGTCATTTCATATCCAGATGATGGTTTGTGGCAACTAACAATCACTTAGAACTGGTTAGTTGGGTGTCTGTGGCAAAATGCCATGTTTTTATGTAATATTTTTTATTTATTCGGTTTTTTTATGTCTGGCTGTCTCTCTCGCAGACTGGCAGTAGGCATCAGTGGTTAAACTTATCGTTGTAAAGGCCTCGTGAAGTCTTTTCGTACTTAAAAATATAAGCTGCGGTGAAAAAAAGTCAGTGACATGTGTCTCATTAGTGTGTGCACGTAGCCTCGGGAGCCGTGCTAACTACATTATTTTAGTTTTAAAAATGTCTCATGTACCGCTCCAGATTGGCCTGCCATACACGCCGCTGTTGTTTTGTGTTTTTTTTTTAAGCCCCCCCCCCCAAAATAGAAAGGTTTGGAAACACTGCTGCTTGTTTTTTAGTTTGACAAATCTGGGGCAGTGCTTTACTGGCAGAAATGGAGACTGTAACTGTATGTGAGAAAACACTGACATCTACTTCATTATCGGGTTCTTATTCAGTCAGTCAGTCGTGAATGAAATGTGCTTTTAACACAGTTTGAGTTTCACCTTTGTCATCCATTTTGTAAAAGATTCTATTTCTCATTTTGTGCAGCTGACTTCTTCTTCTTCTGAAGCCATAACAGCTTCCTGTTTACACCTGTCTGGAAAAGCTGCTGGCTACATTTTAGTTCGTGTGGACGGGCAGAAACGGAAACATTCACTTTCTGAATGGTGCTTGTCCGATGTGAGTTGACTATCAGCTGTGAATGAAATGTGCTCTCAGTTTCAGTCTCATAAAAATAAATGCCCCCGCATCTCTTAATTCTCATTTTCTAAAAGCCTGTTTACACCAGCGCACGCATGTCCAGTGGACGTGAATGTCTCTCAGGTCTGGTCGTACCAATATGCAACATCAGTTGGTCATCCGACCGCGAGTCGTACCACATTTGTTCTTATTTAAGCAGCGCGTTATTATCGCAGCTCAATGAAGTCGTGTCCCCAGACGAGCATTAACGGCAGCGCGATGAGTGATCGCTCAGCGTTAACCTTTAAGAAATATACTGCAAAGGTAAATCTTGACTTGTCTTTTTAATTGCCGGGGTGTGTCGCTTTTGTGCAACTGTAGCAGGAGTGAAATTGCCTCGGGCAAGGCCAGTGGGGTGTAATGGGAGGGCCATCCATCATGTAACCCAGGCAAATGCAAGGCAGGGAAATTGCACAGGGGGCAGCAATCGGCGGCACCAGTGCTCTCCCTATTGCCCTGCTTTAGAAATGTTGAAAGCTGACATGGACATGGAGTGGGAGGGAAAACGCATTCATACCAAAGTCGGTGTAAATGCATGTTTTAAATAGTAGTGTGAAATTAAATGTCAAAATCACATTTGATAAGACTGAACATGGCTTTCCTTTCACTTCTTGAATCATAACTAATGCAAAACTATTCGTTATACTTTCCTTCCCTTCACTTGGAAGAGATAAATCATTCATTGTGCGCAATTAGACCCAGAAGAACACGTTAATATTATCTGTACTGATCAGTTATGGACGGATGACCTTCCTCGTTCAACTTGATTTCAGTCCCATTTTAGTCTCCTCTCCTGCAGAGCTTATCTTTCCATTTCCATCAAATACTCCCCCATACTTCTAAAGCAAGCGTCCACATCCTACTTTGTGTTGTTGACTATTTTTACACGAGACGCCGGTGAATTATTGATACAAAGCCGCTGTTTTCTTGAGCCACTTTACGCAGACGTGCCGCTGAATTATTGAGCAAAACTCGACGTGAGCGCAAGAGTAAAAAGTAAAGTACAGGCAATCCCCCCCCCACTGTGCCGGTGAAAGTATCCCGTGTCGCATGGTTTCTTTGCGGTAGAGTTTCTTCATATAAATATATGAGTTATGGCGCAGTCGTGCTGCAGCTGACGGGTGTGATCTTAGTCTGAATTCTTTAAGAAAAGACTAAACACAACATTGTAGAAAACCAAGGTTCAAAAAGGGGCCAGTCGCCATGTGTGTGTTTACTGAATAATTATGCATGAGGAAGTCGACATGAAGGAAAGCATCTGGTCCCAGAGCATCAGCCAGCTGTCACATTCAGTACAGATCTCTCAACGCGGCCTGTACATTTGACTATAGGACACTGAACTGTTCATAACATTTCATCGTCACTGTATAATACTCTGATATTGAGATTTAATGTTATGAAAATTGAATTCACTTCATCATCATCTATGTTATTATCACTACGCACACACTGACATCTGCTGTGTTGATTCAAATATGGCTTAAAAATGTAAAACCAAGAATTTCAGCGGGTGGGGAGTTGCCTTTATTTTATTCATTTTATTGTGAAATCAAGTGGTTACGAGACAGGTGTGGACAGGTCAAACGGGACAGGGCAATATAGAGATGCAATATCATAAATCCTGGCTTCTATATGGGTGTGCAGTGGTGATGCATGTACGGCAAATGGAGAGGGGATCAACCAATAGATAAATAAATAATATTGATGTCATGGAGGGGTAAGAGGACAGGGGTCAGTAGGGGGGTAAGAGGACAGATAAAGATTTACAGTGTCTATGTATCAATACATACCCATATACACATAAATACAGTTTAATGTATGTGGTGTGATAATAATAATATAATAATAATGATGACTAATATTAAAGGGATACTTCACCGATTTGCATGTGGGTGGCAAGTATTTTGTTTTGTATTGTTATATTCATTATATATTTAATTCCTCACGGGGATTTGCACATTTACACAAGTAGCGCTGTCTGCTTCGAAGCTTGAGACTCTCGCGGGGCAGCGAGCGCAGTGCATGCTGGGAGTTGTTGTCGTTCATCTACATGAGCCAAAATTACAATTTTCGGCACTTGCTTCAAATATTATGTCACATTTCTACTACATAGATGACCCAGTTTTAATAGACATTCATCTTTCCAATGGTGCTGCTGCTGCTGCTGCTGCTGCTGCTGCTGCTGCACCACTGCCTTAATGTGCTGTTTGGGGGCATTTGGTCACATGGTGATGTTTAGGAAGCATGAAGAAGAAGAAGACAAATGAGTCTAAAGTGCGGCTAAGCGTGCGATTTATGTGCTCAGTTGAGCGGCCATTCCTTCTCCGTGGTCTGTGTGTGTTTGCATACATGTGGATTTATTTATACAGCAGCAGTGTCCAAGTTATGAGCTATGGAGCATAATTCTGCAGAGTGCATCAATCTTTTATGTTTTAATTTGATACGTTAACACTATACTGTATGTCAGTTCAGTATGTGTTTATTGCATAATAGGGTTATTATAGTACATAATCCTTTTTGGTTCATATTAAGTGTATTTTTTTTTTCCCTGCCGGCAATTTTGAAAGCGTAAACATAACATATGTTGTGTAGTTAATTGGGTTTGAGTTTGTTCATCTAAGGGAATCAAACGTCTTTTATTGGGTTTTTTAATTTTGCTCATGTTTTTCCTCACCTGGTATGATGCACATCATTGTTATTAATATTTGGTATTTTTTATTAATTTGCAATATTTGATGCAGGGATGGTCATTCCATGTTCCATGTCCTAACACATTTTTAAGATGGCATCTACTCCATATTACAAAAAAACTAGCACTAAAACTAATAAAAAAAAATCAGCAAACCCACTCTTAATCCTAATTAAAACTAACTAACTAACTAAATATTAAAGTGTAAAGTGTTCTTTTATACTTGCGCACACATGAACTCTAAGTATACATATACATTAACACATGTATGTATATGCTGTATGTGTGTGTGTGTTCTATATTTAAACACAGCAACACAACAATCTAATTTATTCTGATTTAACGTGACTGTGTGACTACACTACGCAGAACCACTGTATCCTCTTGTATATGAAAGGTTGTGCTCTCTTCGCTGTGGTGCCGCTCGTGAGGTGAACACGCGTTTCCACCCCGCTGACCCGTGTGACTGCTGCAGAGATGACAGTCAGTGGTCAGCAGAGAGAGAGCGAGAGAATCTACTGACAGAAATATGATTAATGACACACTTTCCTGACCTACAATCACATCAGTTGAGCTCCCTGCTCTCCGGCACAGTGAAGAGAAATTTGCTCTACTGTACGAGAGCCAATTTGTTTCTTTCTCTGTGAGCGAGCGTCCATCTGCAAGAGCTTTAAGTGACATTATGTCTGAGAAGTAGCGTACTGTATTATTTGATGTATGTGACAGGAGGCCACTTGCTGCTATTTTGTGTTGATTGAAGTCATTTTTTGTGCTTCGTGCCATATCCGCTCTCTCTCTCTCTCTCTCTCCCTCTCAGAGAACGAATGGCTCTGCAATCATTCACTCGATTAGTGTCCGTGCACAGCAAGTCATCATTCCTCTCCCAACACTTTTTTTTTTTTTAATCTGGCTCTACAGTTCTGCACAGTCAAACTCCCGATGTTTCTCCTCCTGTTAAATTCACAGGCCAGTCTGTCTCAGATGAGAGAGGAGGAGTCTCTGGTGTTTGGATAGGTTTAATAATTCACACCAATGGAAAAGCTTCAGGATTAAGATGAGAGGTGGTGATTACTCGCATATCATCCAGCATATATCCATGTTAAATCTTTGAGATGTTTCCATGTAGCTGCAAGAAATGCATGCGGAAATCTTTTTTTTTTTTTAAATAGAATAGAATAGAATTTAGAATGTTAATATGTTTTCCACAGGGTAAAGTAACATAAGATAATAACAGACCTGAAACAAAATGCGGGAAACCTTTTGTGGAACGAAATTCAAACATAATAGTAATAAGTTCACATTGTGTTCTGTCACGGTCACTTAAAAATTGATTAGTTAAGTGTTATCCCAGTCTGGTATAGTAGTAATCTTTTTGTTGTTGACGTTGTTTTCACTGATTATTCATGAGAGCGCACACTCGGATAGAGTCAGTCTAATCTTGAAAACATGCTGATGGAATAATTTCCGTGCGAGGAACACTCCATTATTCATGTGCCTTGAAAAGATGATAATTGTGGCAATTAACCTTTAGATTGTGTAGATGATTCTTGCTGGAGATGCTGCTATAGACTTCCTCAATACCTGCTCCGCCGTTTTAATTGTTCAATTTCTTTTGAATTATAGTTTTTACTTTTTTTATTTTGTTTTTTTTCTACATATTTTATCATAGAGGCTAATTTTTTTGTTATCAGTGATCACGTTGTTGCTTCATTTCCTTTGCCTTCAGCCATAACTTGTAAACTACCTGTCTGATGTTGTGTATTTTTTACACTCACGCTGCTAAAACGACACTAGCGCCTCCAGGCATGGACTCCACAAGACCTCTGCAGCTGTCATGTGACATCAGGCACCAAGACGTTAACATTAGATCCTGTGGGAAGTCCTGGGTCACACTCGTTTTTTCTCAGCTAATGCACCGTTGTGTTTTTGCGATCTCGGGTAATTTTGAGCTCAGCTCAGCACCTTGAACATAATTATCAGGTTTTTTTAAACTGTCAGGCTGCATTTTCCTGCTAAAAAGGCTGTTGCCTTGTTCTTAAACAACGCGTTAGTAAACGGTACATGACACTGTATCTACTGCGTCTACATCCACTACATATGTTGTTCACCAGCTTGCTTTCTTCCTATTGTGCATTATGGTTGTACCCAGGTAAATGACGTGCATTCACCAGGCCAGTCAACAACCTTTTGCTGAATTGCCAAAATAAAGAGGTTTGTTGATGAAACATCTGGTGCAAGGTGCAACATGGTTTATGACATTTAAGCAAATACTTTGTGCTGCGTTCGTGTCAGAAACACATGTAAAATAATGAAAAAGATTCTATATTTAGTGTTTGTAAATGTAGATTAGGGCAGTGGCACCATGGACTCAGTTATAAGGACGGAAAAGAACATGTTACAAGTGATAATTTATTTAAAAAAAAATATTTAATTTTAAAAGAAAACAAAATGCTTGTCTTCAGCAGTGACATTATTGGCTGTTTTAATAAAAATTATCAATTCTGTTTATAAAATTGAGACTATGCTCATAGTCTGAGGACATAACTGCACTTATGGCTGATGTCTCAACCACCACTCATTTATTAACCATGAATGAATGAATAATGTTAGCCAACCCTGTAGAGAAAGAAAGTCTGTGTGTGTGTGTATTAGGGATGGGAATCGGTATCAGTCGGTATCGGAATCGGTCCGAAACTGGTCAAAATCACTGGATCGGATATATATTTTTAGAAGAATACTTTCTACTTTTACTTAGTATAGTATATTTTTCAAGTAAAATATCAGCAAAAGCATTTTAGCTGAGCCAAGTTTGGGGTGGTTATTTCTTCTTTGTAGGAAGTTGGAGAACTGTGTCTTTGAAATGACTCCGCACAAATGTGTTGCTTCATAGTTCATAAATGGTCTAGAATGACTGTATCGGACTAATATTGGTATCAGTATCAGTAGATACTCAATTTTGTGATATTGGTGTCGGACACAAAAAAAGTGGCATTTTTATTCTAGGAATTGTGACAGGATTAGATGACTTTATTTTGACTTAAAAGGCACAGCAAATGTAGCTTTATTTTATGTACAATGCGAACTGTCCAGGGTGTACCCCGCCTATCGCCCGATGTAGCTGAGATTGGCACAGCACCCCCCGCGACCCTCTGGTGGAGGATAAAGCGGTAGATGATGACTGACTGACAATAAAAGCTATTCTATTCTAAAACAAGTATGATATTTCATTCCTGTTTATTCTAATGGTACACAGGTGAGGGTACAACGTTTTGTTATTACCCTCGATTGGGTTGTATTCATGTCATTTAGACCGGGTCAAATGACATATTCCAAATTGTTCTCTCAGTGGATCCGTGAACACCATGTTTCGAAGTGAGTCATGTGCATCAGCCTCGTTATTGATGGACTGCAATCTGAACTGCTGTTCCTCTAATGTTCAGTCACACTGTGGCCACAGTTCAGAGTTCCTCTCTTGGGATTCAACCATCTGCTCACTTTCAGCAGGACAAAGTATAATCAGAGTGTGTGTGTGTGTGTGTGATGTGCCATTTGTTGTTTCATGCTGCATACATTTATGACAGCAATAATATTATCTGAGTGCAGGTTGAGCTTCCAATATACAATACGGAACAGAGAGCGCGGCAGTCAAGCCAACACGGGTAAAGCTGCAGCTTGGTCTTCTAAATTATATTGCGGTTTTAGTTTATTGTAAGCCATGGAGAACATTGTAGAAGCGCATTCTGTGCAGAAAGAAAAGGGTTTTTTTGCATTTTGAGACCAAATGTCGGAAGATTGTTGTAACTGTGAGAGGACATTGCATTGTGTTTGTTTGTTTTTAGAGCTTGTAACCACACGTACTGTGTCTGAATGTGGTTTGCAGAAACACTATGGCAACATATGATCTTGGTATCTGGGTTGAAGAGCTGTTAGTTGAGTAGGATTTGTGAGGTTTGGTGAGAGGGTGAGATATGATCCCAGGAAAAAAAGCCCATTAATATGTAGAGCAGATGGTGGATGCAAGATTATTACTTTGACTTCCATAGCGTTTTCCTTCATTATCAACAGTGTCTCTGTAAATAATCGCTTTATGAAAAGCACTAATGTCAATAAACAGGTAAATATTATTGTGAATTTTTCCTGTTAGCACAGATATTTTTGAGTTTGGTTTTTTTTCCATGCTGTCATCGCACACAGGAGCGCAATTTCACAACTCCTGTACGAATCCGTTGTTGCAATCACAATACTCCGTGCTATCGGGGCAAAAGAGGTGTCACATTTACATGTCGGAACAATACAAACTAACCACCTCCACTCATTTACTGCCCGTGTTCTCGTCCCGCGCTCTTGTTAAGCCCATTCAGCTATAATAACGCCATCCGAGTGCTGAATGCACAAAAGGGAGCGGAGTATTTATGGTGCCGTGCAGCAAATGGAAGTCTGTTAAATTGTTGATGATGCAGAGATCCACAAGCTTGTACCCTGAAAGTAGGACAATGATGGGTCTCACTCTTGTTTTCCCCTCTCTCTCTTTCTGTCTCTCTTACAGGCCAGTCCTGCTCCGATAATCGTCAACACAGACACTCTGGAGTCGGTTCCTTACGTGAGTTTAAATGTTTGTGTATTTCCAGCAGTAGATCAAAACATCCAGCAGATGTAAAGCATAAAAGCACATTTATAAATTAAAGAATGAGTCCTTTATGCTCGACGACTACGTCGGTTGTGCAACTTAATCTTAATAAAAACAAATGAGGTCATCGCGTTGGATGATTGAATAAAAGACGAGCACACTGTACGGTAAGACCCTTACATCAGCAGCAAATAAATTAAACTTTGGTGCAAAGTAAAAGTTGCAAGACTAACAAATGATCCAAATTTCCGTGAATATACTCACGTTTACACGTGTCAGAGCTTCGTCCGCAGACTGACGAGCCGAGATTATATCACACGTCACATCAGATAAACCCTGTTTATGCCGGTATGCACTGTTCTGTTCCTGCTGGTGCTAATTTAGTCTTTAGGCCCTGATTGCTTCCGTGAGCTCTGATAATAATTTCTGATGCTGCCGAAAAACCGATGCTCTGCTGGGAATACAACGCGCGACATCACATAAACTTCCTGCGTGGATGCATAATGATGGAGGTAATTAATCATCTCGGTAAGATATAGAATGAGACCAACCGCTCTGTAACTAATCTCCATATTGCAGGAAAATAACTAATGGTAATGAACTGTCACTTGAAAACTGTTTCCCATTTAACACAGAAAGCACCTGTCACCTCCGTATTTTAATATGTTGAATTGCCAAGCATCGTCCTTTTATGAGTCTAATTGAACAGAGTTAGTCATCAGCACTGGCGTGAGTGTTTGACACAAGTGACTTTTGTCTCTTAATTGTATTTTTCTGTGTTTCTTCAGGTCAATGGCACAGAAATTGAATACGAGTTTGAGGAGATCACTTTAGAGCGGGTGAGTACCTCCGATCCGACAGCTGTGTTTAATCCTTAGCACGTTTCAATAATCTCTGATGACATATCGTGGTCATCCTATGACTTCACTTACTCATCTTCAACCACTTTATCCTCCATATGAGGGTCACAGGGGGCGCTGGTGCCACACGGCCACATATAGAGACAAACAGCCATCCACCCTCATACTCACACCTATAGTCAATTTGTGTGTCCAATTTGCCCAATACCCAAATCTGCATGTTTTTGGACTGTGGGAGGAAACTGGAGAACTCCATGCAGAAAGGCCCTTATTCCGACCAGGTTTGCAAAGTCGGGACTTCTTGCTGAGAAGGCAACAGTGCTAACCACTACCATTCTATACATTTATTACATATAGACCCTTTTTGCAGCTCCCCATCTCACTATATTTGATATATCTTTTCCATGTAGTAAAACTGGCAGATGTGGTGTTAGACATTAGCACCAAGAGATGAAATTACGGGCCAAATGGGTAAAGGCAGGTGTGGATTTTAAAAGAGAAAGCCAGAACGAACTAAAGCAAAACTGAATGCGACAAAGAAAGTCTGTAGTCTGTAGTGGAGCAATGACTTCATACAGACCGTAATCAGCCTCCCTCCATTATTCTGTATCCTTTGTTATCAGATGATGACCAGATACATTAACAGGCGTGTGTCTGTTCCGCTCGTCAGCCCGGAGAGCCAAATCCTAAATTTGATTTAGTTGCTCCAGACAGCAGTGTCCTGCAGACACAGACGGTGGGGTTTGTAATCAGGAGGAGCTGCTGTTTCCATCAGCTAACAACTTCATCAAAGCTGGCCTTTCATTTTGTGATTGAGCATCCGGGAGAATTTTTATTTGCAGAGGCAACACTTCCAAATACAGTATGTCACAGTGGAGTTGTGATAATAATAATGAAGAGCAAGGTGAGAGGCAGCAACTGTGGCTTTTTTTTTTTTTTTTTTACTGCTGAAGACACCTCTGACCACTTTATAATCACACTGAGAGCAGTGTCACTAAAGTATTAAATTATGCATCTATATTGGATGTGCTTTCCAATAAATTGCAGTGCTTTTATGAAGAATTAAAAGTCAAAGAAAGGTCAGCCGAGTGCGTACTTTAAAGGCAGGGAGGACGCGGGCGAGAACATTCTGTCATTATTCGTGTAGAAAAGTGTGGACAATGCGACACACGATGCGTTTTCACTTGCATGAGCAGTTGTACCCACTGATTTTAAAATAATTTGATGTTTTTTTTTTATTCTTAACAGCTGTCATAGGCCAACTACAGCACAGGAATGTTAATTAGAAAGACCATAATGGTGAAAACATCTAGAATCACTATTGGGATCTATGCCAATGTTTGCACTCATCTGACAGTGAAGTGACAAAAAAATTTTTCATTGCTATCCAATGAAATTGACTGTTTCTGTAATAGTATTACAAACACAGGGCCATAATTGTGTCCTTTTGACAGTCTAAGAAACACACTGTAGCTCTTAGACAGATTACATTGTTGCCCAGTGTGTCTCTGACTCCTGTCCTTGACCGCAGGGTAACTCAGGGTTGGGCTTTAGCATCGCTGGAGGGACGGATAACCCGCACATCGGTGACGACCCTGGCATCTTCATCACCAAGATCATCCCTGGAGGTGCGGCAGCAGAAGACGGACGGCTCAGGTCAGTCTTTTACACATCCCCCCCCCACACACACACACACGCACACACACTTACACACACACACACACACGTGGTAGGAGACAACAAGCAAGGTGTTTTTTTTAGATCCAACAGGAAGAAAACTATTAGAGTCTCAAGAGGTTTGACTTTAACTGCAGAACAGATACCGTATACTGTGTCTTTTCTCATCGTTGTTTATTATGGACCAAAAACCATTGCTTCTCCTGCACTATTATATTGGCTCTCATAACTCTGACTGAGCCAGTTCTGAACCCACACCATTTTCGGGCTCACAGGCCACATGCGGCCCCCCAGTCGATGTTCCATTGCCCTATATTTACTATAAGGTTATAATGAAAACTGGCCCATCAACGATATTTTCATGTATAATATTTATCACATTATTAAATGTGTTAAATTCAACATTTAATGTCGTACAAGCATGTCTTATGTTTGAATTACAATTGTCTTAATGTTATTATCGATTCCGTTTTTGATTCTATTTTATTTCTGCCTGTTTTTGTGATAAATATATTCAGTTTCCATCATGATCATGTTCTTTTATGGCAACTATATGTCAAAACAAACACTTTTTACTTTGAAATAGTGTCTAACGTCATCCTGACTATTTTTTTATTTGCAATATATTGATGGATTATGAA
This sequence comes from Solea solea, assembly GCF_958295425.1. Taxonomy (NCBI): domain Eukaryota; kingdom Metazoa; phylum Chordata; class Actinopteri; order Pleuronectiformes; family Soleidae; genus Solea; species Solea solea. The sequence continues at coordinate 18,788,206 of NC_081137.1, read as the reverse complement.
GATATAATTTGAATTTCTAATCATTGACAGTTAATCAATCAACAGTTAATTTTTCCCTCCTGACCAGACTAGAAGTTCACTGGGCCCTAGGTCATTTTGAGTTTGTCCTCAGTATTGTGCTTATGTATTAAAATTGTACTATGTGTTTAATTGTAATAGTTTGTATGGTATTTTAATGATCAAACATGGCCTCAAATGAGTAACTACTGTATTTTACTTTAGTCAGTCACTTTACCATGGAAAAAGCTCTATTCTGTACCAGCCTTGTGACTATAAATGAACAGTGAGGGTAGAGATACAGTCTGTCAGATCCTCTGATATCGTAGTTTATGAAGCAGCAACAACACAACCCAAGCTCATCCATTACTCAACAGGAGTGAAAGCTCACTCAGGGGAAAACTCTCCAGCCGCCGCAGCTCCCGACACCTGAGATCACAGCCTGTTTAGTATTAAACATGAACACTTGAAACCAGAGAGCCGCAGCTTGACTTTTAAAAAGTTTGTTGGAGCCTTTCTGACGATAATGAGCCCATGAAGGACTCTGCATCACTGCGTCTCCCCGCATGCGTGACAGTGTTAACAGAATAGGGTTTTTTTAACACTTTATTTGAAAATAGATTGGTGGTAACTGCAGTCAGTGTTTCCCAAATCTCAAGCCTCAATGAGATATATGTGAGACTATGTGCACAAAGTGTTTATACATTATTGAAAATAGCGACAAAAACTTGCTTGTTGCATTAAATAATGTGGTGTTTCATAGAAAAACACACGAAATAGGCTTTGACTAGAAATTAAAATACAAGTTTTTAATGTGATTGTATCCGGAACTAACAATTATTTTCATAATCGCTTAATCTGTCCATTATTTTCATGGTTTATCGAGTCATAGTTTGGTCCAGTTTGTCAAACCTGGGAAATGATGATGCTCTCAAATGACAAACCAAAATGATTCCGTTTTTAATGATTTCTTTGTTACGTGGATCAAAGAAACCAGGAAATCTTCACATTTAAGAAAATCTTGTTTTAATCATGGACAAAGCTTCAGACCGACAAATCGATTATCAAAATGGTTGCTGATTCATTTAGTAATGTTTCAGCTCTAATCCTGACGCCGTGTTTTTGCATTACCCCTGAAATATAAACTAACAACATAAAAATATTATATATAAACATTTTACTTGCATTACTTCAAGGGATAAGAAGTGTTTTGACTGCTGCACCGTCTTGGTCCTGACAGTGCTGCATACTGCTGCATGTAACCATCATTGTCAGTGCAAACTCACTCATGCATTCACAATAGCCAGTACATGTATTAAAGTATAGCCACATTCACTGGGGGAAATGCAAATGTTTAAATATTACATAACAAAACTGTATCTTTAACGCTGCAGAGACATTTATAATATGAGACCTACTGTATGTCTGTGAATATATTGCCCCAGTGCATGCTGGGTAGAGTAGACATCACTTCTCTTACGTAACTGTTATCACAAGATCGGTCCATCACAGGTCAAACAAGTCCTCTGTTTATTCAGCCTTTGTTTGAGTTTCAGTGTTTCCTTAAAGTTGTCCAGTACGAGTCACACTGTCGGCGGGAGAAGTCATAAGCATGCACGGCATCGCTCGGGCGAATCACGGAGGAAGACGGGGCCGGGCATAAATCACACTTAAACTAATTGACGGTCACCCACTCCAAGGTGGGCAGGGAGACTTTATGCATTATGGATGGAGGGAGCTCTAATCTCCATGAGGAGGGCAAGGCTTGCTGGGGGATTTTGTTTTCTCTGTCATTAAAAGAAAAGAAAGCCAGACACACTTCCTGTCTCTGCTGTGGGACACTGTAGCACAGCACTAAGCATGCTTAATGCACCCTGCTAGGCTTCGGGGACTGCTTGGTAGTTTCAAGTGTTTTTCATGGAGGCTGATTTTGGAGCAGTTGAAAGCATGTAGTCAAGACTAAACCCACCCCAGCTCCCCTGTTTAATCACTGAAATGTTTCCTGGACACATTTATTTTGGCTCAATTTGCACTTTTCTTGAGTTTTATTGAAATATTTATTAGTTTTAATCAGGTTGGTACATGATGACAGGTTGTGTGAGACACCTCATTTGCATCAGTACAGACAAAAATGGCTACCTTTACCCTGGCTAACTTTTTTTGTCATTATACAAGTTTTGGGTTAGGGTTACAAACAAAGGTCACAAATGCTATAACTTTCTCACTCACTCACTCAGGGACTGAGCATTTTTTTTTAACTCGGTAACGGATGTGATTTAAAACAAAACGTACAAAAGTAAAATATACTCAAGTAAAAGTAAATTTATTTTACAATAAAAATGACACAAAAAAACCCACTCAATTACAGTAACGTGAGTAAATGTTATGTAGGACTTTCCACTTCTGCAAATAATAAATAAGAAAAAAGAAAAATAAGAGAATTAAAAATAACCTAAAATTGCACAAGATTGCTCGATATTTGTAATTTAAAGTGAAGTCAAATAAAACAGTCAAAGGTAAATTAGCAAATACGTCAACAAATAGATAGGAAAAAGTAAATATAACAGCGGCAAAGCAACATTCAAATCTCAGTGACATTGTCTTGACATTGCTGTTATCAGAGATCCTGGGCAACATGGATTCATATGAAGCCGTTTTTTGTCATATAATTGGTCCATTTGTTCATTTCTGAGGGGGGAGTTGATTTTTAATATTTAATTGTAATTCTACAGGCTGTGATTACCCTGATCATAACAACCCATAATGTTATAAATGATGATAAAATAGTCTACCTGTCTCATGTCTCTGAGTAAAGCCATCTTACCGAGCCACTTACTCATATATGTTTAAGACGTTACTTTGTTTCTTTTGACATTTCCAACTTTTATTCCCTTACAAACTTGCCACTATCACACAAGCTTTGCAACCGCAATGATATACTCTTGATATAATACAAGGGCTGTGTATTAAGATGGATGACATGACAGCTCCCGAAAAGTGAAGCCGAAACATTTGGTGCGCGTGCGAGTGCGAGTGCGAGTGCGAGTGCGAGTGCACTGGGACCCAGCTGATCTCCACGAGCAGCCCCCAGGAGGGTCGTGCCCTTGTGTGTGCCAGGGCATGAGTGTTTTTGTCGACACCTCGGGGGGTGGGGGGGTGGATTTAAACTGAGCCGCTTGCCGACTCTGATTTTAACACGCACTTTCACTTCGCTGTGTGCTCATACACGTTCGCACACCTCCTTGTGTTGTAAAGCACTTTTATCTCTCTGCCACATAGTCGTACATAAATAAATATTACCTGCACTGTGTTGTTTACAAACTGAAACTATGGGTCACCCTGATCTACTGCCAACAAGAACACATCCCTCACTAGATATATATATGTGTGTGTACTTGTATTTGTATTTGTTACCTCTTTAGAATCTTTGTCAGGTCCAGTAGTTTCTGTCTAAGATGTGAGTGGTGGTAAGGTTAAGGTAAGGGTTAGGCATTAACTACTTGTGGTTAACGTTGCGATAAGGTTTTGTTTCGGCTGTCCAAATGAATGAAAGTCTTTGCAATGTCCTCAGGTGTGTGTTTGTACTTGTATTTATATCATGGTGAGGTCCAAAAAACTTACAAACCTATCTTTGTGAGGACATATTGTCTGGGCCCCACAACTTTAAGGGTTAAGACCTGGTTTCAGGGTTGGGTTAAGGTTAAGGTAAGGGGCTAGGGAATGCATGATGACGATTAAGTGTCCTCACTAAGATAATTGTGTGTGCAGGGTGTGCACTGCTCTGTCAGTCTAAACTGTAAAGATGTTTGTAAATTTTCACAAATGTTGCCCCTTATTTAAATGAACTTATTCTGAGTTGATGTGTGTTGTTGAATAAGCATTTTCTTCTGTTGCAGTGTCTCATGTTAACTGTGATAGAATGGCCGTCGATCATCAAAGTCACTCATCACAACCAGAATTTTTGCCACTTAAGATCTGCAGCTCAGCTGGAGATAATTTACTGTAGCAAAGCCATTTTCAGACATTAATTTAACCTGTATTTCTACAGAGAAGATCCTTGAGAGCAATGATGCCCTGTTACAGTATTGGAAAAAAAATGCAATCAAAAAACTATCACTACTATGTATTAATGGAGACCAGTCGGTCTAATTTGAGTATGTTCTGGAGATTGTTGCGTTTGTCTTGCCTAACTCGGTCGCTGTAGGTGGTGCAGACAGTTTTATGTAATTCTGCGAGCGCGTGTGATAACGGTGTTTTCTTGGCTGTAACAGAGCAGTAGACAGATATGGGAGGGGAGTTTATTACAAAGTGTTTTATAGGTAAATAAGACACCTGCGTAGCTCTCCTCTGGAAGCACAAGATGACAAGCCCACTTTTTTGTATCTAAAATGCAATGACGGGTGAGAGACCTGTCACCGGTTATGAACCGTAGAGCTCTATGAAACACAGCATTAGAGTAGTGCATGAAGCATGACATGAACTCTGGAATATGTCCACACAATTTGGGTCTGGACACTTTCCGGAGTTTGCCATTCACACGTGAAAAATGCAGGTTTTCGGGGTCAAATGTGTTCACAACAGCAGGAGAATGTCCATGAGCTTCCAAAGTGATCGGTGTATTGCTTCCCTTGCTTCTCCTGCTGTGTTCTCACATGTGCTCACTTGGATATTGCACAGAGATTTGTCGAACGAGCTGGCAGCAGAATCTTGTACATTCTCACTGCACTTGAAGTCTGGACAGTGTTCCTGACGCAGCTGACACTGCTTCTGCCTTACACATTACTTGCCTCCCACTTAAACATTGTAGAACTTCAAAGATATAAACGTTTGTTTAACCTTTATTTCATTTCGTTTAACTGATCGGTTTACAACCTACTACTGTGTAAAGACACTGGAGTTGGTCCCGCCGTGCTTGTTCTGGTTGCCCTTTCCAGAGGGGAGTTTGCTGAGCCTGCAGTGAGCAGTTTAGTAAAAGTCTGGACAAACATGATGGATGCTCTAGAAAAGAACACAATGAAGGCTCGCTCGTGATCCTCACCGTTTCCTCTTCCAGAGTGAACGACTGCATCCTGCGGGTGAACGACGCAGACGTGTCCGAGGTCTCTCACAGCAAGGCGGTGGAGGCCCTGAAGGTCGCCGGTTCAATTGTCCGACTGTATGTGCGGCGCCGCAGGCCGATGCTAGAGACCATCATTGAGATCAAGCTCATCAAGGGACCAAAAGGTGGACTCACACATACACACACACATACACACACACCTTTATTGACTAGACTTCACATTTACAGCAACTTATTACATTTGAATGAACCTTTTATGATGTCATATTGTCTCATGCATACACACAGGGCTTGGCTTCAGTATTGCAGGCGGCGTTGGAAACCAGCACATACCTGGTGACAACAGCATATACGTCACCAAAATCATAGACGGAGGGGCGGCGCAGAAGGACTGTCGGCTACAAGTTGGAGACAGGTTGTTAATGGTGAGTTAAACAAGAAGAGTGACAGTGTCTTTATCTGCATTAAATAATATAAACTTCCGACGGTCGTGTTGGTTCCCCTGGAGTTATACCTAAGATATACTGTTTAGGAGTTTGCTTATAATACGAGCTTGTTAAATAATAAAATTAAATTAATTAAAAAAAATAACACAATCTAAGTGAACATTATCACTACATAACACATCAGAACAGTTGAAAGTTGTATTTTTACTGACATGTTGTGCTGCAGTGGGGACAATAAGTAGATTATTACAAGAGAACAGTCCACAAACTAATTCACTCTTCAATGATTCCACACTGTTTTCCTTGTCTCTTGTTTTTCAAGCCAGTTTATTTGTACCCATAGGTCTTTTTATTTATTGTTTCCGGTCCAAGAACAGCTGTTTACATTCCAACACATCTAAAAAAAACTCCTTTATCTCGGTTATCTAGATTATTACTGCCAAAATATTCATAATTGTTCCTTGATTTTAATAGAAGACAGTGATGGGTAAGATTGTGCAACACAGAATACATGAACAATGGCATTGGTAACATTTATAGCAGCAGAAAAACGACTCTTTCAGTCTGGTTCAATGCATAGCCCCCCCTCAGGTTCCTTGTGCCGGGAGCCTCTCTCAGCCCTTTGAAATTGCTCTGCTGAACATTGTCAAGACATGATTCTCACTCATGTTCCGAAACACTGCTAAAACCATTGTGTGAGAACTATTATTTGGTGTGTAAGCCATCAGCATGTTGTTGAATTTTGATGTGTTGACAAATGGTAACAATTGGACAGTGGATCTCAGCAATTAAAGCAATAATCCTATAACCCCATTATATGACACTGCAGATTATGTTGGTAAATGTCATGTAGTTAGGTAGTTAGGTAGATATGTACTTTATTGTCATTGCATAGTCCTACACAATGCAATTCTGTTTTTAAAGTACTAGTTTAAAATAATTAAGTTAAAATAGTAGGAGAAAATGCCCTCAGGCCTGTAAATAATTGTCCATAATGTGCAAAACAGTTAAGGATGGATGGTCCGGTTCAGCAGCTCAGAAGTCCATTCACAGCCCTGGTAACTAAGTTATTCCTCAGGCCATTTGTCTGTGTCTTTATGGCCGTCAGCCTGCCTGAAGGAAGACTGTCAAAGAGGGTGTGTGGAGTCTCCTCTGATGTTTTCCGCTCTCCTCAGAAGGCGGCCGGAGTAAATCTCCTCCATCCTGTGTTACTACAGTGGTCATCAGTAATGATGTTTCCATAAATCATGTTTTCGTAACATGTTAACAGCAAGTTATTGAATCAAACACATATTTTTAAGGTAGAAACCTAGTTGCTCAGTATTTGAACAGCAAGCTTCTTCTTTGGGGAGGGCCTGTCTATTGCTTGACCAGCACATAATTGAATTACCATCCGACTGTCGCGTTCTCACCCGAGGACCATCTGTCATAATCCAGTCTCCTGCGGGGCAGCGAGCACCTTAGACCGATCTCAAGTGAGCTGGAGGGAGAGACAGTGTGGCCTCTAAAATTGACTGAGTAAACACACTAAGACCGCTCCCTTGTCTTGACAGGTGAACAACTACAGTCTGGAGGAGGTGTCTCACGAAGAGGCAGTGGCCATTTTGAAGAACACGTCGGACGTGGTGTACCTTAAGGTGGGGAAACCCACCAATGTCTACCTATCAGATCCCTATGGGCCTCCTGATATCACACACTGTAAGTCCTTGTCTCTTGGATTTGTCAGTTGACTTCATCTTTCTTTAAACCATGCAGCCAGACTAAAGATAGTTATTCTGTGAATGTAAAAAAAGCATATGGGACTTGTGAGGTTTGAGATTGAGAGGCTCCAGTTTCAGCAACACAATCCCTCCTACTATAATCTTACACATTTGTTGTGGTGCACTTAATCTGTGCATGAGATTATATAGAATCCGTAGGGCCATAAGCCTTCTGGTTTACGTTCCTATCGTAGTTTGAAAAGGCTTTGGTTGCCAAAAAAGGTGCAACAAATTGACAAAAAATCACTTTTATTTTCTGTCGGAGACAATGCAGAGGTTAGTCATAAAAAGTTTAGTTATATTTATAGTTTCTTAACTCAATTCTAGTCTATATTCTTGTTGCTCATTGGACTGTAAAGAGTGTACAGCAATCAGATAATGCATCTTTCTGCGTTCTACACTAGGGCTGTCACCTTTTCCAAAAATCATTAAATATTACATGACATGCGGTCCCTCTCGAAGATATTTGGATATGCCCCACATCATCTATGGTGGAGAACCTGAAGTACTTCCACAGATGCTTTGGCGTTGTGAACGTCTACTCATAGTAAAACTTTAGGCACTTTAGGTTCAGAAGTTAACCCTAGTTCTGATTTAAAGTGGACTGAAAGCAGAAACAGAAATCCAAATGTTTGGATACATTCCAGGAAAAAGGTGACAGCCTTATTCTACACAAAGAAGCCTCAAAACAAACACCGATGGCACGATGTAGCCGAGGGATTAAAAGATAGGGATAGAAATATCACCGGAGGATAATTGTGGTTTATGGATTTATTTTCAAACAAATTCTCCTTGCTGTTGTGAAATGTATCACTTAAAGCAAGAAATAACAGTCAGCAGTCGGACTTGGATGGTTCACTTTGCTCTTAACTATCTTGAGTTAAGATTAAGATAAGGTGAAGCTGGGACACTAGGACTTATGTTTTTTTCATTCAAATGTTTGTTATTACGTAAAAAAAGTTCAAAACTGAATTTAAAGTATAATCAAAGTATACAATCTTAAAGTCATGCAGAAATATTTTCTTGGCATCACTAGAAATGTGTCGGGTAGTTTATCTATTTCTGCAGCTGCTGTTCTCAATTAACTTTTTCTCACTCTCCTCCCCCCCACAGCTTTCTCTCCAGCCATGGAAAATCATATCTCTTCCCCCATCAACAGTGGCACTCTGGAGTACAAGTCCGGCCTCCCCCCCATCTCCCCCGGGAGTTATTCCCCCCTCCCCAAGCACTTACTAGGGGAAGAGGATATAAACAGGTTGGATGGTTTTTCCTTCTTACGGTAATTACCTCCCTTCCTCTCAGACGACTAGAGCTGCAGGTAGAAGCTTTGTCCACCCTGCTCCTCGTGTCTCTACCCCCACCCACCCTTATCTTGTCTGATATGTGTTTGCGTGGACGATGCAGAAAGCATTCCATACTTGATGGGGAGTCGTGATGCGATTTGAACAGATCTCTGGCTCACCTGTTATTTATGTAAGACCCCGTTAATCCCCATAGTCTGTGTCAGACGTGCAGTGTTTTTCAAAGACGGCCTCAGTGAGAGAGAGGTAATGAAACAATCACAATACACCCATAAGATTTGCTTAAATAATTATAAAATAGCTATTTGAAAAACACTGGTGTGCTGTAGTCCTGTTGTATTTGTCTTTTTTGGAGTTTCCTTTGATGTCTTTGTCACACGTACCTGCTCGAGCGTCAACCTATGGCTTTATAATCAAACATAACAAAGGGATTCCTGCTTCTCACCAAATGTCAGCTGGAAATGACTCCAACTTGTGAGGAGCAGGAGGAGGATACGCAGTATAGATGAGGGATGAATAAGTGTAGTTTTTTTTATAAACTTCGGCCTGTGGGAGCTCCGTGGAGCAAGTCACTTAGAATGGAAGCAACAGCTGAATGGAAAGACAGCTGCTCTTCTTCTGTCTGCAGAGCGAAATCAGAGTTAGCAGAAGAATTTTGAACCTTTGATTCCGTTACCCCTCCTTTAACTCTTTCACGAGACGAGGAAAACTGTATGTTGTAAGACTTTTATGGATAATAAGTGATAATCTAGTGTATCATCACTCGTGTACATCGTCATATGTATCGTATCTCCTATATTTTTGCCCATACGCAGCCCTAATGGATGGATGGTTGGTGTTTTGATCATGTCTCACAGCTGCTCTCGGTCCACACAGTGCAGAGCTTAACATGTCTTACAGGTCTGAATCACAGCCAAACATGAGCGGCTCCCCCACCTCAGCTACCCTAACACCCTAATCCCAGAGCAAGCTGCCATCAGGCTTGGGGGTAAAATAGGACACATTTGCTATCATGTCAGATCTCTTAAGAGTAAAGCTTTTGTTTGTTTGCCCAGCAAATGATTTCACAGGCCCACGTCCCTCCCGCCGCTTCTCACACGTTTCCCCGAGTGGCACTCGGCTTGTCTATTTATTGGCGATAATGCGTCACGATGCGTTGGACGAACGGCGAAATGAAAGCAGATTCTCAGGAAGCACAAGGCGCGACGTGTTAGGAAGTCACAGTAAGCAAACGAGAACATGTGACTTTTATTTTGCTGTCGTTCTGTTCCACACCGGCGCGGGAACAGCGCGGCACAAACGATAACAAAAGCTCATTTCAGAGGATAACTGAAGGACACCAGTGTTAAGCTTTGTTGAGTGAAGGATTAGTTCTTCCATTCTCTTTGGAGATAAGAGGTTTAGAGTCTGCGCTTGCCCAAGGTGCATCCCCAACAGCCTCTGAGATTACCAAGCTAAAGTGTAATGTTCTGCACAGACGGAGAGTTAGAACAACGCTGTGTGAATGCTGTGAGTTGGTTATTTCTAAATTTTCAAAATGTAGGTTTGGTGCATCAGCAGGAGCAAAATGATTCAGAGGCTGCTTCAGAAAAAACTCCTTTCCTTTCCTCACGAGTGCTTTGTGTCTCATGTCATTTTGGAGCCAAGCGTCTCATTTATGGATTGATCCACTGTGCTGTACTGAGGATCATTGCCACATTTTTTTTTATTATTATCCTTTGAAACAGCTTTGTGTTCTTTTTTTCTTTGACACCAATATTTAAAAAGAGTAGTAAAACCTTTTGGTGTGGTCTCACAAAACCACACATGGTTAGGGCTTCACACTACAGTCGAGCCATTCACCTATCCTTATACACATTCATATATCACATAATATACGTGCTGCACTTTTTCTGTCACACCCAGCACATCCGCCAGAAACCATTTGAGATTTAGTGTTTTGCTCCAGGCCACATCCACATGCAGACGAGAAGAGCTATGGATTGAAAACAACCCATTCTACCCACTGATCCACAGCCGCTATGGTTTTTCCACATAGTGTTGCAAACAGGTTTTCACCTCCAATACTTGTAAACGACATCTCTCTTTGTGATGATGTTCAAATATGAACATAGTCTAAGAGGAAAACACCGTGTATTCCTCCTGAGACCTGACTCAGAGAAGTTTTTGTGAGGCAGGGTTGAAAATTGGCAGCAGCAGCTGTGCGAACACTGCGTTCAAGTCTAATGAATAAAAGAAAAGCAGGTCAGCTGTGCGGTCTATGTCCTTCTCAAGGTCACCGCGTTAGGTCTGATGAGGACTGACTGGCTGCCTCGGCTCAGCTTAATGCAGTATGAATGATTCAGCAAGAGAGACAAAGCCAACTGTCCGGTCCTGTCCCGCTCCCTCACCTCGCCACTGGGCTGTGATTGAGTCTCAGTACGTGCTCTGGGTGTTGATATCGAGGCAGAATCACGGCCCGGATTAAAAGGTTTGTGTTTCGCTGAGGCGGTAGCGCGCTCCTCGTTGCCGCGTGAGAGGATGACTTCATTCTGTGCCGGAGTCGGAACCCGTACGTTCTCCCATCGCACTGCCGCGTGGATTAGTCATGTTGAAAAGATGCAGGGCGGCTCATATCAGCAGATGCAGCGGAGGGTGAAGTCTGTGGAAGGTGCCATTTCTGGAGATGCGTCACTGCAAGGGAAAGGCCATGATGTGTGAAACAGTGGAGCTGTTATTGTGGCGACGATGATGACGATGACGATGATGATGATGATAGCGGTGGCCAGTTTTAGGTTCTCATTTCCCTCTTTAGCTACAGTCGGCGAGAAGTTCTCACGTTTGATTAAGACGCAAATGCACAACAGTTGGTCAAAGAGGGAGAGACGAGTTTGGTGTCGTACATTCAGAGCAGGCCAAACAGTGACATCATTACACACTGATCCCAGTCCATGTGACACTGTTCACGCCTGTGTGCATGTGTAACTCAGACCTACACGCTGGCTACACATCCATCTCCTCTAATCTTGTACGACATCACATCACACTCTGAGGACCTGACATCCACCTACTGTACGTTCATCCGTCACACTTGCCGCGACCGCTTGTGATCAGATCCCGCACACTTTGACATGCCCTGACGCTGAAAGACGTGTGTTTTCTTGTCTGTTGTCTGGTTTTGTTGCACGTCTTCCAAGTGTTTCCTTGATCTTGTGTCGTCTTGTCCTCCAAAAAGCAGCATTTCATGAAGACAGACTTTAACCAGTGGTCGGTTCTCAACAGTTTTACTTTTTCCCACCCTGTCAGAAATCCTTCGCTAGACGACGGGGAGGGTCACAGGTTTGATTCCCAGCACTTCCAGTTGAGGTGAGACGGTGACGGCGCTCCGCCGTGCACTGCATGCTCCTGCATGTTTGTAACTGCATGCTTTGTTTTTTTTTTCTTCTTAAGAATCGAGGAACATTGACATTTGTAGTGAGAGACCGATCTAACGCTCAGCTGATTAATCAGGCAGATATCTACTGTATCTGGCATTTTGAGTCAATCAGCATCTGCTGATTAACAAAAACAGCCTGCAGGTATTTATTCAAGTATTTTTTGAACTAATAGAGTTAAAAGAATAAGTCGAGTTAATTAGTTCCTTCAGTAAAAGTAAAGTTTTTTTGCCTGAAACTTTTGGTGTATTTATTTTTGTTATGTGTTGCATGCCCAAATAATATGATGGTATTTTAAACTTTATGTTATTCTAAAACAACATGATGAAAAACAGATTCCTCGTTGTCTCCACTAACATCACAGACTCCACTGCCTGTTGCTGCTCCACTCTTACAGATGCTCGAATCACTTCAATGGCTTTATGAGTCGCAACCATATTATTATTTTATAATTATAATATGTCAATTAATTTCCCCTTAAGATGTAAAACATGACAGCTCTCTGACATTAGTGTTTTCACCACTACGGATATATATTTTTTTCTCCCCCTATTTCTGTCGCCATTATGCCTCATTGGCCCCATTCAGACCTGGTGTTAACAGGGTTAGGGTTAGGCTTAGGGCTAATTCTAAATGAGAAAAGTTCCTGCGGTAGAAAAGGGCTATACTATTTATACAGTCGATGTCTTTGTGGCCACCGCTACAAATTCAAACTTCAATCTATCCACTGGCGACCAGATCAGATCTAAATGGGGCCATTGTCGTCCCCGATTATCCCAGCCCCGTCCCTCCTCACCTCTGTCCGCAGCCACTAACCTCTCTGCTCTTGTCTCTCACTCCACTGTAGGCCTCCTGAGCCAGTTTACAGCACTGTGAACAAACTATGTGACAAAGCACCCTCCCCCCGACACTATTCCCCAGTGGAGTGCGACAAAAGCCTCCTCCACTCCGTCCCCTTCCCAAACTATCACTTAAGCCTGTTCCCTGAGTCGGACTTCACCAGGTACTTTTCACCACCACCACCACCACCACCACCACCATCACCACCTCTCTCTCTCTCTCTTAGCACTCCACCACTGTGTCCCCATGATCCTGATTCTGTGTCAATGGCATGTCGTGTTACCATACTTTTTCCTTTTTGCGCGCACCTGTCATGCACTCAAGTCGCTTGCCCCACCCCCTCCCGCCCTCAAGTCCAAAAGTCTGAATCCGACTCAAACCAGACTTCAAATACACGTACGTAAACATGTCAAAGTCGGAATAACACAACTCTCTGGCTTTGACCTAGAAATAAAAGAAGAAGCCGGTTCCACAGAAGACAAAGAGAACAGGGAGAAAAACACTGCCAAACCCAGACTAGTGCATTTAAAGAGTTAAATATTTTGAAGTTACGCAGAATTGTTTTGGTCTATGCGTAATACATCAATCTAAAACAAGTCCACAGGGGGGCGTAGTGCCACCCAGCATTGTTAAAGGCAGTTACACTTCATTCCCTTCAAGGACAGCAGTCCATTTACAGTTGACTCGAGCTACAACCGCAGCTCTGTTCAACTGTGAGTGTAAACGTAGCGACTGTCTTTTGTGTTGTTCCGCTCTCAGGACTCTTATCTTCCGCCAACACGTTTTCCTCTTGAATCAAAGTCGAGCTCACACACCATAAACGGAGGAACATGTTAAGACGCCGTGCTTGCCCCCGTTGCTGTCGGTTGTTAATTTGAGTTCCATTCCCTGCGATTAAGAAAGAATGTCATTTACTTGAAATGAGGGGTAATGTGCTTCGTTTCTATCTACCACCAACCATAAGGTGCTTTCCATTCAGGTCAATCTGCTTCTGCCAGCTGCTGTGAACACAACAGTAATATGTTTGCATTAATGCAGGGTGGTCGCAGGGGTTTTCTGTGTGGAGCGTGTCAACACACTTGTTTTTCTGCTTGTAAAATTTAAGCAAACTTTTGCAAAGATTTGCGTTTTCGTCTCCACTGGATAAGAATAAAAAACGAGTCTTAAGCTCATATTTACTGTGACTGATCCAATACAGAAGGAATCACAGCTCTGGGACTGAGGGCACCCAAAGGTGCACCGGTCGTTCATGTGTATTGACAGATTTAAGACTGAGTCATTCAGCAGCCGAGCTGAGCTCTGAGTGATGCTGAACTGTGGCAACAAAATGTCTTCTATGAATAATGGAGGGTTGTTTTTTGTTTTTTAGTTTAATACAAACATTGATTTAGATCCTGGTTTCTCTGGTTTTATTCGCGGCTTTTGTCTGATACTATTTTATTTTTAAGATTAAGATGACGTCTGGCCTTTCTGTATTATTTAATAATAGATAACCACACAGTAAACAGCTTGCAAACCTGCTCGTATATGGCACTAATTGGCAGGTGGAGTTCATGTGTCTCCACGGTAGTTATTTTATAACTTCAATCACATGGTTGATTATTTTTTCCATCTGCTCGAGTGACAGTGAATCACGGTCCAGTCTGTTCAGTAGTGATGTAAGAGAGCTTTATAATTGCAAGTAACCAGTGATCGGTTAAGAAAACACTGAAGTGTCCACTCTTGTGAATCTGTATGATCACATTGTTGCCCGTTCATCTTTAATGTGACGATGTTTCGTCCCAGCTGTGGATCAGTCCATCACTGCAGTTAAAGCTGCAGTCCTTACTGTACGAGGTGTTTGTGGGATACTAGATGGAGTTGGGTCAAAATATCAATTTGGTGATATATCGTCGTCCTTCCTGGTACAATATGATAACTCCAGGGCAAATATCAATGTTTTAATAATTAACAAATGAAGGCGCTAAAAGTAAACACTCACCGGGCATTGCTACTTCATGTCTCCTGTTACCTGGTGGAGGAAGAGGGAGTTTACGTTAAGAGATGCCCGATCCACGTTCAATACATAGACTTTATGGTTCTCTATGTTGTGATAACCTGTTTTGTTTTCTTTACTCGGACTAATATCTTGATGTGTCTCAATATAATTGTAATTGCGATATATGGATTATCACCGAATCATTGTACCGTGATTTTATTAAGTACCCAGTGATTCCCAACCCTAACACTGGAAGACTCTTTCTTAGATTTGCTGTCCTGACTCCTCACACTGAGAGACTCAGTACAGACTTCAGACTATCAGTGATAGCTGTTTAACTCAGATTCTGACAAAGACAGCAACTTAAACTATGTTGTTTTTCGCTTGTTATGACTTGTTATAATCTTTTTTTTAGAATGTACCTTGATCATTCATTCTCTGTAAGTTGATAAGTTCACTTTCACCTCAGGTGGATGTCGGTTCGATAAGTGATATATTATTTACAATATCAATCTTGCGTATGCTGTGTGTGAAAGAGATTCTCAGAGAAGTGTGTCTTCCTTCAGCTCCTCTGTAGTTTTTTAAATCTGAAATGAAACCAGACCTCTGCCTTTAGGCTCGGTGGTGCCTTTAGTGGACGAGCTCCTGCCTTTTTTTTTTGCTGTATTTCCAACTTCTCTATTATCACGTGTGGCCAGATGAGAAAAGACATGAGTTTAAAGATCTAACCTGCCATTTTTTAGTATGGGCTCATTTAAATAAATATCGACTCAAATCATAAAAACAAAATCCATTTTTAATTCCTACAGTCCTTGGAAGCAGTAAATGTGTGTTTCCTTATGAATGATCATAGACTATAACACACATGGACACATGGAGACACGGTAGTTCTCTCCACATACGTTCTCTGTTGCTCTTTCCATGAACTGCTCCTTTATCTGTGCTGCTGCAGCTTTCTCCTGCATTTGCCTCTTATCCATTTATGAATAAGACAAAATGTGGGTTCATCAGAACTGGGGTAATGTGTAACCAGAAAGTGCAAGGACAGTTGACAGAGGGAGGATTGTAATCATAATTATCCTAATTATCTGTGTTCCATTAGAGTAGCACGAATCTGTTTGCAAATACAAACGTACGTAGTTCGAAGGGCTGTTTTCAAGGTTGGAGTTCCCAGAGTTCAGAATGTCGTGAGTTGCTATTTAATTGTTAAAAACACCAAGTTTATTAAATCCAGAAACGATGAATGGCTCTTTAATCAGTGGTGAATAGCGGGCTTGTTTTTGTTGAGAGCTGCTGCGATGCTACGTGAGTCACTGAAGCAGAAGATACAAACGCCACAGCTTCATTCTACAAAGCCTCAAGGACAGTGGGCCTCGTTCACCAGAGATTCTTAAGAAACTATTTCTTCTTACACAGCTTTTGTTTTTGCTGAAATTCTGACGTACATAAATGTTTTCTTATCAAGGATTTGTCCTTGTCTCTCTCCTGTAGTTCACACTTTTACCAGCAGATGGCAGTGTTTCTTTAATAATGATGATCCTACTCCTGAGGAGTTTTAAATACATGATAAAAAACTATGGTTAGGTAAAAGAAATCTTTTGATTTCTATGTTTGGTTTTATTCAATATTATTAGGTGTTTGACAACTGAAAGAATCACCACTGTCACATCCTTCATTGTTTCTCTATGTACACCACATACTATACTAATTCTAATTCACCACATATGTTCATTTTAGGTGCAAGGAGTCAAATCTTAAAGTTGGAGGCTGTTGTCTGTATGTTTTTTTGTTGTTTGTTGAGTGAAAATGCTTCTATAACCACATAGATATCATTTGGTGTGTTTGTACACACCCCAAAAATTGATCCTGGCATGTGTGTGAGAGACAGAGGGAATCAGAAAGAGAAAGTGTGCGTGACTGTGAGCACACAATGAGCTTCCTTTTCTGAATTGGGGACAAGTGATCCTAAGTAGAGCACCATCCCCCTATGGAGCTCCACCAGGAGCCTGCGTTGTCTGAGCAAAGCATCACTCCGGCTTCCATCAACCTTACAGCAGCTGCTGCAGCCGCTGCCGTCATCGTCGTCGTCCATCTCTGTGTCCTCCACCACCTGAGCTGAATATGCTGAGACCCTCCGACTCCCCCGAGCTGATGTACTATCTCAACTGTTTGTACAGGGAGCCCCGGAAGGTCGTGCTCCACAAAGGCTCCACGGGCCTCGGCTTTAATATTGTGGGTGGCGAGGATGGCGAGGGAATCTTCGTGTCTTTCATCCTGGCGGGAGGCCCCGCCGACCTGAGCGGAGAGCTGCGGAGAGGCGACCAGATTTTATCGGTGAGTGCACACGAGCTACTTCAAGACACACACACACACACACATGCAAGTCTGGAGAAATGTAGGATATAATGACATACCTTTGTACTTTATGATGTCTTTTTTTATTAGAATTTAGGAACCTGAAAAGGTCTAAAATGTAATTCCAGGCTGGTTTCACCACCATAAGAACAGATCCTACTTAAAACAGTGCACCTGCATGTTTCCAGCACAGCAACAGAGAGTATAATAGTCCTACTGGCCTGGATTCATTTCCAGATCTGATAATCTGGTTATTTTTTGTTAATCCCTGCACAGAGTCGCCTCACATCTGTGTTTCTTATTGTGTTCCATTAAATCTAAACCTCACTGCAATAATTTTAGTTTTAAACCTTCAGTGGTTGTAAGGTAATGAAGATAATTATGGTCAGACTTCATCAGTTGCTTGCAGCTTTTAGCAATCAATGCAATAGATTATGAACCAAAATTAACGTTATTATTATACATACCTATAAATTACAGGTAGAGCTAAAGATAGTTCTTTATACCTAACTAGAATATCAACTGTGTGCTCTAACCTGCACCATAGTCCCATGTATTCCCTCTCTAAAAAATAACAATGAGTCCTGCACACCTGAAACTATTTCATTCATCATTTAGTCGGCATTTTCCATGAAGATACTATATGCTGTATTCTGCTTCATTAAATATGCTTATCTGGTGAATTGAGTAACATAACTGAGACATTGTGTGCTATTATACATGTAAAGACAGACAAACTCAACAATCATCTGTCTGAAAAGTAATGACCCCAGACGTTCTCAGAGGGATGCGTAGTAAAGCAGTTTGTTCACAAACAATACGAGTCATCCTTTGTGAGGCACACAGTGAAATTAGTTTGTCACAAATTGTCATTTAAAAGCAATAAAGTCTTCTGAGAGTTTTACCCCAGCTCTTCCTCTGCCAGATAAATCAATTTATTTAAAAATGTAAAGTTATGTGATATGATTGTACCTACAGTTAATATTAGATTGGAGAGCTGGTTTATAATTTATCTTTATTAATCCCCCTTAGGGGAAATTATTCTCTGCATTTGACCCTTCCTAGAATTAGGAGCAGTGGTCTGCCACACTGAGTAGCGCCCGGGGAGCAATGGGGGTTGAGTACCTTGCTCAGGGGTACCCTAGCCCTTTCGACCTGGTGGGGACTTGAACCGGCGACCTTCCGGTTACAAGCCAAGTTCCCTTTCCACTTGGCCACAGGCTGCCCTGCTCTTTAAGTATTGTCCAAATTTCATCCAATCTAGTTTTTATGCTCCAATTCACTCAGTGGACAATATTGGCATTATACACGATATTGTTATCATATTATCTCCTTAAAAATGTCGCCCTGTCATGAATATTTCCCTTTTTTCAAATGATGTCCCAGTTACAGAACAGAATGTTCCTGGTTTGAAGAGAACAGAGTGAACAGAGTGACATTATAAAACATGCAGTGTGTGTGTGTGTGTGTTTAAGGTAGAGCAGGTGCTCTTCGTCATTTTGAAGCGAGTCCAACAAACAAAACAAAAAAAATAATGACAAACGCTGATGTAAAAGCTGATGTCAGTGATGTTTTGGCAAACATCATCGTCTGCTCTCCCTCCTTCATACATCACGCCGTGAGCTCTGACAAACAGCCTAACCTTTACGAGCGCAGAGGAACAACATGGGTGTCGTGTGACGAGTGACACAAACATTGGCTGACGACTGCGTGGCTGAGATAATGAACGGTAGCTGGGGAGGAAGTTATTGTTCCGCGTCATTACTGCTAATTGTAGCAATTTGGCTTTCCAGCAAATAGCATCGTCTCGTGGCATGTTGGTGTTACGGTGCTGCAGAGAATCCAATCAGCGTGGGACTCTGTGGCTGAAACCCCGGTGAAAGCAGGCAGTTAACATTCTGAGTGGCCTGGATTTGAAGTCTAACAATAACTTGACCTGTCTTTTCCCACGTATTGAGCACACACACACACTCCTCACTCCCTACACCAAAATGTTCTTCTCCAATGGGGCTCTACTTTGCACCTTGGTCTGCTGGACGTTTTTTCTCGCGTGGTGTCAAAATTTCTCTGTTGTTGTGGAGTATGTACAGGCCTTTTAGAGGTAACTGTAAAAACGTGGTGCCGTTCCGTGTGTGGCGTGTGGCAGCTGAAACCGAAACATCCTTGGATTTCCCTCTCTTGAGGTCACCATTTTAAATGCGAGTTAAATTGAGCCTGTCCATCTGAGGTTTTGTGGAAGCCGATCTGGTTCCTGCTCATGGGATATAAGAGGGGAACGCTCGCTTTTTCTACTGTAATGAGAGATACAGAGCACACAACATCGTTAAGGTTTACTCTGTTCCTCAGTGACATGGCTCAGGGTCTCTTTTCTACCATTCCACTACGCTTTATCCAGTCAGGCACTAGAAATCCACAAAGGGACGGTCCTCTCTGACCACAAGGATATGAATAAATGCTCATCCTCACCAAATATGTTCTCTAAGGTGACTTAAGGAGGCAGCAACAGATTGGGAAGTTTGCCAAAATAAGATATCACAGACAGTAGCTCGTACTACATTGCCCGTCTTCCATTTTTATGTCACAGATGAATCAGACAAGCTGCAGAAAATAATGGTCACTATAACGTTATGGTGTTTCCTCGTGGCCTGAAATGTATTTTTATAGAGCATCTGACCTTTGGGCTTTCAGACATAAACTGTCATTACGTCCAAGTTGAATTTTGACCTCCTTAACCACCAAGGTCATTGTGAACATTAGCACCAATGGACAGGTGACCTGAAAATTGACCTTGGTGTGTGAGGTCACTGCGCTGTATCAAATAACGCCTCAAATTCCATGAACAATAACCCCTGTATATTTTTCCACATTGTTAAAACAGGTAAATGGGATTGACCTGCGAGGAGCCACGCATGAACAGGCAGCAGCCGCGCTGAAAGGAGCGGGACAGGTGGTCACCATCATCGCCCAGTACAGACCAGAGGGTGAGTCTGAGCACACAAAGAGCCATGTGGTTTAAATGCTCTGGTAAACACACAAATGTGTGCAGGATAAACAGGAATAGAATGACCCAGGTCTGCTCTACACATAAGAAGGAGTCTGTCATATCCAGGCCAAGTTATGGCTCATGTGTTTTTTTCCATTTCCTATTTAATTTAAGAGTTTCTCTTCCGTTCGACATCCACAACAAAAGCAACACTCAGACCTGTTGGTCCACGCGTAGTAAAGACGGTCAGAAGTGGAAAAGAGAAAAGTGTAGTCGAATAAAATGAACAATTTATGAGAAGTGATGGTTCATGTTCTTTTATGGACAAAAGACAAACAACACAAACAAACCTACAGGGAGACAGTGATGCCTGCATCCTGTAGCCTCTGTGTTATTCCTTGGAATCCGTAGGAAACCCAGCGTTTCCGTTGTAGACCTCACAAGACTTGACTCTAAACAGTGTTATGTGTTAGGAAGATCATTATTTCAGATTTTTAGTGGATCTAATTATTTAGTAATTTTAGTCAGTTATTAAATGTAGTTTCTGGGATGTGCGAAGTTTCTTACCAACGTTTTTTCTCAACCTCATTAGTAATTACGCATTTCAATTCACTTAACAGCATCCTGTTTGTGCGCTTGCTGTATCATTTAGCATGTAAATTGTAATAACCCGTTCAGGGCACGGTCGTGTCAAGTCAAATCCACCAAAGACTTGTCTGTCAATCTTTCTATAAATGAACACGCAGTGGATCAGACAGCTGTGACCAGCGATACGTCTCCTCTGGTTAGGGTCAAGCGCAGTGACACGGTCACAGATCTCTCAATGTCACCGAGGTGTCAAACTCACAAACGGAGAGACCAATGGTGCTTTTTCAGTCTGTGTCTATCAGATGTGAAACAGCATTGGAGTTTTCTGTTAAGTCAGGGATTCTTCCAAGATGAGTGTGCGCACATGTCACATGTGACTGACCGGCCTCTGAACTCCCTGTGGGACTAACAACTGCTTTCTCTTCTTACCCATCAGAACTTGCTCTTTGCTCACCGCGACGGGCCCACTCTCCTGCACCAGGTCTGTGCCATTGGCACCTGTGGCTGCTCTGATCTTTTTTTTTTTATTATTATTATTTCTTTTTTTTAGCATCATTCACTAGGACTCTGCTTAAGTGAAGAGTCACTCAGTGAATGCCATCACAGACAGCCTGTTCACTCCCACTGAAGCACACCTGATCCTTACCTTGTCCCAGCCTGTCTGACTCTCACTCTCCCCCCCCCTCACTGCACTTCAGACCTTTCACCTTTTGTTTCTGTGCTCCCCCAGGTCATGGGCTGTCAAACTCTACCCTTTCTCCCCTGCCCCCCCCTTGGAAGTCTATTTAAAATGTTTGAATGTATGCCATGTTATGTAAAAACGGCATATAAAAATGGCCGTAGTCTTCCGGTTTGAAGTGAAGTAGCATTTAGCCACCAGGGGGCAGACCCACTGGTTGCAAAAAAGAACTCAGTTTGGAGTTAATAGTCTTAGTCACTACTTTTAACTCTTCTTCAATAGAACGTGATATCAATTTTTGTAAACTATGTTCCCATTTAGAGGAAAATAGACACTAGTCTCATGGTTGCAGGTGACATCAGTGAATTCCTCGTTTCCCGAAGCTACACAACAGGAGTTTGTTCCACAACCGGAAGACTACATCCATTTTTATAAAAAAAAAAGTCTCTGGTCATGAGGAGGTTATTGCCAAACAGTTACTCTTGTGTCGTATATCAGTCCCATTTTATTAGCAGCTGTATTCCAACGTAAGTTTCAGGGGAAAAAAAACCCACTACAAACCACACACAGTGAGGTCATTGGATTGCAGTTGGATATTTTACAACCTCCATAAATTAAAACAAAAACCTGCTCTGTGTGCATGGCTGAATACCACCGGGGTTTAAACTCGGCCATATGTCGTCGTCGTCGGCGTCATCTTCTTCTGGAGCCCAAGTGACGGCTCCTGAATGTTAATTTAAGAAGCAGTGGAAGAAGTGGGCAGAAGCGGCTGTGTGCCGTGATGTGTTTCAGCTCAGGTGCTGACGCCTTTGGAGGGTGAATTTAAATGGTGATTGCAGCACAGAGCAAGAGGGAAGTCCCCAGTAGAGCAGACCCCCCCATCTCATTTTGGTTTTGTCCATGTATGCTGTGTCCGGTGAAGGGGGGCGGCCCTCTGAATTGAAGACACAGCTTATGTCGCATTGTCAGGCCTCCAGGATCTCGACGTTGCTGTTGCTAATCATAGCCTCTGTCTTTTCAATTGAGCGATAACCCACCACATAGGTGCAGGATGTGTACAGTTTACAGAACTCAGCAGAGATGAAGATGAAGATTAAACAGCTTATGTTCCCGTCCTTTTATTTACTTTTATTCTCCCGAAAATGTCTCACACATTGCCTGCAGGAGTTTTACGCACACTCACCAGCAGAGAGAGAGAGAGAGAGAGAGAGAGCTGGAACGTGCAGTGTTGTTGTGTTTCCCCCTTTTTTCCCAGTTGCACTTGCCACGGCATGCATGGCTTGCACAAAGCTTCCTCCCCCGTATCAAACTCCGCAGTCAAGTCGTGCACAAGGATGTCTTGTCTTGTCTTTCTTGTGGCATTTTTAAAACGCAAACTGACACTTAATTTGAAGCAGTTTGACTTGTGTGTGTGTGTGTGTGGTTCTAGCAGCTTTGCATGCTTCTGAATGAGCTTTCAGCTTCTTTTTTTTTTTTTTTTTTCTTACATGAATTGTGTCTTATCTCGTAAAGGGTGCAGACGCCGGAGGAAAAGGAAACTGATTTACGTTCAGGGACAATTACAGTACAACCCTGGATCAGTTAAACATTAATCGCTTTAGTTAGTTACTAGTGAATGTTGAACACAGTTTGTTCGACTGGTGTTTTACTTCTGCATTCACACACATCCTCAACCACAAACACACACGCACAGAAAAACAGTTCATAAAGTTAAGAATTTCCTCCTTTTTGATGAATTTAACACTTGATCAGACGTAAGTTAAAAAAAACAAACTAGAGGGGCGATATAGTAAATGAGTAAGTGGACGCTTTAAAAACAGTTATTCTGTTGCTCTGTCCGGTTCCACTTGTCTCCGCCCCTGAGCTGCTTATAAGCAATGACAGGAGAGAGAGAGCGAGAGAGGGGAGAAGGAGAAGGAGAGGTGTTTCCATGTTTCCCTTTCACTCAGCCGAGTCACAGAGTTGGACTGTGTTTTTGAGAACAGACGACAACATTGGAAGATTTAACATCAGGGTAAACATGCAGACAGGTATGTGGGGGTGTTGTTTTGGAGTAACTGTGGCAGAAAAGAAACGCAGAGTAAAGAATGCAAACAGTGTCTGTCTCTGAAGGAAATAGTGGGTTTTTTTCAGGTGATTAAACCAGGATGATCTGGGATTTCCTCTTCCTCATCCTCCTCGTTAGGTTCAGCCCTGTTATTGTGTAACGTCTGTGATGAAGGAGCATGCATGCGTGCTAGTTTGTTTTAATGAGTTTTAGCAGGTTAGCTGATTTCTCTCGTGTGTTTTTTTTTGTTTTTTGTCCCGGTTGTGCAGTTGGTGGTCGGTCGCATCGTGGCAGAGCAGGTCATGTTTGCTTCTCCCGGCATCCTCTGTCAGTCTGCTGAGAGCGACGTAGGTCGTGGCCTCAGACGTCACATGTAACTGGAGCAAAGAAAATAACTAAATGGTTTGTGATGCTGCGGTACAATTCAGAAGATCCATTCATGTTGTGGTGGTAGTGATGAGTAAAGATCACTTTCTATTAGCAGCCAAGTTTCAGCGAACGTGAAAGCTGCTTTGAGACCTTGACCTTGTCCTTTTCAGAAGGGATGTATGTGAGAACCCATGGAACACATTCTCTGGAGCTTGTCCTTGTCAAATCTTAAGAGAGTCAGTGAGTGGGTTCGTGTTTGGCCTCCTGCGTGTTAAAGCAGTGTTGTTTTAAACAATTACAGTTGTAGAAACAAGAGCTTTGAGACTTTTTGGTGCATCACTCTAAGGCGTCTGAAGTCACATGTCGGCGCCACATCATCACAAGATGTCAATGATGTTATTGGTTCTTCAGAAAGCGGCCATTAAAGTGTTAAAGTGTCAATCACAGCTGAATCATGACTATGCTTCTGTCTCTTCTGTTTTCTGTCTCCTTGTATCCATATACACTTAAAGAAGAGATCTAAAATGGCAGTCATACACAGCAGCATTCGCAGATTGTCCTCGAGTGCACCGTGTTTCTTTATCACCATCTCTGCAGAGAGAGAGAGAATCATCAGGACCTCACATAAATCCTCCTTCCCCCCCTAACAGGCACACTGTCACTTTTAGCAGCAGCAGCCATCATTAGGTCGACCTCCTCCTTCCCTCCATGCCCCCCGGAGTCTGAGCGCAGAGCAGACTGTCACTCGTGATCCACTCTAATCTTGTCTTGCAGAGTACGGGCGTTTTGAGGCCAAAATCCATGACCTGCGGGAACAGATGATGAACCACAGCATGAGCTCTGGGTCCGGGTCACTGCGGACCAATCAGAAGAGATCGCTCTACGTGAGGTTGGCCTCTCTTGGAAATTTACCCTAGCTGAATTTTAGGACAAGACGACCGCTCCATGGCTCATACTCTCTTCGTCGCTCTCATGTTGACGTTTTCTCCAATGAACAGAGCGCTCTTCGATTACGAGAAGTCAAAGGACAGCGGTCTGCCGAGCCAGGGCCTCAGCTTCAGGTACGGGGACATCCTCCACGTCATCAACGCCTCGGACGACGAGTGGTGGCAGGCGCGCCGTGTCACCCCACACGGGGACAGCGAGGAGATGGGCGTCATCCCCAGCAAGAGACGGTGAGTGGCAGATAGGAACGTGTCTCAGTTGATTCCTGAAAAGAGGTTTAGAATGAGCTCTGTAACCTCTGTTCTTTGTTTACTAAAAGGAATGACAATTAAGATTAAAACAATACTTATATTTCCACACATAGTGTACACAAAATATTGATTTATTAATGGGCATCATATATTGTTGTTTTAATTGGAGACGGTATAGCATTTGAAGCAGATTTCCCTCCATTTTGACTCGCCAGCATCACAAATTCATAACTCTCCGCTTATGTGAACTAAAGTTAAAATGGTGGACAAAGAGTGGAGGGGCCACACTGGATGCAGAAGAACTGTCCACTTCCATTTATTGCCCTTGTTTCCACTGCTATGAGCAAATCTGACCCAAGAAAGACACTCATCCAGTCATAAATATGTGTTGTATATGATATAAATGGTCTAATTCTTATATATAAAGCACCCTCTCGCCCCCTCCATCCATGGTATTTATGCTGTTTCATACAGTATATTCAATTAATATTGAAAGTATGTACGGAATTCTCAGTTATAACAAGGTTAAAGTGCGATGTGGGACATGTGGACAGGCTACTTCTCTAATGTTTTAATTTTTACCTTCAGGGGCATTTAGTATTTTTCATTTAGACACATTTCATGATGGATATGATTGTTTTGCAATATATAACAATTATTGAGGAACATTGTATCATGATATACTGGTTATCAATGGCCATTTATTACGTTTATTTTAACCCTTTAACGCCAAGAGTATCAAAGGCGACACGTTTGCAGCACAGTACGTGACGGTTTGTGCTATAGGAAAAAATCCAACTGTTTCTGGACGTTGCACATTAAAGCCAATGTGTGGTTATTACGGTAAACTCACTCACGAGTTGCATGACGCCGGAGAATCAGGGTCTTTGTCGCACCGAGAGGGAAGAGAGTTGGAAAAACGCCTGTGCATAGTTTTCATTTTTCTGCCTCTTTTTGACGGCTCAAACATATATTATTGTAAATATGTTTTATACTGTTCAAATTTCAAATTCAGCACGCAAAATATGTTGCTCGTGTACAACTCCAGTGTTTTTCTAAATAAAACTTTTTATTTTTCTTAATTTTAAGTTGAAGTTGAACATGAAGTGAATTGAAAATAACAGATATTGCAAGTTATTACAGGATAATTTTTCTGTCCCTTTCATGGTTAAAATAAGTCCAGACGGACCTTTTGAGGGTTAGGTGTTAAAGGGTTAAAAGTCCATTTCTGGAGACACCGAAGTGTCGTGTCGTTGATTGTACAGTAGTGTCAGTGTGAGCACTTTAAATTTGACTAACTTGGCTCTCTGCTTGTCAGGGTGGAGCGGAAAGAGCGGGCACGTCTAAAGACTGTGAAATTCAATGCCAAGCCGGGGTCGTTTGATTCGAAAGCGGTAAGTGCCTTCATGAAACCTGCAAATGTGGCCGTTTACATTAGCGTGTGACTTGTCGACTCATGGTGCAGATTCTTTCAAAGTCTTTAGTCTTTGACTGCAGAAACATTGCGTCATTACTTAGCTCTGTTGTTCTCGATGTTACTCACAATTTATCCTGAAAAAGTGACAGATTCCATTGATTCTTCTGAGCACAGCAGTGAGTTTTTATTGCGTGTGTGTATAAAAAGAGCATTTCTTCCAACAAAGACGTCACCACCGTGAGACACAATAAGTCAGTGAATGCTAAACTTCCCGTGGTCAAAGTTCATTTCCCCCGTTTTAACCACATGTTTCACTCATTCAGTTGTGTTTCAATAATGTACTAACATGTCAGGAGGTGTACGATCGTCACCTTCATCATCACTCGAGCTTGACTCCCCAAACTGTACAAATACGCGCTTCATTTTTCAAATATTCTTCATTCTTCAAATAATGACGCAGAAATCCTGTTCATTATTTGAAGTTTATTCTCTAGCATTCCATTGTTTGTCTCTCTATCATCGCATGTGTCTTTACTTTGATCTAACCTCACCCTTATGCCTCTCAAAGCATGAACTCTGTCTTTTTTTGTTTATTTATATTTACTTTAAATGCCTCTATTGCTACTGTGGTGCATCAAGAAGTAGATTATGTAGGATTATTCTCCCAGTCTATTTCAGCTCTGTATTCATTCATGTCAAATCAAATTTCTGTCTCGGCAATAGACTGTATATAAAAATGGAACGTGGTCTTCCGGATGTAAAATGAACTCCTGTTTTGAAGCCTTTAGATTCACAGTTTAACCAGTGACATGACACCTGTTGGCCAGCCTGGCTTTATTCACTATTTTCATGTAAATAGAAACATCATTTACAAAACTGACATCCTGTTCTATTGGAGAACGCCTGAAACTGGTGATTGAGACAATTAACTCATCAAAAAAAGTGATAATTAGAGTAATTTCCCCATAGACTTCCACTCAAACTGAGTTCTTTTTGCATCCATGCGAGTCAGTCCCTGGTGGCTTCCTCCATCACACTTCCTGGGCTTCATTTTTCAAACTGGAAGACTACGTCCACTTTCTTTTTTTGAATACTATAATCTATAGCAGCAGGTGTCAAACTCAAGTGACCCCGGGGGCTTATGAGTGTCTCGTGTGGTCAAGAGAGGAAAAACAGTGGGGGAAAAACAACTCGCGGGTGGGCAGTATGAGCTAAAAATGAGATATTCATGATGATATTTCACAGAATTTGAGAGTAAAAGTGTTTGATGTGTTTCATGTTTAACACAATGAAAAAGAAAGAAAGAAGTAAATAAATAATGAGGATATCTGTATTTAAAACACCAAACAAGCTTACTTTAATGTTGAATTTAATAATGCAATCATTACAACTGAATGTCTTGTTATTACTATTATAAAAGGATAATACTTCCGTCTTAACAACCACACATGCTGTGTTTAAAGGAAGAGGAGGAGTTTGGCACCTCTGATCTATAGTAACCACACACCTTCAGAAACAGCTAAAACTCCTTGATGTCCCTCATTGTGCAAGCAGCGCAGTTGTTTTGTCTGCATGACCGTGACACATGTTACCTGTTTTGCTCCATGCTCTCTCTCCCCCTCACAGTCATTCAATGACAAACGTAAAAAGAATTTCATCTTTACGCGAAAGTTCCCGTTCTACAAGAACAAAGAGGGCGGCGAGCAGGATGGCAGTGATTCCGACCGTAAGTATGAGCGCGTCGGCGCGTGCACACACGCTCACCGCACAGAGTCTAGAGAGTGTAGGTGACACGTGAGGTCAAAGGGTCTCAGCGGGGGGTTCACGGGTGTGTCTCGCAGGTGTAGAGGCTCGGTGGACGCCCTCTTCCTGCTTCCTGTAGTCGTTGTTGTCTTTCTCTTTTCTGTCGGAGCCGCAGTCTTGAGAGTCTGCGGCTCAGATTCTGATCAGTCTGCAGGAGAGAAGCCAATTCAGAGCTGTTGTATCTGTGATTTGGCCCCACGTACAGCCCAGGTGTCCTTCTGGGATCATTTGTATCCAGTAGTTTTATGACGCTGAATCTGGCTCCCCCTGCTGGCTGCTCACTGTCTGGACGGGGTAACAGCTCTCTGCCTTGAACCTCTTTGCTTACGTTGCGGCTGTCCTGTCCTCCTTCCTGTCTTTCTTCTGTTCTGGCTCTCTTTGGATGGCCTATAGGACATCCTGGGGATGGGTGATGATGGGTATGGGACAAAGACATTCAGTAAGTTGGTGCGGCAGCGTTTCCTTGACTATGTTTCCTGCCTGGACGTTTTTGTTGTTGTTGCATGCTGCATTCGTAGGGCTTGTCTTGCTTCTGCGTCTGCAGAGTGTTGCTCTCTGTCTCGAGCTACTTCACAGTTTCACTCACATTTGATATCAGATCGTGACAAGAAATAAACGGCATGGACTCAGAACTGGTGCATGGTAGTAAATGATGTTTATTTACCTTAAGGCTGAGTATCACATCTGATTTTCCCCCATTGATTCATTTTGCAGTTCACATGATTCCATTTAATTCAATTAGGGCTGCAATGACTACTGAATGAATCCTCAACTATTTTGATAATCGATTAATCAGTTTGAGGTTGTTGTTTTTTTAATACTTCCAAACTCCTTAAATGCTTCTTAAATGTGAATATGTTCTGGTTTCTTTGCTCCGTATAACAAAGAAATCATCAAAACTGAATCGTTTTGGTTTGTGGACATTTGAGAACATCATCATTTGGAGGTTTTTGCAACATTTTTTGGACCAAACTACCATCAATTAATCAAGAAAATAATTAAAACTCATGCTGCATATTTGTACATTTAGATCTCTCTAACCTGATAAATATTCAATATTTACCTTAAAAAATTCACCCCAAAGTAGTTATATTAATGCACCTTTTATTTAAGGGCTGTTCCACCCATTTTTTTCCATTTGAACATTAAATCATTATGATGATGCTGCTGTTTTCTTTTTTTAAATACACATTCTAATACAGAGTTGGATTAAATTGGACCAATTTTTTTATTATTATAAATAATAAAAAATCCCAACTTCCTCTGTTGTTGTAAAAAAAAACAACTATATATTTTGTGGGTGAAGTGGCCCTTTACATATGGACCACAGAGTGGTGTTTCAAACAGTTTTATGTAATTACTAAGTTGTCCAGCAGAGGGGGTTATGAGTATCTCAGTATTTATTGAAACCCAGCCCTCATTTATACACTTGATTATTTTACAAATTAAAACTCTGCACTATCGTAACAACGGGGTGTCACCTGCAGCTAATTACCAGGTAGATGTTTTATGTTGTTGTTTTTTTTGTTTTGTTTTAAATCCCCCCCTGACTTGACCCGTGTCCTCAGATGTTTGTGTTAAATCCACGTTTGCATGAGGTCGGCATCGACGTCTCAGATGTTTTCAACTCTGCTTGTGAGCATGTCAGTTTTTAGCCGACTTTGGAGCTCATCACAACCGTGTCTGTTTGCTTTGTATGTTGTTGTTATTTTATGATGTACATTTTGTTTTTTATTGTAAACATATTAGACGTTTAAGATTCAGGTTGAGGCAAATATTACATAAGGTTTGTTCACATATTATTGTTTAGATGAATTTAAAGTAGAATGAATATTGATAATGATATTTTCTGATTTATCTATTTTGACATTGATTTTGAATATCACCATTGTCACCAGAACAGAAGATGTATGTAAAATATCTAAATCTTTAAAAACAATTAACCAAAGAAACTACAGTGTAATATATCCTTTAATTCCCTGACAAGTGATTTCTTTATGAATGTTTTTAAATCCCATATCGAGTTTTATATCATATTGTTCCAAGTGTCTTGAGCTGGAAAAGTGGCCGATATTAAACTCCAAATACAGATAAATGTTAGAGGTTTGGTGACTTATTTGGCTTTGATAGTCACACCACATGATCATATATAGACACTGATAAACACATATTCTGTTCTATATGCTGTGCCGTGCATGTGGCATGTTGTTGATGTCACTAATATGTTTTTTTTCCACTCCTGATAATACATTCATATAATGTTTCCACTGTGTTCTCCGTCAGGGAGTCAGGACGAAGTGGTTCTATCGTACGAGCCCGTGATCCGACAGGAAAGTAAGGAAAGACACATGACTGTTACTGTTGTCCGTACTTATTTTTCTTCAGATTTCCTTTAGTAATCAAACGATCAAAACCTTAATTGTGCTGCATTAAAAACAGAAAAACTCAACTTGGAGTCACATATGTGTTGTTTTTGTGTGCAGTCAGTTATGCCAGACCCGTCATAATCCTGGGACCGATGAAGGACAGAATCAACGATGACCTGATATCAGAGTTCCCAGACAAGTTTGGGTCTTGCGTACCACGTAAGTAGTCGCCTTCATGGACCATAAAGATCCAAAAAAAAAAGCACAGGTAGTATTGTTGTGTGTAGAGCCTGTAATGTGATGTGAAATTCATGTATCTTTATGTGCTACGTCACCAGTTGTGGTCGTGATTCAGAGGTTGAATCTTTACTCATCCATTCACTCTGTTCCGTTTCTCCTACGCTGCCATTACATTTTACATCTTTATGGCACATAATCTGTGTGTGTTTAGAGATAAAAACAGTGTTTTCACTGCTACACGCTGTGCTGTGTGACTCACTCTGTTCATTGCTGCAGTAAACTCACTCTGTTCAGTCCTCTTTTTCATTTTGTTGATGCATGATCGATGTGTCACTTTAATATCCTACTTAAATAATTTTAGAAAAAATATTTCTATATTTTATAATAGACATATATTTCAAAATAAAATGCCGCGGTACAAAACACTGTCAATCACAACTTTATATGCAAAGTTGTAGGAAGATTAAACAGGTGAAATGAAGTCCAGTTTCAGTTGACGTGTTGATGAGTTATAACAGACCAGCCACTAGGGGGCAGAACACACTGATGCGCCACACAATGTGAAAAAACTGTTGAAATTTAAAGTCTACATAGACCTGATTTGCTCCAAATTGCTACCAGAGTATTTCAGGACTATACATGTTATGTGTCAGTACTTGTTTTACTCTTTTTTTGTAGTTTTTTTGTTCCCTCAAATGCTGAACTATAACAAGTATAATCAATAATGTCTGTTTATGTAGATTAATTGTGTAGAACACTATCAGTAACTACAAAAAAAACTGTTTTTAGCTTCACTATAGGCAAATAAAATATCCAAGAATATAAGTGATAGAATTGTTTTTTAAAAGAAGTAAAACAAAGCCACTATTTTACATTTTAAATCTCAGTTAGTCTGTGTTTGTGTGTGTTTTCGTTTGTGATTACCTGCTGTTTTGTTTTTTTACCCAGAATCCCCCTCACTAGTCTGTGTGTTGTGTTTAATGTGCTCTTCATCAGTCAGTCAAACGATCAGTTTTTGTTTTTTTTCATTTTTGCATGCTTTTAAATTCACCCATCTCTTTTATTTCAATTTTACCCTTTGAACCATTTAAAGCTGCTGTCAGTTCAGGGCTGCAAGGTGAGTGCATGAGCTGAGTAGAGTCTTTCCGTCATTCATTCATTCATTTATTTACGTAGAGAAATGTAGTCATTTTTGTCCCCGTAAATACATAGAAATACAGTAACTGAAGACAACAGTGATCAGTTAGAAAGCAGCAGATTTGACATGTGTTGTTCATTTAAAGGCACATTCACACTGATGTCATCAGTGTCCATGCTTGTTTGTGTTCATTACAATCACAGCTTAGTGCACAATGTGAATATTTGCACATTGAACCCTTTGAAAACCCAGCGCTGCGTGTCTTAGGACGTGCTTTAGCGAGAATCCAGATGTTTCTGCTGTACAGTACAGTTTTACTATCACTTACGTCATTTTTCCCTTCCGTCGCCAAAGACACCACTCGGCCGAAGAGGGACTACGAGGTGGACGGGCGCGATTACCACTTTGTGATGTCCAGGGAGCAGATGGAAAAGGACATCCAAGAGCACAAGTTCATAGAGGCGGGACAGTACAATGATAATCTGTACGGAACAAGTGTCCAGTCTGTGAAATACGTGGCTGAAAGGGTGAGGAAAGCCGTGAAAGCTGCATGTCGTGTTTCAGCCTGACAGAGACACGGGAAAAAAAGATTTTATTTTGTATTATTTTTAAGATTTACAAAAGAATCCGACTTGAATATTTTGTGATCGGTTGTTTTTTTTTGGTTTTGTGTGTAAACGTTTGCCTCTGATTTAGGGTAAACACTGCATTCTCGATGTGTCTGGAAACGCCATCAAACGACTACAAGTAGCACAACTTTATCCCATCGCCATCTTCATAAAACCTAAGTCTATTGATTCATTAATGTGAGTATTGAGTATTATTTTTTCTCTGACTATATTTTGGCTACACACCATATTCACTATGTGACATGTGTTTAAAATTCATGCTAATTATTTCTCATGTTTACTTTTTATTCGCTTGTCTGCTGCCACAGATTTTCAAGTAGCAGGACGAATAAAGGATTATCTTAGTTTAGTTTAACTTAATTTGCCTTCATCTTACTTTTTGGAACATATAATCTGTATTGAAACATAACAAAGGGATTATATTCTCTTCAAAATGTCATTGTAAGCAGCCGCAGTAGCCACAATACACTTAAGATGTCCTTTAAACCTACTTAAATGTACACTGCAGTGTGTTATAAATATTTAATAAATGTTTATGTACCGTAAAAGTTTTGGGAGACTTCTCCTGGTCTGTGATTCACGTCGTGTCCTGTGTTCTCTGTGCAGGGACATGAATAAGAGACTGACAGAGGAACAAGCCAAGAAGACATTTGACAGGGCTATGAAGCTAGAGCAGGAGTTTGGGGAATTCTTCACAGGTATGATGTTCATAAAAGCACAAATATCAAAATAAATATACATATATATACAGTATATATATATATACACATGTGTGTATGTGGATTTTCTCCTCTCACAAACCATACACATGCAGAAGAAAGAAGACTCTAAATCAACACCGTTGGTGTGAATGGTTGTTCGTACTTTGTTCATCATGTAACTTTCTCTCCTCTCACTCACTGACTTCAGCTGACCCCGACTGATATAGATGATATATGAATGAAAGGATGAATGATGTGCAGTAAGGCATGATTAACACATGAATTAAACTAATTAAGGACCTTATTTGCTATGATTTATCATGATTATTCTCATATTTTAGGTAGGTAGGTATGTAGGTGCTTGGTTAATTGTTATATGTCATTTTTTTAACACATTTACAGCATATTTGATGTTTTGTTGTGTAAACATTCGACAGCCGCGACGTTTCATGAGTTAAAAAATGTATTTGTTTTGAAATGTTCCAGCATGTGTAAAAATGTCTGCCTTTGCTTTGCAGCTCTGGTTCAAGGAGACACCTTAGAGGACATTTATGACCACTGCAAACAGGTTATAGAGGAACATTCAGGACCTTATATCTGGATCCCCTCAAAAGAAAAACTATAATAACTCATCACTCTGGAAGGGGGAGGAGTCTGGACTGCTAGAAAAAAAAGAATTCCATCTTGTAACATAACGATAACGACGACGAGTAGTCTTCATCAACGATGAATATGTTTTTCTCTGTTTCGTTTTTCTCTCTTTGGTTATTGCTTCGTTTTTATTTGATTTTTCACGTCACATGAATGTTCCTGAATGTAAAAAAACGGCAACGTGTTAGGACATTTTAGCTTTTCAAATGTGTGTGTGTGTGTGTGAGAGAGTGTGTGTGTTTATTTCAAGAAATAAAGGGAAAAGAAAATGTAAAGGAAGTTTAAAATAAATATGGGTTTGTGTCCATGTCGGCACTGCGGGTGGTTTACACTTTGCTTTGGAAGGAAAATAGGTTTTCTGACTGCGTCGCCCTCGCCCTCTGTTCACAATGCAAATATTGAATTGGAGTGTTTTTGTGTGCTCCCCCCCACACCCACCCTGAACACAGCACTGTCTTTGTTTACACTGCCATTCCTTCCTTGAATCACTGTATTTATTTCTCCGACATGATGACGATGATGTTGTTGAGGATGTTTTATGGAAAATGTTTTATTCATTGTAAAAAAAAAAAGAAAAAATGTCATGTTTTCTTTTCTTATTTTTTAAAAAACAAAAAAAAAAGAGAGGCAGATGCGAGTTGTTCGGCTGTTGCATCGACAATGAAATGATACGAAAAAAAGGGAGGACGCTGCTATTCGCTGTTGGAGATTTAACACTATATTTTGCTACTTAAATTGCTAGAGGGCACAGAAGCACAGGATTATTTATTAATTATTATTATAATTCTTGATTAAACAGTCATTGACAGAGCATATTTTATTGGGAGTGACGTAGTCGTGTGTTGTGACTGTGTGATGGATGAAAGAGAAAGTGTCTAAGTGAGAGTAAAGAGAGAGGGAGACGGTGTACTGGACAAAATGCAGATACATGACTATTCTTGTACCAACACTGTGAGGACGCTGCGTTCACGTTGCAAGCTTCAGTGCTACGTTTGGGTTCAATGTGCAGATTTGTCATGACTATTTTGTGTGTGTGTGTTTGACACTTCACATTATTTCCTTAAATGTCACCAGACTCCAGCCCTGAACTGTACCAAAGTCTGTGAAATCACGGGAGATTGATCACATGATGAGGGAGACGAGACGGGAACAATAAAAACATAATGTGAGTTAAATAATCACACACACAAAGTGAAAGCGAGAGAGAGAGAGAGAGAGAGTTATAACCTCGGCTGAAGTTCCACCGTGTTGTCTATCATCAACTTTCTCTCCGGTTTCTTACGTTTATTTTTAAATGCATGGAAATTCACTCCTGTTATCTGTGACGTCATTGTGACGAGCCAAATCTACAGTTGCAGATATCTGCAACTCACTTTTTATCTACTTTTGCCGTTTGTGTGTATGTGCTTTGTCTTTATAGATTAGGATATCTCCAACTGGGGTCATTATAACGTCATAACTGGAATTAGAACTGGAATTATCTACAAACGTTACTATGTTACTGGTTATAATTCAAGCTCAAGATATCTTTAAATGTCTGCCTTCAATTCTGTGTATGTGCTCATACAGTGACGGTAAAGAATTCTAAAGATATCTTGAATTACATTTCAGAGAGTCAGAATGAAGTAGATAATATCTCAAACTTGAATTGTCACGAGTCTAATGACTCATTAATGTAGATCTCTATCGCGACAAACCCCGCGCACATGAATGGCAAAGTGACGTCATTCTGACTAGTATTAACTGAATTACAGATATCCGAAATCGTAAGTTTATTTCTCTTCAAAATGACGTCACAGATATCTACAATGCTAATTTCAGACGGGCAAACTTTGGCGATTAATTGTTATTTGACGTACCAGGAGCAGCTTTGTGTGGCATTGCTGATATACAGTGTGTGAGCTATATAGAGTTTATTTATGTTATCTCTGATGACACAACATGGTCTTCAGCCTTGTAATGTGAACGTAGTTAATCAGAAACGCTCATGAGAATAATAAGAATCAAAGACATCAGATTTGGGCCACAGGAGCCTGCAGTGGGAACGTGACCTCAGAAGGTAAAAGTTTGTCAGCTTTACTTTGCAGACGAATGATTCTGATGTTCCAAAATCTCCATTCTTTTTTTGACTGTTGTTTGTGACAGACTTTCAACAGGTTAAGAACGCAGGAGTGTTTATTTGTTGGTGAAACGCTAATATTGAGTGTCTCTAACATAGTCTCTGGCTGCGTCAGCGGCTTCAGTCGTGGCTGACGGACTCCACCGAGGAGATAATGGCGTTAGAAACGATGAGCGTCGTCAAGAGCGTGAGCAGAGGAGGAGCAGCGACGCTCTTACCCTGACGTCTCATGACATCAACATTTATCAGTTTGCTTCAGAAGTGGACGAGCCCTCACTCACTCACTCACTCACTCATTCACTCACTCACTCAATCACCGGCGGCTTGCCTTGTTTGAAAGGCCATACAATAATAGTACCTCGCTTTGTTAAAAACATACTTGCGGCACTTGATAACCTTCCTGTTCTGTTGCACTCAACTGGCTCTTTTCATTCCCATGATGATCATTTGTAAATGATATACAACTATATATGTATATATATATATATATATAGATATATATATTCTCCTGCCCCCCCCCCCCCCCCCCCCCCCACGTGTGACCTGTTATCTAAGTTAATATTGGGAGTGACATGAATCGCAGGTCTGTTTCTAATCAACGGGACGTTTCAAAAGTGCACTTATTCATTGTTTTCGTACGAAAACGGGCACTGGATAATAAATGAACGCCGATGGATACAAGTGATTAAGATGGCATACACGAAGGCTGAACTTTGACCCCCCCCCGCCCCGCTTGTATGGACCACATACTGTACTTGTTAAAAACACAACCTCGCACTCTGAACGTTAAGAATTCTGTTGTGTTTTTTCTGTACAAATGACATGGAACAAATGTTTTTAGTGTGTGTGTGTTTACGTCGAAGCTCACGTTTTAGTTTTTCCCAGATTTCTGCCCTCGTTTCTTTGGTTAACTTCCCCCGTAAACGTATTGGTCACCACTTGCCTTAACAGAGTAGGTTTACTGTATATCAGACAATGCTTCTATCAATGTACTTTGTTTTTCCCTTAGAGTCAACAGTAGGACTATATATAACCCTCCTTCACATCTGCACCCGAACGAGAGCCGAGTCCAACGCCGAGGTGGTGTCGAGAACTTGTGAACTATAAAAGGCTGAAGAGAGATTTTATATTTTGTAATTTCACCTTTTAGCATTTCTTTGGCAACAACATTTCAAGATTATTGGCCTTTGTTTTGTTTGGTTTTTGACATGTACAGGAAAATCTTATCTCCTCATACTGGCTTGATACTAATGCTGAACCTAATACAGTACTTCCAAAGTCATTGTGACAAAATTGTAACTCATGATACTTCACAGGCCAGTGGGGATTTCTGTGTGCGAGTGTTAACGGATGTTTGACTTATGCATGTTGCTACAGTTCTCTGTATCTCTCCCTCACCCCCTCCATGGATGTGCAATAGTCATCACAACTGAAGCGTCGACGGTCGTTGCTTTTGTTTTAAGACATGATGATGATCCAAACTGCAGATTTTCAACTCAATCAGACTTTCTGTCTATTTTAAAACCCAAATAAAAACACTGTTGTAAGAGGTGGTGTCCAGTACTTCACTACTAAAACGTGTCTTTAACCAAAAAATAGCACAAAATGTCAATTCAGACAAAGCCGATTTTGTTTGAATAGTCAATAAGTAAACACAAAAAACTCAAATGAAATGAACTGCAGACATTGTCACCTTTTCTGCAAAGCATGATGGGAAAAGTTACAAAATTTTACCAAAACAGTTACAAAGTACAAGTAGTTGGGAGCCATTTTCTAATGCTTCACAGTGACAGAAAGCCATGGGAACAGTTTATTTTATTATTAGCAGTATAATACTGCCCCCTACTGGAGTCTTGTCAAATTTCTTTAAAAAAAATAATCTGTCAAACTTTACTTTAAGGGTGTTTCACATGATCTAAAGTTAAGTTAAAAAACGTTGGTATTATAATGGTAACATTAGTGTATTAAAAGGTGTATTCAATTATTATTACTGTCAGGAGGCATTTAAGGGAGAGTAAATTAGGCCCATCTGCAAAACAAGTGACTTTTATACAACCATTCAATATCATTTGTGTAATAAATAATATCCCCCTAACCCATGTTTGGATGTCACATGTAACATGTGACGCTGCTGCAACTGGAACTGGAACATCAGGTCAAATCACATTCAAGCCAAAGAAGGAAATGATTAGATTATGGTGGTCATTCAGATTTTTTGCTCCTCTATTTCACTAGTTTATTATGTTTCTAGTCATCGTCCATCCTGTTTGCTGTGCCACCATCTGTCCACAAGAGGGCAGAGATGTGCCACTTACTGTAGGAAGAAATAGAATTAAATAGGAACATTCACAATGTTTAAAAGATGTTTTGCATTTATAAGAACATATTAAATTAAACGCCCTGATTTAGTCACACACAGATGTGTTTAAAAAAAAGACCAATTTAAGTAGACAGGCAAAGGTTTGGTGTGACACTGAGGGAAATGAAGAAAACACAGTAGAAAATAGGTGAGAATAAGTGAGAATATACTGTGTCTGTGCTAACAACCATCAGATGCAGGTTGCAGGTTCCATGCCGGGTTAAATTTGCTTATCACTGCAATGAAGCAAAACCACAAGTATCACAGTATAGCCCTTTATTTGTTTGGATGTTTGTAGAAAAATGATACGGTCCTGGGAGTTTCAGCGACTTGAAACATTGTCTCTGACTGAGTTTGGTGCAGAAGGAGAATCTGAATCCCTTTTTTTTTGTGCTGCTGCTGCTGCAGAGCTGCAAGAAACACAGTACAGTGAGTCCACAGGAGCAGACGTCTGCTGTGTGACACGAAAGATGGAGAGTATTTAAAACACACTTAGGCAGGACTTTCTGGCATTATTGATTAATAATTTCACTACACTGCATTCCTGCACTTCCTCCGGGCTCTGTTTACAAGCCTTGAAGAAATCTGGCCCACGGTGGAGACTGTGGACCAATCACAGTGCAGCGAGTGCACCACAGAGACTTTCAGCCTGTTCTGGTCAGCGTGGTTTAGAACAGAACACGGTGATAGATGCTTCCGCTACATAAACACACTGTAGTCCACCTGTAAAATTAAAAAAAAAATACATCGGCTGCAAAGAAACCTAAAATAAGGAGTCCAAAAGAGAGTGAGACAGTAAAACACATAAGAGAATGAGTTATGTTTGCACACACAAATTAGTGATAGCGAATTTGACCTCTGCATTTAACCCCATCCTTTTTTAGCAATGAGGATTGGCTGCCTTGCTCCAGGGCACCCCAGCCCCTTGATTTGAACAGGTGATCCTCCGGTTACAAGCCCAATTCGTTTCCTTGTGTCCATGGATTTCCCAATATCAGCAGGTTTTTTTTTTCTGCCTGCTACAACTTTAAACCTAAACTTATCTCAGTATCGACAAATCTTAATCTGGATTTGGATGTTTTTGTCCAGCTGCAGTTTTCTTCTCTGTTAGGTTTTACAGAGGTAAATGAAGCACAAGCACAAGAACAATACTGAATGATGTACAATAAAAAAAAAAAAAAATAAAGTTCCAAACCTGAATGAAGGGGTGAATGTGAAGATCGGAGAGACGATCCAGAGAAGGGTGAGAGGCTGAGGGAGTTTGCGGAGATAATGTCCAGAGAATCTAGTCCAGAAGGTAGGAGGTTATTGTCTGAGTAAGACACGTTCACAATAGTGGGAGAATCTACTTTTGATCCAGGTGATGGTGGTGGGATGGAGACACACCTGTCTTGAGCATGCAGGAGACACTCACCCATTCACTAAAGCTCGGGATTATGTGGAGTTTCTCCTGCGACTGTGTTCCGTGTCTGAAAGCAGCTTGACAGACTGAGCAGGTGATCGATCCTCCTGAGACAAATGAAGACAAGGCACAAAAAATACATTTCCAAAACAACTACAGAGTCTGGCAAGAGTTGACCGAGGCACAAAGTGTAGTAACCAGACTCCTCCTCAGTGTGGAGTTTCTCAACGTGTCTGTGGTTACACCTTCTTACCTGGACCTGAAGGAAGTCTTCAGTCACTCAGGCCTGTGCCATGTGACTTCTACTGCTGTATTATACAGTGATTTCACTGGATAGAATTTAAACACTGGTTCTGTGGGTGGACTTTCCTGTTACCCGGTGATCACCGATGATCACTGGGTGTCTCTGTGTGGCGTCACTGCCGTCTGTACTGACCCACATCCTCACCACACGGACCTGAGACCATCCTGAACCACTACGGTGTCTGAATCTGTATACATGTATGTGTGTCAGTGGTGAATTCTGAAACCTGTGCAATTTATTCAGTTTCCTCACAAAACTATGTGTAATAAAATGAGGCCAATGCACATGCTCATGTCAGGCTCTTTAAAGATCAGAATGTGTGTTTTAGCACCAGTTCTTTTTCATTTAGGTCCCTTAATCACCTTGAAGCTTGAAGCTTGAGGTCCCGACATCCTGGTTTACCCCACATTCAATTCAATTCAAATCATTTTATTCGTCTTTCGTCGTTATTCAATTTAAAGCACATATCTCAGTTGTACCTATCTACAAGAGACAAACAGAAGATGGCTTTTTGTTATAATAATTCTGTAATAACTGTAAAATAACTTTATTTACATATTACTGTAATTAGTTTGTCTTCATTAACTGGAACCCAGCCTATGACGCCTCCCCTTATTTGTTGATATTGTTGTAATTGTTGATTCTGTTGATTCTGTTCATGTTTTTGTTTTGTTTTGTTTTAGTAAATGTGCTTCACTATTTTGTATAATTACACCCTATGTCCCTAAACAAAGCCTCGTTTGCATTACCAGGGGTGCGGGCGACAGGATGGGTGACATTGGAGCATCTCAGCACGGGGAGGGGTGTGGTGCTTAAGAGGTTCGAGAGTATCTCTACCTGGATTCGAGAGGTGACCCACTGGTGGTCCTCGGAGGCCGGAGATAGAGCTCCATGAAGGGGAAGCCCCGAGGGGAGCATGGGGGCAGCTCGCTGAGGCCAGGGCGGGCAGGGGAAGGCCTGGGTGTGAGCCAGCCCATGTTGCTATTGTGCTTCCTCCCATGCCTTTGTTAGAATCACTTCCTGTGTGCAGCGAGATTCTAAAAACACACTGCTATACTGATAAAACAGTGTGGAGCAACAGTTTGTGAGCTAATTTGACAACAATGGGGTTGTGTTTGTATTTAAAAGTTACACACTGCAGCTTTAAATCAGAGGCCAGATCATGTTTAATCAAAAATAGAGCTGAATCTACTTTATCTACATCTTCCCTTGAGGTGCATTGTTCGACTGCGTGTTGCCGAGGTGACTGAGATGACAAAAATCTCACCATCTGTTACAATTTAGGGCATTCGGCTGATGTTGATCCCACTCTCTCCCTCAATATATCACAGAGACAATCTGTCAACATGGACACTCAACTTTTAACTTCTCTTCTTGTGCAGAAAATGCTCAGCACTCAAAGACTTGCACATTCTTCGGGAGATTAAAACACACCATGTAATACCACAACACACGTGCGCTTCCACGACTGGAGACTCCACGTAAAAGAGAACAGCTCCTAACTTGATGTTGTTCGTGTCATTTATCGGTTATTCGGGGCTTAAATGTGGCCACACGTGTCCCCGAAACATTACATTTTCATCTCAAAACACTGGAATATAACGCGGCCAGTGATTGGTCGAAGCCCACTGTCGATCAAAGGGAGTGTCCACTCACATGGGGCATTACATGACGGGGGTGGATGTCTCCGCTGTGTACAGTATGCTGCACACACAACTATTGATACATTTAAAAGCGACGGCTTTTTAACGGGGAGATTTTTAAAGAGAAACAACAACTTGGCCGCTCGTCTCCGCCCCCCTCGCCGCCGCCGACAGGTACGTGGTTCACTGTTGCGCCGCCGCCGCGATGCGTTTGCGGAACAAACTGTGAACAGTTATCACACGCACAAAACACCCAGGAAGCTGCAAACAGTGGCCACTCAACAGGGACAGATTGGACACAGGCTTTCGGTGAGTGGTTATCGGCGGCGTGCGCGGCGCTCACTGACCTTTGTCAGCTCAGAGATGAAGTGAAGTCGGGAATGGTGTACAGGCGAGTGCAGGCCACTTTGTATACAGAGACCGGGGGAGGGGAAGAGGGATAACAAACCGATGGCACAATTTTTCTTCCTCCTCGAGGAAAACGAAAGTGCTTTCTGTGACTTTGTGTGACTGAACAAGAGTGTGTTTCGGCGGGGTTTGACGCGACGTCGCGTTGTTTGTGTGGCCCGCGCGGGTCGTCTCGTGTGCCACCTTTCTCCCCCGACAGTCACATTCATCATCTCGTGAACTGCTGCGTTTTCTGTACCGCTGTCAATTCACACAGGGCAGCGCGGCTCATTTCCGGTTCCACTTCCACGCCACAAACATAAAAGTGTTTTCTACCTGACGTGTTGTTGGAGAAGACACAAACGCAAATACTATGGAATTTTGACAAATTGTGCAAGCCAAAGAAAGCTTTAAAAAACTCAATAGGTACAAATCCTTATAATGAGTTGTGTAATGACTGCAAAAGTGAGGGATACATGCATGTTTGAGCCTTATACATAAACACACTGGTTACTTTTATACAGAGGTGGAAATAGTACTGAAATATTCTACTCAAGTAAAAGTACCACTCTTTTTACTTAAGTACAAGTAAAAGTACTGGAATGAAAATGTACTCAAAGTAAAAAAAAAGTAGTTTGTAAAACAGTTACTCAGAGTAAACGTTACTGAGTTACTTTTTTTTAACAAGGTTGGGTTCTTTCTTGGACACAAATCTCACATGAATTGTTTATTTAATTAAAGGGAAACCTTTACTTATTAAAGTGCTGACAAAATAAAATATGTAAACACATAATGTATCAGTCAAAATGGGTCACATACGCTATAACTCGCTCCTTAATTTTGCGCCAGTTCACCTGTCCTCATCATTCAATGCCAAAGTGTCCGGTGTGTGAATTATTTTATTTATTTATTTAAATTCAGGCCAACATTTTTTACAAATGACAAATTTTCAAAAGTACAAGTACACAAAAAACCTACTAAATTACAGTAACATGAGTAAGTGTAATTCATCTCTGCTTTTATACATACATACATACATTATACATATACTGTATTTATATTATATATCACTGGTCAAAGTATGATTTTTTAGTATTTAAGCTATAGCTGCTGCAATTTTTTTTAAACCTAATTGTATTTACTGTTTATAAGTATTTACTTATAAAAGAAAAAGAATACTGCATGTATGTCATTTAAATTTAAATGGCATTCCACAAATATCTCATCCTCTATTAATACAATTGAAGTAATTGCACAAAATCATAATTTAACATAGTAAAGACTCACATGACTAATGTACACTACATAAATACACAAACATTGCTTTTTATCAATCTCTTTAATTGCTGATTTTGAAGGGAGGTGCCTGAGGGGGATCACTTAAAAATAATCAAGCGTGTGTTTTTTGTAGCCTTTTTTGTGTATTTTATGCAAGGGTCTTGCTGTATGGAGGCTGCCTTGTTTATACAAGCCATAACTGACAAAAAGAGTGTGTTTGTTGCATTTTGAAGCTGAAGCTTCTTCCTTGCAGTTAAGGGCAGTGTATTATCCTGACATGCTTGAGAAAGGGAGGGTTGAGCCTCCATTTACTACAATGCAGTCTCACCATTACATGTCATTGGACCATAAGTCCAGGACGTCCAAAACAATTAGAATTTTAATGTAATGGGACACATTTTTTACTGTATGTTGTAAAAAAGAAATGTGCAATATCATATCAGAGGTGAACTTACTCTGGTTTACAGAAAAAAGCCAAACTTTAAGCAAATGTTGGGTACAGAACCTCTATTTTGAATGTTACAGAACAGTTCTTAATTGTAGTATTTTGAGCATCGGCACTCGGTCTACTGGCACTTTTCACGAGATGCTGGTACTCGTGCGTGGATGTATTTACTCTAGTGTTTATTTCTAGTGTTGAGTATTTATTTTTTATTGTTAAACGGCAACAATATCTATCAGGCAGATGATCCACTGAAGGGAGAAGCTGAAAGAAAGTTTTTGCGAATGTTTAGTTGTATTCACTGACTTATTACCACTTTTGTGTTGTGGAGGACAGCATCATAACAGCAGAATAAGTAAAATTGACTGTGTGCTTGAAGTTTAAATCATTGTTGGAAATGTTAAGGATAATCTAAATATACAAGTGAGCAAAATGTGAAACACAAGTCCAATTTTGATACTCGAAAACCTCTCAAATATCGCTATAACACATTTATGCTCTCATGAGGTGGCTTTTCAGACGTGTCAATATAAAACTTTATTACAAATGTGTAATGGAAATATATTTTTCACAT
This sequence comes from Solea solea, assembly GCF_958295425.1. NCBI lineage: Eukaryota > Metazoa > Chordata > Actinopteri > Pleuronectiformes > Soleidae > Solea > Solea solea. The sequence continues at coordinate 18,743,742 of NC_081137.1, read as the reverse complement.
TTACACATCACTGGCGTCACAGGACTTGACGTAGGAGGGTCACATTCAGGTTCACTTCCCAGATCAAGGTTCACTTAAGACAAGATGGCGCAGTCTGTAGTTCACTGCCTTCGTCTTCTGTTGAAAACAATCATAGCAACAGCCTTTGCGGCAATCAAGATCACATGGTTCCAAAACCATGGAAATGTAAAATGCTTTCGACCATCTTCTTCAAAGCGGAGTGAAGAAGTGGAGCAATTTTACGAAAAATGAACTTTCGCGAGACTAGAATTACGGCTCATACGCAAAACACCCTTCAGTATTTAAATAAATAAATGAAATAGATCGCAAAACATCTGGTATCTTTAGTTCACTGAAGATTTTCATGATTTAGGAATACCGACAGACTTACGAAGTGAAGTCATGACTCAGAATTAATGTTAAATCAATTTGTGCTAAATTTCGCTACCTGAAAATGCCAGTCTGTTTATTCTTGTGGGTTCGAATAAAGGTTTTAAAGCTTTTTTTTTAAAGTTTGGACTTAAAGTTTCACAACATAAACTGTGTTTTTGCTACATAGAGAGTTAGCAAAATACTCATTAAAGGAACCTAAAGGGGTACAAGTATCTTACCAGAAAATGACTTTGGCCACTTTTTTATAATACTACTTTAAGTAAAAGTCTTAAAGTATATGACATTTACTGTACTTACGTATCAAAAGTAAGTTTCTGATGTAGAACTTAGGGTTAGGGTTAACTTAAGTTTTAGAAGTAAAAGTATTAAAAAAGTGAAGAATTGGGATTGAGCCATGGTAGCTCAGTGGTAGGGCGAGTTGTCTTTCAACTGGAAGGTTGTGGGTTCAATTCCTGGCCATGCTAATCTATGTGTTCTTGAGCAAGACACTTAATCCCCATGTTGCAGTGTGTCAATACCAAGACTAGAAAAGCTCTATGTAAATACAGACCATTACTAACTTTTATTCTTCTTTTGGTTTTATTTAAGATGTAAGGAGTAACAAAGATAGTTAAAAGAAATGTAGTGGAGTGTTTGTACTTTGGTAAATGTACGGTGTAAAATACCAATATTGGGACTGGTATCGACCATAGTATCGACCAAATGTGGACGTTACACCACCTCAGTCTCAGAAGTACACTGAGTTTTCTCCGAACAGCTCAGAGCGAATTTCTTTTATTTTGGTGACCCAGCCACCCGTCTTGTGTTTCCGGTTTCCGCGTGCCGCGTTTGAGCAGACTTGACGCAGCTGTGTTTGAGTGCAGCCAGTGCTGAACTGTTATGATGTGTCAATAAGTTAAAAAAAAGAAAGAAAGGTGGACGACATCAATGATGAGAGGCCCGCTCCGGTACCTGAGCAGGATATCAGAGGTATGTTCAGACACTCGGGCGACGCTTTGTGACGGACGGCGTCGCTTTGAATGATTTCCCCGTGTAAAACCCCGGTCGCTGCATGTTTTCTCCACCTCTCAGTCAGTCACTCTGAGAAAAAAAAATTATTATCATCGCTGCTGTGGACATGATGTCCGCCTGCTCGCTTACCCCCCCTTTTCAATTCCCCGTCGACATTTCATTGACAAAGCTGCGTTTGTGGAGCACATTGTCCTGTCATCGCGACCAACGTTTCGCCCTCGTCAGTTTCAAAATCGCCGTGTAAAATAAATGGCAAAGCAACTGTTTCCCAGTGAGGTGGTGTGACTCTCCCCCCCCCCGCTCCTCCTTCCCCCTCTATCCGCATCAAATACACGTCAAAAAAACTGCCGTTGTATGGAAAAGCAGCTGCCCCAACAGCACCGACAACTCCTGCGAGCACAGTAGTTGTTGTCAGCAGCTCCTCGCGGAGCTCCGTTCGTGCGCGAGGAATTCATTGCATGTTAACTGCCGTGACACCTCCGGTTAGCAGGCTGCGCAGCTAGCAGGCTAACGAGCTACTTTTATATTCGTAGTAACAGTGCGAGGAAATGGAGCGAGTGTTCGGCAAAACGCTGGCCACGGACGCGTGTGCCCGGACAGAAAATCCCCAGTTTAATTAATCAGTGTGGCCGTACTGCTCACGCAGTGGGAGACATTTCGACGACATTGTGGCCGGAGAGTTTGACAGGAGTGAATTATCCTCTCCCCCCCCCCTCCTGCGCTGTAAATGTACAGTACTCGGGGTTTCTCCTCCAAACCCGAGGCAAGATGGACTCTCATTCGGCTTGTCTGTCTTGTCAAAGCTCCGATCGACATTTTGCACGGAGATGGTCGAAAAAATGTCTGCTCAGAGAGGAAGAGGGAGCGCGTACGGCGATCGGGTCGTTTGTTACCTGACTAAATGTTTTGCTGTTAATGTGCGGGAGGAGCTCGCTTGACTGGCTCAAGACTTTACTCCACAGCACAGTCACAGTCCCATCGGGCATCAGCAGTTTTACCTGACAACAAACACACACACAGCAATGCTCACTGTGGCTACTGTCGTGCTGCGTGAGATGCATCCAGTGGTTGCAGGTCTTTGGCCTGTACGTGTTGTAGTTTTGGTCATCAACTCCGATTTGACGACCCGAGTAAATATGATCGTTAAAGAGGATGTAACAACATCATTCCATTATTACATTGTTGTCATAGTTTCCATGGTATGATATTTATTGTGATATTATGATGGTAATATAGCAAAAAAAAAAACTATGCCAGCTTAGAATATGTTCACTGCTTTACCTTTGACAACAGGAAACTGAAGTTTGAAGCAGCTCACTGTCCTGCACCACAGTCTCCTCACAAATCAGGAGATACAAGTCTTCTGCTTCCTCCATTTTAAAGTTCTGTTGTGTTACTTTGGGACTTTGGTGTCTGACAGCCTTTGTCTAAAGCTGGGGACAGACCACACTTTTTCTTTGCCCGATTTTACCTACGATTCACAGTTGGGCAGAGTCGGCATGGCCGGTTGGCACAGAAATCAGTTACTGTGTGAGGGGTAAAGACCTCGGCAAGTGTGTGAGAGTAACGGACCAATCAAACATTTTTTGACTGAACACAATCGGGTAGTGTGCACTGATTATTGACCCGACTACAAACACGTTGCCAACAGCCAATGAAAAAGAGTGTGTGGAACACAGGAAATAGCTCCAGAACACGAAGACGACAGGTAGTAGCAGGAATATCAATATTTGCCCTATTAACTGTCGCTCTCACAGACATGGTTGATCTTGCGAAAGTTTAATGCCTTCAGCTGGTTTGAAAAATCACGTAGTCTGTGATCCCCAGCCTTTCAGTCGTCATCAAAATATCTGCTGAAACCAGTCGGTTAGTGTGTGCTCCAAGTCTTTTTTAAAATTGGTAACGACTGGTAATGTGACAGTCGTGTCGTGTGTCCCCAGCTTAAGTGACACGGTCTTGCCAAGTGATGCTGCAGTGTCAACACCTGTGTCCTAAGATCCTTGGTCCACGTGTCGTAGTGTTGATCATCGACTCAGATCGGTGACCCGATTAAAATGGTCTGTTATGAGTAGGAACAACATCAAAATGTCACACGTCACTAATACCACAGTAACGATCCCTCACACTTCCATGGTATGATATGTAGTACGATATTATACCTCTGAGTAGCTCACCTACCTATGGTGAGAAAGATGTATTCTGATCAGTTGAGGCACTGTTGAACTTTATCCATACATCTCCTTTTTCCATTTGAGTCGTTTTCAGATTACTAACGATCTGTGTCCAGATTAGACTCATATCACAAGTAATCTGTGTCCACCCATATTCACAAACCTGAAAATGAATATTCTGTGACTAATTGGGTACACTGGGCATGCACGTTGTAAACTGGGTGCTGATGTTCCTCTTCTGCATTTCTTTGCTGAGTTTTAGAAAGCAAAAGTAACGAAAAGCAACAATGGAAAAACAGTAACCACACTGATTATAGTTAAGAGAAGGTGAAACTAAAACTAAAAGTTAAGTTTTAATGGAGCTGCCTGTTCACAGCTGAAACATTTGGTTTAACTGTGTCATATATCTACCCGTTCAGATTAGTAGTGTGGATGGCAGGTTTATCTGGAGCAGAATTAATACATTATTAAATAAATAAATCAATAAATCAAAATCAGTTATGTGGATTGTATGCTTGTTGACTTACCTTCTAAATTCTTTGTTGAACTCTGCAGAAAATGGCTACAGGTCTTTCTGGCAACGCATTCACCAGAAAGACCTGTTGTTTGATACTGTCTCAGGTCCGCAAGAGCATTAAAAACGCTTTTGTCCCTGTGATAACGTGAATTTGACTAACGCCGTTGCGTCCCGACTAATGAGATGAGACAAAATGTCCCAACGTGCTGTGAATCTGGTGAGCTCCAGCATGCTCCAGTCTGCGGCGTCATTTACTAACACAGAACCCAAGTTGTTGAGCGCATTTCTCTCCCTGCAGCCGGAGAATTGTTGCAGATATGTGACAGTGTAACGCATGACTGAGAACACTGTCTTGTGTTTTATAGGTCATCGTCATTGCATGACAAAGGCAGTGGCAGACTCATCTTCATCACTCATACAGCATTTCCATAGTTTCATCTTCAGTAAGTATCCCTGTACATGGCGTTCGCACATACAGACACCAGCATGTGGCCTGGATCACGGCCAGAGCAAATAAAGTCATTAAATCATTCATTCATTGATTAATGGATTTCATTTGTGTCATGTTTGGAAGACATCCAAAACAAGTGCAAACATGGTAGTGAAGCAAAATATACACACCTATTTAGGGTCCTGTATTTTTATTTTAATTAAAGGGGATATATTGGTGAGGTTAAATGAGGTACTTCTACACAGTCAAGTGTTTCATATAGGTAACTGTACTCGGTGCCTGCCCTGTGCTGACACGCAGCTGGGGTGAGCTGGTGCAAGCTCAGTGAAAACATGACTGCAACTTAACTTAACAAATGCCTTACCTTATAAAAACCTATGCCAGCTTCAGTGTACGCTGCCTTAAGAATATGTAATATTTGTTGTCAAACAGCATTTTAACTACAGGAAGCTGAAGTTTGTGTCACTTTGTGCACTTTGTGCACTATTTTACCTCACAGAAAAAAGGAGATATTGTTCTACTGCTGCCTCCTAAGTAATGAAGTCTTGCCAAATGCAGCAGCAGTGGCTTATCAACACCTGTGTCCCAAAAAGAACATTTGTGTCAATGGACTTTGGTGCAGTTTACAAAGTGACACAACATCCTCTTTCTGTTGATTTTTTTTATCACTTTAACAGCTCATGTCTACCCACTACTAAAAATTATTAACACTCCATCAGTGGGACCCAGCACCAGAAATGCAGAATATAGGCTTTCAACCTGTGATTACATTTTCAACACAATTTCTATTCAATTTGATGTTATATAGTACATTGTAATGGACACAAATATGCCTCTTGGTTATTTGATTACCTTATTTACAGTCATTATTACACTTACACACATTCAAAACTAATGCCTTAGCTATTGCTGCCTCCGTGATACATCACATGTCGTCCCTGTGTGGTCAATACATTGTCCTTTTCAGGTGCGGTAGTACCATGAAGGGTGGCGGAAGGGGTAAGGAGCCACCTGTTATAGGAGAGGTCGCTGGCAAGCGCCCCAAACGTAAATGCCTTCAGTGGCACCCACTTCTCTCCAAGAAGGCTCTGGACTTCTCAGAGGAGGAGGAAGAAGATGATGAGGAGGAGCTGGAGAAGGTGAGTGTGCTCGATGATTGGAGGGATAATGAAGAGATCTGTCGGTAAACATTGCTCTAATTGCATCTAAATATGTTTTTGTTTTTTTTAAGCAGCCATTGTTGTGTGGCCAGGACCAGGGCCCGCAGTTGGAGTGCGGCAGCACGACAGAGGACATGGAGGAGGACTCGAATGAACAACGAGCACGGCGGCCAATGAATGCGTTCCTCCTCTTCTGCAAACGCCACCGGTCTCTGGTGCGGCAGGAACACCCTCGCCTGGACAACCGCGGGGCCACAAAGATCCTGGCTGATTGGTGGGCCGTGCTGGAGCCCAAAGAGAAGCAGAAATACACTGACATGGCTAAGGAGGTGAGACTGTTCACTCACTGCTTAACTTCCTTTGATTGTTGCTTGTCATGGCATCAGTATTTTTGCAAAATAGAGAAATGTAATGTAGAAATGTAGTTTAAAGTAATGCTTTTAACCAAATGAATTCTGGGTGATCTTCCAGTACAAGGACGCCTTCATGAAGGCAAACCCAGGCTACAAATGGTGTCCCACCACCAGCAAACCAGTGAAGACTCCTTCCTGTCAGCCGGTCAGCAGTCCCCGCAAAAAGGTCTGGTCCTTCTCTTCCAACACGTCCAAGGACTCCACCACTGCCAAAAAAGTGCCCAAAACTGACAGCACGCCACAGTTAAACTTTGCCATGGCAGGTGCGTGCAATCCAAGATTCTTACTTCAAATATAACATAACATCCTATTATTATTATTATTATTATTATTATTGGACTGCTGATTTATCCAACGTTCATGTCACTTTTAGATCCTACAAAAATGGGAGGCCTTAGCATGCTGCTATTAGCTGGGGAACATGCCCTCACAAACAAGGAGGTATGTCGTTATAGCGAGCCACACATGGGTGCAACCCTCAGAACACCAAAAAGTACATTAATGTCTTCTCCATTTTGTATTATGCACCTCTCTAGATCCCTTCCAGCACTAAACCTAGTTTACCTGACACAGCCAGTGAAGAGAAGTGTTTCCCTGGGGATAAGGAAGAGGTGAGTTTCTCCGACCATATTCATCTTCCTCCTGTACTCTGAGATTTAAGACCACATACTTGAAGATGGTGTTGTCTTACAAAAGCTGGGTCACTAATGGAGTCTGAAAAAAAAATATATATATATACAGTCAGTCCTTTTTGTCTGTACATCAACATTAAAGCTTTGGTAGGCAACACATTTTTGTCATTAGTGATCATTAAATAAATTATATTTCACTGTAATCCTAATAAAGTAATCTGAGAGAGTACCTTCCCTGTTCTCTGTACGCTCTACTTGATACTTCTATTTGATAGTGTGATTTATGGGTTTCTCAAATGGGTCGGTCAGCACAACCACATTATTTTGTTACACATTACAAAAAACAAAATAACTAAATAACAGATTACAAGCACAAAAATATGTTAATCTATATATAGGTTTGGTGAATTAGATCATTTTAGACTCTTCTTCAACTTTAATGATTTGATTTAAAAACAGTTGTTATTCAATAGCTTCCTGCAGGACTCACATGTTTCTGCTCATCCTGTTTCAATCAACAGATGTTGTCTGGAGCAGTCCCGAACAGTGAGCTCGACGTTACTGAAAGCAAGGTCAAGTCTGCCCTTTCTCCTCTGGCAGAGGTAATGACTTACAATTTATTAAAGATGCATCATTTTGTCATAACTGACCCTGACTACATGTGCGGACTAGGGGGCGGGAATCTTTAGGTGCCTCACAATTTGATTCGATTACGATTCAGGGGCCACGATTCGATTATAAAACGATTATCGATGGATTATCTTCTTGAATTTGAAAGTCTTTGAATCACTGTGTGATCACTCGCCACTGACCCACCACAGTGCATTTGTAATAAGAAACAAGAGTTGAATTCATTTCCATCATCATTTATTAAACTAAATGAAATGTGTAAACGTCACATATTTAAAACGCTTTTACAAGCTCAGCAAAATTATTTCAACCGTATTATCCCATTCGTTGCTCTTGTTTGGAGCACATGAGACATTAGCCTCCAGTTGTCGGTGATAAAGTGCTCAGTTATAGTGATGTACGATTCGGTGGCAACAGATGTCCAAGCATCAGATGTCATTTCTATCCTACTCACTTTCACCCGTGACTTCTGTTTTGGTTTTGTTGTTGGGTTTCGCGGTCGCCGTGTCAGTGAAATAGCGCCTCTGTATCTCAGCCCCATCGCCCTCCATGTCCGAATCGAGATGCATCTAAGAATGAATGTTTTTCCCCCCACCTGTAGTGTAGTGTAGTCTACTGTGCATGTACTATGATTTTAGTTGGTTAGGTTCATGACTGTGTGTGTGAGAAAACAGTGTTACTGGTTACATTAACAGTGACTTCATGATGTTCAGGTAAGCTCCATGAGTGCAGATGGAAGACCGTTTTTGGTGCACTTACTTTACAAACATTTCTTCTATAATCTGTGTTTACGCCTTCTTACCGCTGACAAAGGATGTTGTTGTATGTTTACAGTCGTCTCAGTCTACAGCAGCTGAAGGAAAACCATGCAGTCAGTCAGCTCTCTTCCAGCTCGCTGAGGTGAGTTCTTCTGTTTCACTCTTGAACTCCTCGACACAGGTTCATATTTCAACCTGATCAAGATGAGCGATAGATGAGCCATATTTATGTCGAGCTTGACTTTTGAGCGATCAGCCCCCATGGTTCTAAAACTGTGGTACGCGAGCTTCCTCTGGTGGTCCTTGGAGGAAAATCAGAAATGCTACTCTATATACCAGGGTATTAGAGTCACCTTATCTGTCACTCCATCTTAATCTAATTTCACTATACCAGCGTCTGAAGTATATGTGAGGAAGGGGAGGATGATGAGAGAGGAATAAATCTGCCTCCTGTGAAAAGTCTGCAGCTGCCTATTTACATGGCTGTATTTGAACGTTTGTCATAATTTTGTGTTACTTTGAGAGCTCAAGTTTTTCTCAGGTGGTTATTTAACTTGGTATGAAAAGAACCACTGCTTTAGCCCATTCCTTACCCTAACCTAAATCATCACAGCTCAATGTCTAACTCCAGCTTTTACCCTAACCCTGATTATGTACGCCTTGCTTAGAGCTCATTATTGATGATTTAGTCCAGCAGGTATCTTTATGTTTATATTATACACTAGCTTCAAAGAAAATACCTGAGTCCATACTGGCGTCTTCTTCTCTGCTGTGCCTTTACAGTGACCACACAGGAACTGATAGGGACACAAAAGTAGTCTGTTGGTCCTTTAACTTCATTATCCCCCAGCATACACTGTCATGCAGGGTAAATCCTTGTTGAAACAGGATATTAGGAGCCAAGATTGCTGTTAATTCAACTGATTAACTCTTGAGCTTTTTTTTTGTGTTCTGTGTTTGGAAAGATGTGCTTAGCGTCTGAAGCTGGAAAGATGGACGCAGCTGTGTCTCAACCGGAGGACAGCTCATCTGAAGCCTCTGTCCTGCAAAACGCACCGAAGCCAGAGATCAAGGAGAAACCAGACACTAGCAACTGTCCTCCCTCTTCTCACACTGCAGTCCCCTCACCCTCAATCTCCTCTGTCACTTCTACCTCCACTGATGCCATTCCCCAACAACTCAGCAGCCAAAACGCATGTGTCAAAAAGAAGGGCAAGAAAAAAGAGGCGACCAAATCACTTGATAACAGCGAGAGTCCTTGCGCAGCAAAGAAGATCTTCAAAAAGCCTAGCAATGCAGAATCAGACGTGGATAGTGTTTTTAATACGATTGAAGCCGTGGCCAAAGGGACATGGAATGACACGGAGGAGAAGCCCAAGAAGAAGATCCAAGGCAGTCCCAGTGGTGGAAGTGCTGGTCTTCCCAAGAAGAAGAGCAAGCCCAAAGTCAAGGCCTCTGTGAAAGAAAAGGAGGAGAAGATGGATTCAGACAGTGGGCCGTGTGGACAGAACAGCTCTCCTGAGGTGGAGATGAAGGAGGAGATGACACACGATAGCCCCAAGACAGAAGCAGAGCAAGCAAGTATGGAAAGCACAGAGCTTCGGGGCAGCGTGGCAGAACCCCATCACTCCTCTGGCAACTCTTCACCTGCTAAGCTCCAAGAGGAAGACAAGGGAAAGGAGAGGCAGGGTGAACTGACCTTTGAGTCCAGCTTGGAGAGCCGTGGCTCCAGGAAATCAGAACGGAGCTGTAAAGGAGCCTTGTATAAAACTCTAGTTTCTGAGGGGATGCTTACATCACTGAGAGCCAACATTGACCGAGGTATTTTGAATGTAATATAAATTCAAATAAAATGATGCCTGTTTACAGAGTAAATGGTGACATGAGCATCTGCGTGCAGGTAAAAGAGGAGCTTTCCGTGCGTCCGACGATGCAAACTGGTGTGATGACAGCTGGGCTGTTGCACAGTTGGGACCTAATAACCCCAAGAAGCTGAAGAAGTCCAAGTCCAAAGATGAATCTACACCGGGGTGAGTTTGGTCTCCGTCTTGTTCCCGGGGATTTAGGGCAGTCGGCATCTGTGATGATGCGTTTGTTGTTTCTTCTTCTTCTCTATTCTTTAACATCTTCTTTTCACCCGAGTTCATCCATGTTCTGAATAGAAAAAAAGGAAAAAAGAAACATTATCTCACCGAACATGTATTCAACACAAACCTGTCCACTGCAAAAAAATAATAAGTAGACATGACTCATTTACTAATTTAAACTCCTGTACATTTACTAATGTAATAGCTTATTACTGATCCCCTGCTGTTTCTGTTGTAACTAAGCTGTAACTAGTTTTGTTTTTACATGCGTCTTACCCTGAAGGGTAAGTCTGTATGCTCAGTGATATAAACTCCTGAACTTCACTTGTCAGCCTCGGGAAACTGGAGGAGGAGTTTGAAAAGAAATTTAACAGCCTACCACAGTATAGCCCGATGACATTTGATAAGAAGGGCACGACTGTGGCAAAGAAGAAGAAGACTGACAATGCCGCTGTTCAAGAGGAAGCCTCTAAAGTCGTAAAAGGTAAGAACAGCATCAGAGATGACGGCTGTTTTTTTTTTTTTGTTGTTTTGTTTTGAAATATCTCATTCCATTCATGGCTCACTCTGCCTCTGTTCATAAAGTCACATGTTTCCACACCTGTGATGTTCAGGACAAGTTCTCAAGCAACATTTGCATTTCCATGCTCTTTTTTTTTTCTTTTTTCTTTGTTCCTTTGCTATATCAGGGCCATCTCCATCTCAGAAAAAGACTTCATTCCACAAGATTGTTAGGAAGCACAAACACAAAAAGGAGAAGCCAGTTGCAGTGGACAAAGGTGAACTAGAGTGTGGATGTTTGTGCATTACACAACAACAGGGTTTTTGAATATTTTAACAGATAAATTCGCCAGTTAGCCATTTCCCCATGTCAAGGGTTAGAAATTAAGAAACAAATAAGAAGATAATGTTTAAATAATAGCTCAAATATCTACTTAAATGTTTAAAAATATGTTTAGTTGAAGCTGGAATTAATTTGAACAACAAGACTGAAACATCTGTAGACTTGTATGTTTAACCTCTATTGTTTATACTATAGGATTTATTACATATGTTTCATCATTTCATTAGAGTTAGCTAATTGTCATCCGATTTAATTCATCATGAGAACTGTAACATCTGTGTGTGTAGCTTTTCACGACTGCATATGTCCAAATAAGCACATTTAACCCTTTTCTCCACAACAGCGCTGCAGAGCGACTCCACTGTGCTGGATTCAGCTTCAAAAGCCAAATCATGTGCCCCTGTTGCCACAATGTGCCCAGACGCTCAGGGCACCGTTAGTATGGAGATGCTAGTCGGTAGCCAGAAGAGGAAGGCGAGGAAGACCAAGATCACACACTTGGTGCGCACAGCCGACGGCAGTGTGTCTCCAGCTGAGGGTGAGTGATAACTGAGTGACTCATTGGTTAGATTTGTCTTATGGCTAAAGTCTCTTAGCTTGAGCCAAACTTTATTATATAAAATACTTAAAAAGACTAAACCACAAAACTGATGGATGTAGAGATGGAAGTGGTTTGGCCTGTTTCTGTTGGTCACATCACCATTAGATGCCCAGCAGGAGAGACAACTTTATAACTGAATCCCATTTCACCCCCTGTCCCTACTACTTCTTCCTACCTCTGTTTTGGGCCTTCATATGTACTTGTAGTGTGTCCTGATTCTTGTTGGGGCAGAGATAGTAATAACAAGCCCTTCAAATAGAGATTTTTTAACAGAGATACCTCAAACGGAGCACTATGAGATTCAGTCATTCATCTTCTACTGCTTTATCCTTCACATGAGGGTTGCAAGGGCTGCTGGTGCCAATCCCAGCTGACTTAGGGTGAAAGGCAGGGTAAAACAACCATTCACTCTCACACTTAAGTTAATTTAGAGTGTCCAATTTGCCCAATCCCCAAATCTGCATGTTTTTGGACTGTGGGAGGAAACTGGAGAACCCGGAGAAAACCCACGCACACACGTGAAGAACATGCAATAATCCTGACTTGTGTAAAACCTTCATTACTATGTTTCCCTACAGAGGACAAAATGAGGGACCTGAACCAGGAACAGGATAAGAAGCCATTACACCAACCGAATTTATGCAATGAAAAAGGGTGCTACAGTAATCCCGACCCAGAGGAGGCGGAGAGGAACACCCTATCACAGGAGCTACCTGCTTTCTTTAGCTTGGCAGCCCTTGCCGAGGTAGCAGCCATGGAAAATGTTCACAGGTGGGACACATGAGTATTATTCACTCTGTTTCCATCTCATGAAATGGTTAATTGACTTACAATGAGTCACTTACAGTTTGCAAAAGTCTTATCATATGTGCTTTAACTTAACAAACACACTCTCTCACGTATTGTTCTGTTGCAGAGGACAGAGAGGCTTGGCTGAGAGTCAGAAGAAAGAGCTTACGCAGACTCCGGTCCTCATCTCCTGCGCTGACCAGTGAAGCTCCACTGCTCCTATGAGAGGCCACAACCTGGACACTGGCAGTGGAGCTTTACTTTCCTCTGTGGTAAGCCCACACTGAAGGGAGACTTGAACAGGGAGCTTTGGACAGACTCCTTCCTCCTTGTGGTGAATTTGCTTGAGCTTGGGTTCACGGTGGGGGGAAAGAGAGACCTCCTTCTTCTCCTCCTCCTCCTCCTCCTCTTCCCTGCTCCTCGCTATCTCAGTGTTTTCCCTGAAGCCTATCTTTGGTTTGAGGCAGGATGCCTTTTCTGAAGTCCTCAACCCCTGTAGATGCTCCGTTAAGGCCTGTGGAAGAACCAAGCTGTCCCGTAGTGCATGGGTTCCCCTATAGCGATGGTTGTCATGGGTTTTCTTGTACACTGTTCTGTCAAATAGAGGCCATTTTAAAAGGGTCAAGTCTTGCAGTTTAAATAACAGCATTTTAGTTAAGAAATGACCTGACAATGCATTTCGTTTTCTAGACGAACACAGCTTGCTGTCACCTTTTTACCTCACACACAAGCCTACTGAAGAGTTCCCTACACCTCCGGTAGAATACCTCTGTATTTGAATAGCTCTTATCCCTATCTTATCCCTTCCGTTTCCCCTCCAGCTTCAGCCCAAAATGACTTTTAACCAGGGTAAATAATAATGATGGATAGGCGTCCATTACCAACTACTTGCTTAGTGTTTCCCGTTGGTGCACTCGTGCGGTGTATCCAAACTACAAATAAATTATGGCTGAGTATTTGATATGTATGTTAAGATGATCCTGCTGTCAAACAGTATGTGGTAGCTAGACATAATCGTGTTTGACTGAATGCTTAAGAATACACGTGTGCATACCTTTGCATCTGAACTAGAGTTCACTATGTTCCCTGTCCAGCTCCAGAAACACTAGCTTGGCTCAGAAACTGCTTCTTGTGATGGGGAGATTGTGTGAAAGTGATTCAGATTTAGCCTTAACCCTCCCTCTCTCTGCCACCACTAAGCCCTCAACCAGCTTTTTCCTCAATAGTATCACAGTCCACAGTCAATGTAATTTTTATTTTTATTTTTATTTTTTTCAATTTTTTGTCAATACTTGATCTTATTGCTGTTTGCGTAGCAGTTAGAATGGTCAATTGCCTCTGTGTGCGACTTATTTCAGATAGGTTTTTGTTTGTTTATTACGTAAACACTGCACTAATTTGTAGCTGAAGTTTGAGTTGCTCTGGGAAGGGCGATGAAATGCCTTGTCTCCACCACTGTTCTTACTCTCGAGCCTGTCTCAGTAGTGTCTTCAGTGTCCTGGCTAAAGCCAGCCCACAAGCACAATGTTAAAGATCAGGAGTTTGTCAATGTAAATGAATTGATTGTTTTTATGTGAAGGCTTTTATTCGAATGTCTCATAAAATGAGCAATTTGGTTGAGAACGCATAAATATTATTGTCCGTTTTTGCGCATAAACAGAGTCTCGATATAATGTGCGGAAACCAGCTATGGTTCCTCCAAGAGCTAATGGAGACAAGGCATTTAATAATAATTTCCCCTTTTGTTTCCTATTAGCCTTTTGAGATTTTATTGCCAAGTAATGGTCTACGCAGAGGTCCCTTTAATCAATACTTGTAGTTGTTTAGCTGCATCTCTGTGTTCTGTATGTTTTGGTCAGAGCGATTCACAACACAGCTTTCCTCCATTTGCACATTCGGTGTCTCTCTTGGTTTGGAGGGTTTCTCTTAGTCACATAAATATACATTATTATAGTGCTTTGCTTTGCGCAGTGGCACGCCATTGCTGCACAGTGCAAGCCATTGAAAGTGATGACTTTCCGAGCACAGTGGTGCTATTGTCGCATTCTGAAAGGGCCATAACGCAGAGCTACAGACTGTCCAGCAATATCAGTCACCTCTGTACATCACAGTGTCCTGTTCCTCTGTGTAGACCAATACTGAACCCTGATGGCCTGTTACAAAAATAAAAAAAAAATGTTCCTCAGTTTATGTCAAGAGGACACAAATGTCTTCAACAGGCCACAAGGGTCAACAAGGGTGATCCCATTTTAGATTCGGTCACATTTCTAAACTTTTCTAGCTTTTTCCTTTTCCTTTCGATTGTTCCTCTGTGCATTTGTGATGCTCTTTTAACTCGCTCCTCTTTATGAACTTCAGAGTTGTTGTTTTTTTTAGTTTTTTATTCCTGAGGTCAAGTTTACTGGGTCAAGACTGTTTGTCGCAAAAAAAACAACCAACGACGATAGCTCATAGACGATTACCGCGTCTGTGCGTCTGACCCCCGCCAAGCAAAGCGAGACAGAACGCGGGCGTGTCCACACAGTGAGCTTGTCCTTTCACCTCCGGGGGGGAGAGCGCTTCACAGCGACTGCGTCACCGTTTCTCCGATTCGTGTTAGGATGAGTGCTTCGGTACACTTAATGACAGGACCAACGGATACGAATAAAATGGGTCTTAGAGAACTCGTGCATCTTGAAAAAGAGTATTTTTCTTAAAAACCAGTGCATTGCTACGTGGCAATAGTGTTATGTTCATGTAGGCCCTTGTTTGCAAATATTGCAGCACATACAAAAAAAAAGGCTATAATTGCTTTCTAGATTTGTCTTTAAATTCTAAACTTAAGTGCAAGTGTTTTCCCAGTTGTTATGACAGTATGCTTTATGATAATCTAATAATAATAATAAACAGCTTATATATATATATATTTTTATTCAGGTGATATAGGCATAAATGAGCTTCTAACTTCCTCTCTAAGCATTTCTTTCATCAGTCAGTATAGTTGAAATCGCGGCACAAAAGCTGTTGTATTTGACGGACTATTTCGTCAGTGGTTATATAAAATCTTTTGAATTATTTTTTGCAGCAGCTTGGAAGTAACTGCTGACCAATGTGTCATCTTTATTGGGTCAGTACCTATTTCATCCTGCGTCCCATTGTCTGACACGGGTGGAGAAATTGAGCTGCATTATAGTTTTTCTCAGCTGCTTTGGTAGATTTCTGGATTAATACTTCATTTTGGGAATCTGGATTAGATGAACCTCTGTACTGAACTAATGATAGTTTAGGTAGTTTAGAACGATGATAGTTTGTTGAATTTATGAAATTTAAGAACAACAAAAAGAAAACTGTTGACATTTAATTGCCGTTTATAAAACGCAGAATTATGCAGAGCTAGTGCTTCCATTGTTTGTGGCAAATTAATGAAATTAAAAGCAAAGTAGTTCAAACCTGCCTGGCATAAATAGCTATGTGAATCCAAAAGATGGACAGAATCTTTGGCTCAGACGTTGGATGCGATGCACAAAATATTAAAAGACTTTTATTTATCGCCTTGATCTCTAAAAAAGATAGTTTAAACTTACTAGGAGCCACTTCAGAGGGGCTGAAGAGCCGCAGGTTGCAGAACCCCATGCCCTGCACAGATCGCCAGTCCATCACGTGGCACCAGTATAATACATTCTGTAAAGTAGTTGATAATGTTGGAACAGCAGTACAGAATTTATGGCATAAAGATGGTTAAATTGTGTTGTGAGAAATGTGCAAAAGCAGCTGAGGAAAACTTCTTACGTGAGCACTGAGAGTTTGGGGAGAAGCATAAAGGGCTGGAACCAGATGACACTCGGCAGAACGCAAATACGACGCCATGATGTCGCGACTATGAATCGTCGTATGATGTCATCAACGGGAGTTTTCGGTCTTGTCGAGCAGGATTTATGTACTTTCTATTGAAAGTAGTTGTTTACAGCAGTCCCACAATGCTTTTTCACCCACTCCCTCAATTCGTGGTCCAGCCGTTCTCTGGGTTTTGACCTAGGCCTGTTCAGACATGAGAGAACGTAACATTAAGGATGCGAACGTCCAAACAGTAAACTGAATGGGTCTTCCACTGGTCCCCCCCCCCCCCCCAAAAAAAATAGAGATATATTTGCTTATTAGTTTATTGATGTTTGCCAAAGAAAATTAAGAAAAAAATTTACTATATTCCAATGGTGATCCTGTTAAAAACACTAGAGGGAGAGAAGGAACGCGAGTTGCACTGCATTTTCTAGGTGTGTAAAAATCTTCAGGTAACAATGTCAGCACAATTCATCCTGTGTATCTAATGGGATTCTCTCGGCGGAACGAAAGTGCAACACAAAAAAAAAAGAGCACCACTCAATGCCTCTTTTAATATACAGTATTTGCACCTTATCACCCAAACCAAAATCATCATGATCTTTGAAAAAGATAAAAATATATATAGATATAAATTTTTACCCACTGTCTGGAAATTATGCATTTTAGCTCTTATATACACACATATATATATATGTGTGCAAGAATCCAGTTGATAATAAATCCTCACATCTACAAAACAGCCATAATTGTGTCATTATCCCCCCAAACCCCTTAACTTTTTCTATCTAGAAAAATGCTTCTATAAAGTTGAAAATTCCTATATTAGTTATCTAAATGACTATAATACCCTTTTGTGCTAGTACTGTCTTCTTGAATGTAATCATTTTGTACCTGTATTTTTCTAATTCAGTCTTGATTGTACTGTATGTATGCTATGATGGTATACTGTTCCTTAGGTGCATAGTTACAGCCGTTGTCATGACAGGATCGGTGCTGTGCTGCAAACTCAATGGGAAACGTGTGACAAATTTTAAGTCCAAAGGACTTCCTGTACCATGTGAGCGTTCAGAAGAGATTCTGAGAGATTCTTGCTGTTCTGAGTGGTGGGACTCTAGCTTCACCCTCCCCGTTTTGCTATGGTGTTTGTTTTTTCTTTACAGTTAAAAAGTCTGTCCAGGACAGTTTATGAAAACAGGGACGCTCCTGCAGTCAGACCGAACAACTGAATGCTTGAGTCTCAACTTATTTATTACTGTTCCTTTTTTTTTTCTTTTTTTTTTATAGCTTTAGTCGAATAAACAACTGAATATGCACCCATTTATACATGAACATGTATAAGATTATCTTCCCTTTACTGGAATGTAGATCATGGCTCTGTTTTTTTTTCGTTTTTTTTGTTTGTTTTCTGTGAAAAGGAGATTATGCCTGAATTTTTGAGTCTCCTTCCTCTGGTAGGTTTTACAAACATGTACTTTATCTAATTTATCTCATCGGTAAATCATCATGACAGGTGTGTTTTTGATTGTTATCGCCCACTTGTTAAATGCAGCCTTACTGGAACCCCTGCTTAGTGAGGGATCCCTCAACCTCCCACCCACAACTCCTATGTCATAACACTGTTTGCTGATGCAACTATTATTCCTTTTACTTTCTGCTGAAGCAATTATTACTTCTTGAACACCTATTAAAATTACATCTATTCCATCTGTGTGAAGTGACTTTCTTGTTTATCCAGATCTTTTAAATGCGTGGTTGTCTTTTTCAGGGCTGCAATTATTGATTTTTAGATGTTTGATCCAAAAAATGTTGATGATTAAATGAGTTTGTTTGTCCACAAACTAAAAGGTATTATTTTATTTTTATATATATATATATATATATATATATATATTTTGTCACATAAATCATAGACTTTGTTTTTTATAGCAAAAAGAAAACAAACTAACACTTGATGAAGCTGGGTTGTCCCAGTTCAGTTGCTTCCATTCCACAACTGTGGAGTTGTTCTGGTCTGGCGGGTTCAGAACCACAACCACAGTCTGGAAAGGGGCAAGTTTGGTTCCACAGAAGGCGTGAGGGATCTTTTTTGTGGAACCAAACTTGCTGGACAAGACCAATCCCATGGTGGTGGACCGAACCTGCCGGGTTTGACCCAGTCCGGCAGATTTGGTTCCACAATCAGTAAATGCTTCTCAAACCAGATCAGCACATTAATTAGAATGTGTCTGTTATTATTGAAACCTTATCAGCACAGAGAAATCACTGTTTAGATCATTAAAAAAACAAACAACTATTAGCTCCTTTAGATAATAAAAAAAAAAACTATTAGCTCCTCCTCCTCCAGGAAGTGCACAAGTTTATATAAATAGAGACCTGGACAAGGCTTATTGACCTGAATGTTGATGATAATGACGATGTAAAATAAGTCACCTTCATGTGTTTAATTAATCCTGATTTGAAACATTACATTTATTATTTAACCTAATTTAATAATGAGCTTCATTTGAACAATATTATATCTACAACAGTGTCCATACCTCATACAATCATGTTTCAGAACCCCTGAAATGTAAACTTGTAAATGAGTAAAGAAATGTGAGTAAAACACGCAAAAACATTTTATGTTTTGGCACTTATTTTGAAATTCTACACCTAAACCACTCCTGAATATTTATTAAACCACTCACTAGACCTGCCCCCTACTGGCCAGATTAGATACTAATTTCTTAACATTTTTCACGACATACTATAATATATATATATTTTTGACAGTTTATATTTGGACTGTTGTAGTTGGCATGCTATAGTAGGACATTCTTGACTTCATGACGTCATACTATAATGACATATTTGATACTAAGTCAGTTTTTTTTTAAAAACAGTGAATTGTGAGCTGCTCCTGCACAAACACACACTGATTTAAAAGCCTTTATGTAGTTTCCGTGACTTGGTACATTCCACTCCCCCCCTCTGTGTCGATCTATTTGGAATGTTCCACTTCCTTTGTCGGAGGCGGAGCTTCTTCTGCGCAGAGACAGAAACAGCGAGAGGACGAGAAGCAGCGGGAACTAACATGTGGACAATCATGTGAACAAACGTGGTAACTGCTGTTTAAAATGATCCACACATTTCTTAGATTCTCTGTTGACGCTCTGTTCACATCCGACCACAGGTGTTCAGGTTACAGCTGCTAATGCTAACGTGACGTCACTGCTCCGCAGCAAACACACGTGTGTTGTCAATGTGACAGTATGTCGTCAGAGCTGTCCAAATATGTCGTTTCCGAGTGTAGTATGTCCTCAAAAACGTTTAAATTTAAGTTTAAATTGTCCACATATGTCAAAGAATGTCCTCAACACAAACTGTCAATAGACCATTAAAACTGTTCAGAATGAGTATCTAGTCTGGCCAGTAGCAGGTTAGCTGCTGCTAATGTGACGTCACTGCTCCGCAGTAAACACACGTACATGTTTTCAAAAAAGTGACTCAGTGTCAGATATGTCATTATGTAGTATGACGTCATACTGTCAACAACTGTCCAAAATGTCCTTGTATAATATGCAGAGGTGGGTAGGGAAGACAAAAAAATGACTCAAGTAAAAGTACTGTTACTGTAAGATAATAATTACTCAAGTAGAAGTAAAAATAAAATAAAAATACTCTGAGAGTAAAAAGACGACTTAAGTACTGAGTTTCTCCGGATTTATTTTTGAAATATTCAGCGCAACACAAATAGTACAAAATAGACACAACATAATATAAAACAACAATGTTCAAATGTTAAATAATAATATTCTAAATAAAACAATAAATACAGCCTTTAAAATAGGAAGAGAAATAGATCGCGCATGTAATAAGAAAAGATTTTTTAAAAATTACGTAACGACCGTCACTTTGCCAAATGGAACGGCGTAAAAGTAACGTTCTTTCTTCAAATATATACTCAAGAAAAAGTAAAAGTACGTTAAAAAAAAATACAAAAAGATCCAAAAAGTTACTCATGTATTTATAGTGGTGTAAAGGTTAAACTATGAACTGTCTAAAAGTGTCCTAGTATGTCCTAAAAAAATATCTTCATTATTAGTAAACTGTCAAAAATGTCCAAATATAGTACATCAACAAAAAAAATTCACTATACCATTAAAACTGTTTAGAATGAGTATCTAGTCTGGCCAGTAGGGGGCAGATTAAGTAAAAAAAACTGTTGACGAGCAGTGGTTTAGCAGAATTTCAAAATAAAAGTGTCCTTGTTGATATGGATCAATATATAGTTGACAATAAAAAGGTTTTTCTGTGTTTTCCTCACATTTCTTCACTCATTTACTGCAGTGAGCACATATGAACACTTTAAAGTGGACACTGCTTTGTCTCATCATGTCCTCTGACTGAAGACCTGCAAACAGCTGCCGTTAAAGGCACAGTTCATGTGTTTTCAAGTGATTCCATTCACAGCCGTCACTAAATACGTCAGAATCCTCTGTTAAATATTAAGATTTTACAAATGTTTTCAGGATTTTTAAAGTCTTTGTAACTGATCTACAACTTTGTTTGGAACAGGACCAGGACCAGGAGCCGGAGCCAGGATCAGGACCAGGACCAGGAGGAGGACGAGGAGCAGCGGGGACAGGTGTGTGGTAACTGCTGCTTAAAAATGATCCGCACATTTCTTAGATGTTCTGTTGACGCTCTGTTCACACCTGCTGTTAACATCTGACCTGAGGGATCCGATCACAGGTGTTCAGATTACACCTGCTAATGCTAATGTGACGTCACTGCTCCACATGTAAACACACACACCTTTCATTTCACTTTCTTTATTAAAAGGAACAAAGAAACCGGAAAATGTTCAACATTTGTAATAAAACAAAAAACAATTCATCGATTATTAAGGTATTTGACAATTAATTTAGTAATGGTTTAATTATGCAGTTATCGTTGCATCTCTACTTGTTTTATATTTTTTTAAATAATCATCACAGACACCATGAGATATACTTAGACAACAGCGCTTGTGAAAGTGAGCACTTGGCAGCACCTAGTGGACTGAAATGTTCATTTATTTAATTAAAATAATTTTTAATGACGTTTATTTGTAACATCAGTTAAAAAAAACTATACACTAAAAAAAAGAATACGCCATATTTCACTGTATTAGTTTTTCTACTAATAATTCTCTCAAACAGCGTCACGTCCTGTGTGTAACCGTAGCAACCACAACAACATTAGCTGGAAAAGTCGCACTATTGTATCGACGCAGTTTCACGTCAGACACTGGAGACGCATCAGCGACTCGTCGCATTTGAAGGTGACATAGACCGGAAGCTCCAATTAACGCTGCGTTTTTGTGTGTATCTGCGTCATTACCTCGTTTATGAAACCCTAAAGTTTCAGAACAAACAGTTCAGCCACTGCTGAGAAAATAGTGTTGTATTGTTTTCCTGGGCTCTGCGAAGCGGATCGACACTTCCTTAATTTGATGTCGTCATCAGAAATCCTCACCACCGTAGCGCCTCCCGGTGCGGGCACTAGTCCGGGCACATCCGGTTGCGTACATTCAACCGCAGAAGAAGAAGAAGAACTAGTCTCGTTGTAGCTGCTGAGATGCAGAGCATCCACCGTGCCAGAGGGGGAGCTGTGTATCTGAGCGCTGGCCTATCTATTACGTCACTTCCAGGTACCTGGCCAATCACAGGACAGTAGGAAAGCTCTCGTTGGCTGGCCAATCACAGCAACTGTTTGGTCTGAAACAGCGCGGCTGACGAGAGCGTCAGCGAGGAGATATTTTGATCGGCTCGTTTGCAGCGATTAGGAGGTTTTTAATCATGAAAACAAGTTAATATATGTAAGTAGACCTCCATAACTAACATATATGTGTGATACAAGCATTCTATGTCGCCTTTAAACTTGTGTTTAGCACACTTTCTGGAGCAAACCATCACTCTTTCACCTGTGATTTCATCCCCTCACACGGACGTTAACAGCACTTGTCAACAGAGCCTCTGTTTAATGTGTTCACATTATTTTTTACATTGTTAACCAGTGAATACTGTGGACGAGTCAAAGTGGCAACATTCAATCAATAAATACACTATTAAATAATGATGTGTGTCATTCTATATGTTGTTTTTACATCAAATGAATTTGGTATTTGAATGAATGAATGAATGACACATTTAATAATGAGACATTTATGTATTTAATTCCAATGTGAATGAATGAATGTGAGACACATGTGAGTCATTATTTAATGGTGTATTTATTGATTTAATGTTGCCACTTTGACTCGTCCAGTTTTCACTTGTTAACAATGTAAAAATGATGTGAACACGTTAATCACACAGAAGTCTCATTCATGTGCTCATCATTTTTAAGCAGCAGTTACTGGACACCTGGACCCAACTGTGTGGTCAACAGTCAAGGGCGTGAACCCCTATCATCATTATTATTATTTTTTTTGTCTTTTTTTGGCCAAAAATGTGAAATAAAATGGTATAACCCCCTGCTGGCATCTGTGCGGGGGGCCGGGGGAGCACAGCCCAGCCCCAGCCCCAGTCTGGCCCCGGCGCCGGGGCCAAGTGTTCGCAGCGTGCTGGATTTGAACCAGCCACAGCCGGACTGGCACAACCTCCTCGCGGTTGCGAACCAACCCACCACGCCACAAACCCTTTGGAGGTTTGGGATGGAGCTCCGGGCGTTTTTGAGTTTTAACTTTGGCTGTGGAACCTTAAACCTTGACCTATAAAGGAATTGAACCGTCAACATCAGGACTGAAAGGCTACTCTCTAACCAGCTGAGCTAACTGTCCATGCTTTTCCTCTGGTTTTCTCACACCTATTCACTCTCTGTGTAGAATATTGGACTTAAAAAGTTGCTTCATCTAAGATTTGAACCTCTGACCTCAGGAACTCCAGTCTTTGTCTGAACCACGTGAGCTATTTGTACTCACACACTTCTTCTTCAACGTTGGACGACTTTCAATAACAGATGAGCACAAACATGACTTCAGAAAGACCTCAGACTAATGAGGTATTTAACGATACATGTCCTCCTTAATAGCCCAAACAGTTGGTGCAGTGGTTAGTGCTCTTGCCTTTGAAACAAGAACACCTGGGTTCCAGACCCAGTTGGAACAACGATCTTTGTGGAGTTTTTCATGTTCTCCCCGTGTGAGAATTTGGCTTTTCTACACATTGTCGGGCTTCCTCCCACAGTCCATCAATCATCTACCACTGTGTCGTGGGGGCTGCTGTGCCAAGCTCAACTGTCATAGTGTGATAGGCTGTGTTCACTCTGGACTGTTGGCCAGTCCATTCAAAACATGCAATACAGTGATGAGGTAAATTTCCACTTCAGGTAAGATTCGAACCCCTGACCATAGGAACGACAGTCCTTGTCCGAACCATGTGAGCTAGTTGTCCTTGTATGCTTTTTTTGTCCAATTTGGAAGTCTTTCAATAATAGAACTCATGACTTCACAGACCTCAGCCTTATGAAATATTTAACAACATCTGTCCCTCATCATGGGCAGCATGGTTGGTGTAGTGGTTAGTGCTCTTGCCTTTGAAACAAGAAGAACTCGGTTCGAGACCCATATGGAACAAGCATCTTTCTGGAGTTTTTCATGTTCTCCTTGTGTGTGCGCAGCTTTTCTCCGGGTTCTCTGGCCTCCTCCCACAGTCCATCAATCATCTACCACTTTGTCCTCCACTGGAGGGTCGTGGGGGCTGCTGTGCCAACCTCAGCTGTCATAGGGTCATAGGCGGGGTTCACCCTGGACTGTTCGCCAGTCCATTCAAAACACACAGTACAGTGATGAGGTAAATTTCCGCTTAAACAATGACTTCATGTAAGATTCGAACCCCTGACCACAGGAACGCCAGCCCAAGTCTGAACCGTGTGAGCTATTTGTCTTTGCAAGCTTTTCACACAATTTGGAAGTCTTTCAATAATAAAGTCCATGACTTCAAAAAAATGTCAGACTGATGAAATATTTCAGAACGTTTGTCCCCGAATATGGACAACGTGGTTGGGATAGTGGTTAGTGCTCTTACCTTTGAAGCGAGAGGGTCCTAGTTCAAGCCCAGCTTGCAACAATAGTCTTTGTGCATGGAGTTTTAGAGACTAACAACCTTTCAACACATTTACAAGTGTTTCAATAGCAGATTCACAGAACTCAATTGGTCAATTTAGAGTGATCAATTAACCTCATCGCCATATTGCATGTTGTTGGGAGGAAGCCAGAGAACCCGGCGAAAAGCCACGCACACATGGGGAGAACATGAAAAACTCCACGCATTAGGACACTTGTTCAAACTGGGTCTCGAACCCTGTAAGTCTTGTTTCAAAGGCAAGAGCACTAACCACTACACCAACCACGCTGTCTAATTTCAGGGACAAACGTTCTTCAATATTTCATCAGTCTGACATTTTTTTGAAGCCATGGGTTGTATTATTGAAAGACTTCCAAATTGATCGAAAAAGTATGCAAAGACAAATAGCTCACACGGTTCAGATGTGGACTGGCGTTCCTATGGTCAGGGGTTCGAATCTTACATGAAGTCAATGTTTAAGCAGAAATTTACCTCATCACCGTACTGCATGTTTTGAATGGACTGGCGAACAGTGCAGGGTAAACCACGCCTATCACCCTATGACAGCTGAGCTTGGCACAGCACTCCCCGCAACCCTCCAGTGTAGGACAAAGCGGTAGATGATTGATGGACTGTAGGAGGAAGCCAGAGAAACGGGAGAAAAGCCACGCACACACAAGGAGAACATGAAAAACTCCAGAAAGATACTTGTTCCAAATGGGTCTTGAACCCTGAAAGTCTTGTTTCAAAGGCAAGAGCACTAACCACTACACCAACAACGTTGTCCATTTTTGGGGACAAACGTTCTAAAATATTTCATCAGTCTGACGTTTTTTTGAAGCCATGGGTTGTATTATTGAAAGACTTCCAAATTGATTGAAAAAGTATGCAAAGACAAATAGCTCACACGGTTCAGATGTGGACTGGCGTTCCTATGGTCAGGGGTTCGAATCTTACATGAAGTCAATGTTTAAGCAGAAATTTACCTCATCACCGTACTGCATGTTTTGAATGGACTGGCGAACAGTGCAGGGTGAACCCCGCCTATCACCCTATGACAGCTGAGCTTGGCACAGCACTCCCCGCAACCCTCCAGTGTAGGACAAAGCGGTAGATGATTGATGGACTGTAGGAGGAAGCCAGAGAAACGGGAGAAAAGCCACGCACACACAAGGAGAACATGAAAAACTCCAGAAAGATACTTGTTCCAAATGGGTCTTGAACCCTGAAAGTCTTGTTTCAAAGGCAAGAGCACTAACCACTTCACCAACAACGTTGTCCATTTTTGGGGACAAACGTTCTAAAATATTTCATCAGTCTGATGTTTTTTTGAAGTCATGGGTTCTATTATTGAAAGACTTCCAAAGGTTGGCACACACCATGTGAGGACAAATAGCTCACAAGGTTAAGAGAAAGACTGGAGTTCCTCAGGTCAGGGGTTCGAAACTTGGATGAAGTGAATTTTTAGGCATGCTATTCAACGCAGAGTGTAAATAAGTCTGAGAAAACATAAGGAAGAGTGTGGACAGTTAGCTCAACTGGTTAGAGAGCTGCCTTTCAGTCCTGACGTGGAGAGTTCAGTTCCTTTATACTTCAACGTTTAAGGTTCCACAGCCAAAGTGAAGAGTGAAAAACGCCCGGAGCTCCATCCCAAACCTCCAAAGGGTTTGTGGCGTGGTGGGTTGGTTCGCAACCGCGAGGAGGTTGTGCCAGTCCGGCTGTGGCTGGTTCAAATCCAGCATGCTCCGAACACTTGGCCCCGGCGCCGGGGCCAAACTGGGGCCGGGGCTGGGCTGTGCTCCCCCGGCTCCCCACACTGGTAACAACAGGGGGTTATGCCATTTTATTTCACATTTTTCCCCCAGAAAATTCCCAAGAAATCCCATAAAATCACAAAAACAAAATGACAGGGGTCCACTCTCTGTACTGTTGACCACACAGTCGGGGTACCGGTGTCCAGCAACTGATGCTTAAAAATGATCAGCACATCAATTAGACTTCTGTGGGATTAATGTGTGCACATCATTTTTACATTGTTAACAGGTGAAAACTAGGGAGCGCTCAAAGTTACAAAATTCACTCAATAAATAATTACACCGTTCAATAAGGACTACAATGTGACATTTATTCATTGATTCAAATTGGAATGAAATACATACACGTCTTATTAAATGTGACATTCATTCAAATACCACAAAACATATCTAATGACTTGACTTTGACATGAATGATGTCATGGTCCTGTGTTGCAAGTGCATCATGAATTGATTTAACGTGTCAAAGTCACCCATCAGCATCAAATCAACTGATGATGCACTGCAACACAGGACCATGAAATCATTCATTCAACAGTCAAGTCATTCTATATGTTGTTTTTTACATCAAATGAATTGGTATTTGAATGAATGAATGAATGTCACATTTAATAAGACGTGTATGTATTTCATTCCAATTTGAATCAATGAATGAATGGCACATTGTAGTCATTATTGAATGGTGTATTTATTGATAGAATTTTGTGACTTTGAGTGGTCCCTAGTTTTCACCTGTTAACAATGTAAAAATGATGTGCACACATTAAACAGAGGCTCTGTTGACAAGTGCTGTTAACGTCGTCCGTGTGAGGTGATGAAATGACAGGTGAAAGAGTCATGGTTTGTTCCATAACAATGTTTTGAACTGATGTTATAAATAAACGTCAAACTTTTTTGTGGATTAGCATTACAAATAAACAAAATAAATGAACCTTTCAGTCCACTAGATGGTGCCAAGTGGTCACTGTTGTGTCAGTGTATCACAATGTATGATTTTGCAAGTATCGCAATAAATCATATGATGTCTCTGATGATTTAAAAAAAATATTTATATAAAGTAGGGATGCAACGATTACAGCATTATTAAACGATAACTAAATGAATTGTCAAATACTTTAATAATGGATTAATTGTTTGTTTTTTATTATAAATGTTGAACATTTTCCGGTTTCATTGTTCCTTGTAACAAAGAAGGAATTAAAACTGAATAATTTTTGGTTGGTGGATAAAAAAAGACATTTGAGAATCATCATTTGACGTGATATTAGCAATAGCAGTAGCAGGTGTAATCTGAACAACTATGATCGGATGACTCGGATCAGATGTTAACAGCAGGTGTGAACAGAGCATCAACAGAACATCTAATAAATGTGTGGATCATTTTTAAGGATCAGTTACCACACATTTGTCCGTGCTGCTCCTCGTCCTCGTCCTCGTCCAGGTCAGCCAGGTCCTCCTGCACCTGCTGCAAACAATGCTGTAGATGAGTTACACTGTAAAGGACTTTAAAAATCCTAAAAAAAATTCTAAAATCTCAACATTTAAGGATTCTGATGTATTTAGTGACAGCACTGGTGAAAGCCTCTTCTTACTCTTCACTGTAAAGTCATGGCTTTTTTTTCTCTTATTGCCCTAAATTCTGATGATAATGACCTCATTCAACGATGCTTGAAAAAACATGAACAGTGTCTTTAACTGCAGCTGTTTGTCGGTGTTCAGTCATGGGACATGATGAGACAAAGTAGTATCCAGTTTAGAGTGTCCAAATGTGGTCATTGCAGTAAATGAGTGAAGAAATGTGAGTAAAATACATTAAAAGGTTTTTATTGTCAACTATATATTGGTCCATATCAACACAGGCACTTTTATTTATTCTACTAAACCACTGCTCCTGAACAGGGTTTTTTTTTTTAAGATATTCTAGATACTAGATACTCAACAGTTTAAATGGTATGTTGACATTTTTTGTTGAGGACATTGTTTGACATTTTGGACAGTTTACTAAATAATCGATATACTCAGTTATATTTACATAAACAGTTCATATTTTAACTTTTTGTTGACATATTATTGGACATTATGGACAGTATGAAGAGGCAGTTGTTGACATCATACTGTATCATGACATATTTGACACAAAGTCAGTTTTTTGAAAACACACACGTACATGGTTAGACGGTGATCGTGTGTTTACTGAGGAGCAGTGACGTCACATTAGCAGCAGTAGCAGGTGTAATCTGAACACGTGTGATCGGATCGCTCAGGTCGGATGTTAACAGCAGGTTTGAACAGAGCGTCAACAGAGAATCTAAGACATGTGGGGCTCACATTTAAGCAGCAGTTACCATGTGTTTATTCCCGCTGCTCCTCGTCCTCTTCCTGTTTCTGTCTCGGCGTGGAAGAAGCTCCGACAAGGGAAGTGGAACATTCCACATAGCTCGACACAGAGGGGAGGAGTGGAATGTACCAAGTCACGGAAAGTACACAAAGGCTTTTAAATCAGTGTGTCTTTGCGCAGGAGCAGCTCCACCTGTGATTAATCAACGTTCATGTCCTCGCTCAGAGCCGGCCCTGGGCATAGGCAGTATAGGCAAATGCTAGGGGCTCCGTCATCCGCAGGGGGCACCGAAAACGGAGGAAAAAAAAAAATATTATTTTTTTTTAATTATAAATACTTTTTTTTTTTTTTTTTTACCAGTGCCATTATTACTATTATTTCGAAATATTATATAAGCCCACAGCGACATAAAGTCATAGCAAAGATTATTAAATAATGCATCGTAGTTACCGTTGTTGGATGTTGGAGCAGAGTGTTAGCTTGCTAGCTTACTTTAGACGATAGCAACATTGTTTAATAATCAATAAATAGCTGAGTCGACGTGTGTTAATGTTACTCCACCTTAAATTCATCAGGGACGTTTGGAAACTTAACATTAGGCCTGTTCAGGTGTTATTTTACAGGTGTCTTTCCTGCTTGTATGTCAGTTAAAATGCTTTAAGTTGTCCATCCCCTTTGTAATAGGGTGGTTGTAAGCCTTTGGTTTTATGTGTCACAGTTTATGTTTGTTAAAGTTTACATCAGTGTTAAAGTGCAGTTAAAGTGTATTACTGTTAATATTTCATACCTTAGCTTTCCCATATCATTCATAGGCTATATATACATATATATTCATTTCACTGCACTTTACTGGCTTTTGCACTCTGGTTAGACTGAATTGCATTGCAATGACAATAAAGTTGAATGAATCTCATCACATTTTCATTATTAGTCTATATTATTCTCATGTATAGCACACCAAGCATCTGTTTTTTTATTAAAATGTAACATGCAGTCGTCACATATACTTCTCTTCTCTCTTCAGATGCACTTTTAAAATATTTCAGTACCACCCCCAGTGACACAGCATCAGGTGCTGCTGTCCCATCTACCTCTGCACAGCCCAGTGACACTTTTTAATTGTATCACTTGTTTCTTTCTTTAGTTTTTATTTGGTGTGATATTTTTTACTCAAAGAAATAAAATCTTGAATACACACATGCAGTTTCTGTGTGATTGTATGAAAGTTGATTGTGAAATTGACTGCTGCGATGCAAGGGGGCGCCAACTAAAATCTTGCCTAGGGCACCAAATTACTCAGGGCCGGCACTGATTGTGACGGTTGCATTGAGAACACACGCGCGCGCACACAGACACACACACGTTCACGGTTTACTTGCGGAACAGTGACGTCACATTAGCAGCAGGTGTCACACCTGTGAACACTCAGGTCGGATGTTAACAGAGTGTCAACAGAAAATCTAAGAAGTGTGTGGATAGTTGAGGCATCAGTTACCTCATGTTTGTTCCCGCAGCTCCTCGTCCTCTTTCTGCTTCTGGCTTCGGAAGCTGCGGCTGGTAAACACCAAATGGAACATTCCAAAAAGATCGACACAGAGGGGAAGAGTGGAAAGTCACGGAACGTACACCATGGCCTTTGGCGTAGCTCTGCGCAGGAGCAGCACCAGCTGTAATTAATCAATGCTCGTGTCCTAATTGAACAATTAAAAAATGGCAGCTGCAATTGTAGTTAGTTAAGAACATTAAAAACCCACCACCGTAGGAAATGCTGCCATCTGCTGGACGTACTGCTCCCCTTCATCTTTTAAAGATCCCTTGTCTGACCTTCATAAGTTACCATCAAATAGAAATAACACTTACATATTACATATTTAAAAAATTGGCATTAAACCAGGGCTCTCATTATTATATAACCTAAGAAATGACTTATTAATTACTAGAGTACTTGCAGCGGAAACCTATTTTCATCTTCATCAAACCTACATTTTAATATTTTAGTTTTTTTAACATGACTTTATGAACATATTTATTTTATATTTATTATTCTCTAAACACTGTGATGACAAACAAAAAACAGATACTTTCTTTTTGACAATTTGACACCATACCATACCATACTAAAATATTATAGTTGGACGGGCAGTATTTCTGGTACATGTGTTTAAAATACATATTTTAAACAATTAAAAAATATTATTTTGTCATTTTTATTTTGTTGCGATGATGAAAATATCTTCATATTTTGTATCAGCATGCGTCAAAATACTGTAAACCTGTCATCAGAACACAGATTTGGATGTTACAGTGCTCAATGTCGACTCTAATTTGCCCAGAGTTGTTGAGATCGGACAGGATATCGATTCAATTTCAAGGTGAGTGACTTTATGTAGCTATAGTTTCTGGACGAGAAAAAGTGTCATCGTCTCATCCCTGGAAAGAAAACTGTAGTTGATACAACACAGGTGTCAAACATCATGTTTCTGTGCAGCCCCTTAAGCCTGGCATCTGAGTTACACCAGATTAAATGGGATAACATGGATTTGATTTTCATACAAAAGCTGTTAAGTTAAAAAAAAAAAAGACTGCACAGACAGTCCAAGACAAGAACAACAAGCCACAGTTCAGTTTCTCATCTACAACTACACCACAAGCTGCAGGTTCCTGAGCTGCTGCTGCTGCAGGAGGAAGGAGCTGCACACACTCACAGCACACAGCAGGGGGCAGCAGCTGGAGGATCTGATGGAAAACTTTTTTTTAATAAAAATAAAGATGGTATAAGTTAGAAAAAAAATTATAGATTTTTTTACATATAGAGATTTCTAATATGAACTTTATTGTTTCATACAACAATTATGCACATTTTAAAGCTCAGAATTCAGACAGTCAGAACCTCTACTGAGCAGTGTGGCTCATTTATTAAGAGATCAGCTTTGACGTGCAGAGGACACAGGTTCAATTTGTTAATTATATATTTTTTTGGAAACTTTGGATTCTGATTTTAATAAAGCTAGATGTTGAGTTGATGAAGAACAAAATTAAGTGCAAACGATCTTAAATGCCTTGCACATGTCGGACCATATAGCTCAGTTGGGTTGAAGTGGTTCTGAAAACCTATGATTGTGGGTTCAATTCCTGAGTTTCTTGGAGAATTTTTAAAAACTCTGACCAGGATGAGAAACTTAAGAACACCAAGAAATTTAGGCTGACAGCATCAGGACAATTAGCTCAGTCCATCAGTATATAGACTTGTTTCCCTGAGGTTGTAATTTCCAATCTCACAATACACTGAATTTTGCACAATTTTAAAAATTCACACCACAAGACAGAACTTAAAAACACAAAGAAAGTGGTGCTCCACAGCTCACTAACAACAGTGTGGACTGGAAGAATAGGACTCGTAAGCCTGAGATTGTAGGTTCGAATCTTAAGAAAAAGTAACGCTTTTGAGTTCAGTGTTTAAAGTAAACACTCAAAAGCTCTTAAAGAACCTGACAAACCGTAGGAGCAGGTATCTCAGTAGACAAGAACGCTGTGGTGAAGTCCTTAGGTCATAGGTTCAGTTCTTGTGAGGAACCGGTGCTTTTAAAGTTCAACACCCAAAGTGAAGATTAAGAGGAGACAAAAAGATCTAGACAGAGGCGGCCTTCGTGGCCTACGAGCATTGGTCAGTGAGGAGTGCTGCCCTCTGCAGGACGGACGTGTTTCTAACAGAGGGACAGGTCAGCTGCTGCTGTGACCCCTGACTGACATGTCATAGGTCATAGGCCTCTGACCTGGGGCCAAATCTTTGGGCCCTTGAGGAACAGTGATTTAAGGGAAAAATCTACATTATTATATAGAGTAATTTCAGGACTTAAATGTGGCAATTTAGGATTGAATGACAATGAAAGGGAATCAGTTTACAGTATGTGCCGTAATTGATGTATTCAGGTTTTGCAAAGATCGTGAAAAACCTCTCAGGATGTGAGAGGATATTGTGCTTGTGCTACTAGAGGACTCATGTCCAGGTAGTGTAGTCTTATTCGCTCCTGAAAGGACTTCCTTTTACATTGTCTATTGTTTCTTCTGCCTTAAGGGACAGTGAAAGAAAAATGGAGGAGACGGTTTTGTTGTGAACCACACCCAGGTTACTTGTAACCAGCACACCGTGCCCTCCACCATCAAATACTGGTGATCTGACAAACAGCACGTGCAACATCTGTACATACCACACAATGGGGTTTGTGTGTCCAGCTCTGAGCAAACAAGTCCCATTAATTAAAGAGAAGACTTAGTCAAACAGTCCTTTAAGAATGAGGCATTTACCTGGTTCTCAATGTGTCCACTGTCCACCTTTAAAGACAAAGGGCCGTGTTGTGCAGCCACAGTTAAGCGTTACTTGTGACAAACACCATGCACGTGTCATTTGATCTGATAATCGGTGTCATCATACGACACAGAAGAAGGCCATCACAAATCCTGAACAAATAAAGAGAAAAACAAATACTGCCTTTGTGTAAAGTTTTAATTTTTTAAATTAGACTGACAGCAATTGAATGACTTTATTCGCAGCAGATGATTTATCCATAACTTTATGTCGAGTGCATGATCACATGAACAAAACACCAAAGCAACATTCTCCAGGTAGTGCTGCAGCATTGTTTTAAGACTCCTTATTACACGTTTTAAAATTTAAGTACATTTAGACATTCTCCAGGGAGCCACGACGCTCGACTACAAACCCGGTCATGCCTCACAGGTCCACAGCAGGTGCTAAAAGCAGGCAAAACGCATTTGCTGCTAAAAAAAATGACACACCACGCGGCGAAGGATGAGGTCAGAGCCGGAAACGCCGTTCCCGCTCCGGTCGGATTCAGTAATCACGGGTGGGGGGGGGAGAGGTGTCTAGCTGTTCCTCTTGGTGTGGATGAGGAGATCCCTCTGCAGGTTCACTTCAAGACCCCCGACTGTTTTATTTCCAGGCAGGTCAGTGACCAGAGTCAGTTTGTTAAACACGCCTCGACCAAAGTAGTCGGCCACCACCGAGAAACCGTCGTTGGAGCTGCGTAACTGAAAACCACAGAAAGTACAAAACACATTTAACATACTGTATAGCATCAAGATTATTTTCATAATCGATTAATCTGTCGATTATTTTCTCAATTAATCGATTAATCGTTGGGTCCACAAAATATCAGAAAACCTTACAAAATGTTGATCGGTGTTAAACCGATGAATCGATTCTCAAAATAGTCGTCGTTCATCGTTTCAGCTCCAGTTTAAACTTCTTTCTCCACTCACAGTGGGATTATAGTTACCTGTCTGTTGAAGTGGTCGTGCAGGTCCCGTTTCTGGTCCTGCGCACGCAGCATGTCCATGACCTTCCTGTTGTCCGGCGTGCACGTCGGACATTCGGCCTCACTCTCTGCATAGCTTTCGAAGCAGTGCTGGTGGAAGGAGTGGCTGCACAGGAAATGAACCGAGGGCAGCTCCAGGGGACTGTTGCACATGTTGCACTTTGTCTTCTGGAAGATTTTGGCGCTGTGTGGGAAGATTTGGTCAAAGCGGTTACACTCAATCTGTGATGTGATTTTTACAGACCTTTAGCTCTTCCACACAGACCCGTTCTTGGAGTGACCAACCTTGTTTTGAGCTCCTGGATCTCGGAGCGAAGGTGAGCCGTGTCCTCGCGGTACTGGCGGATTTTGCGTTCGTCGTCCTCTATCTGTTGGGTCTCCCTCTGCAGCTTGTTAATGAGGTAGTCCTTGATGACGGAGAGCGTGGCCGTCGAGTTGTGTGCCAGTGTTTGCACCACTGTGGCAAAAAGAACATGTATTTTCGATCTTCAACTTCAATTCTAATATGACACAGAGATGAAAACCCTGAGAATGAAGTCAAATACTCTCCAGCTCACCGAGTAATGGGGGCATGAGGTTGTTTTGGTCGATATGATGTAGAACCTCACTGATGTAAGCCTTGCAGTCCTCTTCTTTTCTGGCAAAGTATCCCAGCGCCTGCTCCCACAGACAGCCCTCCTGGTCCCCATAGCGTTTGCAGGCCTCGACCACTTTTCCATACTCCTCATTCTGCATGTGGTAGTGCATAATCTGCTGGTACCTGCACACAGACACACATAGTAGTAGTTTTCTTCAGTGATAATTTAAGAATCTCTACTACCATTTGTAGGCCATGTTGTCACTTATTCCCCAATATTTGAGAGAATAAGTAACAACTTATTCAGTCTTCCTTCCATTTAAACTTCAGATTAAATGGTTATCGTAACTCTTGGATCTCTGTGTTCATCTGGTCAATTTAAAACCTACCTATTAGTTCAGTTTATTCAGATTATGGTAGATCTGAACGTGTGCTCAATTCAGTTTATGACGAAAGAAATAAAGTTGTCTCTCTGCCAAAATGTCACACTTTGAGCTACTCCGATGTTGCAGTATGCCATCACTTACAGTTTGCCCTTCTCATAAAGGTAGAGAACGCCTTCTTTGAAGTTGTGCATCTGGCAGAGGACCAGGGCCTTGTCAAACACGGTGTTGTCACTCCTCAGCAGTGACACCGCTTCTCCCTGCAGGACCTTCTTCCTCTGTCGCAGAAGGAAAGTCAAACAAATTCATCAACTGTTCATGTAAAACACTGGCAAAGATATGAGTGGGTGTAAGAGGAGTGAAACCATGGTGACCGTGGATATTAGGAAAAACACTCATTGTTTAAAAGGGGCTATATGTAAATTAAATATGGAGAACTGTCACCATTAGTATTCAAAATGCGTACCGCACTCTTCGTACAATACATTACAACCACATTTCAAAAAACCTTGAACTATCTCTTTAGTTTTACAAAGATGAGTCTCGAGTTTGCAGCTTTCAAACTGACCTCTGGAACCTGTTCGTGGGCCCAGTCTTGCAGCCGGAGCTCCAGCAGCGTGTCATACACTCCCTGAGGAGAACGGGGATCCACCTCAATCATGTGCTCCAGGAAGGCTTTCAGCTCCCGAGGGTTGTTTGCAAAGATTGGGATGAACTCCTCGGAGTTGGCCTTAAAAAAAAATCAACAAACACTTTCATGAATGATTATTAGGTTGTTAAATGTACACACAGAAAGAGGAAAAACATCACCGCAAACGGACCTTATTGATCCGCCTCTTCTCCTCGCTCCCTTTGTCTCCACCGTCTCCGCTTGATTGGTAGTTGGTGCACAGGCCCTTCAGGAGCAACGTGGTGCCCTCTGGGACATGGTGCATCAGTGTCTTGCCGTAATGCTTCATGGTGCTCTCAGCTTGTTCAAAAGGCAGACGTCCAATGTAGCGCAGTCCTTCCTGGTAGTTCTGGGTGTTGGGAGGGGACGACATAGTGAGATGACCGAGTGACGACGAAGCCATTTCTGTTTCTTACACACAGACCTAATATTTGTGTCCGTGTATAGTATTAAAACAGGGTGTGGACCTACAAGTGTTTTTAACAGCTTCATTTTATGTGTTAATCGGTTTACACTGCATTGAGTCAGAGCCTCAGTGACAGGTACACAAACTAGAGTGTGGAGAGATAAGATCTTACCTGCCACACACACGTGGATACAGGTGCTTGGACAGTAATAAAAAGTGCAAGGATGTAACAGCACACAAATGAGCACAAGGAAAATGCTGTACAAAAGGCTACAACAATGCAACGCAGCAGGAATAATAAAGTAATTAAGTGCTAACAGTGAAGCTATTCATGAATCAGGAGGTGTTAACAGTGGGATAAATTGCTCCAATCCATTCTGAAGAGGAGGCACAGAAGAAATGTAAAGTGTCCAGGATAAAACGAAATAAAACTGGAAATGCTACAGCTCACAGGATCATAACGCAACAAGGAAAACTGCATTCCCGTAGAAGCAGGTTCAGCGAAATGTAATGTTGGTTTCAAGTTTTATGGGTAGACATGAAAAAAAGCTGATGGCAACAATCTGAAAAGGTCACTTTGCGCTTTTCTCTGCACTTTTGAGTCAGTCCCTTACGTCACAGATTTATACACGTCGGTCCTCAAAATATACAACAAATATCCAGATGTCCGTGCGGTCAGAAAAGTGTTTCATGCAGAACATGATGATCTTTCTGACAACCTGGCAATAAAAAGGTAATCACGTCATCAGTTTATCCTGTTAGACATTTGTGTGAAGAGTCATATTTGGTCTGATGAATTCTCAAGGCAAAATAAAAAAAGAACTGGGTAATATTGACAAAAATGTCAGTAAAAATGTCTATAGCAGTTGAGCGAGTGAATGAGTGAGTTTTTTTTCATGTCTACCCATAAAACTTAAAACCAACATTACATTTCTCTGAACCTGCTTCTACGGCAATGCAATTAAAAACTGATCTGTAGTTAATGGTTTGTAATCCAGTTAGCTGTTATTGCCTGTTTAACGCCAAAGCATTTCTCGTTGTTTTTTTATCCTGGGCACTTTACTTAATTTAATTTTAAAGAGCATCATGCAGACTGGCTTGGAGCAATTTATCCCATCTCACATAATTTCTCTATTTAGTCGCATGTTTCACGAAAAAGCATGCGTTTTTGCTCTAGTGAACCTTAAGACATACATACTTGATTCTTGTTTTCTTTTTCTTACCTTAAGGTCTTCCAGCTGGATCTTCAGGTACCATTCGTGGTGCATGTGTTTCTCAGCCAGGAAGACGGCGTAATTGTGGTAGCCAGCCTGCCTGAGAACCTTGATGGCGATCTCAACATCAAAGTGCACTTCACTTTCACTACTCTGTTGAAATTCAGCAGGAGAATACAGTGAGGTCACCTCATAATAAAGCAGCTAACGTTGCCCATTTATGTGCCATTAAAAAGCAACAAAATGATACAGAAATGTATGGTCCTCCCTTTTTGTGAGACACAATTGCGCCAAAGATTGATATATATATATAAAGACTTGTAACAAATTTGACTCAACAGCATCACTACTTCATGACTCCTCTTGTCATGGAACTGAGGAATAATGTGAATAGGAGGAAACTGGATGAAGAGTTTGAAAAAGGGATAATGGTGGGTCATGTTTAGGGGTATTTTGTTGTTTTCCAGTAAGACGGTGACATGTAGAATCGGCATGATTTTCTAGTAATATACTGTATATCGATGTATCGTGATATTATCATTAACATCGTCCATATATTGCATGGTTTTTGCACCATCTTCTGCAATCACAGACACCAGACACGCACCTTAATAAACTCCTCCAGCTTGGAGCTGTCCTTCAGTTTAGTGTAACAGTTGAGGAGCAGTGTAGTATGGTCAGCATTAGCCAGCGACTGCCTGTGCAAGGCTTGTAGATATGCCGTCAGATTGTGGATCCTCTGCGCGTCCAGGAATTTCCTAATCACATATGATGGCTCCAATTTTCCAATGGTGCTGTGGGAAAACACAGGGATGTTTTAACAGCGGTTTTTATCAATTTGAAGCCTGGTTGGCAGTTCATCCTTCACAAGCTGGGCGGTTAAGTGCATCTGTAAAATGTCTACATTTATGGTGGAGATTAGTCCAACACAGTACACAACACAGTCTAATCTATGAAAACAACAACACCCACAGCAGCTGGAAAATGTTTAGTGGCGCAGTTACCGAATGTACTGCTGTATGGCACCATCGTGGTCCCCTTTAAGGTAGAGGTGGTCACCATACTGCCTGAAGATCTCTGACAGTCCGTCACTGTCCAGGTGCTGGCTCTTAGCCAGGTTTATGGCCATCACAAATAGGTTCTTTTTAAAGAGCATCTTAAAAACAGAAACAAGGAGGAAACAAGCTTGAGGACAAAGGGATTCAACTCGTCACTTTATTTATAACATTATTAAAAGGCCTCTGGACTCACCTCAAGTTTGGTCTGCGTGTCTTTCTCTTGAAGAATGAACATTTGTCCATCTCGGGTCAGGATGTAGAAGGAGCCCCACTCGGCCACAACATCAACGACATCATCAAAAGAGGCACTGTAGGCAATGAACTTGTTGTCCAGGTCATAGATGGTGAGAAGCTGTTTGTCAGACGGAGAGCTCTCTCTGCTACCAAACCCACTCCTGAGCAAAAACAATAGTCACAGGAAAGGAAACATGTGTTACTTAAGTCATCTTTAGTCACAGCTGCAATGACTTCACTTGCATTTGGATAACGTCACACAAACAGACGTCCAAGCCATCCTGTCTATGTGCAGCTCCCTGGCACAAACTTTAAAGAATAGTTCAGTTTTTTTGCGTGGTCGAGGTACTGACGCATAAGTAGCACCGAGTGACTGCAGTAGCAGTTGACCAGCAGTTCCCTTGTCCCTGCAAGACTGTCTATGGACATTGGTATGGTGAATGAGTTCTTTACAACTGAACTGAACTGTGAATTTCTCTGTGAGATGAATAAAGTATCTATCTATCTATCTATCTATCTATCTATCTACAAACTTAAGTTTTCAGTTGAAAAAGGCTGCATCAGAGCAAGATAAAGCAGAAGGCATATTCTTAAGATATCACGGGCATAAGTGTGCATAACTTTTATTTGGTGAACCTTGTGTTAAGTGGCTAAAATCGTTTTTTTTTACGTGCCCACTGACAGTGAACCTGCCATTCTTGTGCTGGTTTTAGGTGCATGGAGCATGCAGGGCGCACACTCAGTGCAGGAAGTGCCATATAGAACCACATGTCAGTAAACCTCAAATGAGACTAAAATGAGGCTGCAAATCTTGAATCTTCACCTAAGTTTACCTGAGTAATGTTTTTATATAACTTTAAACAAAAAAAATCAGCCCAAAAAAAAACAGTCAACAAACTCACTCCATCACCCTTTCACCACAACAATCAATACGCCATCATATTTATTCAATATCGTCCTTACTTGTTGGGTGACTTTGCATCCCTGATGAGTAAAAAAAGATATCCACGGTGCCAGTGGGCAAAAAGCTTTTGTCCATCAAAGGCAAAGCAGGGACCTCGCTCATCAGGCTGATACAAGTAGACGCACTCATCACCGGCGACAATAAACTGGGAATCCTGGGAGGGATCTGTCAGGGAGGAGCAGCGCAGTGCACAGCCGTGTGTATCCAGCTCTACTTTAGGGTACTCCTTAATGGACAGCGTGTAGCACTGAGCAAGGTGAGACAAGAAGGGAGATGACAAGAGGTCAGAATGGAGTCTGTAATTCTGTTTCAAACTTACAATAATAAACATATAGACTGAGCTGAAAGTAGAGCTCTCAGGAAGCTGCAAGAAGCTAAGTGGGTTCTCCAAGCTCTAGTGCAGCCTAATATCCTGAGAGTGACCAGACTTACATGGACCTTCTCCAGAGTGGCTACAAACAGATGTGTGACCTTTGCCATTTGGCGGAAGGCGAGGCCAGTGACTGGGCTGCTTCCCTCATGCAGAGTCAAGGTTTTACTGTGACGATCCCTGGTGATGTCCCCTTTGGTCAGAACCACACTGCCATCTGTGAAGCCTATCGGGAAAAAAACACAACAGCCATTATAAT
Source organism: Solea solea (assembly GCF_958295425.1). NCBI lineage: Eukaryota > Metazoa > Chordata > Actinopteri > Pleuronectiformes > Soleidae > Solea > Solea solea. The sequence goes on along the minus strand of NC_081137.1, from coordinate 18,703,753 downwards.
GTGAAAAGAGGAGAAAAATGGATGCGACTAGGACAGAACTTTTCTTTGTGTCTTACCAATTGCCATGAAGTTGAGATTCTCGTGCACACTGAGGCAAGACACTTCAGTAGGTTTGTTACCGGGAATCGCAGGAAAAATCCTTGTGCAGGGAGGATTTCCACTGTCTCTTTTATCAAGGTTCCAGACTTTTACCTGAGAAATACAAACACTTTACATTAAATCACTGGTGCAGTACAGCTCTAACATTTGAGCCTCTCTGCAAAACTGCAAACTTACTAAAGGATTTATTCCTTGTTCATCCTGCCCCACTGACACAAGGATGCTATGCTGCTTCAGCTGGTAAAGGTGTGTAACACGCAACTTATAGGCCTGGAAAAACGTCAGCTGCAGGGAGCGTGTCATGAGCCAGATCTTGCCGTCCATATGTAACGTCAACAATGTTAAGGACAATCATACAGAGCTGTTGCAAGAGATGCAGTAAGCCGGGCAAACAAATGTTTATGTGCTCAGAAAATACAAACGCTATGCATGCACAACTGGAATCAACCCCAAATACCTGCACCAAGGAGGTTATGTATTTTGCTGTGTTTGTTCGTCTGTAATTTCATAAAGTTCTGCAGCCTCACTTAAGTCATTCTGAGGGGCTAGTGACACTTGATATTATTTAACAACAGAAGTTACACACTGGAGCTTAATGTCACTTTTGAAAAACTCAGCATGAAGACCTTCCAAAAACGTCTCATATTAAACTGGGCCATTCTGTTCACCCGACTGAATAGCAGTGAGCTTTATAAGACAATGTTATTCAAGAGGAAAATGTTGTTGTTGTCGTCATTTGCCCAGCATTTTGTTGACTAATGACTCGACAGTATATGTGAAGTCTAAATGTGAGGATTTTAATTGTAGTTCATTGTGACGCCATTTCCAAAAGCGTGTATTATAACATGTCTAGGTTAAACAGTTGAGTCTTTAACTCAGCGCTCCTGTGTGTTCTCAGTACTTACGGTATTTTTTTGACAGTAATAAACAACCATTTTATCAAATGCAGCCTCAGCTGTCAAGTAAGCTAGCATAACATTAGCCGAGTTAGCTGCTCGGTGCTTTTAAGGATATCACCGAGGACAATGTGTCCGCGGCCGGAGTCGCAGGCCGAGATTCCGTTTGGAAGAACAAAGTTTTTCCCATTATCCACCGGGTCCTTCGCCGTGTCCTTGTCAAAAAAGACGAATTTCCTCCACTGTAGGAAGGCTGCCATTGTGTTAGCGTTAGCCAAGTAGCTCGACAGGGCGTTGTCATGTGACACAAAAGTCACGTGAGCAAGTAGACTCCTTATTTCTTGCTGTTGATGCTCATTGGTCGACCCACACATAAGTTAAAATGGTATGATTTAATTTTAAAAGTCTTTGGTTAATAAATATTGCTGGTTGTCACATTGTAATCACAATCATGGGCAAAACACTTAAGAATGTATTAATAATGTAATAAAATACCAAAAACCCTAACTAATAATGTATCAGAATACTGTATTTTGATACATTAGCTTACCCATTAGTTGAGCACAGCACCTTTGCACTACTAGGGTATATATATATATATATATATATATATATATATATATATATATATCTTTATATCTTTATATACTTTTTTTTAAAATACTATTTCTTGTTTACTTTTTGGACACTGGACAGCAAAGTAAGAATTTCATTGCATTTGCATATGACAATAAACACTTTGAATCTTGAATCTTGAATCTTGAACCGAACCCTTCCACTCGATGGAGATGCAGTTTACATGGCTCATCCACTGTGGCGTCCCCTAGAGAGGGAGAAGCAGAAAGCAACCCCCACAAAAGTGTTGTACGATAACAACTTTGAGAAAGTATTGAGCTAACAAGAAGCTAACAGTGAGAGTCAGCAGCTAACATTCACGGGTTAAACAACCTAGCCTCTACAAAGAATAGCTAACATTAAATGTGGTACTTAAGGTGGAAGAAACATTAGACAATGTAAAAGGAAATCCTTCCAGGAGTAAATAAGACTGCATATAATAAAAAAACTAAGTAAAAAGGTCCAGTGTAGGGTTGAACGATTTTCAATAAATATCTAATTGTGATCATTTTGACTTGCGATTGCGGTATAATTTACGATATCAAAAGGGAATGGTAGTTTTTACATCATTCTTCAAATTAAAAAATTTGTGAAATCTAATGGTGAGTCTGCAGATTGTAACAAAGGATCGACCCTCTCTTCTCACCCATCCATCTGCCAAGTGCATACAGAAGATACTGTGTGTAGTGTGCCTTTGTTTGTATAATAAGCCCCACTTGAATACATGAAAGTATCACTCTGGCTGGTTTGTCACTTCAGCCCAAAATGGAGGCCTCTGTAAAGCAAGACCCTTTCCTTAATTTTTGCAAGGCTACAAAAACCAAACTATTACTTCAAAACAGTTATCAGTTATGCTACCATACTTAGTATATTCAATTCAGTAAACCCTCCTAAATGTTACACACTAAAGACTACAATAAAGTGACAGTGAAACGTTACATCATCTCTAGACAAAGCGAATGAATGCACAACTAAACCCACTAACCCACTCAGCTCGTTTTAAACAGGCACATGCTTTGCTGAGACTTTACCTGGAAATGTCGTCATTCCAATCAACGCCCACTCTCTTGACGTGGACCAATTGGGTGAAGCCAGAAAAGGTTTTCCGACGCCACTCACCTCACGTGGACCAATCGCAGAGCAGTGCGTGGAGCGAGGTGGGCAGGCTCTGGGACGCTGGGTCAGTGTTGGCTGTTGCAGCCTGGTTGCAGCGCTCTCGTAAAAAAAACAGTTAATTACCGGAAGCAAACGACGACTCCTTTTAAAATAAAAGCACAAACGGCGGAGTATTTATTTTATTTACAGCAATTGCCTGAGATTGTATGGTAGGTTATTTCTCACTAGTGTTTATATGTGACATTAAGTAGTATTTTATCTGTCGGACCTTTTTTTTTTCACTTTTAATGCCTGCTATTTCAGCACTTCTTAGCGGCGCCCCGTTCCACTAGGTGTTTTATTATGACATGTAAACCGGATGCAGTATGTTTGGTTATAGTTCGCTTGATGTCAATTTTTTTCTCTACCGGCAAGCAGCTCGAGTGGATCCAATGAGGTGACGCCGCGTTCCGGGCCCGACTGCTGAGAGCGAGCCGGTGGCGATAAGGGGGAAGTAAAAAAAAAACTACCACAGCGTGACAACAAAGAGGCTGTGAATCAAAGGCAAACCCAGGAACAGTAAGCCGCGAGTCCGTACGGTCCTGCTGTTTGCCCCGTCACTCTTTGGTCTGTCTGTGCCGCCTGAGGGGAGGTGAGTTCCGGCTTCCGCAGCACTGTATCAGTCATGCTTTCTTATTATTTGCGGTATTGACAGTGCGGTGTGCTAGCTAGCAGTAACTGTCAACTTCTCCCAGTGCAGTGTGTGTGTGCGTGTTCTACCGGCATTTAAGTGCTGCTAGCTTCGTGTGTGTGGAAACCTCTCATTGATGCTGCTCGTTCCCCCGTTTGTGGAGGAACGGAGTTGTTACTAGTGAACATTGAGCCGCTAAGCAGTGCTTGGTTTTGACCTAATAGCACCGCAGTAACTCACCCTGTGAGTAGCCCACTTCAATCCTTGGACGTCTAGAACACGCTCGGTTTAAACCGTTGTTTGACTTAAGCGTCAGTGTTACATCCATGCGTCACTGCCTGGAAGTTTCTATGCAAGCTCCTCTCTTCCTGAACTTGAGACAGTAACAGTGTTGGTCGCATTGTTAAGATCTGGCTCCAGTTTGCGTCTGCACTCATGTTGAGAATCGTGTACATTGAGCGCACTAGCATAATTGTACATACTTATTAACCTGTAAGTCAGCAGCAAGAGCTTGACATCGGTTAATGCCACGTGTTTGTAAATGTCCTCACCTGTGTGGCTGGGATCAGGTGCATTCGATGCTCTGGCTAATGACATGGCGACACTTGGCAAAAGTTCATCACAGTAGATCCGTGAGGAAACCACGAGGACCCAAATGTTAAGTGACTGGACTGGTTTTTCAGCAGACTGGAGTGAGATGATGATGATGATGATGCTGCTGCTGCTGTGGTTAATATGCTCAGCAACCTGTCACCTCATAATACTCGGTATTTTTATGGAATTGACCCGAATTATGTTGCTACTACAGAGTTCCAATCAGGTGTCAAATGTCGGTACCTGAATGCCTGGTGGGTCTAAATAATACTTCTAAAATTTGTATTTATTGTTCACAATGTAAAGGTGAGACTGCTGATTGTAGGCAGGGTTGCAACAATTATTCGATTACTAAATTCATCGTCAACTATTTTTAGTTATTTTTTCTCCAATAATTAAAACAGGCTTTCTGGCTTTTTTCCCCCCAGCTTCTTAAATGTGAACATTTTCTAGTTTCTTTGCTTAATATAACAAGTAAATTAATTAGACTGAATCATTTAGGTTTGTGGACAAAACAAAGACGTTCAAGAACATCATCACTTTCAACATTTTCTGACATTTTATGGACCAAACAAGTGTTCGATTAATCAAGAAAATAATCGACAGACTCACGCCCACCACTACTCCTATGCCCATGCAGATCAGGGAACTGAGGTGCTGTAGAAATATGGTGGCGAAAGATGGCAGCTTCAGTAAAGTACATGTAAAAAGTTTATTTTATTTAGTGTACTTAATTGCACCTTTTATATTACATTTTTGTTATTATAGAGATATTAAACATTTTTTTACTCATGCAACATACTGTGCAAGTGTGTCTGCAGGTGGGTGATCATTTTGAATTTTGCACACAAGCCATCAGTGCAGAGCAGGTGGATAACAAGTAATAAGTAATGTAATTCAACAGGAAGTGTCTTACCACTTACAGGTAGTCTGCTAAAGCAGGTTTTATAACCCTTATATTTATCAGCAGTAGTTTTGTAGGTGTCATTAAGTAAATAATTACTAAAACGCTATGCTATTCGTCCTGTTGCTTGATAGACGCTTCCATGTTACTGATATTGGTCTGGGTTTGTGCTCTTATCTACTTGTACTTATGTGTGTTTTGCAATGTCGGTCTATAATTTAGCAGTTTTCATGTTTGTTTGCTTCTTATAAATCATAATTGTATGCTTTGCCTCCATCGCCGCACACGTTTGCTCTCTGCTAATAATTTCTCTTTATTTGGCCTTTACCTCATGGTTGTCGTCTACACCAGGCTTTTCAAATTGAAATTGCAATCGGTGGAAGCTTTAAAAAAAAAAAAAACCTGCCACCTGACTGAACTCAGGTGGCAGGTTTTTTAATTAGAATAGTAAATGTTGTGCAGTTTACAAAGAAGAAAAAGATGAGTTTGTCTTACTTTATGTTTTAGTTACTCACCTTTTTAAATGTAGTTTTTTTTGTTTTTTAACTTAATGTGCCTTATTGTTTATCTTTCTTTTTATTCTATTCATTGTTATCAAAGCATCAAAGCTAAATCCTTGTATTTTTACTAGCTGCTTAGCAATTATACTGATTCTGATGCTCTGACATAGTGTGCAATCAGTCAACTTAACTCGGCATGCACTACACAGCATTTGCACCCTGAACCAAACAATACACAACACAAAGGCTGTAATTTGAGACTCATGTTTCGTAGCACAGCTAATAATGGCAGTATTTATAAAAAAAAAAAAAAAAAGTAACTTGTTGAAACCCAATAAGAGAGATGTTTTATGACGTTTGTATAAAAAAAGATTGACCTAATCTGTGAAAATCCCCAAATGTTCTTTTTTTTTTTTTTTTTTCTTTAGGTTTACGCAGCCCATCATGGGGGTGAGGAAGCTGCCTCTGGTCGCTCTCTTCTGCCTTGTTTTGGCAATGTTGCCCTCTCACACAGGTAAAAACAACCCATCAACATACAACATGCACATACAATTGTAACCTGGTGATAGTGGCGACTCGTTTGAACACGTGCGTATTTACTATTATGACATAGTCTCACTCGCTTCATGTAACGTGTGTTTGTGTTTGCAGTGTCTGTAGCTGTAATGTCGGTGGACCTGGGCAGTGAATGGATGAAAGTGGCGTTAGTAAAACCTGGTGTGCCAATGGAGATTGTTCTCAACAAGTGAGTATAACTCCAAATGGCACAGTGCGTGTGTGTACTTTCCAGGTACAGAGGGGAATGCCTCAGAAAAACAAAAATGTTGTTGTTCACTGTGTTTGTTGTCTTTGTCTTAAGGGAGTCACGGAGGAAAACACCCATAGCTGTATGTCTAAAAGAAAATGAAAGACTTTTTGGAGACAATGCACTTGGAGTGGTATGAATAATCTCTTCTCAGTTTGACTGAACAGAATGCAAATAAAAGTTGACACTCTTATCATCATTTATGAATAGAGATCTGTTCCTTGTATGCTATTTATGTGCATGTCATGTGCTGTGTACATTTCAGTCCGTGAAGAACCCCAAAACAGTTTATCGACACCTCCAAAGCCTACTGGGCAAAAAGCACGAGAACCTACAGGTGGCGCTCTACCAGAAACGCTTTCCCGAGCACCAGCTGCAGAAGGACCCTGTCAGAGGCACGACTTACTTTAAAAACTCAGAGTGAGTCTTTGTGTGTTCCCTGCTGCACATTCATCATATCATCATACAAGACATGCATTCATGAGTTTCTTTTACCCATGTATTTATAAATGCAGACTTACAAGTACGGAGATATTCAGCAGAGCAGTGTCTGTCTGTCAAACATGACTGTAGTCACTGTCTGACATGGCCGACTGTAGCTAGAGTTGCTGATTTTGCTGAATCAAAAGAGATGTGATGTCCCAGTTGTTCTTTAATTTATGCTTTGTACAAACAATGCATAAAAAAACCCAAAACAATTTATTGTACAAAATTTGACACTTAAAATTTACCTCAAAAGTTCACCACAGATGTAAAATATCTCAGTGATTAACAGACGTGTCCATTAAAAACATTTAAAATGATCTGCTGGTGCCTGTGTTGTACTGGGATCAGGTTGTGTGATATTAGCAGACTCCATTCCTGTGCAAAATGCCAACAACTTGCATGCAACTCACTGATTTTAACCTGAGGCATTAACAGTGGTGCACATAATGTCCCATTCTTCGGATTTTATTCAAAGTCAATCTACAGGCCATTGTAGCCAACTGCAGAGGTTACTGAAGTTCTCGTTTTCCACGTTATGATATGTTCATTGGCTGGCATTGAAAACACAATCCATGTATGATAAATCTTTCGATTAGCCCTGTTCAACATGAATGAGCGGTGTTTCAGTTGATGTCTCCGCCACGCATGTGTGAGTCGGCCTAAAATAGATTGCATGTGTTCCTCTCCTGAATCAGGCTGTGCTGCCCTACAGTTTGGGTATTTGTGATGAGATGCTTTTCATTACTGTCCATCCATTGTTTCCCAATAACATGATTAATGATGTAATAATTATAGTTTAAAGAGCTCTAGACACACATTCTGTTTTTTTCCCCATTAGAGAGATACAGTTCTCACCGGAGGAGCTCCTTGGGATGGTGCTCAATTATTCTTGTGGCCTTGCTCAAGATTTTGCAGGTCAGTTGGCTCAAGGAAGCAGACGTATCATTGTATGACATTAGGTATTTCAAATTTTTAATTTAATTTAAATTTTTTAATTCCTAATCTTTTTTTTTCCAGAACAACCAATCAAAGATGCAGTGATCACCGTCCCGTCCTTTTTCAACCAGGCCGAGCGCAGGGCAGTCTTGCAGGCTGCACAGGTGGCAGGTCTAAAGGTCCTTCAGCTCATCAATGACAACACAGCCGTGGCCTTGAACTACGGGGTCTTTAGGAGGAAAGATATCAATAACACAGCTAAGGTGCACATTCAGAGTTTCTCTTCAGGGCATGTCTAATTCAGTCTGGTGATTATTGTGTTTCTTGCTTTATTGTGTTATTCTATTCTATAGTCAACAAATCTCATATGAATACATCCTTGTTTTTTTTCTTTTATTTGAAATCGACTAATCACAGCCATAAATGGTCAACATAATGATAAAGAGCAAACAAGAACACATGCTTTTACATCTGTGTTTAAAAAAAACCTATAGTAAGAGTAAAAAATACACGATGAACACATAGTACATAGTAGGGCTGCAACTAATGATTCTTTTTTAGTATGTAGTAATCTGATTATTTTCTCGATTAATCAAGTATTCCTTTGTCCATAAAATGTAGGAAAATGTTGAAAAATGCCAATCAGTGTTAACCAAACCTGGAAATCATGATGTTCTCAAATGTCTTTTCAGTTTTAATGATTTTTTTTTTTGTCAAATGGAGCAAAAAAAACCAAAATATTCACATTTAAGAAGCTGGAAAAATGAGAAAGCTTGTATCGTTAAAAAACAAAATAAACAAAAAAAAAACTCTAAAACCGATTAATCGATTATCTAAATATTTGACGATTGATTTAGTCATCGATTAACAATCGAATAATCGCTGCAGCCCTCATCTGTATATTGTAATCCAGTCCCATTAACAACAAAATAATGCCCTCACTTTGACTGACTGTCTGATCTTGCTTCTTTCAGAATGTGATGTTTTATGACATGGGCTCAGGCAGCACCACAGCCACCATTGTCACCTATCAGACGGTCAAAACCAAGGATTCTGGCACCCAGCCCCAGCTACAGATCCGAGGTATCGGGTAAGTCTGCTACTCGCATATGTGGCAGCATCTGCGCTAATATGATTTTGTTTAATTTGCTTTATTCACACCTGGAATCCACAATACTCTGGGGTTTTTAAGGACAGAATTAAGTTAAATCTACAAATTTAAGTTCCTATGATAGTTGATGTTTGTCCATAAAGGCAAAGCTCTCCTTGTTTCTGGCTCAAGGTTTGACCGTGGGTTGGGTGGATTTGAAATGGACCTGCGTCTCCGGGACCATCTGGCCAAACTGTTTAACGCCCAGAAGAAGAGCAAGAAAGACGTGATGGAGAATCACAGGGCCATGGCTAAACTCCTCAAGGAAGCCCAGAGGCTCAAGACTGTCCTCAGTGCAAATATGGAGTTCATGGCTCAGGTGAGTCTGTCTCTTAATCTGACATGAATGCAGTAATTAAGTTTATAATGGGGGTGTCGTAAGGCCAGATGGAATCAAGCGATGCATTCATGCACACAGTGCATTTTGTGTGTCCAATGAAGCTGAACATGTTAAAACACAAGCTGCTTTCAGACATGCACTGAAGTGAGGACATTAGCACACTGTAGATAAGGAAATGTTACTTATTTGTGGTGTAAATGGCGGTTGACTTCTTTCCTGCTGCCAGTGAAGACATTTACTTTTGTTCCTTCCAGTGAGTCGTGTTTGATTAAAACAAAAGAGTCATAAACTAGTGTTTCTTTTTCCAGGTGGAAGGTTTGATGGATGACATTGACTTCAAATCCAAGGTGACCAGGTCTGACTTTGAGGAGCTGTGTTCTGATCTCTTTGAAAGAGTGCCTCGGCCTGTGCAGGATGCGCTCGCTGTTGCAGAGATGAACCTGGTTAGTAATCTAATTGCTTTTTCTCTGTTAAGTCTTTATCAATAACAGCCTGCTCATGTGTTCAAGGCATCACCTATCTACGACACCATGTTAGTGCTGTATGAATGGAAGTCTGTACTGTTTCCTGTGAGCCTGAGTTCTTGATACTTGTGTCAACAGGATGAAATAGAGCAGGTGATTTTAGTCGGCGGCGCCACCCGCGTCCCCAAAGTTCAGGAAGTGCTGCTCAAAGCTGTCGGGAAGTACGTGTAAAACCACACACGCTGCTTTGTATTTAAATAACTTTTCATTTCAAAAACAGCTGCTACAGGTGTGATTGTGTGTATTCCTTCCTCGCAGAGAAGAGCTGGGGAAGAACATTAATGCTGATGAAGCTGCAGCCATGGGCGCTGTGTACCAGGCCGCTGCTCTCAGCAAGGCCTTCAAGGTCAAACCTTTCATCGTCCGAGATGCGGCTGTCTTCCCCATTCAGGTCAGTGCAGCTCATTCACGGACTTACTTAAGACAAGGCCGTTGATCGCAGACAAGTTGCCAGAAAAAAACAATTGTTTGACTATGTTATTGTTTACCTGTCATACTTTGTTGCATCCCCCCTCTACTTTTTATGGGATTTTCCCCTCCTCAACTCAAAATAAAGCAAAGCCAAGTCACCTGCATTTGTTGCTTTAAATCAGTGTCATTTTTGCTCAGTCACACCCAAGTAGGGAAACTCGCGGTCATCTGTTTATTATAGTGTTCCAAACCTGTAACTGGCATAAACATAAAATGATTTGACTCCATCAGGTGGAGTTCACCCGTGAGATGGAGGAGGACGGGGTCAAATCGTTGAAGCACAATAAACGTATCCTCTTCCAGAGGATGGCACCCTACCCCCAGCGCAAGGTCATAACATTCAACCGCTACAGTGACGACTTTTCTTTCTACATCAACTACGGCGACCTCAGCTTCCTGAGTCAGGAGGATCTCAGGTGTGATATCCGCATGCTTTAGCACTTTTCTTTTTTACTTCCTGTGGCTCTTGAAGAACAGTTTTTCAGAACCGTTTCAGGCCTGATTTGTAGTAAAATGTCAAGGGAAAAAAATCAGACTTTACATATAATTACATGTATAATTTATTTGAGGGAAATGTACTGTACTGTGGTGGCTTCTAAAGAAGGTTCCATTCGTTTTCATTCTCTGATGATTTCCATAATATATTTCAGTGTCAGAGCTGTTCTCAACTGACCTTGTTGTTGTCGTCATGTTCTGCAGTGTGTTTGGCTCTCCGAACCTGACCACGGTCAAACTGTCTGGAGTGGGCAGCAGCTTTCAGAAACATCTGGACGCCGAGTCCAAGGGCATCAAAGCGCATTTCAACATGGATGAAAGTGGTGTACTCCTGCTGGACCGGGTCAGTTCCGCCATTCTGTCGGTTCAATGAAAGTTATTTGCTTATTTGGACATTTTCTAATCCAAGCCCACTTATAGTATGGTTCGCGTCACATGCCAATTATTTATGCTCAAAACACTAGAGAGAAAACTAATATCTAACACTGTTGATGCTGAATTGTAACTGTGTTTTACAGGTGGAGTCTGTCTTTGAAACAGTTGTGGAGGAGAAGGAGGAGGAATCAACTTTAACGAGTAAGTTTTTTGCAAACACATTTGGCTGTCGTTAAAAAAACAAAACAAAAAACGTAGTTGTTGTGGAAATTGTGAAAGTCCCTCAATCCATCAGTCTGCAGTGATTTTAAATGATGCAGCATTTAAACCGAGGTTGTTTTGGTGGGACATACTGCAGATTAACCATATACACATTTCCCCGTGCACTGCTTCATTAGAACTTCAAATTCAGCCAGGAGGCAACAGATCACTTGTTGACGAAGCCAACGCTTTATCTTATCTTATCTTATCTTGTCTTTCAGAACTGGGTAACACAATTTCCACCTTGTTTGGAGGAGGATCCTCAGAACCAGCGCCAAATGTGACTGAACCTGTGCAGGTAAATGCAGCTTTAAACTAATTTTCACCTACATTTTTATGTTCGGGGTAAGTTTATTTTTATCTGTGCCAATTTTAGACAAGTGACTTCAGAAACTGATTGTACACGCAAAAGTGTCAGGTGGTGTTGCCTCCTCATGCCTGACTTTGTTCCCTGATGCGTCTCGCCTAGGACGAGGAGGAAGTGCCTCCAGAGTCGGGAAAGGACGACAAGAGCGAGGCCGATAAGGAGAAGCAGGGCGAGGAGGAGAAAACCGAAAAGACTGAAGAGAAAAGCAAGGAGCAGACGGACGAGGCAGGCGCCAAGACTGATGCCAAAGTAAGATCCGGCACACACCCGTCTCTGAGAAACTTTATACAGGATTTAAGAAAGACGAGCCTCGACAAACTTGGCACTGAAAGTATATGCATCCTTTTAATTTAAAGGAGGAAAAGGATGGAGAGAAATCTGAGAACGCCGAGCCGGAAAAGGATGCAGAGAAGACGGAAAAGCCTCAGAAAAAATCAAAGATTTCCGAAGACATCACAGTGGACCTGATCATCAACGACATCTTCAATCCCACTCCAGATGACATCTCTTCCTCTAAAAAGAAGTAAAGCAGCGACTTCCACTTTTTCACCATATGTGTTATTTGCTTCCCGGCTGTCGGCTGAACACGTCTCTTATCTTTTCAGGCTGCAGGATTTGACAGACAGAGACTTGGCCAAGCACGAAAGAGAAAAGGCACTCAACACCCTGGAAGCTTTCATCTTCGAGACACAGGTAAGCAACGAATCCCTTCTCTCACTTTTCCCTTTTTATTTATCGCATGTAATATCAAGACTTTAGTCACCAAAGCTTCTACCAAAACTTAGTTTCACAAATTAACCCCCCACCACCCCCCACCCCTCCAGGACAAGCTGTACCAGGACGATTACCAGGTTGTGGTGTCGGAGGAGGAGAAGGAGAAGATCTCGGATACGCTGAGGGAGGCGTCGGAGTGGATGGACGAGGAGGGTTACACGGCCACCACCAAGCAGCTGAGAGAGAGGCTGTCTCAGCTGAGGAGCCTGTGCAAGGACATGTTCTTCAGGGTGGAGGAGCGGGCTAAGATGCCGGAGCGCCTGGCCGCTCTGGAAAGCATGCTCAACACCTCCAGCTTCTTCCTGAGGTGAGTGCACATGTTCATTCAGCTGGTTAAATCTGTAAATGCATCGTATTTCATGGTCAATTCAGCGTCCAATAAACAAAATGAATAGTAAGGCGGACTATATTCAATAATTACTAACACCTGTACATCTGTAGGTTTGATGAGCTAAACTCTTATCGGGGGAAAAAAATAAATCACTGTTATAAAACGACTGAAAAATGTGAATCAGTTTTCTCGAATTCAAGAATACATTTTGATTGTGTGGAAATAGGATACAGATTTAAATTCTCATTTTAAATATTTTCCTTAGTCATTTGAGGAACACACATATCATGTGACTGTACTGTAGAAAACACAAGGTATCAGCCTTGAAAGCAGCAGGGTCAGTGAATTACAAGAGTTTCTAACCTTTGCTTTAAAGAAAAGGTTATAATATTCCTCATTGGTAGTATTGTTGTAAAATGAAAATGCGCGAGTGTGGATGAAGCACTTGACCACGTTTGTCGACACCATAAATACTCACTTGATGTTGGCTGTGCTGCGTTTTGTTGTTTGCCAACTGAAAACGGAGTGAGGGGAAAAAAGAGACTCATAGAGAAATTTCATCACAACTGATGTTGACGCAACTTGACCTAAACACGGTGTCGCTGTCGTCGTTTTTGTTTTTGAAGGACTGCGAAGCTGATTCCAGGGGACGACCAGATCTTCACGGAAGTTGAGCTGAGTATGTTGGAGAAAGTCATCAATGAAACAATGGTAGGTGGTGAAAGGGATAATGCACTTGTACACAGTGCATTACAGTACACACTTCTAGTTGTTTCCTTTGCATTACACCCAATTCCATTCTAGGAGAGACTCAATATAACTGCTGAGCTTTAATGTTACTAGTAACCTGTACAGCTTGTTGTTAATGGTTTGTTTGAGAAATCGACTCAACTATGTATTTGTAGGTTTGATAGATACCAACAGGACTGACGGGAATATTTAAAACAGAGTGTCATAATTTCTTTCTTTTTTGAAATATGCTAGTTTTTCTGTTTAAGAGCAACCTACACTTTTTAACACTGCAAAAATGTATTGGATGGTACTCGAATGCAAATGCACAACCAGTTACCAAAACAAAAGCCTAACAAATAACAATACAATAGTTCACGTTCTCATCAGTGCTTCACTATAAGTTTTCAGCAACAAGGTTTCAATTAATCCTTCAAAAATTCTGTAAAAGAAAATACTTGTTTCAAATGGCTGTAAAGTAAATAGTGGGAGTTAGTTCCCAGAGATGAGCAGTAGGTGGCGCCAAAGTCTGTGCCACCACAGAAGGATAATGAGGCACAATTTGATGACATAAACAAAGCTCCAATATCTGAAGAGGATTGTCGTGGTTTCCTATAAGTCCACAAACTGACACTGATACAACTGTTTAAATATGTAATAGTACAGAGTTCAACAATACTTTTAGACCTTTGCTTTAGGAACATGTTCCCTATTTGGACCGCCTGAGTGTTTATCTACTACCTCTGCTTTAGAGCCTCCAAAATGTCTCCGATACATCTGTAGTTTTCAAGTTCAAGCTGAAATAAACCTGACGACATTAACGTCTGTTTGCTCCAGACGTGGAAGAACGAGACGGTCGCTGAGCAGGGTAAACGCTCTCCCAAGGAGCGACCGGTTTTGCTGTCCAAGGACATCGAGTCCAAGCTGGCGCTGCTGGACCGGGAGGTCAACTACTTGCTCAACAAAGCCAAGTTTGCAAAGCCCAAGGTTAAACCTAAGCCTAAGAACAGCACAAGTTCCGAGAAGAGCAGCCAGACCAACGACACCAAAGAAGAGAAAGTCATCCCTCCCACCGAGGAGAGCACGGACGCCAAGAGCGGTGGGTCAAACCAAGACATAGACACCCACATGAACTTTTTTTTTTTATCTATTTCACATATAGAATTTTAAATAAATGCATTTTTTTTTCATGCAGAAACTGCAGAGGAGGTGCACCCAGGAGAGGCCCCGCCCACTGATGAAAGCACGGTAGACTCAGACGCCGACAGCCAATCACAGCCCACAGAAGAAACCACAACCACAGGTCGGTCTGCAAAACCTGTCCCTGATAATGACGGAGAACTTTAGGGGTGTGGACAAAAACAAACAGACATTGAATATGGTCCAGTTCAACTACACGCTCAGAAGACTTTAACTGCACTGAATAACACTCAGTCACACACTCAACACAAAAGGGACGTCATCATTATTATTATTATTATTATTATTATTATTATTATTATTATTATTATTATAATACTGCAGGACTCTTCCAGTTGGTTTCAAACTTTCAATACATAATTGTCACTCGGTCCAGTCATAGCAAGACAAGTCCATGTCTTGGTAAGGGTTGTGTTTTTCTATTTAAGATTAAAAAAAATTGAACGAACTAAGTTAATTATTATTATTATTAGTGTATGAACTCGCTCTCTCTCAGTGTGCACATGGAAGAAGTATTTTTTTAATATAAAGAATCGGCGTTGTAAAGAATTAAAATGTGGTCATAGAAGGTGAAATCTGTTCCCTTTTTTTTGCTGAATAAACCCAAAATATCTTGAAACTGAAATGTGACAATGTGGTAAGTTTGTTTCTTGATTTGATTACTGCTGTTAAAACTCAAGTCGACGCAGTAAAGCTGACTTTTATTCAGTAAGAAAACTCTCCAGGTTTATTCTTATTTCAGTTGAGCGCTTTTTTAGTAAATGGCCGCAGGGAGAATTTAATAGAGTGGGATGTAAACAGGATATAGCAGAATATTGACATAATCAAAGCTGGCATAGTTGACAACGAACCAGACAAGCAGATCTAGTAATAACGTCTGTCCTGAGTGATTTGATTACAAGTGTTTTTTCCTTCACATTTGAAAGCAAATGCGTCCTCGAGACACCCTGTGACTCGCTGCAGTTTCAGTGAACCCAAAGCTTTATTTCATGTCATTCATTCATGTCACTCTCGACTTCAGCCGCATCTCTAAAGTCGAACATTTTGTCTTGTCACACAATTATGTGTCTGTGTGTACTTACATACAGTGCAGGGGACGTGGGATGTGATCAGATCACACAGGACAGATGGTCCTTTACCTCCAACTGAGACTTATTTTTAAATCTCCCACTCATTCGAGGCTTGTTGTGTTGGTGTTGTACTCTGCACTTGTAGTTGTGGACTGTACAGTGGTAGCTGATGTGATGTCACATACTTTCAGTATTCACTTTTCCCCTCTGTCCTCATTTTTACAGGAGAAGCACAGGAGAAGGCCCAACCTGAGAAACACATAGAGGATGAATTATAACAGCTGGAACTGGGGGGGAAAATCACTATATTTATTGACAGTGTATAAATGTTCAACTTCAAGATCATGTTGTTGTTTTTCCTAATTTTTTTTGTGTCCCTTTTTTTTTTTTCAACTAAATGGATGATTACCGGAGAACGCGCTCATCTCTTTATCCCTTTTAATGGATTCTGTACAGTGGACACTTCCAGCAGCCTGTGAAGAAGCAGTGTAAAATAATGAAGCCCGCAGACTGTGCGTCCTGTGATGATGCACAGTCCTGACAGAGCTCCCCCTCACGCCCATCCTCGTGCAGAAGAGATGTCGGAGGATGAGTGCGCGGCTGTAACACATTTCACTTCCTGTCCCCTGTACTGTATCCCCCTTCATTTTTTGCGAGGTTAGCGTTTTGTCCTGTCCTTACCTTTCACCCACTTTTCAAGGCAACTGATAAAGTGCGCTAGTGTCCTTTTGGAAACTCTCTCTCTCCCCCCCCCCCCCCCACCCAAAGAAAAATGTATTTTGACATAAATTATTTGGAAATTTGTAGAAAACGGACAAAGTGGACGCAAACTTTTTGCAAAACTGTATTGTAAGTAGAGTAGAAGTGGTTAATTTCAACGGAAAATGTTGTTAATCAGATTAATCATGGCTCGACTCAATATCCTTGGACTATCTCCTGACACAATAACGGTAATGTTACAGTCGGTTTATGCCTTTTCTAAACAAAAACTGAGCCTTTAATAATTATCTATCTATCTCTAATTATCTAGCCCACAACTTGACTGAAATGCTGCTGCTGCTTTTGTTTAGATGTTTTACAAATCAATTATAGCTGCTTTTCTTTTTAACGATCCACCTGACAACATTTACATCATAGTTAGGGTTTACATATTGTGACCAGTATCATCCTGATGCTGACACAGTATGGGATTGGTTAATCCCTGGTAAATCTAAGTAATAATTGAGGAGGCAGCATTGTAGTAAAATATAAGAATTGTAATTACTCAGTGGGCTGTTGGTGTCTGCGAAATTAGACTGAATTCTACTCAAAAATGTTAACTGGAGAAGTGGGAGATCTCGACATTGTATATACAAAGCGCACAGAAGGTAGAATAACCTGGTTTATAAAGAGAAATACTGACTTTTTTGCCCTTCAGAGAGAAGTCACTTTCAATTATTTCACTTGAGCTTAACTGGTGGGGGTTGCGTAACCTTTTCTTTTTTTTTTTCCACTAATTATTGACTGTGGCGTCTCAAAAATAATGAAATACAATGCAGAAATGCCAAATAAGGATGATGTAGAAATTTGAAATTCACTTGGACGAACCAAAATAAGTTTTCCTCATAATGCCCGTTCAAATTTCTTGATAATGTCTTTCAATGACAGCAAACTGCTTTCATTCAAGTGTCACTGACAACCAAACTTGACAGAAAAGGTGACGTCTCATTTACAGCTCTTTACCTCAACACACCCTGCACTTCGGGATCTCGCACCAGACGTTGGCGCCGCGTTCTCCATCAGAACGGGACGTGTGGGTGGAGTGAGTGCCTCCGTTGTTTGCAGCACTCTGTATTGTTGAAATGGAAGACACACGGTGTGTTTCTCAACTGTTCATAATAATAAAAGAAAACTTTTAAATTCGATTGCCTTTTTGTTCGTATATTAACATGAATACTTGGCAATAGAACACATTGATATTGCTTTGGTTGTTGCCTGACCTCATTGTCAGGAGGCTTAGCAGATATAAAGTGACTAGTGTTGAGTCGTGATATTTAAGTGAAGTTGTTCTTTCCTTTTTTTTCCTCATTTTGGCGGCGAATAAGCGGAGACTCGACATTCGGCGGGACAGTGATGTGAATGAAGCGCTCAGCCACTTTGATGCCAGTGTGTCTTCAGGTCTTGAGTGTCCTGCAGTAAGTGAGTCCCCCACAGAACATGGACATGTTGGACATCCCATACACACTGCCAGGAATGTAGTGCAGACTCACTCTTAAGAATTACTGCCAATCAGAAAAATGAGAGCTAGTTTTAAAAGACTTTTAAAGTGGAATAAAATATTAATATATATATATATTACTTTTACAGCACTTTTTGGGAAAGTGACATTTTCTGCCACTAGGAACAAATTAGTAAGTTTTGGTTTTTTTTTAAATCTTGATACTGCAAAATTATGTAATTGTAAAAACTTGTGTGTAGACTGAACAAATGTACTTTTTCCAACGAGTCACCAAATGTCCCAATGATAGTGTTTGAAACAGCTGTGAGTGAAAAGGCAGCCAAAACATGCTTTTATTAGCATTATTCAAGTACAAAAGTATAGTTCCTGAGCAACATATAGCTGTTTATTCATACAAAATACCAAACTAGCCAATCATTTTATAATAGTACACTTAAAATCCTGACTACACAGTAAGAGGTTTTTATACTCGAATGTCAATTTTAGGTTTAGAAACCACTTTAGGGGATTTTCACGCGTTCGGAAAACCCGCTCATTAAGTGCTTCTACATCCAGGAGGTTGGCTTTCTTCGCCCGTTCGTACACAATTCCATTAAAATTCCGTGACCACCTCCAGTCAGCAGATGTGAACTGATTAGAGACGTACAAAGGGGTCAGCAGCATGAATAAAAAAATCACAGAGGAAAGTCTCTTGAGTTTAACATCTACTCTAAAGATAATGACTGAGGCTCTTTGTGTTGTTCCTCACATGGTGCTCACTACACCAGCTTCTACAGGGATTGTGAGGAACATCCATGAAATCTTATCAAACATCTTTATTGGACATACAAGTACAAAACTGCAGTACCTATCACCTTGCTTTTAGTAAGACAGTGGTGGCCCACAACCCCATTGTCCAAAACCAGAGATTTAAATAAAAGGTGAAGGCCTCAGGCAGTGTGCATGGTTGTGAATGCAGGACAGGTACTGTTGCTTCTTGGGAACTAGACTTCCTCCATTTAATACCAGAGTAAAACAACACGACTCCGGCTACTGTTTCACAAAGTTTACTTACAGTATGTTTTTCACACAGGCTGAATGAAAGCATTAAGGTCAAAGAGACAAGGAACCTTTTTCCCTGTTGTTCACTTATTTCAATATGGGAATAGAGCTGCTATATATATATATATTATATATATATATATATATATATTCTGTCTTTTCTTTTTTTTTTATCAGCAGGGTTTTTAATCGATAAACTACCACAACCAAATTCAAAAATCAGTCATGAAAAATGCCATTGAGGGCACAATATAACATTTCTGACTATCTTTACTTTCATACCAAGTGCTATTTAATAAATCTTAAGTAAGAGGGGCAGGAAAACAAAATTCAGCAAACTTATTTGTGGTGACCCAGTCTTGAATGATGGTGTTATTCATTTTGTATGACGGATCATACCAAATGGACATGTGTCATTCTGGTGAGTACAGAATAGTCTTGCCTACTGCACTTTTTGCATTGTACGTCTTGAGAACGATGACGACAATGAGAGTGAGGCAGATGAGGCCGATGATGCCCGCTATGATTGAGACCACCACCACTGTATGATGACTTTCCTGAGGGTCTGGGGAGGAAAGGAACACCAAAAAATTAGACGAAAGAGGAGCTGGTTCACCTGACCTTTCTAAACACTTAAAGTAATTGGCAAATACAGATCCATCTATCGTTGGCAGCCTAACCTAAGTTATCCTATGTTCTCATATGACGGATCTCGTCTTTTAAAGGGTTAACATTTCAGGAATATTAATGTTTGATGTGTATATTTTTACGCTGAAGTAGACTGACTCATTTAAAGTGGGGGAAAAATATTAATATATAATTTTACAGCAGTTTTTGGGAAGGTGACATTTTCTGCCTCTAGGAACAAATTAGTAAGTTTTTTTTAAAAGGAACTCTTAAGGTTTAACACATTTTTGGCTCCTGTCCTTTGCTTCCAGCATACCCCTCCCTACTCTCTGTCACATCATGAAGATGTTTGGTGAGTATTCATATGATTATTCACTGACAATAAAAAACAAAACCTATCGAGCAGAGAGGTCCTTCTTTGTGACATTGCGACTCCTGATTGGATAAAGTGTGGGACCTAAAGTCATTTTCAGACATGAACACCAGCATCTTGTCAGTAGGTGAGAGCTACTTCTACTATGTACTTCTACTACACCAATTTAATACAAGTGGTATTAAATTGTTGGGAAAACCAAAGTGCCATTGTTGCCCAAGGTTCATTTGTGTTACTTGATGAAACAACAGCTATGTGTACAGTACATACCTTCAGATCCCGACATATGTCCTGTGAAATGAACAAATAAAAAACCTAGTAAATTTAGACTGATGTGATACAGCAAAATAAAACAACAACTTTATTGTTGTAGTACACATACAGGTTCTCACCTTTCTCTAACTTGGTATAAATGGGGTTTGAAGTGATGGTGGCCGAGTCGCTCACTGTAGTATCCTGGTTGTCGTCGACGCTGCGGTGCCTCCTAGAGCTAGTGCAGTTCTGCTAATAAACAGCGATTGTCATTTTAGTTGCAAGACAGATTTTTAAATACAAATGAATCGCAGTTCCCGGTTTCCCAAGTAGAGCATTGTGTGAATATACACAACCCGTGAGAGCATGGCTCACAAGATGGAGGCAATGTCTAGAAACGTTGTTGATTCAATCCTCAGCTTCTCCTTAGTTTTTATGTGTGTGTGTAAAAGTTGGTGACACTTCAACAAATGGAGAACTCCCTCCAGTCCTTTCCCAAGCACATCAGGGAACTACAGTGACCTTTGCATACCAGAAAGGATATAGACACTCTTTCAAAACTCTCTACTTCTGCTCCACTATCATAGTCTTGAGATTCGCCTGCAACCAGGCACCGGATCACAGTGTGGCCACTGCTTTATTGCTTTATTGTCTATTTACCTCACATTGTTCACAGAATTGACATCATGTGCTATTGAAGAAGACCTGAAACTAGCGAAAGAAACCATTAACTCCTCAGGAAAATGTTTACTGAGTCATAAATCAAGTGTTGTTTTTGCAACCAGCAGAATGGTCATATTAAGTAGGGTGCTCTTGTGATTTGTGCTTTTTCTGACCTGGACGAGGGCAGGGCAGATGGAGTTCACACAGAGTCTGGTGGCACAGTGGACGTAGTAGGTGGAGATGATATCATCTGAGCTTTGAATGAAGCGGAAAGCCTCAAAGGAGAAGCGGGCCTCCTGCTGGTCTCCGTTAGTCATGACAATTGTCTGGACGTCCCGGTGACACCTTGAAGAGGAGGAGAGATGATGAAAGTCAGAAAAACTTCAAACAAATCGTATTTAGCTTGTCAAACTTGTCATGTTTTTATGCATAGTCAGAGCTCCAAATGTGAACAAAGTCATTGATGTCGCTGGATTCTCAAACCCTTTATCTCGTGTCTCTGGTCACTCACCCAACGAAGAGATCGTGGAAGCTGGTGTCGATGATAAAAGGTGAGGATGTAACATAACATCGATCCAGGAGCACGTTGAATCTGAAAAAGAATTCAACAGTTGTGGTATTGGTACACTTAAAAATTACTCTTTTTGAAAATGACAGACATAACCTGCTAAAACACTACCTGTTGCTGAGGTTCGAGGCCCTCACTTCTACAAAGATCCTGGTCTTCAGCTCTAGACCTTCTTGAGGCATCAGCAGTGAGGAGGAGTAGCTGTTGTCCTTTACACCCAACAAGACAAAAGAGGGAAGGATGGTTGTTTAGACTAATGATATGTTCTTCAACACTAAACCATTCAAATAAATAGAAATGTTTTGGCTTCACTCTCCCTCCAGACCCAGCGGAGACAATGTCCAATGTTCACACTCCTCCCCCATACGATCTAAGGTAAGCTGAGCAGTTTTGTTTTTCTAATTCCTTGATTTAAAGAAGTGAGTTGTACATGGAAAGACATCTTGACGGCTGATGTGATGTGGTAGTTTGACTGTGATCTCAATGATCTCAGCTCCACTGTGTTTATTTGAAAAGTTAAAGTGCCAGTGATAGATAGATAGGTACTTTATTCATATCACAGAGAAATTCACAAAAGTGCGTTACTAGCGGTGATTTTTGTTGTAGACCGTGTTATTATTCTGCCTCTGTTTGGTCTTTGTGAACCGAATCATCTGAAAATGGGCGCCAAAAATTGGAACAGTTGGGGCCGGTTATTTTGGTACTATTCCTAATAAAAAGGCCGTTCCACTCTAGCATAATGTTGCTGTTGCCTCCAGCTGTCTCGACCTAAAACTAACCACTTCCTGTGTGACGCTAGATAAGAACACCCTGTATTGTGAGAAACGCAGAGCGAGTCGCATGGAGCTGATCGGACTCAATCAGCATTGTGTTCACATAACATGTGACGATGGTTTGAATTTAAAGCCTTTTAAAGAAGTATGTTGTACCAGAATCAGAAATCTGGACGTCTGACAATTGATGAGAAATTGACCGAACAAGAGATGTGAAACTTACCGAGTACAGTCCCATGCTCAGTGTACTGATGAAACTTCCGTTGTTGTCTTTAATGACCAGATTGGCCCCAGATCTATTGGAGGAGGGGGGAGAAAGAAAGTTCTGTCAACAGCTGGAATTCATTACTTGAGACGTCGACAACCAGGTCATCATTCACTTGATACTGAAGAGAACAACACAGTGAGGTGAGAATCACGCCTGCCTGAAACTTAACACACAGGTAACACACACCTGAGAACACTGCTGCCCCATGAAGACTATAACTAAATAAGGTAATGCGATACTTTTTTATGTATAGACAGCATATGTCATTCATCATTTGTTTCAAGGGAAGGTTTTAATAAAACCTTAAAAAAAAAAAAAAATCCCACTCAATTCTCACAATCTAGAGTTACATACATGTCCAGTGTATTTGTATATTTATATATATAAAAAAGCTATTCAATATGTGCCATAAGATTGCTGGTGTTAATATTAATATTCTTTATCGAGACAGTTATTTGACGTCACAGACAATTGTTTTGGAACTGTGGCGCCATCAGGGCTGAGATGTAGTTCTTTGAGATTTTATGCTCTTTATTGTCAAATGACCTCTTTGCCGACACCTGTTGATTGAACCGATGACTCAAAAACAGAGGAAGAAGCAGAAGTTTGAGTGTTCGTGAGGATGATACAACACTTGATTGTTAAGCTTGACCTGCAGGTTATTAATGTCCTAACCTTTTGGGATGGCCACTCTCTGCCCTGAGCTCCTCTCATGAGATGAGCACAGACAAACGTACTTTGCATTAGCATTAATGTTTGTAGCAATCGTTACTCTCAAACTCTCTTTTAGACTCTTGTTTCTTGACGTTTCTCTTTTCAGAGGTGGTGTAGTGGGACAAATGAAGGCCCATTTTTGTACTTGGCCCCCTTGTAATTGTGGGGGCAGTATAGAGTCAATAGTCCAATCAGTTAGGAAAACGACAAAGAAGCCCCTTTACGGCATGCTGTGGTTTTATTTGAGGGGCTATCTGGCGAAGCAAGTTGTCAATATTGAATAGTAACGTTCCCCATTAATGGGATGACATACATTTAGTGGTCTTCACATTCTACCGCCACGGAATCCGTTTGCGTTTCAGTCTATTTCGAATGAAGCACAATAAAAATAACCCCTTTAATGGATCCTTTGTTGACGCCGTGGACGGAGATATGTAGTGTAGTGCAGTGACGGAGATAACATTTGAGATAACATTTGTGAGGTGCTAGGATCAACAGAGTCTGTAAACTGAAGTTAGAGGAAGTACTTACACGCTCATCTGAGTATTGTTGATGAAGTACTGCAGAGGGTAGCGGCAGGAGAACTTGTACATCACTTCTTGGTGATAGGTAATGGGATCTTTGGACGGGTCCTTGGAGCAGACCATGCCTGAGATGTTGATGTACTCGACATGGGAGAATTCGGAGAACACTCCCGTTCCCACCTCCTGGGTGACCTTCAAGGAGGAAGAAGAGTTGAAGTTTGTTGAGTTTGTGAGCGAGATCATTAGCGGCAATGTGCTGAGAGAGTCAAGGCTTAGTCGGTCACTTACTGCCAGCGAGTTGTCGCACTCGCTGATGCCCGTCTCTGTGATGGAGAAGTTGAACTTAACAATTGGCGGGTCCACGGCCCAGTCGGCCGTCCCTTTACATGCCTGATTGGAGTGCTGCGAGTTGAGGGACATCAGGGACTCATTGTACCCTCTGAAGTAGATGGGGCACAGCAGGATGTGAAGCTTCAAAGTCTGAGCGCCACAGAAGACCTCAATGTCCGAGTTCGCTGAACAGAGCCGGGATGAGACCGGAATCAGTTTTCAGGACTCTCCCTGAGAGACTAATGTAATAGCTTTTGTTGTAGCCTTTTAGTGACATCGTCCAGTTTAGTGTCTGTGGTATAACTGTGAGTGTGTTTATTTCATCGTGTGTCATGACTATTCATTGCAGTTTGCTCTCTCGTCATTTAGCGTAAATGCACAGGGGAACCAAATGAGGCGACAACGACGACTTTGTCACTTCCCAACTCGCCCGTGGACTTTTTGTTAAAATGAGTTTTCATTCGTTTCATACTGTATAAACACCAGGGTATGTGATCGGAGTGGAGCTGAGGGGTTTTTGACCAGAGTGGTTAGGGTTAATCATATTTAGAATGAATTAATTCATCCACTTTCACTATATTAGTGTGTGACATATATGTGAGGAAGAGGAGAGCAAATGATTGTGTCTGCCTCGTGTGAAAAGTCTGTAGCTGATTTTACTCGGCCTATTTACACCACTGTATTTTAACATAATAGTGTCAATATTTTCTCAGGTGGTCCTTGGAATTAAAAGGTTTGAGAACTTCTGATCAAAACAATTGATTTAAAGAGAGACTGAAGTAAAAGATGCAAAATAGTAACCACTGGCTTTGGTGATAGTGTAGCATTATTTTGGCTCCATGATGGGATTGTGTGACGTCAGCCACCAGAGTTCTGTAGGAATGTGTTAATCTCCCCTGATTAGTGGCTTGACTTGGGTTTAATAATCCTGTTGCTTATTTTAGTGTGAATGAAGCATTCCTGCTGGACCTTCATGTTGTTGTTTTTTTTTTTTAACCATGTCTTGAAACGTTATATTATTCTGTACATATTTGTCACTCTTCCAGTGCTGTAACACAACTCACATATATAAAAAAACAACAACACACTCCTCATATAGCCACTTCTCCACTGCGCTGACGCTGATTAGGTTGCAGCAGAAATAAAAGGTGTGAAAGTGAGAGGGAGGTGGGGGCGGAGTGATCGTGTGAGCACTGACCTGGACTTCTGAAGGTAGAGTGTCTATAGCAGGGGTTTTCAGCTCGGATGAGAAGGAGCGTGGCAAGTTGATACGTAAGAAGGACCAGCCACATTGTCCTTGAACTGCAAGGATACAAAAATGACAGAAATGGACACCATCTCCTCCGTATATAAACTCATGTAAAACAGCTGTATGCACTGGCTGACGTTATTTGTTTATCTTTTGTGCCCCTGATAAATAAATTGGTGTATTTATACATCAGGATCAGTTTACTATCCATTTGGTGACCAAAAATAAGATATTTCAAAGTAAAGGTCCTGAAATATAAACGTGATATCAACTAATTCAAAGTAAAAATGTGACTCACAGGTCATTGTATCTGCCAATCCTTAGTCATCAGTATTTCAGAAGCTTAGTTTTTTTATTAAAAAAAAAAAAAAAAAAAAACACCTCATATTAAATAGTTTGGGCCACTGGATAAATCTGAGGGTTGTCATTAGAGCTGAAACAATTACTCGATTATTAATCGATTACTAAATTAATCTAAATAATTGATTATTCAGTTTGAAGCTTTTTTCATGATTAAAAGAAGATTTCTGGTTGTTTTAGCTTTTTAAGGGTGAATATTTTCTTTGTTTCTTTGCTCCACATAACAAAGAAATCATTAAAAGTGAATCATTTTGTGGAGAAAAATTAGACATTTTTTAACGTTTTCTGACATTTTATGAACCAAACGAGTACTTGATTAATCGTAAAAGCTGTAGTTGTCAGATAAATAATCATAATAAATAACTTGTTTACATGTGCTTTTTATCATCAGTGATCAAAAGCCAAATTGGAAGCAGTCATACTGCATACATACTGTATAATTTTTATAGTGTGCGTATAAGATCCTTTTCAGTATCAGTGATAATCTGAAAACTAGCCCAAGAGTAGAGTTGCCAGATAAATGTGAAGTAAAAAAGATATTAAATATTGATTGTGGAATGCTATGTTTTTAGTCCAGTATTTGTGGAAACACAAAATTACAGGCACAAAATAGCATCAAACAGATATAATAAACAAGAAAAAATGAGCACACAGTGATGTTGAAGTTTGGAAATGTCAACACATTATTTCACATACAAAATTAAAACAGCAGAGTGTGTATGAGACAGAAAAGCAGCAGTGCAGATGTTTGAGAGGCCGACTGAGTCATAAATCAAATTATTAATAATAATTAAATCATTATAATCCATTCTCTGGTGACACAAATGTAATAGGTTAACTTTTATTATTATTAAAAGACACACTACACTACACAATGTGGGATTAAGAGTTGTTGTCTTACCTTGTGTGGATGTTTTCCCTCCACTTTCTCTCAGTATGGCGAGTGTGTGTGATGTGTGTGTGTGTGCTCACTCCTCCGTGGCCCACATTTATACTGGCCTCCTTTCAAGAGATGATGGGAGAAGCCCACAGAGAAGACGGGGAAGGAAGATCAAGAGCAATACAAGCTACACACAGATCATCTATCACGCATGCAACAATAGGAGGGACTGGTTTTTTTTTGGTCTTGTGGAAGGAAAACAATGTTAAGTGTCTATAAATTTAACATGTAATTTTTACTAATAATGACCTCAGCTGCAGTCAATAGCTGTATGTGCCTTAAATCACATCCCACCATCCAGTCAGGAAAATAATACTGGACTATAAACTGTGGTTATGTGTCACGTGTAGATTAAAACAGAATGTACACAGCAGAGAAAAAAAACGAGAAGAAGAAACCCCACAAAACAGAAGAGACAGAAGACGTTAATATCACACTATGAATACCTCGTTTTTATCCAATTATGGCACCTAAAATGGTCCATTTTGTGAATTCTTTTTACATTACATTACATGTCATTTAGCAGACGCTTTTATCCAAAGCGACTTACAATGGAATCAAGTACAATTAGCCAGGGGTGGAATCGAACTTGCGACCATGATGTCTTTGGTACACAAGGTAGGGTCTTAACCACTGAGCCACTCCACCTTTTCACTCTTATACTGTGTTTTGATACTAATTTTGCCAGGGGCGGCCAGTCTTTGTTGGGAAACGAGGGCTCCTGCCCATCATCTTGCAGCAGGAGAGGAGGACACACCCTGCCACACAAAACCTCAACTACCACTGTCACCTGAACCACAAAACCCCCCCATTAGATCCCCTGCAGGAACCCTGAAGCCAGCCCGGACAACAATAGACGGGAGATGATCTTACGCAGAGCTTAGCATTGAGTAGGTGTTGTAGTCATGCTTTTTCCCATTCAGCAGCCATTGGTGTATCTGAATGGGTCATTCACTTGATATTTGCATTCCCTTAAACCTGTTTACGAACACTAAATGTGGCGGCCCTGATGGGCCCGTGGGTTCTCAAATGAGGTTCTCTGGCCACGTTAGGTCCATGGAAAGTTTCTAGAAGTAAGGGTGTGTACACTCACCGGCCACTTAATTAAGTACACCTGTTCCACTACTGCATGTTTTAGATGTTCTCCTGCTACACCACACACCTGATTCAGATGAATGATTAATTAACAGGCTTGAGCAGAGCTTCTTGACGAGCTGACGATGTGAATCAGGTGTGTTGGAGGGGGGCAGTGGGTCCCCGAGGACCAGGATTGGGAAATACTGAACTACTTGTTAACACTATAATAATATTTATTTTCTTATTTAATTATTATTTATAATATTTAAAGGTGAGGTGGGAGATGCTCAGAAGACAACACCAGAGCTTATGCTATGCTAGGGTTACAACAACAGGACTGTGTTTGGGGAGGCTACTGCCAAGAAAAAGGCTGATGCAGAGCGATCCAAGACCAGAGTGAACACCGGGGCTGCTGCGGTTTGAACGGTGGCGACCACTGAAAGCCCAGAAAGTGCTGCAAAGTGCTGTTTCTACTGGACAGGTAGGTTCACTTTATGTTTAAGTATTTGTTGTTTTCCATCATCACGTTGAACTAAGTATCCAAAAAAACTCTGAAAGTTACCCATGCTGCGAAGTGCTCGTGACTCTGTGTTCGTTGCGCGTCCCTGTGCTCTGGAGGCGGAGCATGGGAGGGAAGTCTGAAGAAAGGGGCTTGGACTTTTGAATTCAAAACGTAGCCTGGTCAAACTGTTCTTCCAGGATCTCCAACCCTACTTCAAATCAGCCAACCATTTACATGTACATTTAGATATGTACAGTCGACATACAGTAGTTAATACGACCTGCTCAAGTTCAACCTGAGCATCAAAACAAGGAAGACAAGTCACTTAAGAGACTTTGAATGCGGCTTGTTCGTACCAGATCAGCAGAAGTATGAAGTACAGACTTTACGGAGAATAGTCTGAGCTGCAGTGCTTTGGGCAAAGATGCTTTTGTTTATGTCAGAGGTCAGAGGAGAATAACTAGTCTGGCCGTACACGATAGAAAGTAACGCAAATAACCACTCGTTACAGCCAAGGTTTGCAGGAAACCGTCTCTGAACGTGCGACCTGTTGAACCTTGAAGCGGCAGAAGACCGCGCTTAATGCTAGTGGCCAGAGAGTGTATATATAGACTTATATTTATTTGATATATACATGTCTCATCAAGGGAACTTTCTCCAGGTTCTCCAGTTTCCTCCCAGAGTCCAAAAACATGCAGAGGTTAAGTGGAAATGGACAATAAATTGGCCGTAGGTGTGAACGTGAGAGTGAGTGGTTGTCTATGTTTCACTGTATCTCAGCTGGGTTTGGCTCCTGCTCCATGTGACCCTTATTAGGGAGGATAAAGCAGTAGAGAATACAATATATACTATATCCTCATGAATGAGTGCATACACACTTGCTGTATTCAGATCTATGTATTTCTGTCACATACTGACAATTTAATTGTTCCTGGAAAGCGATGTTATTGCCACCAGACACGAACTTGAACCCGGCTCCGTTTGTCTCCCGCACATCGGCTTCACGGAGGTTCTATATACCGGTGAACTCCTTTGATTCCTGTGTCCTCATTACCTCGGGGCACGGTTCACAGTAACTGGACCCGTCCTTGTGTCACATGGATTCTCTTCTGCTTTTTGTCATCTATTATATACCAAAAAATATCAATTAAAGTCACTCACGTGCTCGCTCACGCGGCCAAGATGTACTGAATGCAATTAATACTTGAAATTGAACACCGTCACATCATGCATCATCTAAAATGTGACATTATACTGATTATACCTAAAAGTCACATGATTTTTATGAATGGCACACTTATCCTTTTAAAAAACAGCCATGTACAAACACACATAAAAAAAATAAGACATACTTGAGTGATTTCAGTGCAGTATTTTTGTGTCAAGATAAGTTGAAGTTCAAGGGTTTAATTATATTTGTGCAGGGTGGCCCCATCTAAAGAGCTTCATGTGCTCACTTTATTAGGTACACCTGTTCAACTGCTGGTTATGGATCAAATATCTAATCAATCACCACATTGACAGCAACTCAATGCATTTCCTAATGTGAATTTGTCCCATGAGACCTGCTGGAGTTCACACCGAGCATCATCGGTACAAGAGTGACAATTAGACCCAAATCACTCAATAGTAGTTAAGTTTATTTCCAATGTTTGTCAGAGTGACATCAGGTCATCTAGTAAGGTGCATTATACGGTGCAAAAACAAATCAAACGTCGATTCCAGTTTAAAAGCACCGATTGGTTTACATTCATTCTTAAAAATTGTTGACACAGCTCAGAAAAAAACAAACAGACACTGGGTTTTTAAAACAAAATGGCAGACTACAGTCCCAGTATATTCGGCGCAAGGCCTGGGTTCATTTGGCATTCGCTCTCTCTGAAGCAAAACATCACAGACGGAGCTTTGAAGACCATCTCAGCGGCAGACCATGTCGACACACTCTTATTTAGAGCTCGTATACTTGGTCACGGCCTTGGTGCCCTCGGACACGGCGTGCTTGGCCAGCTCGCCTGGCAGCAGCAGGCGCACGGCGGTCTGGATCTCCCTGGAGGTGATGGTGGAGCGCTTGTTGTAGTGCGCCAGGCGCGACGCTTCCCCAGCGATGCGCTCGAAGATGTCGTTGACAAACGAGTTCATGATGCCCATGGCCTTGGAGGAGATCCCCGTGTCTGGGTGCACCTGCTTCAGCACTTTGTACACATAGATAGCGTAGCTCTCCTTCCTGGTCTTGCGGCGCTTCTTGTCTCCCTTTTTCTGGGTTTTGGTCACAGCCTTTTTGGAGCCCTTTTTGGGCGCAGGAGCTGATTTTGCAGGATCAGGCATTTCGCTTTCCCCCGTGCAGGTGTCAGTGACAGTGAAGGCAGGGAAACAGCTGAGGACGCCACCTCATTCCCACTTCTCTTATTTATAACATGGCTCTGCAAATAAGTGTGCGCCATCACTTCCTCGTGATTGGTGCGTCCTCCGCCGGAGGATACGCATTAAAGCAGGACGCGCCGTGGCATTGGCTCGTGTGTCTCAGATTCGATCGACCAACCAGAGACGCGCAGGCGGTTTATATAGTTTCACCCTCCATTTTCATTACGTAGACGTCCATCTCTGCGTCATCTTTGTTGTTCACAACCAGCGACTTGTGCGCGCTAATCACACATACACGCCATCATGTCTGGCCGAGGGAAAACCGGAGGCAAAGCGAGAGCAAAGGCCAAGTCACGCTCCTCTCGTGCCGGACTCCAGTTTCCGGTGGGTCGAGTCCACAGGCTACTGCGCAAGGGCAATTATGCGGAGCGCGTCGGTGCCGGGGCTCCCGTCTATCTGGCGGCTGTGCTGGAGTATCTAACCGCTGAGATCCTGGAGCTGGCAGGCAACGCTGCCAGGGACAACAAGAAGACCAGGATCATCCCTCGGCATCTCCAGTTGGCCGTGCGTAACGACGAGGAGCTCAACAAGCTGCTGGGGGGAGTGACCATCGCTCAGGGCGGCGTGTTGCCCAACATCCAGGCTGTCCTCCTGCCGAAGAAGACGGAGAAACCTGCAAAGAGCAAGTAACCGGTGGCCCGTGTTCACTCGGGACAAGCTCAGGCTCCGCTCGGTGCCACTTTTTTCATACCAGTGTTTTTTTTGTTTTTGGATACACCTTTGTAAAAGTGGGAGCGGTGTCTGGTTGAAATCACACTTGCTGCCCATCGGGACTCTTCATAGACTCTGTCTCCTCTGTTGTTGTTGTTTTTGTGTGGAAAATGGAGGCGCGCTCGCTCTCCGGGGCTGGGGAGGAAGAAGAAGGCCGCGGAGAAAATATGTTAATATGGACCAATTCTGGAAGGGGGAGGGACGCAGGTGTTTTTATTTTCGCATTGCTGCTACAAAAAAACGTGCAAAATGGTTGTGTGTTTATGTCATGTTTCAATAAATGTCCCAGCAGCCTTTTGGCACAGGGCGAATTCATGTAGTCTGGATTTTTTTGTTTTCATCCGGGAACTTGCCTTTGTCAAATCGAATGGCACAGGGCACATGAATGGTTCTGCAGCCGATCTGGCGTTTTTTTTTTTTTTTTTAACACTGCTACAGTTAAACACCAATGTCTTTATCTGGTCATTTAAGTAAACCGTGCGTTCACTTTGCACCAGTTTTGAAACTGTTCTGGTTCATAATGTGTGTCACTCCTCAATGCTGCAGCTGATGGGTGTAGTGGAGGCAAAATGCATAGTTTTTTACATCTTTTTCCTATTATAATAATGCAATATCAGATGCTTTTAATGATTTGTAACTAAATGTCCCATTGTGTTTATGCTCCTGCAACCTCTACCTGTCTTAATAAGTGGATTAATATTATTGGCAGCTGTTTTTCATATTTTTATCATGGCAGATTCCAGCAGCATTTGAGACATTGGAATGAAAAGATGCAAATGCCAAAGATGTTTATACTTTTTAAAAAGGACTGTGTGCTCGTGGGGAGGTCAGAGTGCAGGGACAGTGAGGGATCACTGCAGCTAAATAATTCACTCCAAGTTGTGTCGCAGTACAGTTACACTTGGCTGATTTGTACTGCATAAAACTGTACTTTTATCGACTGATTTATCTTCAACTTAAATAACACCACAGCTATAACAGGACTCTTATTTTTTAGGTGATACACTAAGACATTTTAATATGATTACTGCTGTCACTGTATTATAATATGACAAACTGGCTACTGCTTTAGTCATATCCTTAAAATGACTCCATTTAATTAGATCATTTCTCACATAAGTTTTCACACGTTAATATGGCCATTTATTAATAAGTTGCTATTTGTACACAGTGTTTAATGCGGAAACGCGATGGTGTCCACTTTGCCTGATGGAGAGCTAATCACTGCAGCACATCAGGAACTGCTCTGCCTCCATAATGACAGATAATGTGTCAGAGTAAAGACAGCCACAACTTTAATGACTTTTTTTACTTAAATTTAACTTACTTAAATGTGACTGTTTCAAACATACTAAATATCTGATTATTTTCAAATCCTAAGAGAAAGGTTGTCTAATTGTCAAGCGGTAATAAGTAGATGACACTAATCTCGATGTATTATGATTTAATTTTAAGGGAACCATGCACTTGCCCTTGATCGTTAAAACATGGTAATAAGGTCAGACATATAACACATTAAGCTGTTAAATCGAGCCTCATTGTTACCGATATTAAGGCAGTGATCCTCATTAGAAACTATCCACTGAAAAGATAAAAGTAATCTCATAATGTGCTTAATCCAATCGGGTTTATTCCTTAAGCGAATTTAACCAAAGTGCTGTACGGTAATGATGCAATAAAACACTGAGACAACACATCTTACATTCAAAGAAACAGAACACATAACACAAGAGGCATGCATCAGTCATTATTTATTACTCTTCACGAGTACAGACCTGACACAACGCACAAAAGTTAGTTTGCTTGAGGCTCAGTACAATCACTAATGACAGTAATGACTTTACACTGGCAATATTCATGCTTTTTCTTCTCTTCTTTTTTTAACTCAGCAATATACAGAATGCAAAAACTACAGACACTTGATTAATCGACTTCCTCAATGGTTGGACCAGTGGATCCTGCGCCGGTAGAAGCACCTCCTCCTCCTCCGGGGAAGACGCCTGGCATGCCACCAGGCATCCCACCAGGCATCCCACCAGGCATCCCACCAGGCATTCCTCCAGTACTCTGGTACAGCTTGGTGATGATGGGGTTGCACACCTTCTCCAACTCCTGTTGTTGATGTTCATATTCCTCCTTCTCTGCGGTCTAGTAAAAGAAAAACACATGTTATTGTCCCGTTCAGCAGGAAATCACGTGCTCCGTTAAGTTTAAGCTCTAGTGTACGCATGAATAACACCACAGTGGTTGTTATTGCCTTACTGTAAACATCAGACATCACGTCCTAGACATATTTAATTATGGTCTGCAATATTGAACATGTTTCATATCCTTTCAGATCACAGGGGCCCTAAACCTCTGGCCTGGTTATGTTGGCTGACGTCAGCTGAAAGATTTCAGGGAAAACATCACCTTAACTGATCTGCATCAATCCTCACCTGGTTCTTATCAAGCCAGCTGATGACCTCATTGCACTTGTTTGTGATCGTCTGCTTGTCGTCGTCGCTGATCTTGCCAGCCAGTTTCTCGTCCTCCACCGTGGACTTCATGTTGAAGGCGTACGACTCCAGGCCGTTCTTCGCGGACACCTTGTCACGCTGGAGGTCGTCCTCTGCCTTGTATTGCTCCGCTTCCTGGACCATGCGTTCGATGTCATCCTTGCTGAGGCGACCTGTCACAAAACAGGAAAGATTACAATTTGATAACCTGGGATAAAGCTGCAGGTATATGTGGGTTCTTTTCTCTTCTCTCTACCTTTGTCATTAGTGATGGTGATCTTGTTCTCCTTTCCAGTGCTCTTGTCAGCAGCAGAAACATTCATGATGCCGTTGGCATCGATATCGAATGTCACCTCAATCTGAGGAACACCACGGGGAGCAGGAGGGATTCCGGTCAGCTCAAACTTACCCAGCAAGTTGTTGTCTTTAGTCATTGCACGCTCACCCTCATACACCTGTTGGATGTGAGAAGTGTTAACAGGCAATGTTCAAACTATGCTTGTCTACCATCCTGTCTTTTGCTCAGACGAAGGTCTGGATCCCCCATCAATCGGCATCCTCACCTGGATGAGTACACCAGGCTGGTTGTCAGAGTAGGTGGTGAAGGTCTGGGTCTGCTTTGTGGGAATGGTTGTGTTACGTTTGATCAGGATAGTCATGACACCTCCAGCGGTCTCAATGCCCAGGGACAGAGGGGTGACATCCAGAAGCAGCAGGTCCTGCACATTCTCAGACTTGTCACCGCACAAGATGGCAGCCTGGACAGCTGTAAGTAAGGTTGAACTGATTAGAGTCATAAGTTAAGGCATGTGCTTCATCGAAAAGCAAGATACTTACCAGCTCCATAGGCCACAGCTTCATCTGGATTGATGCTCTTGTTGAGTTCCTTTCCATTGAAGAAGTCCTGGAGAAGCTTCTGGATCTTGGGGATACGAGTGGAGCCACCGACCAGCACAATGTCATGAATCTGCGCCTTATCCATCTTAGCGTCACGGAGGGACTTCTCTACAGGGTCCAAGGTGCCACGGAAGAGGTCTGCGTTGAGCTCCTCAAAGCGAGCCCTGGTGATGGAGGTGTAGAAGTCAACTCCCTCATACAGGGAGTCGATTTCAATGCTGGCCTGGGTGCTGGAAGACAGTGTGCGCTTTGCCCTTTCACAAGCTGTGCGCAGGCGACGGACAGCTCTCTTGTTGTCGCTGATGTCCTTCTTGTACTTGCGCTTGAACTCTGCGATGAAGTGGTTCACCATACGGTTGTCAAAGTCTTCACCCCCAAGATGAGTATCTCCAGCAGTGGATTTGACCTCAAAGATGCCATCCTCGATGGTCAGGATGGACACATCGAAGGTTCCACCACCAAGATCAAAGATGAGGACGTTCCTCTCTGCGCCAACCTGGGGAAAAACAGAGTGTGAGCCTGTAACTGTACAGGTATAGGTGGACATGAATAATTGTTCTATTATTTACTGTCTTACATTATTACCTTCTTGTCCAAACCATAAGCAATAGCAGCTGCAGTGGGCTCATTAATGATTCTCAAGACATTCAGACCCGAGATTGTTCCAGCGTCTTTGGTCGCTTGACGCTGAGAGTCATTAAAGTATGCAGGTACTGTAATAACGGCATTTGACACGGCCTGAAAGCAAAAACAAATAAGTGTTTAAAGCAGCAGATGACTACAAGTCAAGAAAAGCTAAAGGCCAAGAGAAAGAGAAAGAGAACTGGAAAGCGCTTCAGTGATATCGACTATCATTTCTGAAAAACATCTCTGTAAATCAACAATAAGAAAGCACTTTAAAAGATTGTGTTTCAGTTTTTTTGTTCAACATTTTGTGTACTCACCTTCCCAAGGTAGGCTTCAGCGATCTCCTTCATCTTCGTCAGCACCATGGAAGAGACCTCCTCTGGGTAGAAGGTTTTGGTTTCACCTTTGTATTCAACCTCCACTTTGGGCCGTCCGCTATCACTGACGACGTTGAATGGCCAGTGCTTCATGTCGGACTGAACCACCGGATCCTCGAATCGTCTGCCAATCAAACGCTTGGCATCTGTAAAAAAAAAAATATATATATAGTTTTTTTTTTTAAATCTGTCAGTGGCAGCAGAAGAGGTTTGGAATAAACTGTTGTTTTCATCATCTCACCAAAGACTGTGTTGGTGGGGTTCATGGCAACCTGATTCTTGGCCGCATCCCCAATCAGCCTCTCTGTGTCCGTGAAGGCCACGTAGCTGGGTGTGGTCCTGTTGCCCTGGTCGTTGGCAATGATTTCAACTTTGCCATGCTGGAACACTCCAACACAGGAGTAGGTGGTTCCAAGATCGATACCAACGGCTAATCCTTTGGACATGGCTGCTCTGAAAGAGTGGAAACAAGTCACTTTATATCTTATTGCAGGAGGGGGCAGTAACACTCAATTTAACTACCTTATGTCAGCGGGTGTCTTCTCCTTCATCTAATAATAAAAATATGTCTGACATGCTGTACGCTGAGAGGTGAAATGCTGCCCTCTGCAGTTCAAAGTCACTTCGCAGTAGGAATCAGAATCAGGAATGTTTCACTCTTTACATTTTCTTTGGTCAAAACCATCAAAGGACTCTTGTCTTTGATGACTCAAGCATCAACAAAGTGACACATCAAGTTGCCATGGCATCAAAGAAACCCGGATACAGACAGACAGATGTTCCTTGAATATATACAGTCTTTGGCATTAGTTGGTTTCTGTACAGTGTGATTTACTAATGACCCTTATTGTTCTTTTTCTGTAACATAATAACTACATTTGTATCAGATCTATACATGTTTCCCCATATTTAGAGGCGGTAGGTGATGTACGGAGTCATAACAAAGCAATATAGAGATTTAATCTTGTATAGTATTGATTTTCATTGCATAATTTGATATAGTTTATGTGTAATTTCCAACACAATTTCTATTCATTTGTAGTCCACGGAAATACAATATATTCTGAATAGAGAACAAAGAGACTATAGTTAAAAGTTGTGTAATTTACACTGGTTTGTATTTTCTATGTCTGTCTCCACACCACAGTGGATTCTGCAGCGTCATAACAGAGTTCGAGTCAAACTGCTGATCCATGAAACCATGAGAGGGCGACACTTCCCCTTACAGCTGAGACAGTAGGTTGAAGTTTCTCTGATGCACTATCCACATCCATCCATTCATGCACCAATCGTTTTGATTGATAAGTGTTCTCTGAGTCATTTCATCACAGTTTATAAACGCCTCTCATAGCTGCCGACATGTCATATATGTCATTAAAAGCAAGTTACTGTGGCATAAATTAAATGAAAATAAACACGAATGATGTCAATTGTGTAGGTCTGTGACATATGGCTGTAGCACAACCACACGTACAACGTTTCAGGGGTAGCAAAACATTCATGTCCTACCTGGATGGAGCTGTGGTTGCAGACTGTTGCAGTGACTCTCCTCCACCAGATCAACACAGGCAGAAGATTACAGCATCACTTGTGTATAAATCCTCCCCCCAGCCAATCAGCTTGCAGAACAGTCAGCTTCCAGTACATTCTGGCTCGTTCCGTTTGAGCCTTCTGTCCTCTGATTGGCTAAAAAAAAAACCCAGGGATGCTGTTGAATAAAAAATAAAAAAAAGAGAGAGAAATAACAGGAAAGTTCCAGGGATATTCCTCAGAGGTTTCAGTGAATAAGTAGAGACAACAACTCAGTAAGTAACTGATTGTGATGAACAGTAATGGAGCTTAAATTCTCATCATCAGACAAACTATCCTCACAAGCAGGTCTCAAACTCATGGTTTGAGGGCCATATGTGGCCACCCCTATTGGCCAGACCTGCTCTAGAGCAACAAGATATCACAAAATCATCATCATATTTATCAAGGTGTGTTATAGATCACATCACAGTATAATCATCATATCAACACGCATTAGCTGTCAACACCTGTTCCACAAATAAATCATTCTACAAAATAATCAAGGTGGTTTTCTTCAGAAACTCTTCAAACCACAATGTGACCTATTGATCTTTTTATGATAATTGTCAGTATGAGGTCACAGCTGCATCATCGTCATCATATTTCAGTCTTAACTACTACTACTCCTATCATGCTTGTGAGTATTAAATGTATCTTAAAACCCGTTTTTATTCTTTGTTTTTACCTGTTTTTTATTGGACAACTTGGTTATTTGTGGTGTTCTCAATATGGTCTCTACTGTATTTTATTGTTTTGTTGTTTGTTTTAAGGTCGTACGTTTCTATATTTTATGTATCTTTTGTTCCAGCTGTTGTTGTTTTTAAAGTGCTTCTTAAATCAATAAAATTGGATTGGATTGGAGTCAGAGATAAAGTGTATCATGTACGGTCTGTTTGTGGAAGTTTAGCAAAACTCAGGGGGGTCTTGTGAAGCACTTTAAAGCAACCACAGTGGATCAAAGTGCTGTACTAATGATACATAAAATACACAATTAATAAAAGGCACAAATGTAAACGTAGCCGCCAAAAATAAACCACAAACAAAAAATAACTGCGTGTGCCAGACAAATTCAGTGTGAGTTAAATACTTCTACTGGATTATCATGTCCACAACTAACTGATAATATACTGTCACTTTCCCTTCACTACTCTCACCCAGACTCTATCTGTACTCAGGAAACCAAAGACTTGTTCAGAGCACGTTTACCTCAGTGATGTGTGGTTTCGGTGAGAAAATCAAACAAATATTATGTTAAAGGCAGTGAAATAAAACCAGAGAATGAAAATAACAACATAGGAATTGTTACTCCAATCAAAAATACTGACATATTTTTCATTAAATCTCTTAAAATATTGGTAGAAGGATCAGTGGGATAAAGTTTCAGAAAGAGGAGAGTATACAATATATACTGCATGACATGCAGTTTAACCTTTTACTTTCACTGTTTGGGTTTTGCCTGAGAATCCCTAAATAAAATAAAATGAGTGGAAACCACACAGCAGTGATGTCACGGAAGGTCCCTCCACACAGAGTACAAATACAATCAAGTGTTGAGGAAGCGCATCAGTGTGACCGTTGGTGAGTTAGAGTGTGAGATGGAAGTGAAGCTGCTTCTCACTGTTTTCATGCTCCTCGTACGGGGTAAGTAACTTACTTTCACTTTAATTTTTTTGTGATGAAAAGCAGATGAAACTTAAACATGACTTGTTCATATGTGTATTTACAGCAGTCGTCTTGCGTCTGAGCGTCACACAAACACTTGTCTGGACAAATATTCATAAGAAACCTGCACG
This sequence comes from Solea solea, assembly GCF_958295425.1. NCBI lineage: Eukaryota > Metazoa > Chordata > Actinopteri > Pleuronectiformes > Soleidae > Solea > Solea solea. The sequence continues at coordinate 18,664,670 of NC_081137.1, read as the reverse complement.
AAAACTTCAGTTCGCACAGCTGGATTAGTTGTCGGTTGTTTTTTTCGACCTACTTTTTGTCTGTGTGAGACCTACACACGATTATCATAATCTAGCTGTGAACAACATTACAATATTGTCTTCTAACGCAAAATGTTACTTGTTTTCACTTATTTGGTTTTTGTTATGGCTCAATAACACGTCATGCCTTCTATAGATGGCTTCTTTTGCTCTGCCAACATATAAGAAACAATGTGAAATGTCATTGAAACTCTGTTTTATGGATTTAGTGCAAAGTGTTATTGATGTGTTATCTTTTTTTAAAAATCTTTTTAGTTGTGGTTTTGAGGGCAGGCTTATCACAGTTTAATGTTTCATGTGGAAGAGTTGTTCTCAGACTTTTTTATACCAAGTACCACCTGAGAAAATATCGCCATCGTTAAAATACAGTGGTGTAAATAGGCCGAGCAAAGTCAGCCACAGACTTTTCACACGAGGCAGATTTATTCTCAATAACATAATTTGCTCTATCCTCATCCTCCTCTTCCTCACATATACTTCACACACTGGTATAGTGACATTAGATTAAAAATGGTGTGAGCAATGTGGTGACTGTAATTATGATTATTTCATTTACTATAATTTCTTTAGTTATATGTTTCATTTTCTACGCAATTCAGTCAAAATTTCACCACAAAGTACCACCAACGGAACCCTTGCGTACCGCTGGTGGTTCACGTACCACCGTTTGCGAACCAAGGATGTAAATTAATAGTTTGGGTTTATTTGTTTCAATGTTTATGTCCTTTTTAATTTGCTTTTGTGTGGAAAGTGGATTTTCTGATCACATAGGGCACCAAATGATTATGTTTTATCGATTAAGATTTACATATGCATACAAGTATACATATATGACTTCCTTTTACATGTTATGCATGTGTTGTCAACATTAGACAATGTTATGTATGGACTTAAAATCAGACATTCAGCAACTACTATGTATCCATTTAATTTAGTTGAATTTGTTACAGTCATTAGTTCTAACACGACCCACGCCCGAGGAAGGTCCTGACCCTTAGAGCCCACTGTCTTCTCCACTGGTGTCACCTCGTGCCCACAGATAATGTTTTTCCAGACACTTCGTCACAGGAAACAAACAAAACAACAAGCCCCTATTTGAGCAACAGCCCACAGCCCACCTTAATATTTTCTCTCACTGTGACGGGTGACATCACTTCCCGTCACTGTAGAAATGCATTAGATGTGATACAAGGTTAGAGGGGGGCTGCTTTTACAGCAACTGTTTTTGGGGGGGTTTTCACACCCCCTTTTACACTCATACACTTTCACACTTGGTCACAGGCCTGTAGGAGTAGATGAGTCAAACATTGTGAAAAGCTTTGTTCGGACCTCAGACACCTCTTTCTCATGATATCTTATTTATTTCAGCTTAATCACAATCAGTTTTGAATATTAATTTCTACTTTCTCAGTAAATTGCTGTGGGAATAACAATATATAATAAATAATATATGGACCTGGGTGTGTGTGTTTATAGGTCACATATTCAGGCTTTAAAAAAATGCAGTTTTTTTGTTGTCTTATGTGTTGTTTTAAAGTTATGACTCACTTTATGTCACTTTTTTAGTTGTGATCGAAAATAGCAATAATTGTGCCGAAGTCACAAAATGAGACCCTTTTTCTTTGCTTTTTGTTCATAAAAACGAGCCAAGTAAACTTAAATTTCACAAATTCAATCCAATTTTAAACATTTTCAGTACTTTTTTTTGCTCAGGTGTGTTTAAATATTTGGTAAAATTGAAAACAAATTTCGTCAGATTGCGTAGGTTGTGCTGAAAAAAGGATATCATACAATCTCTATTGCACTTCCTATAGCCTCTGTGTATACTGTACATTTTAACATAGTTGTGGAAAAAAGCAGCCTAAATACTCTGTGTTCTCAGGGTTAAATGTTTCCCTCTGAGTGTGGGTTGCATCTGTGATCAACCTTCTCACCTCCTGTTTATCCGATTGCAGCTTCACTCTCAGTGTGGCAGCGTGTGACCGTGATGAAAGATCACACTCTCCACTTGAGCTGCCCCATCATTAACCACAAGACCATGACGGAGTGGAGGAACCCAAAAGAAAACGTTATGTTCTTTAATGGCCAGAGAGGTGACGACATCCTCTTCACAACATCTACTTAAATGAGCTTTATTCTTCAGAATGACAAGAATGAAAAAAACTCATCATTTCTCTCGCTCTTGTTCTCCAGCTTTAAAGAACAAGCGCTACAGGATCGACAGACTGTCCAATTCAGAGTTCTCCATCAGTATTTCCAACGTCACCTTCAAAGATGGAGGCATCTACACATGTTCCCACTACGGCGACAACATAAACGAGAAGAAAGTGGAGGTGACCGTGTTAGGTAATGTCGTCGCAGTTACTGATTACATTATTTCCAAGACGTTAACGTTACAAACTGGAGCTGTCAGCTGGATGAGAATTTCAGATATCCTAAATGACGTCCTTGCTTTGGTGATTTATTTTTTTTAAAGGTCTTCCTAAAATTAGCGTAACAAACCACGAGGGACAGGTGGTCGTGAAATGCACCGCTGAGGGGAACCACCATCCTCCACAGATCTCCTGGAAACTGGACCATGGGCCTGAATTTCATAGTGAGTTTTTCTTCCCTCCTCCTACATCATGACTGCTATGGACTGAGCCACTTCACATTTAAATATATACGTGCAGTCAATGACGAGGACAGGTGAATGACGAAGACAGGTGAATGATGAGGACAGGTGAAAGATGAGGACAGGTGAAAGACGAGGACAAATGAAAGATGAGGACAGGTGAAAGATGAGGGCAGGTGAGCGACGAGGACAGGTGAACGATGAGGATAGGTGAATGATGAGGACATGTGAATTGGCATTAATTAAGGTCCCTGAGTGAGTGAGAAAGTATTCAAGCATTTGTGACCTTTGACCCATTTTGACTGATACATTATGTGTTTAAACATTTAATTTTGCCAGCACTTTAATTTGTAAAGGTTTGCCTTTAATTAATAACTCACAATTCATGTGAGATTTTAAACAAGCTACTTTTTTACTTTAACTTGAGTACATTTTCAGATCAGTAAAATAGTGGTACTTTAACTTGAGTAGAATATTTAAGTACTCTTTCCACCTCTGGAAACAAGTAGGGTCACTTTTCCATCGACAAACATGAGGGATGAAACCATGGATGTGATCAATACAGTTCACTCTACAAAAATTACAGATTGTTATTTTTTGAACACACACTGCTCTTCTGTAGGCGTCTTAAAGACAACTCAGCAACCACAGCCACTGCCACAACACACCAACTGTATTCACTGCCCACATTTGCTTTGTTGGTGGATGTTATTTCCAGGCCTGAAGTCTTAATCATAGTTTTCCTTTTTCAAATGTAACGCTGTTGCTCGTCATGATTTTTGTGAATCAGTGGGAAACATGTTTAAACTATAAATATAGAGTTCAATGACAGATCTCAGACACGTATGAGGATGGATCGTTTTTATTTGAGGCGGACTAAGTGTTAAAATCAGTCAATAAAAAGTGAGTTGACCATATTCAAAAATAGCAATCACGACACTTTCTGTCCTTGAACTGCAGTGAAAAGTGAAGCTCCTACTCCTGATGCAGCAGTTCGACGTCCACACATTTAACAGCACTGCACCTCAAACCTGGCTTCTCTCCATTGGAGTTAGACAAGTTAAAACTGGCTCTGCATGAAGCTCTTTCCTCAACTTTGGCTCAGAATCAGTTTAAAACCCAAATGACAGACATTCTCCTCATGTGATGTCCATCTTTTTTATTTATCTTTGAATGTTTTGGTGCTTTTACACAATTCTTATCTTGACATGTGAGTGTTTTGTATTTTGTGACTTTTGGTTTCATCTTCCTCTTTTTTCCCTGTCCATTTATATCTAACATGTCAAAATTCCTATATCGGCATAACTAATCACGTCTGTGTCGTCCCACAGATCATGCCCACGTCCATGTTGAAGAGGACAAATTTGTCTCCACTGGTTTGATTTATGTTCAGCCCGCGAGGAACAGAGTGACTGTGAAATGCCTCGCTCGACATCCAGCCATGCACTCGTCACCTCTGATGGACTTCAAAATTATCAGACGTGGACGACAGCGTGAGTACAAAATGAAGTATTCTACTCATTGTTATTGTAAAATTAGTGTAACCTTCATCATAGCCGACACATGTTTACTTAACAAAGGGAGATTTTTGAGGAACAGTGTGTCATGTCGTCACAAAACAGGGAAAGCACTGAAGAGATTTTTCTTTGGACCCATGACACTGTGTTGTTTTATTTCCTCTTTCTGTGTGTAGTAAATAATTTGGCTTCCTGTAATCTGATAAAAAAAAAAACAAGGTCAATACTAATGTAAACCCCTCCCCCTTCTCTGTGACAGCAACGAAACTCAACACCACAACTACAACAGCTGTGTCCATCACTCATCCTCAAGGGTCAGCAGAGGTGCCGAGGACGACGACCGGCCGCGGGTCCAGATATGAAGACGCGACAACAGCGTCCCTCACAGTCACAGACACGAATGAGCCTCCGTCGGCCACCCCCTCCACTGAGACGATCACAGCACCCACCAGGTTTCACGTGACCCCGGTGACATCGACAGGCTCGCATCTCAGCACGAGCGGTGAGTGAAACTTACTTTCACTTGCATGTGATTTCCATTTTGTGTGGGCTGTACATACATATTGCCACAGCAGTGTACGGGATACAATACCTCACAGAAAATAACCTCACACTGTGTATAAATAATCATTAACTACTTTTAACTCCTATTTATTGCCCCAAAAATACACAATATAATCTATTTTAACCCAATCAGTGCCAAAGGTGCACCCTTGGTAAATTGCCATGGGAATAATACACAACTCCTTATATGGACATCCTGGGCGTGTGTGTTCAGGCATTTTTATTAGTGGTTTAAAATAGCAATAATTGTGCAGATGTGACAAAATTAGACTTTTAGAATTTTATTTTTTACGTGTAAAAACTAACCAAGCGAACTTTGAACTGCGACGTCTTTCCAAGTTTCACAAATTCAATCCGATTTGAAACATTTGCAGTACATTTTTGCTCGGGTGTGTTTATATAGATGGTGAAAATGAAAACAATTTTGTGGTTGTGCTGAAAAAATGATATATATATATATATATATATATATATATATATATATATATACATAAGACACTGCACATTTTCACATAGTAGTGGGGAAAAGCAGGCTAAATACTCTGTGTTGAATATGTACTGTATATATTATCCATGACAAACTGTCGTCTTGCTGGATGGAATTTTCTGATCACAAGTTTCACAGTGGGTTTTTTTCTACTGGTTGCTTAACCCACACTGTAGTTGTGTTTCCTGTGACGGAAAGTCTCTCACACTGTAGTGTGTGTGTGACACTCAGCCATGTGAGGTGCATTCATACACTTCGAGGAGGAGGGAACAACTAAGCTTCATGACGGTTTTTACAGAGTGATATGCAGAGTAGACAACTCCATTCAATCCAAACGTCAGTCGATCACAGGTGAAGCAACGTTGAGTTGAAACTTATACTTTCTCTGAATAATGTTAGGACACAGTTTACAGAAACTGTAACTCTAAAAAACCTACCTTTTCTGGTGTTGGCTGAATTCCCCTCTTCGGCTTTGCATATGAAAATTGGGGCAGCAAACGATGATTTGTGACACTCTTAAATTATCTTCTTAAATAATGGATTCGTTTTTTGGTCAATAGGGTTTCAGACAACACCCTCACACTGTCCTTCTTGTTCACAAACCGAAGAAACCAGAGCATATTCACATTTAAGAAGCTAAAAAATTAAATAATTGTGTTTAAAGACCCACATTTTTCCTCGACTTTCACTTTAGGAGATAAGAATAGCCAACCCGAACATTAGCACCTATATTTTTACCCTTTTATTATTTAACTGTTTTACTTTTATGATTTTATTAATTTTATGTTTTATACCGTGTTGCTGTGCCTTTAATTCTGTAAAGCCTTGAATAGTAAATTATGAAAATAAGATGGAAATCCATTGAACTGTTTGATTAATAAAAGTGTGTGTGTGTTCACTTGGCAAACGTCTCACTAATGCCATCTAGTGGTAATTCTGAACACCTACAATTCCCTTTGGAGGCCCAAAATGACTTGCAGCAGCTCAGTAGAGTCTGTGTTAATAACTGTATTTCCCTTCTTTATGATTCCTTGAAGGCCGCACGTCTGCGTCTGCGACAACAGAGGAGATTGTGTCCTACAACAGCACAGAGAAAAACACAACAGGTAAAAGCTGATCTCGTATCACACGTAGTAAAAAAAAAAGAAAAAAACTGTGATGAGCTTTAATAACGATCAAGTTTTTTTTTTTACTTTTCCCAGGAAGCACTGATGATCCACGAACACGAAGAGGAAGTAGGGGAAATTCGTCGTTGCTGATCTTCCTGGTGACGTGCCTGATTTTCTTTCTTCTGGTGGTGGTCATATTCTTTGCCATCAAGCTGAGGAGAGCACACAACGTCTGGAGGAAAGGTGAGCAGATCATTCACATAATTTTTTTCCTTATCACTGATACTGAAGCTGATGTCAGTCTGACCTTTAGTCAAGGCCTGGGCCATAAATGTGCGCAGCAAATCTTAAGTGCTTAATGTATGTTCAAAAATGTCATTTTTTTTAATATGATGTTGTTAAAACAGTTTATATTGTTACAGAGAATGAGGAGTCTGATCCTTCAGAAGATAGCAGTAAATCCAAATCGAGCAATGAGGACAAGAACGCCAAAGGACAAAGACAAAGAGGTACATTGATGATTTTTTTTGGCTTGTTTTTACGATAAAAGAAACACTGCACAATTATTGCTGCTTTATATCGCTACTAAAAATGTGATATAAAATTAATCATAACTGTGACTCAACAACACATAAGCCTGACTATATGACCTATAAGCACACACACCCAGGATGTCCATATAAGGAGTTCATACTACAATTTACCAAGGGTGCGCCTGCGCCACTGATCCGTGCCGTGTGAGCACTAAGGGTTAATACTAGGCCACTTATGAGATTTTACTGCCCTCTACATTCAAGAAAACGAACAAGAGGGACACTGGTTTGGTAAATAACACAACTATAATTAATGCAATTTATAGTGTTACATTTGAATTAAGAATAATCCAGCACCGGCTACCGGAGTTTAGGGCCTCATAAAAGCTTAGTTAAAACTCAAACCCAGAATTCCTCCCTTGATTAAAACACAGAATATGTACCAAAACGTTGTGCTACGGCTTGGAATTCTAGGTGTGAATTTTATTGATTGCAACATTTAACCCCAGCGAATAAAGTTCATAAAACATGGAGAGTGGAGAGTGTTTGTTTTTACTGCCAGCAGCCATGGAAAAAAAAAAAGGAAGCAGAATATTTGAGGCCGATGAGAGATCCTGACTTTTCTTGCAACATTGCATTCTTTGAAAACAGAGAACTATTTTAACTATGCAAACATAGTTGGCTCACACGCCATCTCAAGCACTCTGTGGTGAATGGGAGGGAAGATGAGCTCTTTACTGAATTAATATTTAAAGAGGTAACAGACAACGTTGGTGTCCTTATGTTTGGTCTTTCCAGTTTTTCAACTGGACATTTGCTTCTCTTTCATTACATGAAGTGAACACAACCAAGTCCTCCTGTTAATTCACAGATTCGCCGTTTCACATGACAAACTTCCTGTTTCTGCAACCATTTCCTGACCATCTTTATCTGACTGTCTTTTTTTTGTCTTCTCTCACAGGACTCTTCAACATAACACAAGCATTTACACAGTACGTCACTGAGGAACCAGTAGTGACACCATCGAACCCAGACACTATGACACAAACACACATTGTCGACATAGAGCAGACGTTACAACCTCAGATTTCCAACAACATAAAGGAGACGGAGTTGTGAATCCTGTAAAATAAATCGTCCCACAAAAATGTTTATAATTGAAGATCTGTTGTGTCCTGTATAAATGCTACTGTTTGTTTAGGTGTAAGAATAAATTATATTTTTTATAACTTGTGTAGAAAGATTGATGGTATTTTTTGCACATTATCTGTAGCTTTTTTTACTTTTTGCTGCTATTATCTTTTCTTAACCCTCAGGCGTCATTATTTCTTCTTGATCTGGCTTAATTTTGGCTGTGTAAGTGCATATGGAACAATATTTTGTAAGAAAATCTCTCTCTTGACAAATTTTGGAATTTAAATTCGAATTTATAATAGATCAGTAGACCACTGTGAATTTGTTTTGCCATACTATTAAGTCCAGGACAAAATCGTCTGATCAACTTCAGTCCTGATAAAAAACTATAACATATTGAATGACCCTTTAAATGCCAGTTTGATGATTAAAATCCTCAAAGTTATTGAATGATCTGAAGTTGTTCAATGCAGAAAAAATTATTAATCTGTAAAGATTTTATAGCCATTTTTTGGAAGTGGACATTTTTGTCCTTAATGACTTTGGAGGGTGGTAAATTAAACTGAAGCCTGAGGGTTAATCCGATTCATTAGACCCTTTGACACATTTATCTTAAATTAAGATAATATCGATTCTGTCAGTATAACCTTTCACATGTTTGCTGTAGTTTTTATGAAACAGAAAATGAGTAAAATACATGTTTAGAGCTATAGTCAGAGGGCAAGTATAGACATGTTTATAACTGACGTAGTGCTGCGTACTGTATAAAAGCTGTGAACTTTTGTTCATGCGTAAGAATAAATTATATTTTTCTCGAACATTCTTTTTTGACTGTAGTATTTTAACACTCACTAGTTCCAGGAACTAGGGACATGACCAAGAAGTAAAAGCCTGTACCTCTTGTGACCTTTTGTGTGGCCTCACAGGGTGCGCCTTACAAATATCATCTCCAAGAGCCTTTAAAATATGTTCATTTTATTTTTAATCGAAAATAATAACATTGATTATATCAGTACAATCAGTACTATCTCTCCAGATGCTTCCATTGTTGTCACGTTTTGTTGGCTGGGTTTCTTAGAAACAGAAAGTGAATGAAATAACATGACAATGTGTCATTCAGTTCCAAGAATGAAACACAGGTTAAATATGGTAAAACCGGAAGTTGACGAGACTGACGTCATTCAGGTTTCATTGGTTGGCCGTTGGCGAAAGAACAGAAGACTCGGCCTGTGATTGGCTGTCATCTCAGTCTTATATAAGGTTGTGTTTCCTCTTTTCATTCCCTTTCCTTCTCATACCGGCAAGGACAAGCCAGCTCCACCACGTCGCTGTCCATCACCACACATTCAAATCATCCGCGGTCCAATTAATTTGGTAAGTTTCTCGGAGATGTGTTTTTGAATGAAGTACGTAGTTGAAGTAGTACGTTAAATACGCGCAAAAAAATATTTTTCACTCTGTTGCCGCAGTGTCCTTTTGCCATTGTGCTCTTTAATTGAAGATGGTCTCTGTTAGGAAATGGTCACAGTATAGTATGTTTGTGAGTTAAATTTAGTGTTTGTCCGTCATTCAAACGCCATGATTGCAAAACAAAGGATGCGGATTCTCTAGGCCCCGCCATGCTGAGCGCGTGCGTCAGCTGGCTTTAGCGGTTTAGCAGAGGGGGAGGGGATGAGGCAAGATGTTCGAGAACGTTCTCGAACAAGGCAAGGCAGCAAAAGCCAACTGACTTCCGGTTACATTTAAGATTAAAAGTGGCATTTAGAAAAATAATTCGCGAAACGTTTCGACGTGTTTGTAGTATAGTAAAGCTGTGAAATCAATCGGCATCTTGTACTTATTTTGTAGATTCTCCTTTTCTTCATTTTTTTGCCAACGTCCGGTTTGGACGCTGTGAAAACTTGATGCCTCATTGTCACATGCGACTGACGAGGCGCCATGTTTCTGCAGTGCCCATTTTCCCAGACTGTTGCCGCAGTTAACTCCTGATAGCACAATAGAGGCTTGTGTCGTGTTGGAATAAATTTAGATAACGCAGACAATTATTGAGGGTGAATGTTTTTCAACGTACTCGTTGTTACTGGAGCAGGATAAAATGTAATGTAAATTGATTGTTCATTGTAACATTGATTTTGCTCTGCCGACAATTTATCTGCAGTATCTTGAATTTTCTGTTGCCTATGTTGGCTGCTCACTATTTCAATTAAGATAATATCCTTAAGTTGTTTTAGTTAATTAAATGCAGAATGGTCTTTTTTTTTAGCTTCTCATTGTTGACAAATTCACATTGCTGACATGGATCTGCTGCATTATCTTTTGGAACAGGCATTTCTAGAAATTCATGTTTAGTAATGTGTTTTTTTTTTTTCTTTTCTTTTCTTTTTTTTTAAGGAATCATGTCTAAGGGACCAGCCGTTGGTATCGATCTTGGGACCACATACTCCTGTGTTGGAGTGTTCCAGCATGGCAAAGTTGAAATCATCGCCAACGACCAGGGCAACAGGACCACACCCAGCTATGTGGCCTTCACAGACTCAGAGAGGCTGATCGGAGATGCAGCCAAAAATCAGGTTGCCATGAACCCCTGCAACACAGTCTTCGGTAAGATCCTAGTTAACTTATTGAACAGTGCTAGGCTTGTGTTTCAAGTCACTCTGAACCTGATGAAATTATTTGACGTTTTAATATGTGATTATGAAAAATTCACGGCAAGAATTAATAAGTGTGGTTTTGAGTGACTCAATGAAAGAAATCACTGTGATGATGGTTTTTCCTGCCATTCGTAGTTTCCACCAGAGGTCGAAAGACCAAAGACGGCCCAAATCCTTCCTTGGATGTCTGAGTGGTTTCTTTCATTGAAGTCACATTCTGTCCCGTCTGTCTTGATGTTTAAAGATTTAAAGAAACTTTTTTTTTCTCCTTAAGATGCCAAGAGGCTGATTGGCCGCCGGTTTGACGACGCAGTCGTGCAGTCAGACATGAAGCACTGGCCATTTAACGTTGTCAATGACAACACTCGCCCCAAGGTTGAAGTTGAGTACAAGGGTGAGACAAAGTCCTTCTACCCAGAGGAGATCTCCTCCATGGTGCTGACCAAGATGAAGGAGATTGCTGAAGCCTACCTCGGAAAAGTAAGTTATGTGGCATGGCTCTGTAAGCAAACAACAAAAAAGTGCATGCTGTTTGAAATGTTCTGAAATGTGTTTTTATTTCCTTTCAGACTGTCAATAATGCTGTAGTTACAGTGCCCGCCTACTTCAACGACTCCCAGCGACAGGCCACTAAGGATGCCGGCACGATCTCTGGCCTCAATGTTTTGCGTATCATCAACGAACCAACTGCTGCTGCCATTGCCTACGGTTTAGACAAGAAGGTAAATGCAGCATCATATTATTGTACTTGAATAATAGTGGTGATTTAAATAGTTGTTTTTGATTAGCTAACATTGATGTTTTTATTAGGTTGGTGCAGAGAGGAACGTCCTCATCTTTGATCTTGGTGGTGGAACCTTCGATGTGTCCATCCTGACCATCGAGGATGGCATCTTTGAGGTCAAATCCACGGCTGGAGATACTCATCTTGGGGGTGAAGACTTTGACAACCGCATGGTGAACCACTTCATTGCAGAGTTCAAGCGCAAGTTCAAGAAGGACATCAGCGACAACAAGAGAGCTGTCCGTCGTCTGCGCACAGCTTGTGAAAGAGCAAAGCGCACACTGTCTTCCAGCACCCAGGCCAGCATTGAAATCGACTCCCTGTATGAGGGAGTTGACTTCTACACCTCCATCACCAGGGCTCGCTTTGAGGAGCTCAATGCTGACCTGTTCCGTGGCACCTTGGACCCTGTAGAGAAGTCCCTCCGTGACGCTAAGATGGATAAGGCACAGATTCATGACATTGTGCTGGTCGGTGGCTCCACCCGTATCCCCAAGATCCAGAAGCTTCTCCAGGACTTCTTCAATGGAAAGGAACTCAACAAGAGCATCAATCCAGATGAAGCTGTGGCCTATGGAGCTGGTAAGAGTCTTTAGCATAATGTGCACTTTTATCTCCTGTACTGCTCAAATGATTAAGTCATTAGCAGCCGCCCATCACCTGGAGCCTAACATTGCTTTTGTTTCTGTAGCTGTCCAGGCTGCCATTCTGGCCGGAGACAAGTCTGAGAATGTGCAGGACCTGCTGCTTCTGGACGTCACCCCTCTGTCCTTGGGTATTGAGACCGCTGGAGGTGTCATGACTGTCCTGATCAAACGTAACACAACCATTCCCACAAAGCAGACCCAGACCTTCACCACCTACTCCGACAACCAGCCTGGTGTGCTCATCCAGGTAAGCACAATTAACTTTGTTCTAGCTACTTTTGATGCCATGTTTAACACAAGGAGTGGTTTTTAACTGTTCATGCGAACTCTTCCAACAGGTGTATGAGGGTGAGCGTGCTATGACCAAAGATAACAACTTGCTGGGCAAGTTTGAGCTGACTGGAATCCCTCCTGCTCCTCGTGGTGTTCCCCAGATTGAGGTGACATTCGATATTGATGCCAACGGCATCATGAATGTTACTGCGGTCGACAAGAGCACTGGAAAGGAGAACAAAATCACCATCACCAATGACAAAGGTATAAAAATGAGAATTACCCTATTATAGCCGGTGTTCTCTCCCACAAAAATCCAGTGTTAACCATTCCTATTTCATGACAGGTCGTCTCAGCAAGGAGGACATTGAACGCATGGTCCATGAAGCAGAGAAATACAAGGAGGATGATGAAGTCCAGCGCGACAAGGTGTCTTCGAAGAACGGCCTGGAGTCATATGCTTTCAACATGAAGTCCACTGTGGAGGACGAGAAACTGGCTGGCAAGATCAGTGACGACGACAAGCAGACCATCTTGACCAAGTGTAATGAGGTCATCAGCTGGCTTGACAAGAACCAGGTACTTTTCTTTTTTTTTATTATTTTCTCTTCCGGCTTGACATGGCACAATTTCCTCAAAACTAAAGTATCTTTTTTGTTTCTCAGACTGCCGAGAAGGATGAATATGAGCATCAACAGAAGGAGCTGGAAAAGGTGTGCAACCCCATCATCACAAAGCTTTACCAGAGCGCGGGTATGCCCAGTGGTATGCCTGAGGGCATGCCTGGTGGCTTCCCCGGTGCTGGTGGTGCTGCCCCTGGTGGCGGTGGATCCTCCGGTCCTACCATTGAGGAGGTCGACTAAAGATCCGACCTACACTAAACATTTGCCGCCTTAGCAGCTACCTCTTGGATGTTTTAAGAAAGTAACCCTCTTACAGCACACATTCCAACAGGCTTAAGAGTGTAATTTAAAATTGTAAAATCAGGGTTTGGGGAACATGTTGCATCATTTTTGGCACAACTGGGAACAACTTGCAGTTGGTTGAATGAGTGTTGATTCACGTGTGTTAATGTTCTAAATGGTGGCACTGAAAATAAACTTGAAAACCCTCCTATCCATTTGTGCTTTCTGCTCTGTGGTGTTTGACTTAGTAGCTGTTACTGATCTACTGCAGAGGTTTATTTGTCAGTCTTACTTGGCTTTTATCATATGGCCTGATGAACCCTGCTGTAAGGATAAATATAAGGTTCTTGATCAGATTCCATTAGCGTCATGACTTAATTATTCATTGATTTGGAGAGTCTTGTGGCTTATGCTTCTCTATAGGTAACATAAGGCGTCATTACAAATTTATGGGTCTTATTTCCCTGGTTGACACCATGGCTCAGGTTAGGTGTTTGAGTCGGGTTCATCCTTTCGTGTTGGATGTTTCACTTTTAGTGTCATCTTTGTTTAAGCAGTGTAAATCTGATAAACATCCTTTAGGGATTACTTGCAAGAAAAGTGACTACTGTTCTAAACAATCTGGTTGGGATGTGGTTTAACCAAAGACGAGGCAATTTCCCCTTTAAGACTACCCTAAATATGCTTATGGTCTTCTGAAACGATCCTCATTTTTACAGGTAATATATTATTTTATTCACTATTTCAATAAAATGAGTTGAACTCTGACTTGCCACAGAACCTTTGAGTTTTATGGTATCCTTAATTGGTGGCTGTAATACAATATTTAAGAAATAATTTTCTTTCAGCAAGTTTTGCTGATCCAGATCATGTAAAAAGTATAATTCCATACAAAAACGTCACAATATATGATTCGACTATATCAGGTTTTTTTACTAGGGCTGAAGAATTTTGGGAATTAAACGTTTAAAGTTTAGGAGCCTGAAAGCAATGGAAAAGGTCCTTTCAGGAAATGCATGTTATTTCCACACATTACAGCATGTAACTGCTTTTAATTTACTTGTTAAAATTAAGACTGGATAATTGAATACTTGAAAGCTGATACGATTTATTTATTTCAAATGTGTGATTATGACTTTTCAAAACTCCATAAAAGGACTCCGAACGTCATGAACAAATACTGCAGTATTACGGCTACACCTTGTGGGAGAACACTGCAACTACAGGTACTGGGGAAAAAAACCTTTATTCACTTGGGATCACAAATTCAAGTCACAAATAAGAACATCTATTTGCTCTGCAGTGTATTTGAGACTAAAACAAAAATGTTAATTAGAATTTCTCCTATTGTTCAAACTTAATAAGAGTAACAACAGTAACAGTGCGAACCAGGCCTGAGGAGGAAAGTGGAAGATGAATCTTGAAGAACTCAGAAATGCGACATAACTGCCACGTTCTTCTGGATTATTCCTTCCTCTGTATTCTTCTTCTTCTTGTCAGGCTGTACACTGAGAGGGGTGTAATGCAGTTCCGGATTCTTCCGCCACCAAACACAGGGTAAAAACCTTCCCTTTCATGTGCAACAAGAAAGGAAAGTGTTGCTTTTATCGATCTTTATAATATCACTCCACAAAGGCAACATTGCCAGGGCTGTAAAACACCAAAGACGAATCACACTGGCCTGATAGCTCCTAAATAGTCAGTTTCATTCCTTTTGCGGTGCTTATATTCTTAACTGTGCAGCTATAATCTTATCAACAGAAATCATGACAAACGAAGTAGCTATTGGTATTGATCTTGGAACCACCTACTCCTGTGTTGGAGTGTTCCAGCATGGCAAAGTTGAAATCATCGCCAATGACCAGGGCAATAGGACCACACCCAGCTATGTGGCCTTCACGGACACAGAGAGGCTGATCGGAGATGCAGCCAAGAATCAGGTTGCCATGAACCCCTGCAACACAGTCTTTGGTGAGATAAGTTTAATTATTGAACAATAGCGATCTTGTGTTCTTGCTGAAAGTCAGCACTTGATTATCACTGACAATAGATAATCTGAGCTGATGTATTGAGATGTTTAAAATCGAACTTCTTTCAGATGCCAAGAGGCTGATTGGCCGCAGGTTTGATGACGCAGTCGTGCAGTCAGACATGAAGCACTGGCCATTTAACGTCGTCAGTGACAGTGGTCGTCCCAAGGTTCAAGTTGAGCACATGGGTGAGACAAAGTCCTTCTACCCTGAGGAGATCTCCTCCATGGTGCTGACCAAGATGAAGGAGATTGCTGAAGCCTACCTCGGAAAAGTAAGTTATGTGGCATGGCTCTGTAAGCAAACCACAAAAAAGTGCATGCTGTTTGAAATGTGTTTTTATTTCCTTTCAGACTGTCAACAATGCTGTAGTTACGGTGCCCGCCTACTTCAATGATTCCCAGCGCCAGGCCACTAAGGATGCCGGCACGATCTCTGGCCTCAATGTTTTGCGTATCATCAACGAACCAACTGCTGCTGCCATTGCCTACGGTTTAGACAAGAAGGTAAATGCAGCATCAGATTATTTTACTTGAATAATAGTGGTGATTAAAATTGTGTGGGTTTTTTTGATTAGCTAACATTGATGTTTTTATTAGGTTGGCACAGAGAGGAACGTCCTCATCTTTGATCTTGGTGGTGGAACCTTCGATGTGTCCATCCTGTCGATCGACGATGGCATCTTTGAGGTCAAATCCACGGCTGGAGATACTCATCTTGGTGGTGAAGACTTTGACAACCGCATGGTGAACCACTTCATTGCAGAGTTCAAGCGCAAGTACAAGAAGGACATCAGTGGCAATAAGAGAGCTGTCCGTCGTCTGCGCACAGCTTGTGAAAGAGCAAAGCGCACACTGTCTTCCAGCACCCAGGCCAGCATTGAAATCGACTCCCTGTATGAGGGAGTTGACTTCTACACCTCCATCACCAGGGCTCGCTTTGAGGAGCTCAACGCTGACCTGTTCCGTGGCACCTTGGACCCTGTGGAAAAATCTCTCTGTGATGCTAAGATGGATAAGGTTCGGATTCATGACATTGTGCTGGTCGGTGGCTCCACCCGTATCCCCAAGATCCAGAAGCTTCTCCAGGACTTCTTCAACGGAAAGGAACTCAACAAGAGCATCAATCCAGATGAAGCTGTGGCCTATGGAGCTGGTAAGTGTCTTTAGCTGAACGAGAAGCGAGAATCTTCTTTCCTGCTCAAATAATCAGATCTAATCATTTTTAAGTGCAAGTGCAAGGACGACTTGTGTTGTCTCTGCAGCTGTCCAGGCTGCCATCCTGACTGGAGACAAGTCTGAGAATGTGCGGGATCTGCTGCTTCTGGACGTCACCCCTCTGTCCTTGGGTATTGAGACTGCTGGAGGTGTCATGACTGTCCTGATCAAGCGTAACACCACCATTCCAACCAAACAGACACAGATCTTCACCACCTACTCTGACAACCAGCCTGATGTGTTCATCCAGGTAAGCAGAATAATTCATTTTTTATTCTAGCTACTCCCCCCCCCCCATTTTGTAACAGAACCATCTACTCCAATATTTTGTCTTTCTCGAGGCAAAATATGTAGGTCTCTTTTTCATTACAATTCATATGGAAAGACCCAGAGTAGGAGGACCTCTCTTGCAGGCCAACAAAAATGATTTTTTGAGACTGGTGTCTCCATTACATAGGCTATCAGGAAGTGCCTGCTCACACTTCACACTTCCAACAGGTGTATGAGGGTGAGCGTGCAATGACCAGAGACAACAACTTGCTGGGCAAGTTTGAGCTGACTGGAATCCCTCCTGCTCCACGCGGTGTTCCCCAGATTGAGGTGTCATACGACATTGATGCCAACGGCATCATGAACGTTTCTGCTGCTGACAAGAGCACTGGAAAGGAGAACAAGATCACCATCACCAATGACAGTGGTATAAAAATTAGAAAATGACCCAATCATGACCACAGTGTTCTCTCCCACAAAGCATAATCGGTTGCTCAACTTTCTCATTTCACAACAGGTCGTCTCAGCAAGAACGACATTGAACGCATGGTCCAGGAAGCTGAGCAATACAAGGCAGAGGACGACCTCCAGCGTGAGAAAGTGTCTGCTAAGAACAGTCTAGAGTCGTACGCTTTCAACATGAAATCCACGGCGGAGGATGAGAAGCTTGCTGGCAAGATCAGTGTTGGCGAAAAGCAGACGATCTTGAACAAGTGTAATGAGGTCATCAGCTGGTTAGACCAGAACCAGGTAAATACAGTTTGGTCTTTTTTCTGTCCTGATGACATGACATTTGCCTGAAAACTAGAAAAAGTGTTCTTGTTTCGCAGACTGCCGAGAAGGACGAATATGAGCATAAGCAGAAGGAGCTGGAGAAGATGTGCAACCCCGTTATCAGAAAGCTGTACCAGAGCACTGGCATGCCCGGTGGCATGCCTGGTGCTACGCCTAGTGGTGATTGCTCTGAACCAAGCATTGAGGAGGTTGATTAAAACTGAGAATGAGTCAGATTTCCAAGCTCACATTTTACAACTACGGCTGCCCCCGTCCCCATAAATAAGTTTTGTCTAGTTTTTGCTCATTTAAATGTATGCATGAATATAAAGGAAATGGCTTAATATTGTGGTGAGTGTTTTGTGTCTGGTACACGCAGCATCCTTCAGGAAAATAACATTTACACTATGTCAGAGTTAACAATATACAAACAACAATTAAAAAATGTAGCAAATGAATGTGAAGATGAAGCAAAAACAAGGTTCAGAGACATCATTTTTGACACAACAGGACATATAATTGGTTAAATGAGTGATGTTTCACATTTCTTCTTCTCTTTCTGCACCCTGACCCTGACTTATTTTTTTTTTTTTACCCTACTTTGGAGTTGAACAATCTGAGGTAAACTAAATGTGTGTTTTCACAGTTACCAGACTTTCCATAGTGTTTTTGAGCTTATCTTACTGTATGTAGCAGTTTACCAGCCTTTTGTTTTCCCCTCGGCAATAATATTGGTACTGACTGATCACATAAAAACATAGGGCAGCATGTGTAAAAGGGTAATATAATGTAATTTTGCCCTGAGAATCATCCATCCATCCCCACAACTGAGTGAAAAGAAGTGTTAAAGTGTAAAAAGAGAAAGAAAGAAAAGGTTAAACTCATAATTATCACTTGAATGTGGCTTTTTCGTACATAATATACATAAAGAATCTTATGTCACAGTCATTTTAATGTCACATGACATGAGGACGTTTTGCACTGCAACACCTGTGTTGTGTCAGAATCTGTTCCCTCGTCGAAATGTACTTCCCTTATTCAACATGTATTTATCACAGGCTCTGATTAATCATCGATTTAAATAATACTACTAATGGTAATAATAATAATAATTATCTAGTTATGACCGCTTACACGGTGTCACTGCAATGTATTCACCATGGCTGTGAGAAAACGTGTTTGTGATTAGCATGTGTGGTTTAAAGTCGGAGCTTTTACGAGGAGCACCTGAAGGCAACATGACTTAAAGACTCGCGTTCTACCGTGTTTTACCGAGCTAAATACCGGGCACCCGAACCTTGCTCACTTCTACACATTAATCAGTCGTCATTTCACGTGAACCAAGTCAAACCATAACCATAACCACTCGGCTTCCTGCCTGCTCTCGAGTCCCCCCTCCCCACATTTATGTTTACGTCTGCGTCACGTTTCCATGGCAACCGAGCTGTGCAGCGTAGACAGAGGGAAGAAGGTGAGTCTCTGAGCTTCATCACCCACTTAAATTATGGGAACGTTGTGTTAATACGACACACATACGGATATATTTTACTATACGAATCGAAGGGAC
The DNA here is from genome assembly GCF_958295425.1 of Solea solea. Classification (NCBI taxonomy): domain Eukaryota; kingdom Metazoa; phylum Chordata; class Actinopteri; order Pleuronectiformes; family Soleidae; genus Solea; species Solea solea. Next base: position 18,645,534 of record NC_081137.1, on the reverse strand, counting down.
GCACCGTTGTGTGTGTGTGTGTGTGTGTGGCGCAAACTATTATGCTTAACGACACTAGCTTCGTGTCTACCGTGGCTATACGACACAGAGAACACAGTTTCTAGTTACACACAACGCTTCTGATGCTTTCTTCTAAAATGTGGGCTCTTCTCTTGCTTTGAGGTCAGGCTGAGGTCAGCGAAGTGTCCATGCACTTCAAGAATACTGAAAGAAGATTTTAAAAGTAGTCTCCAATTCAGGTTTACTGTTGCAAACTAGGAGAAAATAAGTGACAGCTATATCTGTGTATTTCTTTAATGGATATTTATCAACACATGTTTATCTTTTTGCAAATATGAAGGCGTAACTCTATGGTTTTGTCAAGGGTCTGGAAAAAAACAAACATTATTGCAGTAAAAAAATAACTTAAGGTCAACTCCCAACCAACAGATCTGAGGGAACACATTCACAGCAGTTACAACATTATATCAATATACACTGACCCTTTGTAACTGATATTAAGTCAAATTATATTGGGATATATATTATTATTGAATTATTGCCCAGGCTTTGAGGTTTCATCTCAACATGAAATCATATCAAATCAATTCTTCTGATTAGGCCTGAAAGGTTTTGGTGATTTATCTGACAATGGCAGTTTGCGATGAGTTTGATTCGTGCACGTCATTTGATCTGGAAATGGGTCACTACGACATGGGAATTCCATCTGCCTTTGGTCTGTGCTCTCCATTCATTTCCTATGATACATTTTTTTTCATTGGTTACCATTTCTGGTCATTTCAGTGCACATTGGACATATGTACATCTGGCTGAAGAGGAAAAATGAGATGAATAAACCCGGTTAATTTGTGATGGGTGACTGCTTTGATCTTCAATGTCAGCAGGCACTAAGGAGACAATTCCACAGCTGATGTTTGACATAAAAGGAAATTGTCTATTTATATCGAACCTTTCATACATAATTCCTGATCCTCACTCACTCAGACTAATGGACGATTAAATACACAACAGCATGGATGCAAACTGCCATCAATCACCAAATAAGAAGTTTAGCCTGCTGTTCATTTTTGCAATGAAAATATGCTTTCAATATATTTACAATGTTGGGTAAACAGGTCTCCATGCATCTATGACCTAACCTAACCATGGAGGAAACACATGGACAGATAGACCCAGAGGTGAAGGATGAGCAGAGGAGACCGGTCACTCAGGCCAAGCAGTGGGAGTCCGTGGAGTCTAACACAGAGAGCTTGGCCCAGGAGCGTGCCTACCAACAGCAGCTTCCAGTGTGTGCCGACAGGGAGAAAACTGAGGTTTCCCAACAAGATGACGGCGAAGATGAAAATCAGGGTTACGACAGCCTAGAGGAGTCGTCGGACCCCTATGAGAGGAACTCCCGGCCCGTACAGACTGAATATTTGGACACACAGATGGATGAAAAAGAAAGAAGGTACGTTACTCCCTTTCAGTTTTGTCCATTACTGTAGTTCAAACACAAGATGGCCACGTTGCATGGCCAAGATGGATGCCATGTTCAAAATGGCCGGACTTCCTGTTGAGTTGAGGCCATTGTCCCGATGGACCTTTTTGGTCGTCTTGGGCTATAACATGTTCCCACCAAGTTTCATGAAATTTGGTGCAACTTAGTTTTGGCTTGCTCCATCTGCATCTATAGAGCCCTGGTGCAACAGCCAGGTCTGAGGACTATGAGAATATTGCTTTTTCGCCAGACCTGACCTCCATGCAACGTTTTTATGCACTCGAACCCCTCAACGATAATAATAATAATAATAATAATGATAATAATCGTAATATTCTGATGGAAAACAATAGCTTTTCTTTGACACTTTCATGCTCGGGCCTTAAATATAATATCAGGCTGGACAGCAGGCTACAATATTCAAACTTACCACCACGCTAGCTGTGGCTCAAAATATCCATTTGGTAATCTATCGTCTCCCTTCCTCGTGCAAATACAATAGTTGATATTTTAATTGATTTTTAACTTTCAGTGTTTGTTTTGGTCCATAAAATGTCAGAAAATGCTGGGAAATGTTGATTTGGTGTTTCCCAAACCTGGAAATGATGACATATTCAAATGTCTTGTTTTGTCCACAAACCAAAATGACTTGTTTTAATTTTCTTTCATAAATGGAGAATAGAAAAACTTATAAACACACACATATATTCTGATTATGTTGTTCTGCAGTTTGGTCAGTTGGTGGCAGTAATTGCTGTTCGCTGTCCTCGGCTGAACCCACTCTATTTCAGAGTTTATCGTCACATCAAAAACATGCATTTATTATCATTTTGTGATTAAAAAGCTCATTTCACTTTATCATAATTGCACAGATTAGTCAGGTGTGATGACAAAATAGCCGGCCGCGTTAATGGCTCTGTGTATCACATAAAATCCCGCGGTATAATACAATATAAGCTGTTCACCATAATGTCTTTCTTTCTTTCTGTGTGACAAATTAATTACAATTAAGCAGATAATAGTGCTGCTTCGATTGAATACAACAAGCAGGGCACGGCAGCAATCAAATCTTTTACTTTTAAACAGCACGCGCATGATAAAAGATAAAAAAAAAACCTTCATTCATTCACTCAACAATGAAACTGTGTCGGCCATTTAATGAGATGCAGGCGCTGATTGTGCGCCGCAGAGAGAATAGCCTAATTCAGGTGCTTTCATGGTAACAGCTTTCATTTGAGGGAAATTAGATTTTTGTTTTGTTTGGGTGGATCACAATAAGTGGTCACTCGTGGTCCATTAGCGGGGATCATTGTTGCCGTGTAGGAGATCTCCTTTTACTCCTGTGATGGAGCAGAGCAGAGCAGAGCAAGGTCTCTGTGGGGCGAGGACAACACCTCATCTGTTCCTGCGATCCCATCGACTCGCACCGCCCGTCTCCTCTCCTCCTTCAGACCCTGCCTGATAGTCATCTCCCCCGCAACACAGAATAAGGGGCATTCTCCATTTTCCCGTCATTAACCTGTACAGATTGATGCCCACCAAGAGTGCGTGTGCTTCCCCCCCCCCCAAACGACATTGTTTCAAAAATAAAATGAACGTGACATTTTCCTCACAAAGGACTCCATTACGTTGCATTGAGGCGGCGGACGCGGTCCCATTCCCATTATCATGTTCTCATAGTCCTCTCTACTGCCTCCTCAAAGCGGGTAAGCCCTTTTTTCTCACAATGCCACTGCATAGTTTACAAACCCAATGGGGCATTCCTCATTCAGGCAAAAGGTTCCTATTTAAGCAACTCCATTCTTGCCTCCGCGCTATATTCTGCACGTTTTTCTCACTCCTATTTGATAGTATAGTCTGTAAGGCCACTCTTGTGTCTCCTAATTCAGTGTGTGTCACTCAATTTCACTGGATTCTATATTGTATGCATGTGCGAGAAACAATGGGCCGCGTGGTATCATGTTTATTGCTGCGTGTGTTGTTTATAATGCATTCTCCAACTTGTTTGAGTCTGAGACATCCCTTACCCTTTTGGCCTCATCGACGTCAAGGGCCCTACACCTAAAACCCCCCACACCCCCCCACCCTCCATATCCACCCACCCACCCACATCACAGCAGGAGAATTAGGCTCCCCCTCATCCTCCCCAGTAAGCACAACAAAGAGGCTCTCTGCTATTTATTTTAATGAGATCTTTTCATCACCATCAGAAAGAGCATTTTAGCCTGCAATTTTCGGGCCATTTCATAAGCTGAAAATTGCCGTTTGTGAGCCATTCCCCTGCTAGTAGCTCTCAAATACGCTCTCATTAGTGAGCCTGGAGGTGAAAATACGAAAATTATCTGTAAATACAGGCTCGTAATCCCCCTCATCTGTTTCAATTTCAGAAGTCTGTAATAAGGCCTCGTACTTTGTTTGAGGACATCATCATTCTAATAACGGTGTAATGCCTCTTGTTCCTTTGACCTCTCTCAGTACAGGACTATGTGGCGTTCAGGTGTCTGTGACACTTCCTCTGGATGTGGAATTTTCCACAACATTAAATTAATGACGCAAAATATTATAGATACTGTACGGGCAGTTCTATTTAGGTTTTTATAGGGTTGAACGACGTGGTAAAATATTATTAGAAATGATAATTGCGTGTCCCTGTGGTCGTACCTGTTGTGCCATTAGGACATGGTGTTGTCATTAAACATCCATGTGTAGAGTTTTGGATTTGGAATGATCCAAAATCATGTTCACTCATCTTCTACTGCTTTATCCACCACATGAGGGTCACGGGGTGCGCTGGTGCCAATCCCAGCTGACCTAGGGCGAAAGGCGGGGTCACACCCTGGACAGGTCGCCAGTGCATCACAGGGCCACATAGAGACAAATAACCATTCACTCTCACACTCACACCTACGGTCAATTTAGAGTGTCCTATTTGCCCCAAATCTGCATGATTTTGGACTGTGGGAGGAAACAGAACCCAGAAGGGAAAACAAACAACAGCAATCCTCCGACAGTTATAATTCTTTCAGTTTGGTTTGTTGTAAGGCCCTACAGGTCCTGTTCTCCCACGGTTCATGAACCATCCTGACTATAACTTACTAATGCAAAACTCTGCTGTTTTTTATTTATTCTGTTGTCCGTCTTTAATCCAACAGTCAGCTGCTCACCTCCTCTGACCTGTGCCACGACCCGAACCTGAGGGCCAACCTGAAGCAAAATGGCCTCGTCTTCGAGAGGCTGCAGATTCCTGCCGGGGAAAACAATCAAGTCCCCAAAGAGGACGTTTCTGAGGCAGTGGAAATAAAAGGGGGATACAGGTATATCGTGGTTACAAGTCCGACTGATGTGGCGACGCCGCATATAGCTGCCGGCAAGTCCAGTCAACCGTATCACCTCCACCCAGAAGACGACCAGACGAGCACGTCCACGTCTTCCCACTGTGACAGCAGTGTTGCACAAGACAGCTCAGTGGAGAACAGTGGCACGTCGTACACAACGTCAGAGGAATCTCAGACAGGAGACGTCCAGGAGACGTCCGCCGAGGTTTCATCGAACAAAAAGCAACACAGGCGGGACATAGTGGACCGCAACAAAAAGACCCTGGGGCGCATTATGCCCGAACGTGGCTCCTATGTGAGGAAGCACGCGTTCAAGGAGGCGATGACAGACGACATGACGGAGGTATGTCGTTTTCTCAACCATCCACATGTGCTTTCTGTAACAACACACAGGCAAGGAGCGGACTGCAGTTACAGAAACAGACAGCAGGAGCTGCACTAGTACAGATAATACATTGTGGAGGACTCAGCTATTGTTCTGCTCAGATGGTTTAGGATTAGGTTTGACTGGGAACAAGCTACAGAAAATACGAGACGGGAATATTTCAGGTCTCTTTAAATCCCCAGTGGGAAATGTGACAGTTTGAATTTGCCTCTATCTGATCAGTGTGGTGACAGCCTCAGGGCTTTACAACTTAGAGTTTTCAGGTGAACTTATATCTATTCTGGCATCACTGAACATCTACCTTTTTTAATTTATTGATTTATTTGTGGATGAAAAAAAAGACAGAGACATAAGAGAGTTTGACTTTAAATGAGACGGGCGTGTGATATTGTGTCGTGACAGTTTTGTTAATATCAGGATAGTGTGGTATGTTGTGTTTCTGGTTGTATTCATGATTTAAAGACACAGGTGAATATTGTTACTTTAAAATTTAAAGTAACAATAGTCCTAAATTGCTTTTAGGACTATTTAAACTTTAAATGTTTGAGACCTGCAAATGGCAAAAGCTGCAGTTTGGGATATAATATAGTTGTGAATCCATCGCTAAATATTGTTGTCTGCATCAGCCTTGTGTGTGCTTATCTAGTCATATTATTGGTGGAGAATATACGTATAATCTCTGCTCGGACTCGCTCTGTGAAATTAATTTGGCTACAGAGCATAGCTGTTTTCATCTGCCCCTCTCCTCTCCTCTCCTCTCCTCTCCGCCCATATGAAAAGAGCCATGTCTGGCTATGCGGTGCATATTATGAGTTGATGTGTACGAGAACATCAGAGACGCATGGTTACCAATAGGCTCTTAGACGTCCCTGCACCTGGCACAGTGGCATAATTGGCCCGGGATGGCCCGCATTTCCCATTTGTTGGGTCACAAGACTGTTTTGCTGGCTATAATACCCCCCAACCTTGTTCACCCATCTGAGCCCCAGCCCTCTACAATGTCTCATATCATCACCATTTACATAGTCAAGAGCCGTTAGCTTTGTGCAATGGTAAACAGAGCCGGAGCCTTTCCCTCTCCTGAACCCTTGTGTTTTGTCATTTTCCTTCTGAATTTGCTTGTTAGTTTTCCATCGCTCTGTCTCCCCTAAGACGTCTTACTTAATGAGGGACACAAGGCATAAAAGACGGGGCCACCAATTTGCATGTAGCCTGTGTTTTTTTTTTCGGTTTCATTACAGGATTAATCCATGAATGGGATGTGCTACAGCGACAGTGTAACATATCAACAAAGCTAATCAGAAATAGGGGAAGAAGTAACGCTTAAACCGTATGTTAAAATAAAATGAGTTCTCTGTAATAACCGTGGCTCTGTGGTGAGTCCACTGTGTATTCCTGGATGAAATATGGCCGTGTATTTTTCACGTGTTCTGAACTGAAGATCAAAGAAATCATACATGGGGTTATGATTCAAAAATATCATATTTAGGAGTTCGGGAGAGAGAGAGAGAGAGAGATGTAAAAACCAAAAACAACATTTAAGTAATTAGCATCACGAGACATCACAATGCTCGCTCTGTCCCCCCCGCCCCCCACCCCCAACCCTCCCTTGTCTTTTGCATCTAGCAAAAGATAGCAACACTCCATGCACACATCGCATCAGTTTCACAAATCAATATGAGTCCAGACAAGCCAGTTGTTACTGAGCCCTTTTAAAATGAAATGACCCATTTGGTCTTTTGAAGGGAGCATCCATGTGAGGGCAGCTTGTTACAATTAGACGTGTTATTAAATGTACACAATTTTCTAATGCAGCAAATGTTTAGCCCGGGCCAAGTGGCAGAGTGGCCGCAGCAGTGATTGGCTTCATCGAGGCTCGGGGCCCTCCTTTGATAAAGACAGAAGTAGGAGATCAATCTTGTGCTATTGCACTCAGCCCTCAGAGTCCCTTCTCCTCTCGCGGGCCCTCACTTCAAAGCCAGGGGAACATAATGTACAATCTTTTAATAGCTTTAGACCAAAGCTCGGGGGAGCTCTCTGCCACTGTATACCCGGCCTCAGTCTAAACACCTAATCAAGATTACCTGGGCTGGCCACAATAGCAGCTAAATGCAATTCAAGATCCACAGCCCCTTTGAAGTCATCATTGCCAAAAGCAGATGTTTCCTGGGTACAGGAGGTAATACAGCTAGCCGCAATTGCCAGACTTTGTTGTGACATCGTCTCGCAGAGAGGCAATTACGGGCCCAATTTAGTAGAAAAGATATTACACAGCTTACCGTGCTCAACATGCAATACTGGCTAGATCATTTGCTGCAACTGATTGGGATTTTTATAATGGGCGACAAAAGGCAACGGCAGGGGGAATGGATAAAGTTGAGAGGTGTGTGTGTGTGTGTGTGTGTGCGAGTGTTGGCGTGTGCACGCCGGTGGACGCGCAGTAGACACTGACACCTGCTCGCGAACTTCAAACGACTGCTCTGCCCTCGTTACGGCGGCAGCCAAAACATCCCGGCGTCTCTCGGCCATTTGAAAAGAATCTCCCGTAAATGTTCAGTTAAGTACCGAAAGCGTCAACGTGACAAAAGCGCACAAGTTGTCCGTCTCCTCTCGGTACATAATAGTAGCATTTCAGCCGGTTAGACGCGGTCAAACAAAAACACATCCGCTCATTCCCGTTGACCTTCATCTATTCAACCTCATAGAAATGACTGTGGACAAGTCTTCAGTCCGTCAATAGCATTGATCCACTCAAATGGTCTTCCCGCCAGTGGGGGGAGTCCTGAAGTTAACGAAATGATTTTCATTACAGCACAAACAGGACATATTTCCATGCCACACACACAAAAATACATTAGCGCCTCAAACAGTAAATCAATGTAGTGCGACGTAGCTGAAGTACTCGGCCCTTCATAGTAATGGATGTAGGTTTCACCAGACAGGCGCAGGTCGGTTTGAGATTAAGAAGCTCTTTTTCAATTTACACAGTTTAACACAAGGCAACAAATGAGCTTGTGAAGAGTACGGATCAGCACAGAGTACAGTACAAATGTAGGTAGGCAGTAGTCTAAGCATTGCCTTATATATGAAAGTATACCACTGACTGATCCTTTGAGTGGCCAGAGCAGGCCATCCCCACCAGATGAGTATAACTCTGATGTTGTTTTCTTTGTGTTCTGCTTCAAGGTGCTTGAAACTCTCGAAGACGCCACGACGGCACAAGACCGAAAACACGGCTCTGAGTCTGAGCACAACACACCTCCGTTGCCGGTAAGACCTCTACTCACACTTGACTGTACGCCGCTTTTGGTCAATGTTTGACCTCAAATACTGATTCATTCAAACATTCTTTTTCCTTTCCTGAAAGTACAAATGTAACATTTCCCAAGATCAACATTGTTCTGGGAGACCAGGCTGTTCTTTTGTTTTGCATTATTGTGGGTGTGTTAAGTGTTCTAACAACGGCAGAGCCATTCGTTAATGGCACTGTTTTACAGAGATGATTACCGCTTTAATGAAAAACAGAACAGAGGAGTGGTTGTGAAATAAAGAGAGGATTATTGTTTTCGAGCACTCGAGCAGCCGGCGCTAAACTGCCAAGCGGGGCAGGAGTAGAGATATGCTCCCACTGGAGCGGTTTCCCGTCAAATCAGGAGCATTAGATGCATGAGACATACACTCGTGGTGCTCTCGCTTAATAATTTGTCGCGGCCATGTAAAGAAGAGCGCCGGCTCTTATGCCGGGTAAAGTGTTGCCTCTCACTCGGAGCTCATGCTTGTCTGTTGTTTTTTTTTGTTTGGTGCAATGCATAGATTACAGTTGGTGCTTTGTGTGTCGAGCAACATTTTGATACATATCTCAGCGGACATGTTGAGGTGTTGAAGGTGTAAACATCCACAGCAACAGCTTTTTATTGTAACGGTGGCTGAATGCGATTGAAGAGGTCGTTTCTGAGGCATTGAAGGTGTAGTTTGACCAAGTCCGAGGAGAGTTGCTTCACATTTGATAGATGATTTCTCACTTGGAGTTCATCCTCTTTTGGAACTGGATGTGTGGTACTTAGTCCGATTACTCTTAGTCAGACTGGAGTCGGACTCTTTGTAAGTTTATCTTAATTTGTATCAGGATTAACATACAGAAGCACGGCGCGATCCGTCTCACCTTCTACTATCTCGCCGCTCACCGTGTTTTTCTGTGGCGTAAAGGTCAACAGGAAACTGACTCAATACGCACTGGTTAGTAGAGTGCGTAGAGTCCGTAGAGTCAGACGTACACGGCCAATAAATCCATTTTCTCCTCCGCATGTGTACTCAGCAAATTGCCCAGCTTGATTAAACTGTGCATGTAAACATACCTCATACAAACCTTAGTTGGGTATGGACATATACTAATGAAACTCTACCTTTGGCTCACCTAGATAAGTGAGAGTAAGGAATACCACAGCCCGTCTGGACAGCAGCAGCAGCAGCAGCAGCAGCAGCAGCGGCCTCCTGTCATGGTCAAAGCCAAGAGAGGTTCCTTAATACCACGGTCCACTGCCGTCTCTCAGCGTAAACCTCAGAAGAAACTGCCTTTACCCACCACCATCAACGTCAACATCAGCCTTAACAACACGTCCCAACTTCTGCCACTGCTCCAGCCGACCGACCAGGACGCCATCGTCAACTTAGCGTCTCCTCACGGCGGTCCCCACTTGAGCCCCGTGTCTGAACTTTCCACAGAGTATCAGCAGAAAGCAAGCCCGGGGAAGTCCTCCCACGTGTTGCGGGAAAAGCTAAACATGGAGCGTAGCCCCGAACAATGGCACAGGTGAGCCCTCTGAACTGTATTCGAGGGATGAAATACATCATTTATCGTAGAAATTATGACTTTAATCCCCTAATCTATTATCATTGGACACATTTGTGTCGCAGTGTGTTGCAGTGGCCGTTATCCTACGTGAAAGAGGTGCAGACTGAGCAGTTTACACAGAGTCTCCCCGAGACGCCGACCACTGCCGCCTCATCGCAGAGCCGAGGCTCCTACATGGTTCTTCCACCCATAGGAAAGCAACTGACGGGCGGCGAGTCCAAGCTGTACTTCCACCAGAGTCTGAACACGGCCTACCTTATCGACAGCCACAACTCTGAGAGCTACCTGCTTCGGATGGAGAAGGAGAGGGTGTTGAGAGCGTCTTACAAGGTTGGTGTTTTTGTAAATCTGGTATAGGGCAGTTTTCTCAATAGTCATTGGGTACGAATCTCAAATCTTAAAAATGATGATCTTCAAATGACCTTGTTTTGTCCACAAACCAAAGATTATTTGTTATAGCGGGGAAATGAAACCAGATAATATTCTTATTTTAAGGCCAAGTGTGTATGAATTAGTGACGCCTAATGGTGAGACTGCAAACTGGAGGACTCCTGCATTCACCCCTCTGCTTCCTAAGCTCATTAGATAACTACTGTGGCCCTCCTATGCAAGATTGCAGAAAGTGCACATAAAGGGCTTATTCCAAAGCATATTGTTTGACATTGTTTTTGTTTCAATTATCCTTGGGGTTTTTAGTTCTTTGTGTCTGGGTTTCTGTCCCTCGTTTTCCTGTTGTATTTTCTACAAGTTTTACTGTCTTCCCTCTTGATTGTCTGCCCCGCCCCCTTATTAGTTTCACCTGGGTCTGATTTCACCTCCTGTATTTATTAGTCTCTGTGCTCAGTTTCCTGCTTCTTCTGTTCCCATGTGGTCACTGCGTCTGCTCCCTGTGTTGTGAGTTTTCTTTTCTTCTACTTTCTCTCCTTTTTATCTGATTGTGTGTCCATCCTGCATTAGTTTTTGGCATTTTTGGTTCATTAATGACTCTGCACGGTGTGAAATAAACTCCCCCCTAAACATCACACGCTGCACCTTAAGCAACTGATTAAAGCAGCATAAATGGATTGATTCTAGGTGAACAAAACGAAAAAGACGACAAAACCTCAAGCTGTCGCTTGACCATTATCATCCGAATAAGACGTGCATTGTTATCTTATTATATGGACGTTTTATCCAACAAAAGTGACACATGAATTCTTCAGTTGAGTGGCATCCCCCTTTAATCCTCGCATACAAGAGAGGTTACACAAATAAATGCCCCTTTTGAAGTCCCGAATAATCCCCTCAGCTGTGTTCATGGAGGCACTGCTTAATCCAGCAGGAGTGTTCCAGTGACAGAGGGCATACAACATGAGGTTAATTGTCTAGCTCGGCAAAGATACACTTAATCGCTGTAAGATGATGACTGCGTAAAGAACGGAGCTGCCCAGGCTCTGAAAAGCCATTTGAAGATGTGTTAGAGGCTGTGGTGATTAGACGGGACAGAGTCTTGAGGCAAAGGGGGGGTCACTAAACATGCCCCGTTTGCATTTAATGATGAGGCTGTAGCTGTTGACTGAGGCTGTGTTCACGCATGACTCGTTTCATATCGGTGATGAGTCGACTGCCGTCGATGAAAACTAAAGTTGATTGCCTGATTTAATCTAATCAAAATCATCGCTCGACAAAAACTCTTTAAGAGTCACGCTTCAACATCCTCAGGTCATGCTTCAGTGAAAGGTTTTCGGTCGTCTCCGTGGCAACTGCTCCGGCCTGTTCTTTTAGGTAGGATTTTATCATTTTTTTGAAGGGTGCATCCTTCTGTTGAGATATTGAATAGAGAGATATAGAATGGGGTTGTTTATTTAATGAATGGAATCATTGAAGTTGCTTAGTTAAGTGAAGAGGAAGATATTTCAAACTGACGCCTACTGAGAGGACGACGGGAGCGCAGGGAAAAAAGAAAGATGGTCAGAGTATCCATTTATGTTTAAGTCCAATCACCTTGAGTGCAGGGTTTGTGACCCGGTTGGACCGAGGGCCTTTCTGCATATGGTTTCCTCTTGTTTTTTTTACTCAAGGTTCTACGGTCTCCTCCCACTGTTCAAAAAACACATACAGAGGTTAATTGGACACTCTTAACTACCCGTATGTGTGGATGAGATGTCGTTTGTCTCTGTGTGGACACTGTCTTTCGCCCAATGTCAGCTGGGATTGCTAAAAAGCTAGTTTTTTTTAGACTGTTTTCAGCATAGTTTTAGAAGGATTTTTGCCTTAAAAATCACACACATGCTCACACCCTAACCCAGGGTTGTCAAACATACAGCCCCAGGGCCAGAACCGGCACAATGGAGGGTCCGATCTGGCCCGCAGGATGAATTTGTCTATCAAATCGTAATGTGGCATACTATACTTTTTTAATGTAAACTCATGGGAAACATTAGGAGATCTTGTTGTTTTCTATGTTATTATACTATTATTTACTGGTCCAAATTGAGCTGTCTTCACAACTAAATGCCTTACCCTAAACCCAGGTCTTAACCCCCAAAAAGCCCTTTAAAGATGTAAGCGCCAGCCAAATTGTCCTCACTTCCTATGGTTTATACGTTTTTTGGTCCTCAAAATACACACACACACACACACACACACACAGAAATGATACTATCGAACACAGTTTATTTTCTTTCTTTACTGCCATGCTATAATACAACGTGCATCTATATGTATGTGATCAGTGTTTTTGAGTGACCACTTTTCATACCGCACGACAAGTTAACAATTGCAATTCTGTGCAAACACAATTGTTTGGCGGATGCGAGCGAGGCTTGAAGGCATGATTAAATGCTTAGGGTTGTATTCGCGCTGGAGCCTTCGCGTCGTCCACCTGCGGTGCCCAACACTCCCCGCCCCTTGACCTGGTATCGCTCCCACCATGTTAGCCATCATGTCTGACAAGATTACAGGCTCAATTTGTAAAGCAGTCTGGCTGCAGTGGGCCCGGGCATGAAAGCAGATGAGTGTGACTTAGGGGTTTTAGGTGGGGGTGGTGGGCTTGAAAGAAAGGTACCCTGTTGTGTCCAAGGCCTGTGGTTAAAGCAAACTGCAATCCTTCTCCTGAAAAGGAGCCAGTGCAATCTGGAATGATTAGCTCCTTTTTTTTTTTTTGTCTGCAAGCAGCTTGGGCATTGTATGCGGCCACGTACACACGGTCACACACATAACAAACCAACCGCAGCACCTGGGATGTAGCGTCAAAGTCAGCTCACCGGGAAATAACCTCAGCATCATGTTATGACGCTACTGAACCATTGTCTTCCCCTTGAAAAAAATACAGTGTATGCATGTAGAAAGCGCCGCAGAGTATTAGGGCCAAACTGAAGAGTAAATATCGGAATATGCCCCTAAAAGAGATAATTTTCTCTTTTCTTCCAAACAGATTTGCACAGTCTTTTCAAAGTCCTGATGCTAAAGATAATGTGGTGCAAAAAGATGAAGTGTTTCTTTATTTGTGAGGCCCCAATCAAAATGTAACTTCACTTAAATACTCAGACTTTATTCTCATAGTATTACTAGTATTACGACTAAAAAAAGGATTCTTCAGTTGTCCCTAATACTCAATACTGTCATAATAAAGCACTTATTGGTTTTAGTAATGACACAAATGTGGTGGTTAGTGGAGCAACTGTTGTTCATGAAATGATGTCCCCAAGAAGCTCTTCATTACGACTTGCTCCAAACAAAAATCCATGAGTCTGGATAAACTTTGTGACCTTTCCTTTAAGTTAAAATGTTGTGCGATGTTTGTTTTTTTTCTAACCCTTAATAGGTAAAAAAAATATGAAATGTATTCTTTATTTACTGTTAGCCCCAAGTACATTAAGTATAAGTACGTCATTCTTACACAAAACACAAGGAATGAAAAAAATGTTTGTCAGATAAAGCAAAGGAGACTAAAACTACCTTTTCCTTCAAGTGTACATAACACAGGTGGCTGATATTTAATGCGATTGTTTTTTTTTTTTTATTAATTGCCACCATAACTACTAATTAGAGCCTTTTTGATTTGCCATCTGCATCATCATTATGAAACTTTGACCCACCGGTGACGCTTCATGAAAAGACAGATGATCGCTAAAGTCATGTGGGGCATCCGGATTATATTTCCTTTTCAAAATGAAAATCCACTCAGTTTTATTTTTGCAGATACTTCAGCGTGTACCAACGTTGTTGCTCCTCCTGAAGCGACATCACTATCATAGCTGCAAACATGAGTGTGTGTGCGCGTGTGTGCGGCTGAGCATGAAAGAAACCTCACGTAACTGTCGATGCACGTATAAGGTCACTGTGACACTTTCTGATCAGATTTTTGAATCATGTAATCCCCCCCCCCCCCCCCCGAGATCAGATATTTCTTCCTCCAGGTTTCGTCAACTTACAGACACAGTATGCCAGCAGAAGTATACATCTTCATATACTTTACCTCTTGTGTCTCCTGCCCGCCGCAATAATGGTGGCTCCACTAGGTGGCGGAAATTGGTCGTGGCGACATGGTCAAACAAGCTGGGAGGAGAGTTAAGATGTTTGTCTATCATATTGTCAGTGAGTCATTTTTATTTCTTTATATATCTATCTATCTAGGAGGCACAAGTGTGGCAGAAAGGAGACATAAACCAGCGAGACGTGCGCTCTGACTACACCAATGTTGACAACAAAGTAAGTACGCGGGGAGACTTCCACAGATGGATAATGATGTTGTCGGATGATGCACAAAGCAGACGGCTGCATCTTTGGCCCACCTCTGGGTTCTTTTAAGCCTCGACTTTTGCATTTTGTCCTGAAATAACCACATTTAGGAAAGGGTGTGGGTCTGACTTAGAAATTGACACTGCATTAGAAAAAAAAGAATGGTGCTGATCAATGTTAATGCTGAAATGAATCAATGGTAAGGGCCCTGAGAAGTGTAGAAAACACTATCACTTTACTATGGAACTGCAGGGGGTCAGACAATCAGCTCATTTGATAAGATATATGCCAGCTTTAGTGGATGCAGTGTAGTAGTAGACAGTGTTCCGTCTGCTGCTCCTTTTTTTTTTTTAAAGGGCGACATGAAAACTATAAATAAAAAGTGTTGTAGGAGGCCCAACTGAAAAAAAAACAATAACACCCTAATTTCCCATTTGAATAGACCGGGTCTACAATGATGGACTGACACAGGACAACTGTCATCGTCCCAGTGCACAACACAAAACAACAAGCGAGGAATCGATTCATTGAATAAAGTGTGTCCACTGTTGCTACAATAAGTGATGATGATATGTCCCTGTGTGTGCATGTTTAGCTGGTAGCACGTCCACTGCCATTCAGACCATCCAAGGCCTTCAAAATATTGAATTCTGCGAGCTGACAGACCATAATCTCGGTCTGGATTGGGATGTTTCTCTCACGGTAATCTTCCCCTGTGTTTCTAGGTCAAAGCTCCTGGTGAAATTTCAGGTGGACGAACACGTTTATGTGTGTTTTAAGTCGGACTACATTATTGACTGACAGCTGCCGGTGCAAAGCCTAGTTTTAGTCCAGTTCACACACACACACACACATGCAGCTCTATAAGTAATGTAGTGTAGAAAAGTTCAGGGTTGCGGCTGCGTGTGTGAAAGCAGCTTCCGCCGCGTCCACTGACCCTCTCCCAGTTGTCCGAGTTCATCAATGCGCCCATGCTTCCACAAATAGAATTAAATATACAAAGCAAATGAGAGTACCCCTAAGGAGTTAAGTGCTCGTTGTGCTTTGATATATCTTTTGTTAATCCCCAATACTAAAAAAGTGAGGCTGTTTGGCCAATTTGCACTAGATCGAGCCCCGCGCATCTCCAGACCGAGCCTATTAGTGAATGATATGTGTAAACGTTGATAGACCCCGTGAATAGCTGCCTATGTTTGGTTTTGTTTGGCCGCATGGAGAGGCTCTGCTGAGGGTAGACACAAAGAAAAGAGCCTTAAAGGAGAAATGGCTCAGTTAATTAAACCTCCATTTATAATCTGCTTCTGTCTTTCTCTCTCTCTCTCTCTGTCCCCTGTCCTCCCTCCCTCTCGCACTCTTTCATCATCATCATCATCATCGTCAGGCTGAGAAAATGAAACGACAGAAGCTGTATTCAAACGTGATCCGCAACATGAACAAAAACATAAGTAGGATTCCTTTTCTACCAGCCAAGGACCAGGAAGGCAGTGGCAGGAAGGTTCCCAGGGCGAAGGTGTGTTGTGTGTGTGTTTGTGTTTATCACTTCAGTGATAAATGGTTCCTTTAGAACAGGTTTGTGCTTGTGGCTGCTACAGAGAGAGATTTCTTTATTATTATTAGTGCATTTTCAACTTAATTGCAGATTTTGGCCATTTAACAAAAGGCTCACCTTATAAAATCAGGGCTATATTTCATCAGTAGAAAGCACTGCTTTAATTTATTAAGTAACATCCCATGTCCTTGGTCTGTACTTTGTCATATTCACCAAAGAAATCCAAGCCTGACATTGTTTTACTATGACGGAGTATTAGGGCCAAACTGAAAAGAAAAAAATGTTTAATCTTTTTCGAGAATAAAGTCGAAATATTACGAGAATAAACTCGTAACGTTATGTGAATAAAGTCGCAACGTTACAAGAATAGTCGTAACATAACGAGAATCAATTCATGATTTTAAGTAAGTTAAGTATTTCTTTATTTGTGAAGCTCCAATTAAAATGCAACTTCATGAAATGCTCCGTGTTTCTTGGCGCAGGTTGCAGCTTGAATAATAATTACGACTTTATTCTCGAAGGATTACAACTTTATTCTCATAATATTACGACTTTATTCTCGATATTTTAAAAATCATTTTTCCACAGTTTGGCCCCTAATACTCCTAATATTTCTGGATGACTTCTTCCAAAAGTACATGAACATACGCATGGCTCTTTCTTTCTTTGTCTTTTTTTTCCACTTGTAGGCCTTGGAATATGCCAAGACCATAGCCAAACCTCGTGTAAAGCCTCAACTCATCCAGAAGCAGGAGCACCAGCCTGAAGGCATCGCTCATCTCCTGCAGGGCTTAGACGTCTCCGAACTGGACAAGATGGAACTCCTTAGAAAACGGCACGAAGAAGAAAAGAAGGCGGTGGCATGCTTCAGAAAACATGCTGTCTGAGGCAAGGTGCAGTTCACACAATTTTTTCCCCCAATCACTTTAATGCAATTTGCAATTAAATGGACATTTAAAACACCTAAATTACTCTGATGCACTTGAAAGAAATTGTTAAAGGTGTGTTTTGAAAATTGGATTGGATCTGTGTCCCAATTAAAAAAACTGACTAAGTTCTGAAGAACTGATCTGCTGTGATTTGACCTTACAAAATAACACCAAAAACATGTTTGAAAAAAAAGAAAAGTAAGGGGTTGGGCAGACTGCATCCATACTTGTAACATTTATTTATATATATATATATATATATATATATATATATGTATATATATATATATATATAAGCAAATAACTACAGCAGAGAGAATCAGATTCCTGTTTACATCTTCACTCACACACTCATTGTACCTCAATGATCGTTTTTAGGTGTTCTGTATCGTCTAATCGGTTTAAATGTTTTATTTTGCCACTTCTGTCTTGTGAAATCCTCCACATGTGCACACTTAAGTGTTAAGTAATACACTAATCAACCAAATACTCAAGTTTTTTTGTTAGAAAAAGACGAGCTAAAGTGTCAAACGTATACAAATTGGTGTAGAATGTATCAGGTGAGCTTTTAGTCGCTGGTAATTGTGTTCATAAAACGACACATGCTCATAAAACTACACCTAAAAATCACCTGAACTAACCTTCTGAGATCTCTATGGGACCATAAGGACCCACCTTTTCTATATATATGCAGATGTTTTTATGTTACATTTACAGTGATTGAAGGGCGGTTTCACCCATTTTTTTTGGTCAAACACGGTAAAGAGCAGTGTAGGGCTTTATATTTTCTTTAAAGGAAGTGACTTTGACTCTTTTTTTGTCAATTTTATAGATTTTTTTTGTCAATCCCAACTTCTTCTGTTCTCAGATCCACTGTCTGATGATCAAATAACACATCCATCTCTGGAAATTGGTTAAAAACTGTATATTTTTTGGGGTGAAGTAGCCCTTTAATAATATGTGTATTAATAATAATCATAATAATAATAATAATGATAATATGTCATTGGACGTATGTAGAGGTATGTACAGGAAGTCATGTTACTGTGTGTTAGTGAAACCACACTGGGCTTCATGAAATTGTGCAATATCGCTGGCATCTGTAATGCTGCATCACTGCCGCCTTCCTTTTCTCAATTCACACTGTTCTTCAACCCATTTTCCCTTCTTCTGCTACTACTGGCTAACTAGACAATCAATCAAACAAAATTCAATTAGGGATGTCACAATACTATTTTTTCACGTCCGATACCGATATCTGAAACTCGAGTATCTGCCGATACCAATATCAGTCCGATACGGTCATTTTTACACCTTTCAAACCATGAAGCTGTGAACGACACACATTTTGCTGCAGTTTCAAGCTATTCCGAAGACGTAATTCTCCAAAATGTTTAACAAATGCTCTTTATTGAAATATAAACAGCCCCACAACCATGCCTACAATAGACAGAATGCTATTGTAGATTTTGACTGTAGTGGACCGATTCTAATATTGACATATTTATGTATATAGAGATGTAAAATACAGTAATGTTTAAAGAATGAATGTAAAGTGTCAGATGGGGTGTGTGGGCTGTGTGAGATGTGGCAGGCTCACAACAGTGACGACAGCTCTAATGTGTCAGATATGTGTCAGATTGTCTCGTCGTCGTCACATTACTGTTTGACCTGGAATCTTCTCCACTCCGTCTTTCTGTTGTCTTTTAGCCACGCTCTCTCTAAGTAGCAGCAGCTCCTCCCCGACGCACACAGCACTCTCAAGCAGCTCATTTCACTAATTGAACCCTCAGATCATTATCAAAGCACTATTTACCTTTGTGCAATATTTTAATTAGATTATAGTCTCTATTTAACCCATCATGGACTCTTTGAAGCCCAGTGTTTTTAGTGTTAAGTCCTCAGATGTGTGGTTGAACAAATGACCAAGCCCTTTTTAATTTAATGAGAATCGCTGCCCAGCCACACTGAGTCTCTTTGCATCCTTTTTTTTTTTTTTTTTACTCTGCTCTCACCTACTTTTTTTTTGCCATTGAAATCCAGTTAATTGAAGGAGTCTTTCACCGCCATACATGAAGGAGGCCAAATTAGCATCCCTTTCTGCCCATTGGAAAGCTAAGGCAGCCGTGGCTGCTTTGATGTGAGAAGTGTGCTTTCAGTGGACAGCAAGCTTCCTGAAAATGAGCTGATGGCCCTGCTATTAGGGCTCAAATGCAGATGCGTCCATGTGTTGCAAAACGCTTAATCTTTTAATTGATCACCTTCTGCATGGCCTGCTTCCCTTTCGCCTGCAGCTGCCTGTTAATCACCATCACATTTTAAAGACCAATTGGTTCTGAGAAGGCAGCAGCAGAGAGGGACAGTGCCTGTGAATCCAGGACAGGTGAAGATATACTGTGAGGAAAAACATGTAATAATAAAGATATTTTAACTGTTTGAAGTGTTTTATTCTTACTTTCAACCCCCCTGTGTCTCCAACTTTCTCCAATAATAGTAAAACCACAACACTGAGACATCTTTCCTTACCTAATATTATCCAATTTGTCTGACATCTGATGATTTAAATAAGAGGCTGCACCATAGACTCAAATTATTTTATCATTGAAATTAATAAAAGAATAGCACAGAAATGATTAAATGTTTTCTTTTAGATTCATTACATATTCATTAACAAGACAATGTTCACGTTAAAGTAATCTGCAAATAATAATCTAATGAAAATACACAGGACAGACTCTTACAGGAAAAGGGAAGTCTTTAGAATGTTCAAAATAAAATTTGCAAATGTTATAAATGAATCTATTGGCTGGAAATATTTTGTTTATCATGTTTTCATTCTTTCTACAGCTAAAATAATAAAGGACATAACAGACATTATTTGTTATTAGTCATGTGCATAAATCAAAAATAACGCTGCCTCTATAAGAACATTCAAATTGCCACGTTTTATTCACTTAAATGTGCATGTTTTTTTTGTAATATTAAAGCATTAAATAAATCCATTAATATTTGGATGTTGGGTGGGTAGAAATGATAAAACATAAGCCGTAATTTCTGTTTCTTTTATTAACAGTAAAGTCAGTTTAACACTCAAGTGTACAGGGGTTGTACAAAATAAAAAACATCTGTTGACTGTCAACATACAAACGAACACATGTATATATGAATGAATGAGAACAGACACATGACATGACATCCTCACATCCACGCTGAGTGGGCACCTGCACGTGCGTCACAACGAGCGCGCGTTTGCTTTCACATGTTAAACAAAAAACACGACATTAACTCTCTCTCTCTCTGTCTCTCTCTCTATATATATATTTAAGGTCTCCTCTAACAAGGAGGAGGATGACAAAATAATATAAAAAAGTGTTAGTGAATCATTATTTATATAGGCGTTTTATATATACACACATATATAAAGAGGAAAAAACTGATGAATGATTTGGAATGCTTTTTATAGAAGATATAAGTGCAAAGGGCGGTGGAGCATTATATATGCGTCTATATGTTATACAGCAATAAAAAGCAATTGTATAATAATAACAATAATAATAATAATAGTAATTACAGTGTGGTCTGTACAGACAAAACATTAAACGCTTACAAAGAGGTCCATATAGGGGCGATATAGTTACAAAAAAAATAGATATAGGCCCGCTTTGCATGATCGAATATTTACATGACATTATTACAGCATTATTAATGTCAGAAATGTGATCGTGTGTGTGTTTTATTTTATCTACAGTTTGTATTTACAACGCGAGCGTCGCTGCATGCCTGCGTAAAGACAAACGCGCGGCCTACTGTACTATAGTAGATGATCCGGGGAGCAAACGTCGTCCTCGATGTCCACGTCGTCGTCGTCCTCGTCGTCGTCGCCGCAGCGGTCCTCCTCCTCGTCGTCGTCGTCGTTCTCCCGCTGCAGCGCATACGAGTCCACGTCGAGGTCGAGGCCGCGCTTCTTCAGGTCCTCGCGCGCGCCCTTGTCGTTGGCGTCGCTCTCGCCGGAGTTCTCCGCCGCCGTGCGCTCCAGCTGCGGCTCCCCGGGAGCCTTGCGCTCGTCCTGCGCCTTCCGCAGCTGCTTCTTGTGCTTCATGCGCCGGTTCTGGAACCACGTCTTCACCTGGACATGAAACATAAGAATTTAAGTACATATATAACCTAGATATATAACATAATACTGTTATTACTCTTATTTTTTTATGTTTTGATACATTGGCTATTCCAATATAATATAATAAAACTAGATATATAAGATAAATATTGCACTTTTGACGCAGATGCAAATGAAAAAAACGAAAATATCCGTATTGTTATTGTATTATTATACTCATTGTGGGTTATTAGTTTAACTAAATGTCCTCTCATGTAAACGTCATAGTTGTGTGTGTACCTGTGTCTCGGACAGACTGAGCGCCGTGGCCAGCTCCACTCTCTCCGGCGTGGACAGATACCGCTGGATTTCGAACCTCTTCTCCAGACCGGACAGCTGTGAGTCGGAGAACACGGTCCTGGCCTTCCTGCGCCTGCAGTGTTTCCCCGGCAACTCCGCGTGATGCTGGAACAAGGCCGGCATCTGCATCCCTGAAAGGAAACGAAGGTTCATTGACATTTTATATTTATTCGTTTTTATTTTTTTTGGGGACACTTATAGTCTGTTTTTTTTGTTGGTGGATGTTTGGTTATTTAGTTGCCCTGGTAATTAAACATTTTATATCAGTAAATATGTTTATGCGTTCCATAAAATTTAAGCAGTATGTGGCACATGTCAAACTTCTTCTCTTTTTGTTTGTTTGTGTTTTAGCTGGTGTTTAGTTCCATGTGCTGCATAACAGACACCTGTTGTAAAAAAAAGAAAAAGCAGTTTTAATTGAATCAGGCCGCTTTAAGAATATAACTATTACTTTTAATATTTTTTATGTAGGCTATTATAATAAAATTGTAATGGGGAATTTGCATTTTAAAATGTGTATGTTTAGAAGGAAAGGAGTTAAGAAAAAAAAATACATTTAATAGGAACAAAAAATTATTATTTAACAGTAATTTTAATGCATTCTATCCATTATTTACATATGGTTATATTAATCCACATATTCCTCATTATTAAGAATTATTTTCCACGTTACACTTCTATTTCTATATCTGCTCCTCCTGACACCTGTGCGTCCCTCTGCGTCACTTCCCCCAGATGTGAACTCGCGTCTTACCAGAGGTGAAGAAGTGGTACTGATGCTCCGGCTTGTGCAGCGGGTGGTGCGGATGCGGCGCCAGGATCGGCGTGGGCATCAGCGGGTATCCGTACTCCAGGATGGGCATCCTGGCGGAGAGCGAGCTGCAGAACGGCGAGGGCATGACTTCTCGGAGCGGCTTGGGCTTGTGCAGTAAGATGTCCTCGATGAAAAACGACGTGGATCTCTGCGTGGGCGCCGCGGACGCGTAGCTCATGCTCATGATGTAAGTTTTTGTCTGTCTTTCTTACTCTTTTTCCCTATTTTTTGATGGTTGTTTTTAAACGCGCATCAGCATCAGTTGAGTTTCCCAGGCTTTAAATGCAGCCCGAGTGTGTGTGACCGCTGACATATAAATCAGTGGGAGGGTGAGACTTCCAACAAGTAGGCTTTTCATTCACAGAAACTCGCGGATTGGGGGAAATTGATTTGGGCATCGGCCAATTAGCGATGAGCATGTGAGGTGGAGGGGAGGCGGCGAAGGCCTGGTCCTGCTCTCTGATTGGCTGAGGCCCTTTGGAAACTGAGGAGGGGGGGGGGGGGAGGATCAAACAGATTACGGATAAGCAGCGCACCTGTGACCATGGCACAGTTCATCTGAGC
The DNA here is from genome assembly GCF_958295425.1 of Solea solea. NCBI lineage: Eukaryota > Metazoa > Chordata > Actinopteri > Pleuronectiformes > Soleidae > Solea > Solea solea. The sequence goes on along the minus strand of NC_081137.1, from coordinate 18,622,448 downwards.
AGCCTACTGAGAATCACAGTTGTTGCGGTGTCCTAGCAACAACGCTGATGCTTCTCGCCATGCCGAAAATTCACTATTATTACTATTATTATTATAATAATAATTATTATTGTTAGTATCGTTATTATAACATTAACTTGTAGAAATCCTTTTAGTTTGCCATGCTCTATTTGATCATGAACACATCATTGCATGTCAGTGGTGCATTCAAAGTCACTTTATCATACAGTTTCATTGAATGGATTAATAAATGAAAGCTTTATTGCAGGGGTGTCTATAGTCTGGGCAAGATGGAGCCGGATGAGAGAATAAAAGTGGGGGCAAAAACAACTTTCCGTCGTGGTTAGGGAATATGACCTTAAAAATGATGACATAATAAAGATATCCATGATGATATTTCACCGAATTTTCAAAGTCAAAGTGCTCGTTTCGATGTGGAACGACGTTTTGTTCACAATAACGACATATTTAGGATGCCGAAACAGAGAAATAAATATCAAATCCACTCAATAATAATAAAACACCAAACAAGCTCACATATGTAATTTAATGTTGCAAATTACAAAATTACAAACTAATGTCTCATTACTTTTAAAGATAATACCTTTAGTATTATATTCTGTCTGTATTCTATCACCTCACCGTGTTTAAAGGAAGATGGATGACACGTTTCTTACTTTTTTATAACAAGACATAAAGTGGTGGGCCGCATGTAATCGACTAGGGGGGCCACATGTGGCCCACGGGCCACCAGTTTGACACCTCCACTTTATTGCATTGACATGGCTTTGTCAAAAAACAAAAAACAAAACACACAATACAGAGTGTTTATTTGACCTCTCCATAATTACAGCCTATTCTTTTTTGCATTCCTCCAGACTTCACTGGGGTTTTATGTAAATGTATTATTGTGACTTCTTTTAAAAGTCATTTAATCCACTGATGACACCAAAGTTTCCCCCGCTTCCTGTCAGCAGCAGGCAGGTGCACGGCAGGAGCCCCGCGCGTGTGCCACAGGAGAGCCGGGCTGCTCCAGGTCTGACTGGCGCGCTAATTTCCTCCCAAATTGGCTGTAATTGTTGGTATTAAAATCCGGGAGAGTACAAGTGCCGCTCCTGTGCCCATTTGTGACAGAAAGCGGTGCGCGGTAATTTGTTGATACGGTGTTGTCATCACATTTCCAATCAGGCCAGTTAATGCGAAAGTGTCTTAATGTAGGCAGAATTCACGCTGCAATGCTATTAGGCAATTAGGCCGAGGGAGATGTTCGAGCGGAAGTTGTAATCCTCGGGCTGAAAGGACAGGATTTCCATCTGACCAGACGCAGCGACGACAAAATTCATTACTGGACTTCCACTTTGTTCTCCTGCATTAGATTGTAAACTATATTTTGTGAGCAGAGGCAGTGTGGCGACGACTCTCCATTTACGCAATTATTTAATGCTGCACCATCTTTTTAAAAGCTTTCATTAAATGTAACACACTGCTGCAACGCGTGTAGATTAAAAAAAAAAGAAAAGAAAGAAAAGAAGAAGAATAACTAAATTGTAGATCACAAGACACACGGAAGCGCACCAGGATAACAAGTTGCTTTCAGGGGAGGGGAGAGGGGAAATTAGAAAGTAAATGAAACAAATGGCGGTGAAATCGTCTTAAGGAGCAGTTGTTGAGGCGCGGCGATAAGCTGATTTTCCTGTGGCCATTTCATTAAGTGAAAATTTGAGCCGCTCAGGTGGTGCGTCACTTGGTTAAGTGGCGCGTTTGGATAAGAGGGTTTTTCTTTTGTAGCAGCAGCAGTGCGCCGACCTTTACGCACACATATATATATATACTGGAAAAAATACGCGTAAACCGAAGGTTTTCAATTGTACCTACATTATTTATGATGTTTCTGTGATGACTTATGATGCATCATAGATTATGTCTATACGATTGTCAGATTATTTATTTAATTTCTTCTTTCAGTAATAATCCATGTCAGTTGTAAGCAGTTGTTTCCAAATGTATTTATAGAACACATAAATAGATATATAAATAAATACATCAGTAAATACATAACTAAATAAGCAACATCTTAACAGGTCAGTGTTAAGAAAAAAATAACTTTAATTTGCTATTGGAATAATTATAGTTTACCAGTTAAACTATAGATTTTTTTTTGGATGTTCAGCTTTTGGTTGGACATATTCTTGCTGCTCATGCCTTTTTTGTTAGAAATGATCGTTCCTCTGTGGAGCTATAGTATTTAAGTTATCCAGTTTGTTTTTGTTTTTTTTCATAAAATAATTGCAATGTTTTACATAAAAATGGCTTAAATAATAAAAAAGATCTGATGGAGACTCAGCATTTGATGTGCTGCCATTATGTCATGAAGAGGCATGTGTGTGTGTGTGTGTGTGTTCAGCTGCAATTGCACTGCCTTTAAACTATACTCAGATTCTCTTGCTAGACAGAATAATCTTCTATAGGGCAAATCTACTTCCTCTTTCACTCCAACCTTTATAAATAAACACAATAATAATCCTTGTACAGTCAAGTGTACACACATGGAGTGTGTGTATATGGTAAAAATAATGACTCATGTTTCCTCCAGTCGTTTTTTTTATTAATTTAAAATCAATGAATCTTCTGATCCTTTATGTTCTACATGCAGGCAGGCAGCCTCCATGCAGCGCTCGGGATCATAATCCACTGCTTGCTCGGGGAGGATGGTCGAGAAGTGTTGTGTCTAATGTGAGTTAGTGCTCCTGGGGCATTCGTGCATCCTATAGGCACACATATAGAAGATACCTGGAAAGGAAAGAGAGGTCAGGGCTTTAGTGTCTGTCAGGAAATTTACATTAGATACAGTTTAAAATGAATTATTTAATAATCCTAAATTAAATGTTAATGACCAAACACATTGCAGAATGTACTGAAATTCAGTTTCCTAACATTCACAATTATGATGAATTGCAATTTTTGGACATAGACATGATACAGAGCTCTTCTTCTTCAGCATCTATGGAGCAGCTGCCATTATGGTCTGTTGGGAAATATTGGTGGTGCATAAAATCTATGCAGCAACATTACAGTCATATTATGTGTCTATGACACCCAATTCATAATGGAAATATTGGATGTAATCAAAGTGACACCTTGTGACATTTCTACATTAGTTTAGCCACTTGGGCAGTTTTTTCCTGATATCTTGGTTTAATGGCAAAATACAGAGCACATATAGGCAATATAGCTTAATATCACTTATTTAATGTACATGTATGAGTCGTATATGGCTATATGTATTGTTTGCAAAATACAACATACGCTCAGTTTTTCTTCTCTTCATGCCTACACATGTGTACATATATTAGTTTAGCCCATCAAATTACACAGACATAGATATAGTATTCTATCTGCTATATTATTAAACCTTTAAACTTTTAAAAAAAGTGTTTTATTCCAGTGTATTTTCAGCCTATTGCTAACACGATACAACGTACACCCGGAGTGACAAACCCTGAGATCTTTGACACTTTTGACGATAGAGAACAAGAGGAATCCTCGGCGGTTTTTGTCTCCCGTTTACCTGAAAAGAACGTGAGCACCACTGACACCCAGCCAATTATATAGGACCAGGAGAACCTCCAGTTTCCATAGCGTTTCCCATAGTAGTTAATAGTCACACCAGTGTACACGGCCATCGCTAGAAACACTAAAAAGCCTGTGAAAGGAGGGAAAAAAAAATGCAAGAATATCAGCAAAATCATGTCACTGATACTTGTAAGTGCATTGGCATTAAGAGCATCTTGAATCTCAATATTTGGAGGCTGAAATCAATTAAAAACAAATAATCCAAAGTACAAAAGTAGTGGTGGAGTTGCACTTACATGAGATGAAAAACAAAATGCCTGCAGCGAAGGTTTTGTCAAACCTGTCGAAGGACGAGTAATGAATGAAGGCCATGATGCCGATGATGATGCCGATGAAGCAGGCCAGGAGGGAGAGGATCATGAGGGCGCGGGTGGCGTCTAAGTGGGCTGTGGGCAAGGTCAGAGGTCAGTCACCGGCGGGGTCAGCAGCAAATCAACAGAGGTGAACGAGCTAACACGTCGTACCTGCTCACGGTCACCTTAACCAAATCAGTGGTGAAACACAAGGGTGGTGAATATGGACAGAGCAGATTTATAATTTTATTGAATATTAAAGGCAATGGAACGTGTGACACTGCACACCAGAACTGAATAGAGATGCATCTTAACACCTTTGCTCACCTTCCTAGACGATAAACTACATGTTTTCTTCATCACTTACTACCTATAGCTTACCAAATGTTATGTAACGCAGCTGCAGAGTTGAAAAAAACCCACTATAATGCTGCTTACACAGCTCCCAGTTCAGCATAAATATGTCGGTTAATGAGCTCTGCTGCTCTTCCAGGCATAGACTCACGTGTGTTGCAACAGGGAAGGAAAAAGCAGTTGATTATATTTGTAATGTACAGCACAACACCGTGATTAAATGCCTTCTTAAGAGGCTCAACGCTACTAACAGGCTTAGGTTTAGTTCTATGTAGGGGCCCCTTATGCTTTAGTGCCCCTAAAATTCTCTTTAAACGCCCCTGCTGAAATTGTCCCTGCAATTACTTTGACGTTGACTTTTAGTCTCCACCCACTGAGCTTCAGATCAGCTTCATCAGTGATAGGATTCCTGCCTCGGGAACAGGTCGACCCTCCGGTGATGCTATTTTAACCCTTTAACACAGAGGCCTCAAACTCGCGGCCCGTGGGCCATTTGCGGCCCGCCAATCATTTAAAAAAAACACGGCCCTCATTGTTTTATTTACAGATTCAGAGTTTTTACAGAGTTTTTTATATTAAACTATTTATTGTTCCATATCAAAATGAACACTTTTATTTTGAAATTATACAAAAATATGATCTCAAATATCTTTGTATTGTAAAAAATGTGACATTTCCCACTTCATGGCCCCCCTCCTGACGAGACTAGACACTAGACTAGAGTTTGAGACCCCTGACCCCCTTTTATGCGGCACTTGCGGCCCCCCCAGTTCATTTCATGTGGCCCGCCGCTTAATATCTAGTTATGATGACTTATTCCATGAGTTATTTTTCCAATTTCTAGATTAATTTTGCATCAAAATAAATACGTTTTTTATTCTGAACTTGAACTGTCCATAGCGAACACTTTTATTTTGAAATTCTGTGAAATATGGTTTTTCAATATCAATTTTAAGCTAATATTAAGGTGAATTTTCCTCCTGACCAGAGTAGATGCTCAGTGGCCCCCGGGTCATTTGAGTTTGAGACCCCTGCTCTTAATTGCACGTAGGTGTGAGAGTGAGAGTGGATGGTTGTTTGTCTCTATATGTGTGATACGATGGACTGGCAACCTGTCCAGGATGAACCCCGCCTTTCACCCTGTGTCAGCTGGGATTGGCACCACCACCCCGTTGACCCTCATGTGGATGATTGAGCGGTAGAAGATAAGACTTCCACCCAAATGCAGTTCTTTTTGCAAACAGTGGAGTCGCTGTGACTGATAGCTCTTCCTTTAGCCATCAACGCTACTTGGCTACACACTCACCGATGCTGTCGCTGTGCGGGAAACACTTCCCCGGCATACAGTAGCGCCACAGGCCCTGGTGCATGTAGTTGCTCGACTGCCGATACTGCATCCAGTAATCGGTTGCTGTGGAAACAATCAAGAGGATGTTCCCCACGCCTGCACAGAACAGCCCTCCACCCATGAAGCTGTACATCCTGCACCTGCAGACACACACACACACAAAGAGAACATAAGGTTGCTTAGACTCAGTGGTCAATGGATGGGCCCCCCCCCCTCTCCACACACACGCACTTCAGGGAGAGAGGGTGTAAGTGTCAGTAATTGCGTTGTAATGAACATATTATTTCCACTGGATTGGGCTGTGGGGTCACACCGGTATGTCTGTGTATGCTCCACTTTGTTCTCTGGAAGATCAGTCCCTGAAGAAGGCTTTACATACACACACACACACACACACAAGTCCAACTACTATCAAATGCAGTGATGCTTTGATACTTGATACATCTATCACTCATTGTTCCACCTGGGTGCAATATCCTGCAGCCGTCCTCGCTTCTCTCATGGAGGGTTGTCATTTATTTATTTATTTTTTGGGGTGGGAGTGGTGCGGGGTGGGGGGGATGGGGTGTGGTGGGGGAGAGAGATGATAGAAAGATATATCTTGTTATATCTGGAACCTGAATGGGATGCTCACTGAAGAGCTCTGTACTTCCACATTTCCCACCCGAGCGTCCTCTATGGCGATGCTCCAGCAGCTGTCCCAATCTAAACCAAAGCACCCTTTAAATCAATTGGATCCCCATGTAAAAGAAAAATAAATAAATAAATAAATAAATAAATAGTCTCGGAAGCACGATATCGTCTCATATGGACAATTTCAATAATAGGATTCAGAGTCAGTTTATTATGTCTCAGTGTAATCAACGTGAAAGTTAATTCACGGCGATTGTTCTGTCTTCAGTGATACAATCACGTCGTTTTAAACTCTCAATGGTTAGTTTTTTAACCGTCAAACGTCCACAGAGAAGAAAAAAATGCACGGGACAATATGCGATTTTATTTGCGATAAATAAAAAGGCACTCACGATAATCTGGACGCGGTGAATTAACGTTTTCCGCATAATTCAGAATAATGAAAATATGTCTCGTGCAAATGTCGTGTAGCTCGCCAACATGTGTCGCGACTAGTTTATTATTGAAAAAGTCACAAGGGGGAGCTATGTCTTTTCGGTCAGTCATTTCGGGACCTCATGATTTAACCCTGAGTGCTCACACGTGTGCACCCTTGGTAAATTGCAGGCGGGAATAATACACAACTCCTTATATGGACATCCTGGGCGGTGTGTGTTGAAAAAGAAAATGCATTTTTACATCTTCTTAGTGTTGTTGAGTCAAAAGAGTAGCAATAATTGTGCAAAGGTCACAAAATAGACTGTTTTTTCTTTTCTTTTTGTTCATAAAACCGAGCCAAGTGAACTTTGAAGTGTGACGTATTTCCAAATTTGACTAATTCAATCCGATTTTTCATTTCTTTTTAGTACTTTTTCCTCAGTTGTGTTTATATCGTTGTTGGATAGAAAGATTGCCTGTAGTTTGGGCTAAAAAAAATTCTTATAGCCTCTGTATGTACGTTTTAACATTGAAATGGAAAAACAACCTAAATGCTCCGTGTTCTAAGCGTTAAAATTGACAATTATTACAACAATCAAGATATTTGTAACCTAACATTGTCTCCACTGCTGTACAAAATCTGCTAATCAGTTCAAAAATACAAAAATACAAAGGAAGGAAACTTCCAGAAGAGTCACATTGAAAAAAGGTTCCATTTAAAACACTATAATGTAGACATTTTACAAGAAAACAAACTGAGACAGAATCCTGACGCAGCCCTGACTGACGGGTGCAAAGTTATCTGTGGAACTTCTCAGAGCTCAATCTCCACACAGGGAATAAAAGTGTCACAAAATGTAAGAAGAACATCATTAAAACATCCAAATATCTAAATGACCAACAGTCGACGGACAGGACAGAGTTCCTTCTTACCGTAGTTGACTCCGTCAGTGAAGACACGTGTGAAGACAGGGCTGCCGGACAAATTACAACAAGGCTGCAGTAACGCCAACACAGGCAGTTTTACAGCGAGCAAACAGCTCTAGGATTTGACAGGGTGAACACAGGGGGGAAAGGGGGCCACGACAAACACAGCGCTGAGACAATGGCCCCGGGGCCGAGCTCGGGCCAATCAGCGGCCGCCAGTTTTTGTGGTTTGGGAATCTGCTGAAAAAACAGAAAGAAGCTTGGCAAGCTGAAGGGAGACTGATGACTGTGTGCTTTTAATTGAAAGTGGAGGGCTGAACTGGATTTAGAGAGGGGGGAGCAGTGGAGGCGTGAAATGCTGATTTTTGGCTTGTTTGAAAGCAAACACTGTCACTGTGTTTCAAAAGTAAACTTATGTTCAAATGTTTTTATGTTATCCATGTGTTTCTGCACTGGGATTACATGTAGCATTGAGTGCTGTCAATCCCTTTTATATTATGATGTGAAAAAAGTACTTTAATCTGTATTGAACACAAATAGTAAAGTAGTGTAATGTAAAGCTGGATTTCACTGTTTACAGACAATGTATTCACTTTTTTTCCACCATTAACTGGACAGCAACAGCATGGTTTTATCACTTATTTTCATCTGCCAACCAGATTTCATCACTTTTGACATCTCTCATGAAGAAGTAGAATATTTTAACCTCATTTAAACACAACAACATACAGTATTTATTTACAGGGTGCTCTTCTACATGTTTACATAGGAAATATTTATTACCTGACATCGTTTTAAGGCTAAATGTCACACATTTAATGTGCTTTAATGTTAAAATAAGTGACTTTCTAAGTAGCTGTTTGCAGTGTTTCCACAAGAGCTGAAACAATTACTCGATGAATCGAACACTAAATCAACTAGTTTGATAATCGATGAATCGGTTTGAAGCTTTTTTCATGATGTTGTTTCAGCTTCTTAAACCATTTGTAGACTACGGAAAATAAGATAAGATAAAATAGTCCTTTATTAGTCCCTCAGTGGGGAAATTTACATTGTCACAGCAGCAAAGACAGTAAAGATAAAAAATAATAAATAATAATAAACATGCATTTCCAAGAAAGTACAATATAGAAAGATATTAACAAAAAGAAAGTTAAAATAGAATGTAGAATGTACATTATAGACACTTTTTCCGGAATACATACAGTATGGGCTTGATATTTACAGTATAAACAAAGATTGAACATGGGATATAATGTCTGGAAAAGTGGGAAACTAATATGAAGAGACAAAAAATGTGTTTACTCTTGGGTTCAGATCTAAATATTTAATTGTTTGTGTTAAGTTTGTTGAAGGAAAGAAGTCACAAATGTCACAACTACCCACATGGACTCAAACTGTGGTCTGGATGTCTACAATTCTGCCTTAAATCCTAACTAATACTACACTAACTTTGAAAACTGAGAGCACTCATTTGTCCATAATATGTCCTATTTTCTCGAAATGTCGAAATTGGCTTTCACAATTGGTAGCAAACGAAGGTAAACAGGACTGGTTGGATGTTTGAGGGAGCGGCTCACACCGGTGCTGCTCCCCTTCGCCGTGCTCTAACCTGATGTTTCCTTCATTTGGACCATCATCTGGCTGTGTTTGCCCCTGTGCTGTGCCTCTTTCTCATATCCTGCCTGGCCTTTTCTTTGCTGTCGACACACACAGGCACAAACCCTGAAGATGAAAGGAGAAGAGTAGCTCCATTAACTGCATTACAGCAAGTTGCTCAGACCAATTGACAACAAAATGCCCCCAGAAAAAGCATTTTCCTCCCTGAGATTTGAGTGCTGTACTTACATCTAACTTCATTTTTATAGACTACAGCCTATTTTCTTCCATCTGGAGTGTGGCAGCCAGGAGGGCATTTGATATCCTCCCATGCACCATCAAAGTGGACAATATGCCTCTGTGACAGCACAGAGCAAATCCACATTTTCTTGAATCCATCCAGCTTTTGAGAGATTAATTTTGTTATGGAAAGTCTACATTTATGCGGTATCATCGGTGGGTAAGGAGCTCATGATGCAGCACTCGGGAAGGCAGTAATGCCACACACGGGTAATTACAAAGAGTGCACGTGTCTTGGCGCGTCTGCATTGTCGTGTGGGTGAAGTCACAGAGCTTAGGCACGTGGAAAAAGAATCCTTCCCACACACGGGGCTTGTTGTCGTGCACCTGCTGCTGCTGCTGATGCTGCTGATGCTGCTGCTGCTGCGTGATGAGACTTCATGTCGTCGTGTTGTAAAGCTTTGTCTGTCGGAAGCAGTTCTCCACTCCATTTTGTAGTTACAGTATTACACACCTCACTGCCCGACTTAATATTTTGAGGAAACGCATTAAGCGTATACTTCTTAAACATAATATTAGCATAACTGTTGAGTCGTAAGAAGCTTGCAAAGCACAGGGCAACTCACGAATGGCTGCATTTTGGGGCAATTGGAATGAATTTTGAGATTCGAATCTTTAACCCTTAGAACACAGAGCATTTTGGGTGTTTTGTACAGATTAGAATGTACAATATAGAGTGTCAAAAAGAAAAGAAAAGCTGTCTAATTTTGTGACGTTTGCACAATTATTGATACTTTATATCACTACTAAACATATGTGATGTAAAATGAATCATAACTTTGACTTTGTTGTGTGATGATAAAAAAGTCAGTTATGTATCAATTGCAATTGAATTAGATTGGTGTCAATATTTTCAAACAACCCAAGCGAGCAATAAAATATCGATTTAATCATTCAAAATGATTGTATTTTATTTAAAAAAAAGCTTGTTTTTTTAAATACTACTGAGTTTTGGAGCGACAACTCAATGGACGGACAATATAATTGTCATTTTCAGTTTGTCAGATTATAAACGTTAGACACTTGCATTTATTTTGTTCCAGACGTACAACGACTCCAAGCCTGTGACTACTCCCAGCCCAAACTCAGTAGCCAATCAGCAGGCAGCTTCCTAAGGCCCGCCCACGGTCAGAATCGACAAGCGTATTTTCAAACAATTAAAATACATTCTTTTCGAATTTTTAGATCATTATTCACTTTGCTTCTTAAAAAGTCTAATTCCACAGAATCCATCCTTCAATTTCCCCCTGATTGTCTTTCTCTGAATAATTCTGTTTGCATCACCATGTCTGTGTCTCCACACGTTCAGTCCACTTTCTCCTCACATACAGAGAATCCTATCAATGAGAAGCTTCCGTTCGTCCATCGCTGAGCTAATGGCGTCAGATGACCTCTCATTATGGACAGAACCTCCAAATTACAGCAGCGACACGGCTGCTCGACAGCTATTTACGTACGTCTGTGCATGTATGAAGAGAACAGAGATGTGAAAAAGCCGCATGTGCTGTTCACCAAGACACAAGGCCAAAAAAAGAAAAAAAGAAAAAAGAAACTGTAATGGCCTCTGAAAGTTACGGACATTAGTGTGTAAAATGCTTTTAAATCTTTACGTCGCAGCCACGCTTTGCCTAAATGCCCGAATCAGCTGCTCTGAATGGAATTTTCAAGCCTTCAAATGGTTAATTTGTGCAAAAGTGCTTTCAGTGTTTGCACAGCAAATGAACGGCAGCTCTAATCATAAGAGCATGCGGATGGCTGTGCCTCTCTGCAGCCACCCATGAGACGGCCGTGTGGACGGGGGAGAAAAACCTTTCCACTTAACCACTTAAATGAATATATCAAGAAACTAATTTGCCATTTTAATTGCGTGATTTAGGGAGACGCTACTTCACTTGCCCCTCTTCCATCTTGGTTGATTTCCAATGTGAGCGCACATTAGATTGATCTATGAAAGACTGCAGAAATCACAACACTTAAGTCTTTTCATTTTCCCCCTCTAATTAAATAATTGAAATTCCTGTCAGTGTCTGCACTTAAGCCGCACACAAACATCGCCGGCATGCTGTGTAGCTGAGTGAGTCGTGAAAACAGGGGGCTCGTGTTTATCTTCCTTTTTTCTTTTTGTCTTCCAAGAGCCACAGATTCATTCCATCTGTCAAAGCCCCGAAATAGCACAGTACATCAATTTTGTTGAGATTTGCCCATCCCATTAAGTGATTGCTTGCAGAAATGGCAGGGGACATTTCTTCTGATACATTCCCTGAAACAGCGCTGGCAGACATTAAGGACACATTATTGAGTCCCATTTTCTCCCAGCCACAAGGATATCCATTAGAGTGGCACACAGCCCTAAATTTTTCCATTTTCTCCCTCACCAAGCTTGACTTTACACATTATTTCTGCCTCTGTTTTGTAATTTGCAGCCACAAATTATATCAGGGAATAGCCATCTCGCACCATGTAGCTCCTCTTCCCAGGGCTATTTGCCAAGACTTGATTTTGAAGTGTCAAAATGGGCCCATCGTTAGGACTAATCATGACTGACAGCGCGGTGTTTTAAAGTCCATACAAGTTGGTCCCACACTGGAAACTTTGTGTGCGTGTGTATGCGAGTGTATTTTGTGGCAGTGCACTAGAGTGACATGCACTAAACTAAACACAGATACATTTATTTGCGTTTTCTCCACTCTCCTAATAAAAATGGGAGTGTGAGAGAAAAGGTAACTGCATCGCAGTGGGAGCATGTGAATGAATAATGTGATCTAATCCGGTGGAAAATGCAGCCGCAAGGCCACCGATGGAGGCGGTGACTGTGCCACGAGTTTGCTTCTGTGCAGGCTGAAGATTTTATTGTCAGTGGCTGTAGGAGCCAGCATTGAGTTTGTTTAGTTTAAATGATTTTTTTGTTTATTATTTGTTACAGTGTTATTTGTTAGGTATTTAACCGTTAAAGTCATTATGATGCTGCTGTGCTGTGTTTATTTACATTCTATTACTGAGTCGGATTAAATTTGAACAGGAAACACAGTACGTAGGTGTAGGGCTTTTATTTTATTTGAAGGAAGTGACTTTGACGTCAATTTTATTTTATTTTTTTCAATCACAATGTCCTCTGTTGTTGTGGTATTGAGGCATGTATCTCAGATCCACTGTCTGATGATCAAATAACACATTTAGCTCTGGAAATTTTTTGGGTGTTGATGTTATTTAAACCTCTATTTTTTAGATATGTACTGAAAATATCCAGCAATTTCTGCCGTTACATTACTGTTAAATCTATTAAATCTTCATCATTCACAACCTGGAACATTAACGGAATATCTATCTTTATTTGTTGTTGATCCGAGAAAGGCTTATGAGGATACATGTGGATGAAACACAGAAACCTGCCTACAGCTAACCACTTTGGATGGCTTTGGAATTCAGTTTACATTTGCCACTGCAGTGGCTTCAAATTCCACTGTTGCAAACTGTAGTAATGCGGCACAATGTAGCCAGGTTTATTTCCACCACTCACCGATGCTCCGTTTTCACCAAGTGATACAGTTCAGTGCAGTATATCATGCAACTATTTGAGTTTGCTTAAAAGTAGTGAGTCCTGTTGCCACCAGGTGGTTCAGTTTGGTTCACTTTATTGCATTGTGCAATTTTTTCCTTTGGCAAATGTTGGGGAAAAAAAGGCAATAATATGACCATAGATTGTTAATGTTTCCATCACCGTCCCGTCTTAAACTGCCGTTCTTCATCCTTATATTTATGTAAAATTATGTAAAATTAAGTTTCCCTCTCAAATTTGTCTCTCTGAAAAAAATGTCTTTATTTTATTTGGATGTAAAATGTTTCTTGCTTTGAATATTATTTGCACCAGCATTTGATAGTCCTTTATTTGTCCCACAGTGGGGAAATTTACATTGTTACAGCAGCACATACAGTAAAGATAAAGATAATAAATAATAAACATGCATTACCAAAAAAGAAAATTACAACATAAAAAGATATTAACACTTAGACACTTAAATTAGTTAAAATAGAATGTAGAATGTATGTGTATATGTGTAACTATAATGATACGCTACTATTTACTGAATACTGACATCCATCCATCCAACAAGGCTGTGCTACAACAACGACAGCTACTCTTTAGACGAATAATACTGTATAATCATCATTAGGAGAAGAAGAGTATCAGTTACACTGACCTCAATGCAATGCTCACACATTCAGCGACAACTCCATCCCATTGTGCCATGATACACGACAATACCTTGGAGGAAAGAAAAAAAAGAAAGAAGAGAGAATGCATTCAAGACCAGATCCACCACCAACAAACAGGTCAAGCCTTTTCACCGTGTTGTGGAGAGCACAATCACAGAGGCATCAGAAGGCAGCTCAAAGGCCACAGGACCCCCCTGCCGCGCTGACATTCTCATCGTGCCTTGCCCATTAATTCTGTCATTGTTGCTGCCCCGGCCTCCCGGAGTCCTATCAAAGACTCAATAACCACTGCTTAACCAAAGTCCACTGCCAATTCTCCCCTCTCTTTCTGCACTCCCTCTCTCCCTCTCTCTCTCCATAAACCATGCAGCAGCATGCGGGTGTGCGCGGGAGCGACTGCCTTTCACTCCCCGACATAGCTGAGTTGAAAAGACCATTATTACCCTGTAATTGTGGGAGTCAAACCCAATTAAGCAAATCTGTATGGGGGCAGATGCCGCCTTACCTCCTCCTCCCTTCCTCCTCCTCCCCCCCTCCAACACTTCGTTTACCCTTTTCTCCCCGCTTGCTGTCACTCCACTTAGGCCGACTTGATCTCTGGTGCAGGCTGAACAAGCGGCGGCTCGGACCCCCTGGCCAGCGGGGACATGCTGCTAATTGAGTTCTTGCTGGTCATTTGCTACTTCCAAATGAGCAAGAAGAAAAACAGAGAACTGTGCGCCTCGTCTGCTGCCGAAGGCCTTGGGAAGGACAAGAAGGAGAAGGAGAAGGACAAGTGGGAAGCAAGGGCAAAAAAAGAGGCGAATGAAAGACATTTAATCCACAGGGGAAGGCGGGGAGAAAAGAAGGGCTTAGGCCTGTTCGGCTGCTCCAGCAGGGATCCACACGACGGCGAGGGACTCCCAACGCCAACAGCAAATGCTCTCATTCACACGGCGTGTTACCCCCCCGAGTCTGACACTTCCTGTCTGTGAGCAGCCCGGCTCTGAAATTAGGAAAGTAGAACTAAGGCAATGTTCACGCTCATGTGGATTACATCTGAAAACACATTTTGTTTCTTTGTGCTACTTTTTGTTCCTCTGACCCACAAAGCAGGTGTGTCGGACACGTAGTGTTTATACTGTTTCTTGTGAGAAAATTGGACTGAATTCCCATAAATTTCCCTCCCTCTTTTGGTTCACACTTTATTTACTTAATATCATATTGTATTTATTTCACTGTGAGATAACTCACCATGTCAGGGAAGACTCTTCATAAACAGTATAAAAGTATATATGTCTTTCTTTTAGTGACAATACTTTAAATGGAAGACATTGAGTCACATGTAAGGCTACATGTTTTAATATGAAATAGACAAATGCCTTCTGAAATTAAACATGTAATAAGAGAGAGTAAAAAAGAGTTTAATTCAATATTTCTATCTTTACACACCACACTGAATATATACCAAATTCTATGAACTTGAAGATTTTAGTTATACTTAATACTTTAATTACTACGTAATTCTGATTATGATCTGTTTAATCTGTTTAAAATGTCAAACGTGCTCTGTAAATAAAGTTTGTTATCGTGTTTTATATTTATCTTTTGACAGTTGCTATCGTGTGTAATGTAGTTTCACTTGTAGTTGTTATGTATATGCGTTTGTTATGTCATTTTAGCATGTAGTTCTGTTTTAGTGTCGTTTTTATGTGGGGTTGATCATGTAAAAGCCCAACTAGGGACAAGAGTAGCAAACTAGCAATAGCTATAAATTCTATTCTATTCTATGATATTGTAAATAAAGATAAATACACATGCACGTACAATATCAAAGACAAGTCTGTAATTCCCCAACAATAATAAGCTAAAGTAAAACTGGAACTAACAAAGCCTTGTTCATAAACCACTGACATTTGTAAGAATTAATAGCCGACACTGAAAAAAAGCAGAACTTTAACCCCTACAATATGACATATTCTGGCAAAACTAATTCATTCTGGACATGAAAGAAGAGGTTAGGTTTTTTTAACCCTAACCCTAACGTCACTGTCATTTCACTTCCTGTTCGCAGTGCAATCAGCGCATTGCTTGCACCTGTCGTGCCACGCCCACTCTCCTCACCTGCAGCTCGTTAGTTTCCCTACATATAAACACAGCAGATAGGCTCACTTTTCATCTTACATCCACCATGTTGTCTTGCAGTTTTTTTGCCAAGCTCGCCAACATCTACTTGATCTAACCTGTTTTGTGTCCTGACCCTAGTTTCTCGCCTGCTGTTTATCAGATTTATTTGCCTTTTTGGACTGAATCGCTGTTTTTTTTGACCCCTGACAAGTAAGTTGTGCTGAACTGAACACTGAATTGACATTTGTCATTTTGGGTTAATTTTGGGTTCTTCTCTGCCACTACACTCCACACTTCATTTCTTTGTTTGTTCCATAACATTTAGTTAACGTAGATAATAACTGGCAATGGGAGTTTGCATGTAATATGCACACGTTCTATTGTTTTTAGTGTAGTTCAACACGTGTCATTGACAAAAAGCCTCCTGTTGTAATTTCACCATAAAGCTTCCCCAGCTGATTTCTTACATAAAATGGACTCATATTGACAAGTTTTTGGAAAGGTACGAGTAATATTGTTTAATTAAAGTTGCACTAACTTGAGTTGCAGTCTGATGTCCGAAATGAGTCCAAAATGACCGTCTGGACTTTGTAGTTTTTGCTTATTTAACCATAAAAGGCCCAGAAAATGTCCTGTGAGTAAGTGCTTTTCGCCAATTTTAACTTACAATATCTCCCAGTTATTTCCAATTTACTTCATGTTAAAATAGTGTATTAACAATTTAAAATGAAGAAAAACCATGTACTGTACATGAACGTCTGATTTTGTGTGTTAAATTTGAACAGTGTAAAACATATTTAAAGTAAAAGTAGTTTGACTCTTTGTCTCAATGTCCAAAAAGAGGCAAAAAAAATGTAATATTTGGTTCCATTGTCAAATCCCTGGGAATAAGGAATAATATGTGGTGTTATACACATAGTAAAATAAATAACCAGAATAAAAGGTTATTTTGTGCAAGATTTTAAATTCATCTAATGTAATATCATATTAGGAACTTTGCACAAAATGGCTCATTTGCACAATATTATATTTGCCAATTCATTGTAATATAACATTTTATTTCACTCACATGTGTGGTTTGCTTTAACTCACATTTTTCCTTCTATGCATTTGAACGCAAGCTACAAATGTACGTCAAGTAACACACTATAGAAAATATGTACCCAAGTGGAGGACCAGGGCCGCCAAACAGACCCAGCAATCAATCAGTCAATCTTCTCCGTCTATTCAACAGGTATTGAACTAATTACACAGCGAGAGTGGTTACAATGTGAGAAAAACAATGATTCATATTGAGCAGTTACTGCAGCCACTTAAGCCCTGTCCTGCACTCATACGAAGCCGCTGAACAAGCGGGACATTGTCCGGGGGTTCGGTCCCAGTGGGTATCACACCAAATAAGAGCACTCATCCAGTTGATTTGAATGTGTGTGATGTCACGCCTCCTTTCAGCGGGCGCTTCTTTGGCTTCAGAAAGAGCAGGTCATCATGGGTCAGCAGACGCACACACACACGCTAACAGGCTGCGTATGTGCGCGTCGCTGTGTGGTTGTTCACTGGGCGGGTTTGTTGTTTTATGAGTTCCAGCAGGGTCTTTTGGGGGGTTAAGATATACAGGCCCAATCCTGGACCTCATGTGGTTCTGCACAACCCCAGTTCCCCCCCACAGTACGCAGACACTCTAAAACCTGGGAGTTCTCCTCCCCGACTGTGACACGGCTTAATCCCCTTTAACCCCTACAAGTCTAACTATTTGTCCTCCTATAACAATAATAATCATAGTAATAATAACAGCTGATGATCAAATACATTATTTAATTGTTGAGTCAAGTGGGACCGAGCAGTAAAATACTAGCATAATAACTCCAAATTTTTCCCTTTGTCTTACCTTAAATGAAGTACCTTCTTACAAAACATATTATGAACTACCTGAAACTTCTTGTTCCTAAATTTAACGTTTACAGATCCCAGTGGATCTACAAAGGCACAACACATTTAGTCGCAGGTATCTGGAACCAAAAAAATATAGTATTAGTCCTAAAAAATTCATCCTGTGGGCCGATATTGGACTCTGGTGGGCCTGTTCTGGCCCTTGGGCTATATATTTGACACCACTGGCCTAACCCTAAACTTAATCCAACCACAATTTAAATCTGTAAACTGTAACAGTTCCACAGAAATGAGGTTTTGCCTCATTAGGGCCAGGTTCTGGTTTCGGAAGAGGATTTGGGCCACATTTCTTTTTGGAAACAAAATGAAAAAAACTTTTTTTTAAATTTTTTATCAGAATTCTGAATTTGATCTCATAATTCATGCTGTTTTATTTGCCCTAATACTCTTCCCTAAGATTCTGACTTTAATCTCACAATTCTGAGAAAAAAAAATCAGACTCTGATCATAATCTCACAATTCTGAGAAAAAAAAGTCAGATTCTGATCATAATCTCACAATTCTGAGGAAAAAAAAGACAGATTCTGACTTTAATCTCACAATTCTGAGGAAAACAAAGTCAGATTCTGATTATAATCTCACAATTCTGAGAAAAAAAGTCAGATTCTGATTATAATCTCACAATTCTGAGAAAAAAAAGTCAGATTCTGAATATAATCTCACAATTCTGAGGAAAATAATGACAGATTCTGACTTTAATCTCAGAAATCAGGCTGTTTTACAAAACAAAATTTACATTTGGCCCTAAACTTGTCACATCCAAAAGTGATTACTTTTAAAAGACTCCAATGTTTTAAATTCTCAATTAACCTCATGTTTTGCGAACTGTTTACCTCTGACATGGTCGCGTTGTCGTGTTTGTAACATCAAACCCGACATAATCTGGACATGTCACAGATTTAATCAGTCGCATGCATCAGGAAATATCTAATCTCTTGTCAATAGATCAATAAATCATTGACCACCTGCACATTATGCGGCAGGGCTTCACTCACGGCAGCCCGACCTCACGTCTTCAGACATATTAATCACTGCACTCAGTAATTGTCAGCGTGGTTTCCATGTGTAAACAGCCAATTAATATAATATCCCCTCAGATGTCTTGATGCTGTTGCCACCTCCGTCAATCAGGGCTAATGGCAGCGAGGGAACAAATGCAGCACTTGCAGAGACAATTAAAGAGGCCAACAGTCAGTAATTAAGCAGTTCATAAGGCAACCTCATTAATTATCCCCTTCACTGGCTGCTGCATTCTCCGGACATCCTGATTACATGCTTATTGTCTGTGAATCCTATGACGGGAAATGTTCCTCGCCGCACTTCCTAATGGACTCTAAAGGAGGAGTCGTTTACAAATGGCTTTATTAGGCAGAGTGCCCGCGTGGACCTTTAAAATGTTACTTGAAAATGCAATTTCACCTGCCGTTTATAGGAGGCTTTCATGCACTTAAGAAGAGGTCATACTAACAGCAATATAATTAGAAGTCCGCCTTTTACGGAGTCGGTCTGATTTGAAAAGCGTTACACACCTTTTCTCCTCCATTCAGCATTAATCAGTCACTTTCAGGGGAGATTGCCAGGCTTGTGAAAGACAAAATGTCATTCTGGCTGGCCGCTGCATGAGGCTCCTTCTGGGAGTGGATTTGTTAGACGTATGTATGGGGAGAGTTGAAAAGCTTTGTGGCGTGTGTTAACCTACTGTAGGTGAGGGCAGACTTTTGATTTTCCTGTACTGGGGAGAACTGAGGGGGTCAAGCAGCACTTAAAAATCACAGGTGTCACTTCAGAACAAATGTGAAAGAAACTTGATTTATACAGAAAATCACCTGCCTATAAAAAAAAGAATTAATTTCCGAGCTTGAAAGCATATCCAGAGAGAAAGCGAGGG
The DNA here is from genome assembly GCF_958295425.1 of Solea solea. Taxonomy (NCBI): domain Eukaryota; kingdom Metazoa; phylum Chordata; class Actinopteri; order Pleuronectiformes; family Soleidae; genus Solea; species Solea solea. The sequence goes on along the minus strand of NC_081137.1, from coordinate 18,602,785 downwards.
AGGGAAACGCTGTTCTTTGTCCCCCCCCTTTTTTTTTTTTTCTCTGAAAATTCATGCACATGTATGGAGAGAGAAATCCATAATCGCGATTTGCGACGCTAAAACAATCACCCACAAGCCCGCGACAAAGCCAACACAAACTATTAGCACATTTCTCGTGCTATCAAAGAACCTCTTAAACGCAAGCAAATGCTGAAATCTACCAAACCTCCTCAAAGCACCGGCCCGGCTCACGTCGAGCCTGTCAGCAGGACTCCAAATGCAGATAAGGGAGAAATGGAAAATGGAGGCCAAATTGACCCTCTCACAGCGTGTTAAGTCCGTTTGTATGGGCACCTGGAGTGGCTGTCCCCCTCCCATCAATAAAATAATTTAAGAACACATTATACTCCTTTAAAAGGGCCCATTTGTCAGACCAGGTGATTCTTAAAAGACCCTGCGGATTAGAGACGCCCTGCGTCAGGTACTTTTAATTCAGCCACAATCGATATGACTTAGGCGACTGTTGTGTTGGGAGTGAATATTAAAAAAGGGTATTGCGGTTAAAATGTCTCTTGTGCATGAAGTCAATAAAAAAGGTTGGGGGGGGGGGGGGGGGGTCGACGGAGGTAGAAGCCATATACTATACAAACTACTGTTCTACATGTACATTTTCTTGGATACCGAGATAATAATGCTGAAAATGTAGTATGAATAGTGTTTGCCATTGTACGATGAGATACTGTCACTGTGATCTAAACTAGGAAAACTAGTCTTCAGATAAAAAAAGAGTCAGAGTCTTTTAGCATGTTTGACCAATGTCATGCGTGTCGGTGTTAACGCAGCTTTCTTGTTCACAGCTGATGGTTAAGCTGTTAACTTCAGGCCCTAAATTGTCACACTTTAAAAATGAGTCAGCAGCTTTTCAAACTACTTTTTTTTATAACGGGGATTCATAAATGTCAGTGTACAGTGTAGACCAGTAGTTCTCAAACTCTTTATACCAAGTACCACCTGAGAAAATACTGAGCTCTCAAAGTAGTGGTGTACAGCATGTACAGCATACAGCTTCTTTAGAGTGTTTTTCTACAGAAGAGGATTAAGGGACACATATGTATGTTTGTTTTTCTGCAGAAACTAAATGAAAAAAGCTGAAATTATGAGGGAAAAAAAGTCAGATTCTATCTTTTATCTCAGACTGTTTTAAGACTGTTATCTGTTTTATTTTCTATTGTACGTACTCCAGTCATAATTCCTCAACTCCACTCTGATCACATACCCTGGTATATACAGTAGAACAGTATTTCTGATTTTCCTCCAGGTACCACGAGAGGAAGCTTGCGTACCACTAATGGTACACGTATCATAGTTTGAGAACCATGGGTGTAGACAGCAGAGCTGATTTTTTTTCTTTTTGCCTTCTTACATGAGTAGTATGAATGTATCTTCAGTTAGCCCAGAATAATGATGAACTGATGAGCTGGAAACTCATCGACTTGCATCGCTTTCACATATTATGTCAGTTGAATGTGTCTCTCCATGGCTTTTAAAAGACAGGACCCTGAAAGTTAAAAGCAGCAGCTGTTTTCACTCCATGAATAACAATAATAAATAACTGTTAATATGTTGTTTTATTCTCAAATGATGCTCCATGCACACGCTGATAATTGGATCTCAAACGCGTCTGATATTTTGTTGTTGTCGGATCCTGGAGCACAACAACAACAACAACAACAACAACAACAGCAGCAACAACATCATCGTTTTGCCGTCTGCATGGAAGTGAGCACATTTGTTATCCACACCGCTGCCTCTCTGCCTCGGAGCTGTCGTTTTCTGTCTGTTTGTCAGAGAGTGGAGGTTCATAGCAGCTGAGTGAGCCAGTGATTTGGCATCTTAGTGAGTGTGTTGGGGCTAATCAGACAGAGGGGCCGCTGTAATGGACAGAATCTGGGCAGAATCACAGCTAGACCTGACGCAGTAGGGAGCGGGTAATACAACTAATTTCTCCACTGTCTCAGCCGCCGCACAGACGGAAATGGGGTCAACAAAGGTGCAGGCGGCCTCAAATGAACAGCTGTTGCCTTTCTCAGTGTCGAGCTGCAAAAAGAGGAGAGTGTGAGTGCAGCACAGCTCGTGGCCCCCCCGTCTGCTTTTTGTGTAAATGCAGAAGAATGTATGTACAAATTAAGGCCAGGACCTGTGCATATTACTTTCATTCTTCATCTCTGAAGCCTGCCCCGTCAGTAATTGTATACTGTGGGAACACTCAGTGCAGGTGTGTGATGAAATGTGCATAGGGTTACCGATAGATTCCTTTATTGGCTGAGGTTTGTGCATTTGTGATGGAGAAACAATTGCCTATTATAAGGACACCTCTCATAGGGAAACAAAGTGTTTAGCGTGTGCATTGGAAAGGCAGCGGGTAGCCGTATGAAGTGTGGCTCTTTGTGATAAGATGCCGTGTATGTATAAATGCAGATATTAAGGTCCAATTGCCGGACGCTCGGAGATGTTGTCGTCTCCATTCTCTGTGATTGGACATGCACAATTCTAATCACAAAGGAGAGACGCGCGACACCGCATTTCATCGAAAGCCCGGCAGCTCTGCGTGTCGTACTCGACAGATGAGCTCACAAATATGGACCTCACTCCTTGGAAAAACTACGGTCCTGAGTCGGTCAGACTTTCATTGTGCTGGGTGCGATGCTGTTAATAGTACTCACGACAAGATAGCAGCAGACCGTAATTCAAGACCGGGTCGAGACGACAACAACATCAAAAGTTCCATGTTATGTCTGCCACACAACTTCAGACCGAGAGTTGGAAGATTTGTTATGGTGTTATTAGGACATTGTGGTGTTTAACAAATACATACCGAAATTCATTTACAATGATTTTAACCATGCTGAAGCACAAATACGGTTAGCCTTTTAAAAGGTTTCCTGATAATGTAGTGACATCCATTTCCTGATCTTCAGTTATTATATTATATCCACTACATTAGTGTGTTTGATCATATTCTCAACACATTTAGAAATACATTTAATCACATTTCACATCAAACAACTCGTTCTGAAATGGGTTGCAAACACTTAAATATGCCAGAGGTGGAGTTATTATTCCGTATTCTTGTTATTATCAGTAATTAAACCCTTTACTTTACGCAAGAGTGGGTCCTTTTCCAAGGAGTCCACCATTGTTTTGCACATTTCATCATGTTTTAAAGCTATTTGCAGTCCACTGTGGTTTCTCAAATATACTTCTAAATATTTTTTTGTACATGTGCATTTTATGGCCATTATCAATTGAAAAGTTTGATTATTGTCCCCTTTGCTTTCCCTTTCTTTATTTTACCTACATACATAAGGCAGCAGGATCCTATAGACTCCTACATACTGGTCCTTTAATCTTTTAACACAGAGTGTATCGCAGGTGACATGTTTGCACAAGCGCACTTCGCATTACCGTAATTCAGTGTTTGTGCGATCTATTATTACGGTAATTTCCCTTGTGCTGTTGCAGGAAGCCAGCAAATCATCGTCTTTGTCACTAGAGACGAGAGACTTGGAAAAAACACCTGTACATGTGTTTCAATTTCTTGGCCTGTTTTTGGACATTAAGACAAAGACTATTTAAAATATGTTTTATATTTTTCAAATTACATATTTAACATGCAAAATGTGGTGTTCATGTACAACTACAGTGGGGTTTTTTTCATTTTAAATTTTTATTTACTATTTTATTACTAAAATAGTATTTATTACTATTTTAACATGGATATTGAAAGTTATTCTGGAAAAATGGGCAACAGCACTTATTCACGGGATAATTTTCTGGCCCTTTTTATCATTAAAATAAGCACAAAAAAAAGGTCCAGACGGACATTTTGAGGGTTAGGTGTTAAAGGGTTAAAGTAAAGATTCTACATAATGAAATACTCCTGCGTTAATGACATTGTGAATTTCCGAAACAATATTATTTGATTAAAATCCTCCTCACGTACTGATAGCCGTCAATTAATAGAATCCTGTGTCTTGCGATACTGTATTAAACACAATCAATTAGTTCCGACTTAATGGATTTCAAGGGGCGGAGCGTTCATTTCAAATGCTTTGGTTGCAGTGTGGCCTAAATAGCTACGTAGTTTAATTTATAATCATATTTAATGAGCATGTTGTTTTTCATTTACAATATTGAAGCTTGTAAATGGTAAATAAGTGTAATCCGATAAAAAGTGAATAATCTATAGTCAAGTAAACCTCTTGAGCGATTGTACTTGGTTACTTTTCACCTCTGCTGCCAGGTTCCACATTACTGTGATCAAATGAATCACTGACCAGTGAATCCTACAGCAGCCCGAAAACAACACGTCATCGCGATGCCTATATCTTTTCAGTCCAGAGGGGAACAATAACATTCACTCAAGACAAGGACAATAAGTTGTGTTTTTCTGTGTCTACAGCAGCGTGTGTGTGTGATGCCTGAAAATGGGAGAGGTGGAGGCAGCGAGTGGACAGATGGCAGCTGCTCGAGCAGTTATGATGAAAACACCACTGAGAGTGTTTGGGTGGCTGGCAGATAAGGAGCTGTTGGAGAGCTTTGAATCACTGGAAACGATGTGCTGCTGCCCAAACAACAAAACACTGCAGCCCCAGTGCTGATCCTGGCCCAGATACAAGAAATCTCCTTTCATAAATCACGAGTGGGCGATTACAAGTGCAAAAAAAGTTATATATACAGTATATATGTACAGTATGTATACAGTGTATGTATATATATATATATATATATATATATATATATATCCTTTTCAAAATCAATATGTTTTCAGTAATTCAGTTATTCAGTCTGTGTGATATTTAGACTATTTGAGCCACCTCACCTACAGGTTTATTCACAAAAATCATATCTCCCTACAACGTCACGGCATTCTTGAATCACGTTTCATTACAAACATGATCGTCTGACATATCACCAAAAGTGACACAGTTCAGGATTAATGTAACGAGATGTCCGCCAAACAGCAGACCAGCTTGAGACCAGATCAAGACCAAAATGTTAAAGGTTTTCTTGTGGATCGTCACAATGTCACGGGGGACAAAACCCAAACCAAAGCACATTTTACTGTGAATTATTCATTGCACAAAGAGCAACACACATTATGTAGGGTGGATTGCGACAACAAAGTGCGGCCATTGTCACTGTCATTCACGGGCGATATTGTAGTTTTGTTGTAAAACATGTTTCTGTTTTTTTTTTTGGGGTTATATTTTAGTGACCCACTCCACAGATGTACAATTTGACTACCTTCATGGGAGCCCAACCTCTTTTTTATGGATGCTCAGCACCCATTGGCTCCCATGTAATTTGGTGCCAATCCCAGCTGACATTACATGACATAAGGCGATAGGTGGGGCACACCCTCCTGAACAGATTGCCAGTCCATCATAGGACCACGTATAGAGACAAACAACCATTCACACTCACACCTACGGTCCAATTTGCCTAATCCCCAAATCTGCATGTTTTTGGACTGTGGGAGGAAAGTGAAGAACCCGGAGAAAACCCACACACACACGTGGAGAACATGCAAACTCCATGCAGAAAGAGAGAGCTTTCTTCTGACCATGTGGGAATATAATTATTTTGGGAGACTATAAGCATGTCTGTAATTAGTCCTCAACATGCTCCTTCTGCCCTATGTGATCCTCAAACAAATAAGCAAGAAACGAATTAATTGAGAGCATTTAACCTGGAAACACATCAGGCCCCACAACTCTAACAGACAGCTCAGCCAGAGAGAAATAGTGGGAGGAAACAAAGGAGAGAGAGGGTGAAATGCACATGCCATCTACGGCTGAGATGCATTAAACCTTCCCCATCAGGAGTAGTAATGGATTAAAGGCCGCTGTGGCTCTGCAGTTTGCCAGTCAATATTCTTTCGCTCTCCTCCAGCCTAACCCCCACCGCACCAGCCAGCCCCCCCCATCACCCTCCCCCCCGACCCCCGACTTCCTCCCTCCCCTGCTGGAAGAAGTTGATTTAACATCAATTGCCATCTTGGCTGGCGCCATTAATGCACGCCCACAAAAGGATGACACATCGCATTATCACCTCACTCCCTTTCAAATTAATGCTGAGCGATGCCTTGGCGCAGCTTGTGACTGGTTAACACTATCAGCTATTTGTGGGGATTGTTCCCTAATACACAGCGCCTAAAGATTTCATCAGGCATTTGATGACGGAAATAAACCACTGCCCACAGGGAAATTGGACTGATTAATGGAATTATGCGTTGGAGGGGAGTCGATACAGGCTGCAGACTCTTACATGGGGATGAGCAGAGCTGTCTGTCATTGGCCAGACTGGAGTGTCTCATGGCCGGAGCACACTCACCCCGAGCAGGGCCTGGGTTACGTGTGTTCAGCCAAACGTGTGCCTGCTAACTGCTCTCACTCTTAATGTCCACGGCCATAAGGATAAAGAGATTTAATGTTCTTCGTCTCCCTGAAAAAAGCACTATAAATCTTATCATGTGGGGTAGCAGCCGCGCTGAAAGGCCACTTCTTCTGCTTTTGTGCTCTTATTCTAAGACAGTTTGGCACTCTCACGTAGTCAGGCCCCCCTCAGCATTGTTAAGTGCTCTCTTAGTTTGCCTTAATGCACCTTTTACACTGCAACTGAAACTGTAGATGACCCCCTTCCTGCTACCAAAACCCCAGCCTGCCTCTGCCTCACATCACAAGCTGTTTGCGCATTAATTGTTAGTTTTTTTTGCCTTTTGAGGAGAACATGGACAGGTTTGTCTGGCCCGTCACCCCAATATCAGAAGGAAAAAACTAAAGAAATATTATAATGGGATGCCAATTCTTTCTGAACACAAGTCTGTGCCTTAAATACTTAAATAATCTCAAGTATCCAAAAAGAATCAAACAGCAACATGTTTGTGGTTCAGGTTAAGGCAACTCATTTCTTTTCACGGCGATTGACTGAAGGCAGTCAGTGCACCGCTTCCCTTTGCCGAAAGAACAATTAGTCATTTTAATTCCTCTCGTCTTCTCTCTGCTGAGGCCAAAATAACAAATGCAATCAATTAGATTACATTCTTTTGTTTAACAGCACATATTAATGGCTGTGAAAATGACAGCAAAGTAATTATCAACTGTTTAGTTTTAGGAATCGAGCAATTTCCAGAGAACTAATGACAACCTGACTGAATGTGACATCTGACATCGTGTTACATGCTGTATTATGGGGTTGGATTTAAATAGCACGCTACATTCAGAAACATTCAGTTTTTGTGGAGAGCAAATTCTATAAAGATTAGAAGTAATATAATGTAAAATGTTTAGGGCTGTAATTTGTTATTCGTTAGTTATATGAAAGAATGTTTTCAAAATTGCACAAAAAAATCATCCCAAAATTATACAAAAGAGCAGTTTTCACTGGAAAAATAAGATACACTATTTTTTTTTTATTAAAATATAACCTACAGAGGTCTCTGCAAAACTGCACATCATTATTTTGTCAACAGCATATAACTAGTGAGTCATCCATAGCCCAGATCACTGAACAAAAACATTATTACTGTATGACAGAGGTCCTAATTATGAGAGAAGAGGTCAGTTCAGCACATAGTATATAATACTGCATAAAAGCCCAGCCTAAAATGGAAATGTCCATGTTGATACGAAGTCGTCAATGATGGTGAGACGGGGAATGACAGAGACTCCATTTATACCTTTCAAACACTGCAACAAAAACAGGAATTACTGTGGCTATGGCTGTGGCCGCTGCAAAGCTTTAACAGCAGCGCCCTCTAGTGTGTCATCAGTGAAGTCAACATTTACTGAGAATTTAATTTACCACCTTGTGTGTGCTGAGGTTATGAAGAAGTTGAGGAAAAGCCTCAAGGATGACTAAAGGGAGTGGGACCCGTGATTGTGGGGTTTAAGATGATTGCCATCTTCTCCAAGCAGAAGACAATTTGTCCTTCAAAAGTGTACTGAGCACAGCAGCCATTTTGGGGAAAAATAATCAAATTAATGATGGTCAAGTTCCATTTAGCTTTCTCACTTTTCAGGATGTATGATTTCTTACTGTCACACTGTCCTGACTTATAGTAAAACAAGGGATGGCTCTTGATCCAGTGGAATAAATTGTTAAAACATGAAAAACAACTATGTCAATAAAGTAAGCCAAGCCGTTAACTAAAAAAAAGTTGATTCTTAACATGTAAAAGTGCTGAATCCAAGAGCACGAGATTAAAAAAAAAAAAAAAAAAAGTTAACAAGGCACAAATGGAAAAACAGCACGCAAGAAAAAATCAGATAATATTAATGTAGATGAGCTGCAGGTGAGGAGAGTGATTGATTGAGACAAACAAATCAGAGAATACACAAAATAGTGATTTCGATAATTATAATGTATGCCACAAGTTGTGAGAGAGGTCACATAACTCCAAATTTGGCCACCAGAAATTAGCTAAAAATGACCTATGAAGACATAAATGTCTTGTTTGATGGTTTGACAAATTCAACGTTATTGTCGGTAAAAGTGCAGATACATCATTTCCCTTCTTATTCTAAACTTCCCACGGACTGTATGGTGGCAGTGATGCAGCAGAGAGGCAGTCTCTGCAGGGACGTGTCATTAAAAATGTATACACTATAAATTGTAAAGGCAGGTATCGCAAGATACCTTTGGTGACAAATTCAATGTTATTCATTACTCGGCTGTCTAGGTGTCGGGTTTTATTCAGTCCATGATGTTTCTTCAATGCGGGGGGAGAAGTGAAAATGTCACTTAACATTGTTGTAGGTTGTAAAGAAAATTGACATTGTTGTGTGATAAAGGATAGACCCCGAGAAAAATGTAGTACTGAAACACCTAAGATTAAAAAGAGGGCTTCACTGTCCTGGTACCTTTTTTTTTTTTTATTTTTTTTTTTTATAAAAGTGTCATCAGTCATCAGCCTTTATCATGAATTCAATACATTCACTGATTTCCATTTTGTTTACACAATACCACCATTTTAACCCCTAAAATAGTGTTATTAGTATTGTATTAAGTTTTATTTAGAAAAAAACACTATAGTTATACATGAACACCAGATTTTGCATGTTAAATTTAAAATTTTGAACAGTATGAAACATATTTAAAATAACTTTGTCTCGATGTGGAAAAACAGGCCAAAAAATGGAAACTATGTACAGGTGTTTTTCCAACTCTCTCCTCTCTGGTGACAAAGACTCTGATTTGCCGGCTTCTTGCAACAGTGCAAGCAAATTTACCATAATAACCACACATTGGCTTTGACGTGCAACTTCTCAGCTTTCAGAAACAGTTGGAACTTTTTCCAATAGCACAGACCGTCACGTATGGTCATGCAATGTGCGTCTACATATACTACATATTAATATTATATGATCCTAATATAGCAACACTGACTTTTTGAATTGTTATCATGGATATATCATTTAGTGTCATATTTCAAAAAATAAACTTAACTGGTCCATACTCCTCTAATCCTTTTTGTTTAGAAAAACTTCACCGTATTTTGCTCATAGATTATTTATATATATTTATATTTATGCAGAGGAAAACAAAATAGAACTGTATATGCCAAACAAAGGAAGTTAAGCCATCACTGTGTTGAATAGAGATATCATTTTCAAGCCAGAACCTCAGAAAATAGCAAAAAAAACATCCTTTGGTTTTGATTTTAAGTCTATTTATGCTGAAACGCTTAATGCACAAGCTCATCTTGTGCATAAAACACGTCCCAGTCTTGGAAACGTGAACCCATGACCAGTGTCTGTTTATTTAGCAAACGTATCTTGGTCAGACAGAGTTGTTGCTTTACGAATCTACAAAGGCAAATGCATAAAATCACAGAGGAAGAAAAAAAAAAAACAATTTGGGATCCGGTTTAAAAGCAGAAGGATGAGATATACAGGTGCAAGACCTCTCCTGCAAATCCTCTTAGTCAAGGCTTCTCTCTGCAAAGATCTACTTTGCTGCAGATCCGGCTGAAACTGCAGTCTAATACTCCATGTCTGGAATTAAGCAGACCTTTCACCCGTTAACCCTTAACTATCAACCAACACCCACTCTAATTAAACTCCAACATGTTGACAGACCCGGTCCCGGAAGAGTTTGGGAGGATGAACATCATTTCATTCTCCTAATGTGAAACAATTGCTAAAAACCCCTTCGAGGAGAGCAGAGCGTGGCATTATGGGAGTCCTTGGCAGCCTCTCTGTGACTGAAGGGGGAATAAAGTGAGTACAAGTTAATCACTTCATATTTCTTCCTCCAGGTTTCATCTGCTGCCCCTGTGATGACGAGCAGCTGGCAGTCACAAGCGCAGACCTGATCGTGATGGGAGCCAAACAGACTTAGCTTCTGGCTCGAGATGATTTAGGGAAACAAACAAACTGCAACCCTGAATCCCTGCAGACACTGTTTTTGAGCTCCTGGTGGTTTGTTCCTGAAATACATTTAATAAATCCATTTTCCACTGGCAAGTTGATAATGAGATTAGATACAGACTGAGGCTGTGTGGAAAGTGGGCCGAGGAGAGCAGCAGGCGGAGTCGGAGGCTGCAGCGATGGTGGAGGATGATGCAAATCAGGTGAGGAGGAGGCAGATATAAACCGAAAAGTTAACATATTCTTCTTTGGGTCAATGAAAAGTGAAGTAATTTGCTATTAAACAGATAAAGTTTTTTTTTGGACACTGCTACTCCTCTGCCAAGAACCAGCATCAGGCAGGAAAAACTGATTTCAGCCACTTATATCAAAGGCTCACTGAATAAATTCCTTGCATAAAAAAACAGGGTTTAGATGACACACACATCATTCTATCTTTCTCTCAATCCAAGTGTTTTGGACAAGTGGTGAGTGCTTTATTTAAGTTAATGCGTATAGAATTAATAAGACGTTATACAGTTAAGAGTGATATGGTGTTTCCACCAGTTTGACTGTTTTTAAATCAAACCTCAAAACGCACTTTTATTCCTTGGCTTTTGGCTCGGCATGAGAGTTGCCTATTTTAATCCTTTTTTCTTTTCCTATTGGACTTAACGCTTTTATTATTTTAATCTTCTGTTGGTTTTAAGTTGGTCTTAGTGTTTTCTTATGTTGTTTTATGTCTAACTGTACAGCACTTTGGTCAAACTGTTGTTTTTAAATGTGCTTTATAAATAAATTTGGATTTGGACTCGACTCGGCACGGCATGGTTATGTTGCGTTTCCACCAGCATAGCACCTGGTACCTGGTACTTTTTTTTATATATAATATATAATATATATAATATCAGAGAGACCCATGTCTGAGTAATACGGAATATCTGATGTGCTCAATTTCACATTACTGATTAATCCACGTTAATTTAACATCAGAAAACATCTAAATAGAGGATAACCATGTTCATTGTCAGGAATACAGTGTCTTCCTTCTGACACATTTTTATTGACCTCTGTTGGTCATCAGTGGAAACAACATCAGCAGCTCTCCAGTATGTCTCCTGGTAAAAGGCTTGTGCACTTGTGTGTATCAAGGTCATGACAACTCACAACAATTATCATTTCCTGCACGTCGTCTTTCCTGGTCACCTCACCCAGACTGTGTCACTTAAACAACAGAGTGTCAGGTCGCCGTGTTAATAGATGGACACGGCGGGGCATCACAAGAAAGTCCTCAGAGTACCCGTGGTATTTGCCGCTTATTGAACCACAATACAGAAAACACAAAATGGCCTTTTCATCAAGTCTGCCGTGGCTGCACCGTTTCACCGAGAGCAGTTTTAGAGATAATTTCACATCTGTGACACTGCAAACAAAAGAAACCATAGAGAAAAGAGAGCAATATCCTTTTGCACTATTGAGCCTTAACTGAGAGCGACTGATCCACTGAATAAACTGCGTAACACACACCAGTGTTGAGATGGCAGCACTTCAGCTGTTCATGCTTCAAATAATCAACTCACATATTAAGTTTGTATAGTTTGGTTTACTCATCCAGCTGCTGAAAGATGTTTACAGAGGGGCCACAATAGACTTTCTTAGAGCTTCTTTTAGGCCACACGGTTGGTCTAGTGGTTAGCACTCTTGCCTTTGCAGCAGGAAGACTCGGGTTCACAACCTGGTTGGAACAAGGGCTTTTCTGCATGGAATTTACATGTTCTCCCTATGGGTTTGCAGATGCAGATTTGGGGAGTGGGTTGGAATTGGACACTTTGTTTTTCTATATGTGGCACTGTGATGGACAGGCGATCTTGGTGGCGAGATTGGCACAGTGTATGAGTTGCTTTTGTGGCATACAGCAGAACCAGAGTCCACTTAAGGACAGTAGAGAGAACTTGGATCATCCTGTGTCGGTTGTGAGGATTTTGACACCTGCAGTGATGTTCATGTCCCTTTTCTCACTCTTGAGATGTATTAGTCCAGGATGTGGAAACACTAATGAGGTACAGGGTTGTCCAGAGCCAGGTGATGATGGTATCAGTGTGTGGACCGATTTCATCTGACCATCATCTCCACAGTCCTGAGCCTGTTCAGGTCCAGTTTGCACTGACTGACCGAGGACCAGCCGAGGACCCAGCCGTATATGTACTGTATGTCATCCCATATTCAGACCCTCCTTCAAAAGAGGTATTGTGTGGCCTTATTTTTTTTTTACATCATTTCTCCTCTGCTTTCACTTTGTGTGTCACTATGTGTCATTTAGCTCAAGTATGTTCACCATCAAGGTCATAGTTAAAGCTGCAGTAGCCAGGATTGCTTGAGGAATTGTCCATTGCAGCGTTTCATCCACAGGAAGTTAAATACTTATCAGATTGATACTAGTGTTATGGGATTGATGCTTAGTTTGTGGTTTCTCTTCTTCAGTATGTTACAGCTCCTGTTTCATCAAAGGTCGTAGCCTGGTGAAACAGACTCCTCACATTCATGCTTTTGTTCCTCCTAATCCTCCCTTCCCTTCTGCTCTGGTTGCTGTGTGTTGTTGTTGTTGTTGTTGTTGTTGTTGTGCTGTCACATGACTCAGCAGTACAGAGCGCCAGGAGCATGAGCATTGATGGCAGAGAGAAAGAGGAACGTCGTGTGAAGTTATTTTACGGCTACTTATTGCAAACTGCGATGTGTGTCGGAAAGATATTCACTGCACTGGCAATGCATTCATTCTCACAGTTAATTGTGTGAACTTTTTTTTTGTTAAAGCCAGAAAAGTAGTGCTGGGAGATTTTGTATTTTATTATATCGTTTCTGAACTAAACCTCTGGCTCAGAGAGAGATGTAAGTTAAATGTTCTCCTCTTCACTAACACTGTTACTAACATCCATCCATCCATCTTCTTCCGCTTCATCCTCCACATGAGGTCCATCCATCCATCATCCATCATCAAGATCAGGTCGCGGGGTAGCAGTTCTAGCAGAGGGCCAGAGACTTCCCTTTCCCTGGCCACATCTTTCAAATCCCAGGCGTTCCCAGGCCTGCGAGGAGATACAGTATAATCTCTGCATTTAGTCCTTGTTCTGCCCCGAGGTCTCCTCCCCAGTTGGACATGCCGGGATCACCTCCCCAGGGTGGCATACTTACCAGGTGCCTGGACCACTGGCTCCTTTCCATGCAAAGGCCCTCCTGGATGACTGAGCTTTTCACTCTATCTCCAAAGGACACACCAGCCAAACTCAATAATGTGTTTGCCTAAAAAACATTTAATTATTAATTTAATTATTAATTTAATTTTTTAATTTTTATTTAAATATCTGGCTTTTAACATGCACATGATTGCTAAATAAACAGTTAAAAGGAAAAAAGCAGTATTGAAAACGCAGTCATCACTGTTGAAGCCATTATGTAATTCTTTTGTTAAACCACCAGAGGGGGGCATTCGGTTTGAAAGGGCATGGGTATAGGTCATTCATTATTCTCAAGGGTTATGGAGGAGGCAGGAATATAGTTTTCCTAACTTCAATGTATGGTCCTTTTACCATTAAAAAAACAAAACAAAAAACAACGTTGTATAAAAGAAAATAATGTGGATCTGAAATGTACCTGTGCCCAGGATGTAAATCAATGAATTATATCCAAACAGACCTTAGGATTGGACATTGATAACTTATTTGGTCCTGAACACACGCCAAAGGAGCTAAAATGTACCGTTTTTTTAACGGTAGAAGAACCGCACATTCATATTGATGATTATTTACACGTCCATTTGCCTACACGGCATCTAACTCCTGAAGACGTTTAATGACGCACACACTGTATTGACGCTGATCTACTCACTGTGTGTTTACTTGGCATTGGATCAATACCAGATTCTGTAGAATGTGCACACCAATGCCTTCCACCTGCTGTGCATGGACACATACAAGACACAAAACATTTATAATCCGACTGCTTTTTAGACTTACTGAACCAATAGGAGTGCCCTCTATCTGTGATTGGTTAGATTCTCCTGTCACGGGCAAAGAACTCTCAGATCACATGATTTACATGGTTGTTATGGACTTATTGATCACAAAGGGCAGCGTATTAACTCACATTACTTTGTTCTGGTGGAGACAGCACACCTCACTGAGTTTATGAGCCTTGTAACACTGTGAAGTAGTCCTTGACATCCAGAATGACTGATGATTCGTCATCTAAATATCTTCCATATGTTTGCTTAATAGTCTTCCGCATTTGTTTTGTGCTTCTCTCATTCTCACTAACATCGTATTCTCTAGTCATTATCCTCCAGGTGGTCATTAATGTTTCATCTAGTCATTTCATCTCGCCCCTCTTTATCGTAATATTGGCTGGAGGTTTGAAAGAAGGGAACTACAGGATGGCAAGGGAATAAATATTTCAAAATAATATTTCAAAATCTGCTAAAAACCAGAGGCAGTTGATTTATTCAGAGCAGTAGGACGCTCACAGAAATCTCCGACTAACTCTGTGAGGAGCATTGATCGGAAACAGCAGGGTCGCACATGAATAACGATATGCTGACAGAAAAGGGAAAACACACGATCAAGTCAGAAATATTTTTCTTTATAGATGTTTTCCCTGTTTCTGCTTTTTTTTTTTCCCTTCATGTCATGTTTTCCCCCAACTTATACCAACACATACTGCTGTTCACAGCCAGAATATGCAAACAAACACGACTCCAGTCTCAGTTTAAAGGATTTCGCCACTGAGTTTCCACCGGGAATCAGCATCATATGGTACAAAGCCTCTGTCTCATATGATCACTTTGCGCTGTCTCCTTTCATTTGATATACTGTTTACTATTTCCACCCTTTCCCCGAGTCATTATTCAAGGTAATGCTTGCTTCACAGCCCCCATTAACTCCAAGCTGCTCCTAAAATGCATGAAAAATACCCATGAGTGACTTTTGCTAAATGTATGCGTGGCTATTTTCCCCCCCATCACAATCACACAGTGCTGCTGCAGCAGTTAAATACCTTTCATATTAAATCTGAACAGGAGAGGTGGCGGCACGGTATAGCCGCAGTCCACACATCAGCTGACACCAAATGACAAAACCCCATTTCAAGCTCAAATATTGATTCAGCAGCCAGAGTAAACCCATCATCTCTGGTTGCGCAAGCACATCTGACAATTTACAAACATGCATGACATGTACATTACAAACAAATCAGTGGCTCATTAGTCAAAGAAAGAAAAAGAAAGGAAAGGAGAAAACACATGGATGGTGGGGAGAGTGGCTTCATTTTCTGCCAGACAGAACAGGCACAGGTGTCTCTAATCCCATACTCTGTCCTCTCATCTGTTGACGGATGTCATTTACTGTGATGAATTCCTTTCCAAGCAGTTATGCCACGACGAGGCAGCAGAGGGTGCACAACTCAAACGTTTGAGAAAGACTCTGCTTCATACCAGTGCTGTATGTGTGACTGCTCACTGCCCAAGCTCACTCAAGTGCAGGGGAAAGACTCTCAGTGTAATGTGATCGACATCAAACGTTTACCCTCATTCAATGAATTTATGCTTTTGACTTGATCTGTTTAGCGTGAAGTTATTCAACTTTAACCCTTAGTGCTCACACGGCACAGTTCAGTGCCGCAGGTGCACGCATGGTATATTGCAGTGGGAATAATACACAACTCCGTATATGGACATCCTGTGGATGTATGTGTTTATAGGTCACATATTCAGGCTTTAAAAAATGTGTGTGGGGGGGGGGGTTTCGTCTTCTTATGTGTTGTTGAGTCAAAGTTCGCATTTTTAGTATTGATTTAAAGTAGCAATAATTGTGCAGAAGTTTTCTTTTCTTTTTTATTCATAAAAATGAGCCAAGCGAACATTGAACTGTGACATATTTCTGAATTTCTTTAATTTAAACATTTTTTTACTACTGTAAAATACTTTTTTTGCTCGGGTGTGTCTATATAGTTGGTAAAAATGAAAACACAATTTCATCAGATTGCATAGGTTGTGTTGGGGGGAAAAAAAAAAGGATATGAGACACACTTCCTATAGCCTCGGTATATACTGTTCATTTTAACATATTAATGGGAAAAAGCAGCCAAAAATGCTCTGTGTTCTAAAGGTTAAATCTTACGTAATCCGTCAATTAAAGCAAATTATGCAACGATATTGTTAAAGTGTTGTGAAGTGACTTATTGAGTCACAAGGAAAACAGATTTTAGCCACTTATAACAAAAGACTCTGGCACCATCATAGGTCGACACTATTTTAAGACTATATCTGCCATTTTATCGCAGCATCAGACCGCCTTATCAGACTGGAAACTGAAGTCTGTGTCTGTAAGCTGCTCAATCATGAGTGCAAAAGGAAATCAATGTTTTCAGCTGATGGAGTTACTGCTGCCTCTTTTGGTAAAGTCACTCGGGTCAATCCAAATGCATGCTTTCAAACACAAAAGTCACAAAATATGTTTTTAATGAGGCAACAGTGGAATCAACGATGCCTGTGTGTGTGCCATAGTGTCATGAGCTTTGGTGCGGAGGAGTAAGTGGTTTACAACGTGACACAGGGTTCAGTTTCCATTTCATAAAAGGCTTCCTAACACCGCGAAATAACGGCAAACATATTCCACGATAGTAAAGTGAGTTTTGTTGAGTGGCTTAAATGTGTTTTCACTTTTCAGTGATGCCTTTTTCTGCCTGTCTGCATTGAGTTCTTAGCCAAGGGGAACAGAATATGAGACAGCTTTGCTTCAGAAACCTTTTAACTGAATGTTTAAGAAAGGATTTTATTAGGTCTCAACCGCTGACCTTCGACCATCAAAGTCTAATCAGTTCCTCCCACAGTGAGTCTTTGTGCCAAATATGAAAGGATTCCCTCGAGACATTATGACCCTGCCTGTTGCCAGCACGGACGCATTAACAAAAACCTGCTCAGAGCTTCACTTCACTTCCTCAGACCTGCGAGAAAAACACATTAATACACACACAGCAAGCCCTGACTTGTTATGCTAATAAAGTGCAAAAGACCAGCATTTTTTATTGCTCTCAGAAAAACTAAAACAAACAAAAAATCATATCCACTTCTTCCAGACATGGAGAGAAGGTTAAATGAAGCATCTCATTAGGCCTTTAAACGCGTTTCAAATATTACAAGACAACAACCCTGGCAGCTCTTTCAGCGGATGAGAGGCCTTGAGTGAGGAAAAACGAGTAGAAAGAAATGTTCCTCATGTTAACAGAGAGGTTGTAGCCTGTTCTTCTCTCTCAGTGCCACACCTTGTTGCATGAGAATGGATTCATCAATAATGGAAGAAGACAAATGAAGGCAACCATGGAGAGAGGAGAAAGACCATCTCCCTGTAAAGCATGTGTGGGCATGAATACACACATCACGTACAGTGTGTGTGTGTGTGGGGGGGGGGGGGGTGATTGCCTTTTATAGCAAAGCAATGCTAATGACAGAAGACCTTCTGTGGATTAAAGGTTATTTATATTGCTCTTGACAACCGCTGAATTTGTAAATAGTTGAAAGTGCCTCATGTTTCTTTCATGTGCCGAACGTAAGACTGTTGCCTACACTAAGAATACACTCGTGTCCTCATACATAATATGGTTTGACCTGTTGCCACTGCACGCCGACTCGGGAAGATGATGGATGGATGGATCCATAATTTGAGGTTAGTGTCTTGCAAACCCCAGCGGTGGACTGGCGACCTGTCCGGGGTGCACCTCGCCTTTTGCCATATGTCAGCTGGGGTTGGACGTGTGGAGGATAAAGCGCTAGATGATGAATGAATGAATGAATGAATGAATGAATGGATGTCTTGCAACCCCTCCGGGATCATATGTTGCCACGGGAAAACTGTGAGCTCACTTTTTCTGAATCAAAATTACAGTTTTGTGACAAGTTCTTCCAGTTTTTAATATCACATTTCAGCATGTTCACTGGTTTATTAACTCTGTTCTCATTTCAGATTCTGTCTTGATATATGGCAATCACCTCACCTGGCTTCACTGATCCCCCCCCCTGTGGCTCATTCTCCCTAATTAAGCAGCAGTATATACAGTATGCACTGTACCTGCTCTCTGTCTAGTGTGTTTTGCTTTGTATTCCAGTGTTCCTAGGATTCTTTGCCTCGATCATTAGAGACTGTATTCACAGTATCCTGAATTCTACCAACTTAATGGTTTTTGCCTGCTTCTGTGTTGGGTATAAATGCGGTTAGCGGTTTGGGGACAAAAAATCAAAAGGGAAAAAAATCCACTCCATAAAAACTTGGTCCCATTCATCTCCTCCATCAAATACGGCATCGATTGAATGAGGAAAAATTGTGAAATTCAAACTTTAGACCATGAAGACCTGGGGTGTCAAACATGTGGCCTGCCAGAGGGTCCACTCCGGGCCACAGGAGGAAGATTTTCACATTCTGATTAGATCATAACACTATATTTTTCAGTTCCAGATACCTGTGACTAAATCTTTTATGCTGTAAGTTGTAATTCACATGTGTAAATGGTAAACTTAGGCATAATATTGTTGAAATTGCACTCAAGAAATGTTTTGGTCATAATACGTTTTGTACAAAGATACTTCATTAAATTTAAACCAAAGGGACTTTTGGAGTTCATTTGGATGCTATTATGTTAGTGGTACGGCCCACTTGAGATCAAATTGCACTGTATGTGGCACCCCAGTGAACCTTATGTATGCATGTCTCAGGACAACAGGAAAAAAAAAAAGTGTGAATACATTCAAACTCCACTATTGGAATTGTTGTAGCTGGGCATCACAGGTGTAGCAGTTCAGATGCTTAGATATAACTGAGCTCACGTATTGTACATCTGCTCGCCCTCCTCACCTCTGCTGCCTTATACATCAGTGACTGCGCTGTCCTGTCCTGCCAGCTGCCTGTCAGACCATGGGTGTGTGGATAATGGCACCATGGAGGTCTCATTGCCAGTAGTGATAAGCTCACGTAGGGGGGAGAGACTGAAGGCAGGAGATCAATACATGTCCAAAAGTGGTGTGCTGGCTTTACCTCTGCACAAACTCATTTGCTCATCCTCCACCAGAAGCTAGATTTGATTACATTAGCAGCAGAGTTAAGGCTGTAGTGTGTAACTCAGAGGTCTCAAACCCGCAGCCCGTGGGCCGCGTGTGGACACCCAATCTATTTCACTCAGCCCACCATTGAATATCAAGTTTTAATGAAAACTGGCCTTCGACCTGCTCACCGTTAAGTGTTTGATAATGATCCTCCACGTGTGGCTTCGTCAGCAGGATGTTTGTGAGAATCAGGACGGCCCACGTCTTGGTGCTGTGACACATTTTGACGACATCTGGGTGACAAATGCACATTTGGAGGATCCAGGGCAGTTTGTGCACTCGCAGGCATGATTCTACTGCCCTATCATTGGCTTATCAGAATCAGCCAATCAGAGTAGAGCAGGTCATGCCCGCTCTCATATGGATGTGGCTTATTACACAGACACAGGGAGGCAGAGAATGGCAGGTGGAGTGAAGCTTAACACACAGCAAGCAAACGTGAAAGGAAACAACAGTGTGTTCACCTGCAGTAAATGCTTCTCAAATTTAAACATGAACAAACGTTGGCCCTTAAATCCAAGCCAAGCCAAAAATATCACTGTATATCCCAACACATGGCTGCTCATCTCATGCTGCTGTGACTGTTTAACCTGCAGCAGGTAACAGAGCAGCTGCAATGTGATACAGAGACACAGGCTTTGAGCTGCTAGAGAAAAAAACACTCCTTCTGGTTCTTCTACAAGTAAGATAACGTTGTTGTAAGTTTGTGTAAAAGTAAATAAAAATATAAACCTACAATGACCCTCGCACTACAGTTACACATATTCTTTAATATGTATTTTGTTATACAAACAAACAATTCATTACAGTTTTAATTACAGCTGTCCACACATTCAGGTTTTATAATATTGCTTGTTTTCAGACAAAAACATCCATTCCATCGTTTGTGTTCATATTGTATTATTTTATCGGCCAAAGTTACAGAGGTTCATTGAATGCACCACAGGTCAGACAGCACTATGGTTTCCGATTTAAAGAAGGTCCTTAAACGCCTCATTAAGAGATCGCACCGGTAGAGTTTGCCAGACACGCACCTGCGGCTAATTGCTAAATTTAGAGCCGAAATCTTCGAATTCTTTGATGTGGAACTGATAAACTTTTATTCACAGTAAGAATGTGATGAGCGCCGTCTGCCGAGAAGACGATTAATCACAGACGGAACTCCGAACACTGTAACCCTGATAATGGAGCATCCAGGTGAGTTAGCTGTTTAGCATTATATCAATACTCCTTTCAAGAGTTGTTGACCTAGCTATAAGGGTGGCCATTTCTTTAGCACCAAACAAGGAGGACACACACTACTGCACCACAATACAATTTTGTCCATGACAACATGGTATGACAATACAGTCGTTCTGAGATATTCTTCGCAAGGCTATTTAATTAATGCTATATCATGATGTATGTTGAACAGAACAGGAAAAAACAGTATTTCTTCACAGTTTTTGTATTTGTTCACAACAAAGCATTCGTTTCAAAAACTGAAAACTTAAATCCAAGAAAAATAGCCTGCAATGTTATTGTGTTAATAGCCATAAACTGGCAAAATAACAGACTATTTCTGGACTTAATATTGGGGAAAACAAATAGTGTTCGAACTATGCTTCTCTTGAATCTTTTCAGTCGGTGCAAAATGAATGTAACCAATAAATAAAGCTGCATCATATCAAGTAAATGCAAAGTTGAATGTCTGTATGCAATATTTCTGCCCTTTCCTGGCAGCATTCAGGAGTTTTTGTTATTGCCAAGGAACGCATGCTACTTGTACAAACTTCAGGGTTCGAGCCAGAATTTTATTTTAGTGTAAAGGCGAGTGCAGGGGGTCGGTGCAGAGTGTTTTGACCATTCTGAGAAAATTTGACCATTCTAAGGGTACTCAAAGGTTCTTTATACACCATATATTCTTGATGGATAATTTTCATGCCTTTTTTGTATCTTGGCAGTGTGTGACCTTCACAGTGGACATGCCGTAACTGCGCTGGTGAATTTGACATCTTTCAAGAGTGGCAAGTGTCTAATTAACTCTTAAGTTTGTTTCCTTTACTTCAATGGACGATACATTTATTCTAAGATATTCGTGGCAAGGCTATTTAATTTATGCTATATCATGATGTATGTGTAACAGAACAGGAAAAAAGTATTTCTTCACAGTGTTTGTATTTGTTCACCACATAGCATTCGTTTCAAAAACTGAGATCCAAGAAAAATAGCCTGCAAAGTTATTGCGTTCATAGCCATAAAATGACAAAAAAACAACTATTTCTTGACTTAAAATGGGGGGAAAAAAATAGTGCTCGAACTATGCTTCTCTTGAATCTTTTCAGTCGGTGCAAAATGAATGTAAATAAATGTAATAAATAAAGCTGCTTTTCCTGGCAGCAAGTGGGGGGTCGGTGCAGAGCGTTTGAAAATTTGGCCATTCTAAGGGTACCCAAAGGTTCTTTTTACACCATATATCCTTGATGGTTAATTTTCATACCTTTTTTTTTATCTTGGCAGTGTGTGACCTTCACAGAGGACGTGCCGGAACTGGGCTGGTGAATTTGAATTTGACTTCTTTCAAGAGTGGCAAGTGTCTAATTAACTCTTAAGTTTGTTTGTTTCTTCTACCTCAATGAAAGTAATGCAATTTAGTGGGGGGGGGGGGGGGAAACGGCGAAGCAATTAACACATTTATGTTGAGAACGCGGCAAAGCATGCTTCTAAAGTTGTCGGTGAAATTGATACACTTCAGCAAGCGGCAGTCCAGGCGTGTGTGTCGGCCATTTGATTTTCTAGTCTTGAAGTGTGAAGTGGAAAAGTTCCTAGTACAGTTCGAAAGTTCTCGGCTTCACTTTAGCATAGTCATCCACTTTCCATATGTCCAATATCACCAGCACCATTTAATGAGAACATAAATGGTTTCATCAAGAAAAACCAATAATGGATTTCTTTCTGTGGCACTTTAGCAAACTCATTAACTCCCAACAGATACAACTGATCAGCTCTTCCTCTCATCATCATCATCATCATCATCATCATCATCTGTCAACCTGTAAACAAAAGCCCTTATTCTCATTACAACACATTTTCCCATTTTATTGACTTAATTCGGGAATGCGTCTCTCTGCTGCTGCATGGACACGTCGTCTAATTCATGGTGAACCCAAAGGTAAAGGGAGTTTTGAATCTTTAATCGTCAGACACAGTTGTCTGTGCAACCAAGCCGTTGGGCGAATCAGCTGCTGATGAGTCGTGCAGTAATCCGTGGATCCTCGCCTCTGGACCCACCGTCCTTTTCAGAGACCTTTTCAGAAGCCTCCAGAATGTTCTCGTTTAACAGACTGCAACCTTTTTACTCCAAGGAGTTTGTGGGTTCACTGAAATAAACGAGTCCCGACACTCGAGAGACACAACTGTCTCTGCAGTTTGCAGCTCCAGCACTCAAGATCTTTTTTGTACTCCCTAATCTGTTAAGTATTTTAATTTTGAACCAGACCGTACAGTGATTTAAATGATTGATTTTGTAAACATTTTATTAAAACTAAGATATATGAATTGTTAGTCATGTTTTTTTATAATGCAATTAGGGATGTACGTTTATTTATTTAGCTTTTATCTGCTGTGACATGAGTAAGCATAATATTATGTTACTTTCACTGCAGACGAGACTGTGTAGACCTCTGCAGTTAGATGCAGGAAAAATGTCTATATATCGGAATCAGTTATCGACCCAAGTACTTCCGAATCCTGATATATCGGCAAAAATTCCAATATCTTGCATCCCTATATCCAATACTAATCCATTAAAGGTCAGTTGTGTCTCCATTGTGAGGGATTATTGGCAGTAACTGAATATACAACCCAAGGATGTTTGTAAAAGTGTATAGGTTTCAGATTTTTAAAACCTTGTATCATGTAAAACATTGAACAGCATCTTGCAATTTGTGGGGTAAGCTTTCTATGATAACAGTGAAAGCCTTTGACCATCTAGATCCGAAGTACAAACCAACAACGAAGGATGAAACGGCAGAGAGAGAGAGAGAGAGAGAGAGAGAGAGGGGAGAGAGTGTTTTGGAATGCAAAGGCCACCATAGTTTTGGGACAGGCTTGGGAACGGATGGGGTGTGCAGTAGCGTAATGGTAATGGCGAGGGAGCAGTGGTTGGTTAAGGTGAAAATTGGCCATAAAGGGGAACATTGTTCTTTTTAAACCATATATTTATGAATTTTATACCTTTTTGTATTTTGGCAGTGTGTAACCTTCACAAAGGATGTGGCGGAACTGCGCTGGTGAATTCGACATCTTTCAAAGAGCGGCATGTGGTGAGTGTCCAATCAACTCCTAAGTTTGTTTCTTTTACCTTTTTTATGTGTGTTCTGCTTGCTCGTGGGGGAAATGGTGGTCCCTGATTTTCCAGCCCACACACGCCATTGAATTCTGGCCATCCCGATACCTTCCCAGATCTGGTATTATTACACAAGTAAATACAGGAAATACCTATGCACTAGCTAGAACCCTGCACTCTGCAGTCTCACCAATTGATATCACTAATTCTTACAGTCTGGAACTTCAAAGCACACAAGTCATAATAAATAGGGTTCCCCTTAACCACCTTTGCTGCTTTATTCTTGACAAAAAGACCTGGCACACCATCTCCTGTATAACATTTTTACTGCTACGTAGATGATGATGATGACGGGTGCTGTCAGAAGATTAGAGAATCAAACAGCCTATATGGTAATTCAAGTCTTTCTGTAAAAGCTGATCTGTCAGTGAGTTGAGTAGTTGAGATACTTGTAAAGGAAATAGCCTTGTATTGTGAAAGCTATTATGGATCTTGGAAGTTGGCTCAGTTACATCAGTCTCTCAGTCCCAGCACTCTTTCTTGAATCTCAACCACACTTCAATCAGGAGCCAAAACTCCACAACTCCAGAGGTCTCTGCTTTCAGTGTCATGTGTTTTGACAAAGGTAACGGACTGTCGTACCTTGTTAAATTATGGTGCAGGCCAAAAATAGACAGGTAACCTTGGAAACTGTCAAATTATAGTGTACATGATGCCATACTGATGTTAGGCAGTTACATTTCGCATACATGTAAAAGGTAAATATAAACAAAAAATGTTACTGCCCATCATGCTTTGTACTGAAACTTATTAGTTTATTAGTTTGCCATTTTCGTTGTTCTGATTTTTGTCATCGTACCTGAAATGGCTGTACAGTACCTTCACACTTTGTGCAATACTTGAATAATGCTGCTGTCCTGTCAGTCGTTATTTGCGTCTATTTTTTGCAAAAGAATATCAAATAATGTTCAAGGAAGTTAAGAATTACAATGACACTTCTTGGGACAGATCTGCCTAGTACAAATCATCGAAATCAGGGACTGTACATAGAACACTGGGACATCTGCTTAAACCTGCATTGTTGTCATACCTCTCGTATCACAAGCCTGCTGTATTCATTCAGTGCACTTTCCTAATCCCCTCGACAGCGTTGGTATATAAAGATGAATAAAGCAATGTGGTGTGGCTTCAGCAGTCAAATAAGGAAAGATTACCGCTGCAGCACCTTCACTTAACTATATCCAAAGGCTATATGCGTTCCCCATAAAACTTTCTCTGCATCGTCTCATTCTGCAGACTGAACTGGAAATTATCTAATGTCTCTGTATGGCCAAGTCACCTCTGCTATACAAATGGCATTAATTTGAGCTGTGGTACAGAGGACAGAATTTCATTAAAAATGGTTTTCTATCACTTTGCAACTCTGAGTGCTTGCTTTATGGAATTACATGCTGTAAACAAAGTCTGAAAAGCTTTTCAATAATCAGTCAGAATTAAACAGCGAGGACACTGACATTATCAGTCTACTTTCCTAAAGAGGAGGCGAGGAGGGAACACAGTTATTTTATTCAGGGTGATCTCAGGGAACACTGATATCTTTTTTTTTTTTCTTTTTTTTCCCAGGATCATATGTTGCACTTTCTGCAAACCACAGATAACGTGTGAGCTTGTGCACGTTTCAAAATGATGTTATGTGCATATCAATGTGATTGTCTTTTAACTGCTTGCGCTTTTTGGCTGAACAGAGGAAATGAGGGTGATGATAACTGTATCTTTGTTATGAATGTTAGGTTTAGGTACAGCAAGTAACACATATTTAGGTTTATGTACAATAAGCAGCTAAATGGAGATGGGAAGAAATTAGATGGGGTTTTTTTTCCTCGTCATCATACAGCAATGCACTGCAGGGTTAAAACAACATATATAATGCCTGTACATCGTTTTGGACATTGATATATTTATACTATTCAAATTTGACACGCAAAATCTGGTGTTCATGTACAACTAGTGTTCTTTTAAATAAAACTTTTTGTTTGTCTTAATTTTAAATTGTTAATACACTATTCACATGCACTCAGTTGTAAATTACTGCCAGATATTGAAAGTTATTCTGGGAAAAGGAAGTTTTTAGGCCCATTTTTTTATGGTTTAAATAAGCAAGAAAGTCCAGACGGACATTTTGAGGCTGTGGTGTTACAGGGTTAAAATATAAAAATAATAATTTGATATATTTTATGACTTTATTAAAAGTATCTTACATGTTGTAGAGCTGAAAAAATTACTCAATTAATTGATTACTAAATTAATCGACAACTATTTTGATAATCGATTGGTTTGAAGCTTTTTTTTCATAATTAAAACAAGATTTCTGATTGTTTCAGCTTCTTAAATGTGAATATATTCTTAATTTCTTTGCTCCTTTTATAACAAAGAAAAGTGAATCATTTTGGTTTGGACAAATTTGACAACGTCATTGACAGGTTTGACTAACACCGATCAGCATTCTTTAAATTTTTCTGATATTTTATGGATCAAACGATTACTCGATTAATCGTGACAATAATCGACAGATTAATCGATTTATGAAAATAATCGCTAGTTGCAGCTCTAACATGTTCATTTATCAACACTCTGTTGGTGGCTGTGATGGGGCTTAAGTGCCACCTGTCATTCAGTCAATAGAACAAGGAAGTACGCTGCTGCTCCAATTGGTGTGATGGTACTTGTGTACTCGTACTTGAGTTGCACTTCTTCCCAAGTATGCAAGTATTGAGAAACTGCCACTGTGTAAGTGGTCTTGAACTGTGTCCTGCTGATTGATGGATGTCTCACTCATTATGTTGAACACCATTCCCCAACCCCTCATCCTTTTTGCCTAAAATACATGTGAGCCATGTGACTTTATAAAACATACATATGTTCTGCATAAGAGTAAGATAGTTTTCCAGGAAGACCAGCCTGCTCTGTCCTCAATTCTGAGAAAAGTAGCTGCTGTATGGAAAGAGAGCACTTGTAATTTACATTACTCACATTTTTTTTTTCCTGCACAGCACTGCCTCATTAGCCCACACATAACTTCACACACCTACATATATGCGTAGAAAACAAGCCTTCCACTGGTAGACGCTCTTTGTATTAAAAAAAAAAAAGAAGCCCCACTTTAAGTTCCCACATGTAGAAATTTAATGGACTGTACAATATTCTCGAATCAAATGTTTGTGTTCACGTAGCGTTTTAATCTGTTTTAGACTGTTCTTGTTTCCCCAGGTTGGATCAGTGGGATATAGTTTGTGGTATTGTGTATGGTGAGGGACTCGGTTGCTTTTTAAATAAAAAAATAAAAATAAAAATAAAAAAAACCTTTATGGAATGCGGAGCTGCTGTGCTGGGAGACGATTATCATACACAAAATAATACTTTCAATATAAGTGTTTTTTTGATTATAATCCACCTGCTTTGCCTTAAGAAAGCTAGAACATTTTTCCGCACAGTTTATTATTGCCAATGTGGTTCAGGAATGTTGACATGTCAGTGCAAAGATTATTGGTTTTTTGAAATGGGGAAAAAAAGCTATTTAGTTCATGCAGAAATTGTGTAGAAAGCTGATTGCTTGTAAGTTTCCTTATCATGTCTCTGTCTCCAGGGAGTGTCACTGTAACCTTTTAATATGAATGGACCTGCCCTCTGAAACAGCAGGCATGCAAACACACTCGTCTCCATTTTTGGGGGGATTTTCCGAGCGCACATACAGACAAACGGCTGCATGCATTCTCACTCTAGTCGCACGGCCATGTATCTGATATACATCTTATCTCGGACCACATACCGAAGTGGCACAAATCAGAATTGAAGATTGGATTTTTGGATTGGGATAAAATCTGAGTCACAGCAATGGAAATGTGGATATGAGTCACTTCAGCAGGGAAATGTGAACAGTGAGTCTAAGATGAGCCAAGCCTGCACATGACTGATCACTCCACAATGCAGGTTAGATTTGTTTCTTTTTCCTAAACTGATTACACATTTGCTCGAAAATCGTTGTAATTGTGGATAAAAGTGTTGCTAATGAGATCAAGGTGGCTGTTTTGGAGCCAGACATCACATAGACCTTTCAACTTTGAATCGGCTGCTGTATTAACCTGAAAATTTGGTATAATAGCGGTTCCTCCTCGCGAACTGTGACATCATTAGTGGACAAGTCATATTCTGGGTTGTGAAGATGAGCAGAAAGTATGGAGTTTTTGTGTTGTGTTTACTTCCATCTGAGTTACGCGTATTAACGTCCTCCCTCTCTGGTTTCTCTTAAACTGGTGTGAATGCGGCCTCGTTCGCCAGAACGCACCAAGGTTCTGAGTCTCCAGAGCGGCACTAGAGCCAGAACCAGAACTGTGTGTGTCACTCCTTACTGACTGTAAAATGTCAAAGATTTGAGTAAATGCTTGGACTCTACAGGCGGAGCACAGGAGTGGATACAAAATAGTCTTCAGCCAGTTTTGAGATAAAACTTGTGACAGAGAATGAATAATTCAACACGCTGAATTATCTCAAGACTCCAGATTTCCAATAGGTGAATGTTTACAAACTGTGCAGTTTTCCAGGTCTAACAAAGAGGCAAGTGTGAGGCAGTGGGGGCCATCTGAACAAGGTGGGTATGGCAGGTTGGTGATTATTTTTCCCCCCCTTGTGCAAAACACAAGAGTTTACTGGAGAATAGCAAGAGCACACATCTCTGCCAACACTTTAAAAAGCCCGATCTTGCAATGGTAAATAAAGCAGAAAATAGTTTGCCTGTATCCACCCGCTTAATTGGATCTGCTCCAAATTCTAATGGGTTCTTTCTTAAGTCACGTCCCGTGCCTCCTCTACATTTTTATTTCGGTAGTATTTCAGCAATCCCGCTAAAGGTGTGTTCAGGCGGACAGCCACAAATCTTCCAAAAAAAAACCCAAAACAAAGACGGAGCGCTTGGCTGAAGCATTTCTACCACCTGTGGAGCGACCTTTTGGCAGAGATTTTGGTGGAAGAACCAGACCTCGTGTACTGCAGCAGCTCGTAATATCAATTCAGTGATAAAGCTCAGGTCTGTATGTGCGTTGGCAGGAGATCAGAAAATCTGGACGCCTCGCCCAGCTGACAGCACACGGATCTACATCCACAACGATGCATTTAAGCTCTCATGTTACATTATGTTAGAAAATGATGGCGAGGAGCATGTGAAAAAACAAGAAACGACATTTGGAAACCGTTATCCTACCGGCTCTTTTCAATGCACACGTTCCATTTATTTTTACATTATTGATATTTATGGATTGTGAGGGGGCTTCACCATAAAGCATTATTGCTTCTAGTGAGATATTGTAGCTGTGCATCGCTGTCCTTGAGTTGGAAAACTCTAGTCTCCTGTGTTAAGAGAGAGTGCTCTTTTTCAGATGTTCTCATCATCGCAGCTGACTGAGTTTGTTTATGAAGTTCAGTAGATTTGACTGCAGGCTCACTCCACACGATGGAGGTCTAGAGACCCATCCTTCACCCTCATCAGACAGCTCTCTAATCAGCTCCATCGACTGTGCCAGTGGGCGTGCAGCGGCAAATAATGTGTAGTGGGCTCGGATGAGAAAGACGGCATTGGAGTGGACAGTCGTTCAGTGGGAGACTGGTAAAATGCTCTAATTCAGTGTTGCTCCGTCTGTGTTTGAAGTGTGGAGTGCATTGCTGCTCGGTCGGTATTGGATGAGGAACAAAAGTAATTTACCATCAGCAGTGTGCCTTGAATGATATTAGAGACAGAAAACACTGAAAAGAAAATCATGTAATCAGGTGTGGAGTGTGGTTTGGATGCATTGGCTAAGAAAAGAAAAGAATAAGACAGTAACTGCCATGAAACACCGAAGGAGAAGACGATTACCAGGTTGGCTCTTGTGTCTGTAGGACTCTTTGTAACCATGGTCCTGTAAATTAACCAACATCCATATTTTAGGAGGCCTCTCAAAAATGCATTTCGATCAAACTCCATGATTCAATACCAGCACAGGTGTCTTATGGGTGAACCACGAGGAGTGACTGGGCAATATCATTACCCATGGAAAGCATCTTCCAATCAAAGACAACAGATAATTACTGTGATGAATGTCAGATAATTAAAGATTGATTTTTCGCTGTGAGTAAAAGTTGACGCAACGCAGTTAATTGTGGGTTTAGACCTCTTAGTGGACAATTATTTTTAATTAGAGAAACGGTTCATTACTCCGAGGTAAAACATTAAAAGCGGTCGCGTGTTATAGCTCGGCGTGCACTTTGCACAATTCATAATCATCATTTCAATTTTATATTGCTCCCTTAAAGAAAATGATATTGCAATAATTGCCGTTATTGAATAATTGCCCAGCCATATTTGTAGCGCTGAGCTGAGATTTAATAGTGACAACCGATCGCACCAGCACAGTCACAAGTTTGTTTTTCGCCGTTTAAGCTTTTGGTTCTAAAATCCAATTTTTACATGGCTTCACGGCAGTTTTACATTTGAATGAGCTATTTTGATCCGATATAACTTGAGCATTTTCTTTTGTTTTTATCCAAAGTTGAACCTTTTAGTTTTTACAGCGGATGCTTCTGTGTTGTGTTGTGTTCTTTTCTACACGTTGCACTATTTGTTTTTGGCTCATCATGCAGCTGAACGTTCAGATTGAAACGCCGCAGCTTTTTCCATCACCCCCGTGAGGGTGTACACACACTGTGTCCGTCTCTTTCTTTGATGCATGCAGATCACAGTTGTCCCTGCATTAGGATTCAGCCGCACCATTGTGCGCACTGTAATATTCTGCTCTGAATAAAGGCCCCCTTTGTTGATGGCTCCATTGAGTCATTCACAACGTGACATACAGGGACAACCTAATTATTGATCACAAAGCCGTACACTACAAGGGGAGCACATTTTAATAATGCGTGGTGCCAAACTTGCATGCGATTCAGGTACAGATTTTATTTGAATTGATGCTCCAAAGTGGCTGTTAATTCACCAAGGTTAGTTAAATGGTCCTGGACTAGATCTGCCCAGCCTTCACGAATGCATCAGATCCGTCAGAGTTTAATTTGACCCCAAACTGTCCACCATTTATCCTTGTAAGTCGAACACTTCCTTAGTCAGCCTTTAATCTTATTCTTGCTCAGATAATGAATCATATCTATGCTGGTTATTTCCATCCAATTTTCGCACACTCTCAATTCCACCCATTTTCTTTTCTCCTATCTGAACGCACCCACATTATCTTTAATCTTCCTTGGCAGGTAAGGTTTAGGGACTGGCAAAGAGGCTTCATCTTTCTTCTTTACTAACAAATGACCACATTTTCAGATGAGCTGTTGCTTTCATCTCGTCAGCTGATCACACACACGGACACATCTGCATAAAAAACAACCAATAATGGAAATGGCACTGAAACCCTTGCATTGCTGGGTGTTCAAAGTGCACGACTCATTTTTCGCCTCATTACTTGACTATTATGCTTGTAATTTGTTTAATTATTTTGAATAATCCTCCACTTGGAAACATTCTACATGTTAAAAGATGTAAAAGGTCTGAGCCATTTAAACTGCAGACTCGGGACACATCTGCGCTGATACAGGGCGACGGAGAAGCTCGAGACCTGGAGATTTAAGATTCTGCTCTATTTCTTGGGCAGAGTTTAAATTTAATTAAATTTTGGTCTTTCATCAACCTAACAACCTAACGTCGTTGTTCAAAAGTTCAGATCTCCTTTTAGGTGCGTCTCTTCCTCTAAAGCATGTAGTCAGAATAGTTTGGTTTGTTCATGTATTAACTCTTCTTACCATTTTCACGCTTGTATGACGGCTAATATAAATAAGACCATGTCTTACCTTTCCAGCAGATAACTATGCTGCTGTGAATGTATATGTGTAAAGGTCAGAAATTAACATCAAATTATGTTTTTTTTTTAGAGGGCTATTGCAGTGAAATATGATGATCTCAGTATGTGGACAGAGGAGAAATCCTGTGAGGGCAGTTTGTGGATTTAGAGCTTAAAAAAATATCCCAAAAATAGATGTAACTCCAGTTAAATGAGCCATACTAATTGTCAGGGTCTAGACATTGCTGTTTTGTTGGAGTTCTTTGAAATCTCAACTGATTTATTTGCCTTGGGATGTGCGATATATCTAAAATGCAAAGTTTGAAATGTGCAAAATGTAGAAAAAAAATATATAAAATGGGGAGGAAACGGAGAACTTTTGTGTCCATGTGGTTCCTGGTACATTGTTGGTTAGTCACTGTTGTGTTGGCGCCAGTGTCAATACTGTCAGCAAACTGGTATAAGCTATTGTAGCAATGTGCATTCATAACATTCATTCATTTATTCATTCATCCTCTACAGCTTTATCCACATGAGGGTTTGCGGGGGGAGCTGGTGCCAATCCCAGCTGACATAGGACTCTCACATTCACACCCAAGGTCAATTTACAGTGTCCAATTTGCATTCATAACATAGCAAAAGTAAAATGATTAGAATAGAATAGTTTAACCCTAACCAGAATAGAATAGTTCAATTGTTTCCTAATTACATGGAAAAACAACTTCCGGTAGCTAAGACACTAGCACAGAGAAAGCAAGAGGCTGACGGTGTTGTCTGTTATCATTGCACTGTTTAATCCGTTAATAAAGTTTGAAACATAAAGTTTCATAAGTGATGAAAAATTGATGTGATGAAAGATTTATTTTGTGTCTAGTACCATTTGACATTTGAATGTGAGCAGTGAGGCTCTCCAAAAGAAATCAAAGTGAAAAATGACATTAAATTAAAATTTTCAAACATTAAATCAGAATGCGGGTTGACCAAACGAATCCACATTACACCTCTTTTTTTTTTTTTTTTTTTTTAGATGCTTTTGAAAAAAGCGTAAACTGTAGGTTTGTGGCCTCAGGCTCGACTATCAAATACCCAGTTTGTAGATACATTTGAATGTCTTTGAGTCATTTGTGTGCAGAAGCCTCTCAGGCAACCTGCTGCCTGAGGACATTAGAGAGGCAATCTTTAGATCCCGTTTAAGAACATTATTATCACTTCGCTTTTATGCTTTTATGAACTTGAGCTGTCGTCCCTATAACAATGTTTTACACCTGTGGTGAGTCGATGAGTTCTGTTGCGAGCTGCCGTGCTTGTTGCAACAAAGACATTAGTGTTGAGGCTTTCTCTTCATCAGCTAAAAAATGTGAATATTGGTTATAGCCCACGTCAGCAAATGCAATTATATTATTTACCAGATATTAATCAGCCATGAGGCTGGAGCTTTGAACCGGACACAAAGACAGTAATCCCCCTCCCCCTCGCTTGACCTCGCCGTTAGTGAGGTCCGACTTGATGACTAGCCTATCAGATGGCCAGCGGTGATTATCATGCCTAACGGCAGCACAAATAAATGTCAGGGAAAAAGTCAGGCCATTCATTCGTCTCTCTCGGGTGGATGCCTCATTTTACTCTGAGAAAGATTAACTGTGGCTGGTGAGCGTTCAAACACATGGACGCAACAGCTGTCAACTCATCAGTCACAATTCAGGACATCATTAGCAGGCGTCGGGCCTTCCTCTGCTCGGTAACAAAGCAGTTCAAAGCAGTTCTCCCATGTGATCCCATATCTTTAGCACACTCTTTCCACGGCCAGCGTGTTTTTATGAGCTTCAACATTGCGATGCAGCTCCCAGCATAATGGAAATTTCCTTTCCTTCAAGTCTTAACAAATGCAGCTTCCTGCCACCCACCTTATGACATTCTCTTCTTGGAGTCATTGCAAATCCCCTGCGCAGTTCTGTTGAAAGTGAACCGACTCTGAAGAACATGTGGATTAACATGATTAGGGAGTCGCTTTTGTATGCAATACAGGCAATGCTGGTGCTGGTGCTGGTGGTGAATAAAATGCATGAAAATGCAGACCACCGCCATCCACGGTGCCTGCGACACATTCATCTGTTGCTCCCTTTCTCACTGCTGCTCCCAACGAAAATGGGCTGAAAATCATTCCCATCCCTCTTTCCCCAGCTAGATTTCAGCACAGTTACCATAACGCTGAAATACTGTAACAATTGTGCTTTCTCTGGCGAGGCTGCC
This sequence comes from Solea solea, assembly GCF_958295425.1. Classification (NCBI taxonomy): domain Eukaryota; kingdom Metazoa; phylum Chordata; class Actinopteri; order Pleuronectiformes; family Soleidae; genus Solea; species Solea solea. The sequence goes on along the minus strand of NC_081137.1, from coordinate 18,568,807 downwards.
GCTGCTGCTGCTGGAAGAATTGCAAGAATAGATAGCTGGTTGCTCCATCCCGGTATACAAGCAAATAATTTGACGTGGGGGAATTTTCGCTTTGGGAGGCCCACAGGCATGAATCATAAAAACTACTCGGGCTACTTTATTTTGCTGCATGTTGTACAGAATCTGCCTCCGCCAAGGCGGCTGAAGTTTGAGATAAGGTACGAAATGTTGAGACAGCTGAAATATGCATAGAGTCATACATAGCCGTGATGGATGTTCACACAGAAGGGCAAGTGAGCGGAGTTAGTTATGCGGTTGATTCTTGGGGGGTTGACAATCTGACACCTCTCACTTTTCCTGTGAAACTAACGATCATGTTTGGCTTATTTGGCCTCTGCTCCACACCGCGGCTGTTTCGCCTGGAGCCACAGTACAGGGAGCGGTGACGGTGTTCGAGCCCTGTAACACAAATGTTTTACAGGCTATGTTAACATTACACTTGTACATTCTGTCAAGAAAAGGCATTTTGACACTTGTTTTATATGTCATATTAGAATTCTGTAAGTGAGTTTTTGACAGAAGGTGCTCAGCTTGGAGGGGGGTTAGTGGTGGTGTGAAAAATAGTCAGACATAAATCAAGCAGCAGACCACAGACCTCCACAGCAAACCACAGTTCAAGACCTAACATAGGAGGTTTTGTAGTTGGGTTAGACTAGTCTCTGTGGGAGTTGTAGGTCAGGAGTTCATAGATGAATGTTGATCTTACCATTGAGCCAGAAATGATGTCAAATTTTAAAACGCAAATAATAAATTAGAGCCAAACGGAAGAACTTTTTTTTTACGACTTTGAGAATAAAGTCGTAATATTATGAGAATAAAGTCATAATTATTATTCTAGCAAAATCTCTGATGATCAGCTGGAACACAGAGCATTTCGTGAAGTTATGTTTTTGTTTGGGCCTCACAAATAAGGAAATACTTCATCTTTTGCATCATCAGCACCACATTATCATTAGCAACAGGACTTTGAAAAGATTGTGCAAGAAACTGAGTCTGCTTCGAAGAAAGAATCACACAGACTCTTTTGTGGAGGAGACAATGGCTGTTAGTGGTCGACTGCAAGGTTACATGTGCGTTCTGTTGCTATTTACTACTACTAATAATACATTTAATTATATAATGATAAAAAAAAATCTCATCATATTCAGACTTTTTTTTCGTAATATTACAACTTTTTCTCATCAGTTTGGCCCTAATACTTGTTTTTGCTCCGAGAGTGAATGCAGAATAAACACATTCCCACTGGATCCAAAAAATCCATTTAATCCTGGATTTAAACAGGTTTTTCACCAGTGGGAATGGGGTATTAGAAGCAATATGCACTCTGTGAAAGTGGGTGGGGGGGAATAAACTGACACATTCAGAACACGACACAAAACCCTTAGCACTGATCCTGAAGGTTTGTCAGAGTTTAGACACAAAGTCAACTTGTTTTGCGATACAAAGATTCACTCGAGTGCTTTAAGCACGACTCAGGCATTAAGGAAGTGGACGGGCCACACATTGTTGAATCAGGATTCATGGTTCCTGTGGTTCCTGTTGGAGGACTGAGCCTCATGTAAGCATGTTATTGAGATTTCCTCCTGAAGTGACTGATGCTGCGGTGTTTCTTCGGAGGACAGTCAATGGCCTTGGACTGAGGCGACTGTATTTCAGCATGTGCTCAGCACTTTAATGGGAAGCTATAATAATGTAGTAACAAATTATAAATGTTCTTCCCACAGTGGGTTGTTAAGAACGCTCATGGACAGGTTCTCGCCGAAACCATTCAGTCATAGATGATGGATAATTGTGGTTGCCCTCCACGTGACCCAAGTTCACATTTGTGTACCTTATTTCAAATGAGAAAAAAAAAAACCTTTCATTTAATTGTTACATGCAACATTTCTATGCAGGCTCAAATGGAATGGAAAGTAAGAGCTCTGAGCATCAGAGAGTCTGGACAGAGGCCGTTACTGTGGATTAATCTGGTAGTTGATTAATTCTACATGCGCAGATCCAGACGGTTGGACACCAGCCGTCCACTGTCACTGCGATATCTGCTGTGCTGCCCGTAACTGTTACTGATCCCCAGGCTGGCCGGCACACTATTTGTGTGAGTGATAGTCCGGGAGTGTAATGATAATCCATAAGGCTTTACTTGGCATGTGGAGTTACGCAGGGCTGTCAAATAATCAATTGTGCCCCAGTGCCTTACTTTTTTGCCAAACATTTGTGCCATTCCTGTTGGGATTTGTCTCCGATTTCTTCGATTGATCCCGGGCCTTTTATAGACACATGGGTTTGACTGCTGTTGCACTTTGCTGAACTCTGCTTAATGATTTCTTTTGTTGCATATTTATCTACTGAGATGGCTGTGTTTTCAGGAGGAGACTGATACTAATAGTGCATCAATAATGTATCTGGTGGCCTCGCGAATGAACTGTTTGATAGACAGCGGAGCGGCGGCTGCGTGGAGGGAATGCAGGGGATCCAATTAAAACCAAACTATTTGGAATGTTGTCATAAAAATAGGCATTGTGTATTTGCTGCTTTTACCAATTCATGCAACAAACACAGTAGCTTATTTCTTTTCTTGATGACATTTTACATTCAGTATGTTGTGCCAGCGACAGCTGTGGCTGGAGGCATTATGTTTCCATTTGTCTGTCTCATTCCTCTGAATCTGATATCTCCAGAGCATCTTTAGGGAATCCTTTCAAATTTGGCACAAACATTCACTTCGATTCAAGGAACTAATCACATTGCCGACCTTGCCGAAGGTCAAGGTCACCGGGGCCTCACCAAATCTCTTGAAAATTTAATTCCTTTCAAGTACATGTTACATGAATGTGGATAAAAATGTCGAGAATTAAACTGCTGGTCAGTGGAAGCAGAAAACCACTGTGTGGGAAGTGTTTTTCTCTCCCCTGCTGTTTTTTTTTTCAGAAATGTACCTTTTGGTTTTAATCTGCTATTATTCTCAGCAGCTCCAGCTCTGGCTGCGTTAAATATTTCAAATATAGACTTTGAATTATGCAGAAAACACATCTTTTCCGTGTCATTAACGGGTCTGTGTGCTTTGTCATTTACATATTGGAAGTTTTTGATCCAATATTTTCTGGGGTGTCGTTTCCCCAGACGCACTTCTCCATTTCCTCTTCATTCAACTCGCCACGGTAGCAGGCATGAAGTTGTTTAACTTGTACTAATTTACACTCTGCAATACAGAACCCTGTCTATTAGTGATCACAAACAGTCCCGCGGGGAGCTGCAGTATGTTGCAAATGTTCCAATTATGTTGAGAGGACTGTATTAGATTGAAATGGCTTCTATTGAGCAGCTGTTGCTCTCATCTCATGATGCTGAACTGTCCCTGAAAGCATCAGAGGAAGAGCTTTTTCAAAGAAAAGCGACACATTAAATAAATATTAGTTGAGACAATGTACAATTGTATCTGTGCTTTTCCACGACACAGTTCCAGCACAACTCGGCATTTGTTTTTACTTTTCCATTAGCGAGTACCTGGTACTTTTTTAGTACCTGCTCTGGCGAGATTCCAAGCGAGCTGAGCTGATACTAAACGTGAAGTTGACAGACTGTCACTGATTAGCTCCTAACTTGTAACCTAGACATTTTTTCTGCCCCAACATCACTTGATTTCAAGCATGAGGCTAATATTTGACAGATTATACGTCACCCATACTTGTTGGAATAAACTTAAAGGTCCAGTACGACTCATATAATGTACATTGTGAACTGTAGATCAGTTAAAAAGACTTAGAAATCCTGAAGACGTGCGTTAATCTCCACAGTGACTGTGGAAGTACTGAACGATTCTGTGAACAAATCTTGTTAATGAACTGAGTCTAATGATTCACTACACTGAAACTAACCGCTTTACGAGTCACTAGTTTGTGTGTGTCACATATAAAACAACGTCACAGCAGTTCCTGTAGCCCTGCTGTGATGACTCATTGAGGAGGTACGATAGTAATGGAAAACGATACCAAACCGAGTAGAGTCAAGCCGCGCCGTGTCGTGCTGGAACTGTATAGTGGAAAAGCGCCATGTGTACTTTCTAATGGGTTCATATCTTGATGTCGTGATACTGAAAACATCTAAATGAATGAAGCAAATACACACAGCAGTAAAAGCTGCAGTAGGAAGTAGTCACTAAGAATAGTCCTATTTGAAGTTGTTGTTAGAATGTTAATGTTCTGGGATCACAGCTCTCTCTGTCTTGAGCTCCTGTCAAGTGAGCACAGACAGACAGACTTTTTTGTAATTCTCTATCATTTTCTCAGTCTCATTGCACTCCGAATGAATAGCGAGGCTACAACAAATTTCCCCTTTCAAATAATTCACAATTCTATTCAGTTTATGTGCATTGATGTCGTCGTGCAAAGGGTTTTCGTCCAACTCTGTTCCTCCAGAGTTAACTTTTTCCTTTTTGCTAACCTCATCTCATGCATAAATAATGTCTTATGCAAGCACTAAACAGAATAATGCTCTGTCAGTGGGCTGCTTGTTAATACACCGTGTTGTGTGACTAAGTGTTCATTAAGCAGAACTAATTCTTCTCTCTTCCATGTTTCTCATTATGTTTACTCTTTTTTGGAATTAGACGAATGCTTTGAGTGTTGTGTGTGTGTTCATGGATGACGTCTTGTCGTCAGAACCAGTTGTGCTATTTCATCATGTTTTTGGTTTTTTTTTCCCCCCACACACTCCACTTCTTGACATGAATTTGCATTGTGTGACTAATGGCTAGCTGCTAAGGCTACACTTTGCATGTGAAACTGATTATGACTTCAGTTTTGTCGTAATTAAGCATTTATTTATTGGCTAGTCCAAAAATAAAATATGGACGTCACAGAATGAAGAGCAGAGAGATGTTTTGACAGAGTGAAATAAGAAATAAAAGTCCCAACAGGAGACACATTTTAGATTGATGGATGCAATGTTGCCTTTGAACATGACTGACAGATTTTCCAGACACCTCACTGATGTCTGTTGAATGTGCAGCGCGTCATTATGCATGTAAATGGCTGTTGAAAGCATTCCGGGCACAGCATACAAAAGAATGAAAATCAATGAAAAAAAAAAAAAGTCACGCTGATACATTGAATAAAAGTTTCTGAGACTAATTTCAGTTGTATCTTCTCGGTACAAAACCAAAGTGTTTTTAAATGATCGCTGCTCTTTTTGCGTTTTGAGGAAATGGCGGTGATGAATCCATAAAGTATTCCTTTAAAACCCAGGATCAGATCATAGATTTTCCTCAGAGCATTGCAACATAACGTCTTGCACACCAAATTGTCCCCATTATGCTGCAGAATCAGCAACAAATCTTCCAACTTTCGCTGTCGCACTGTGCTTTCGCTTTTATATATTTATGCAACCTCCTCCCTGTAATTTTTTTATTTTTTTTAACCTGAAATACTCATTAACTTCGTCACTTGTGGTAATTTGTAAAAAGCAAATACAATACCATCCTTTTGAAACATAATTGCAAATGCAGATTAGTTGTGTGGGAACCTCATTTTGCTGAACTCTGTGGGGAAGTTTTTAGTTAATTTACAATCAGTTCCATACATCAAAAAGTGGATTAGTATCACTCTTTGCTACAAAGATAGAGGCTTTTATTGAAACAGAGGGGAGTTTTCTTTTCATTGCTGACTTCAGTAACTGAATTTACAGCTTTTACTCACTGCCAGCAAACATTAGGCCTGTTGGTTTTCTGCTCAGTCCACCTACCTGTTGACTTCCTCACCGCCCTCAAGCTACACACCGAACTACACACGGTCAACTCGGCGCAGTTTGTGTAACAATACACCAAAAAGTGCTGGTCCTCTGAACCTGAAGGACACAATCATAACTTCAGCTGGATTCAGGAAAGGAAGGATTTTATTGACTACCTCCTGTGGCTCCAGTAATTGAAGCAAGCTATAGCTGGGTAACTCACCATCCATAACATATTGAGAAGCCCTTCAGTATCCGTAGCAAGGCATTTTACAGTCTCATCAAAGGAAGCTCGAAAGCTATTTATCAGCAGCAACATCGCCAAGGAGGTGCTTCATTTTGAGTTAGACAGAGATTGAGAAACATTTACCCTTATATTGGTCTGAGGGGAATGAGTCAGATTTGGCTGCACTGATACATACACACAAACACAGACAAATAACGCAAACACAAATTGAATTCCTTTCACAATCTAGTGTGTACAGCCTCCATGGAAACGGGGAGCCATGATGCATCTACTATTCAGGAGTAAATGTCACAGAGGTAAAGACATTATATGCAGGGTTCCCACGGTACCGTAACTGTCTTAAATATTGTTTCAAATATGTTAACGACCACATTTATAGGCGAAAACAGGCCAATGTTGAAATTGCTAAATAACATATTTCACCTTTCCTTTTCATGATTATTTAGATTTTCTGTTAAGAATATTCTGTACAATTACCTTCACAATCCTTCTGGTCTTGCAGAATAGAGCAATTGAAGTCATACACTGAAAATTCCTATGTTTTCATATTCTAACTATTTAAATATTCCATCATCTGCCCTCCAATGTTATTGAGCAAGGACTCCCTCGGGTTCAAAGAAACACACTCAACCAATAGACGGACAGTTATCTCTCCATAGAACTACATCACATCCATATTAATGTGTATTAGGGACCTGATCCTTCCTGTTAAACCACATTGAACCACATTGAACACAAATTGACCCACAGACACTAATAAGACACCAGCTCTTTATTGCTGTTACCTGAACTCGATCTTGCTTGCTATGGCAACTGCAAACGGAGATTGAAGAGTTGTATCTTTATATATAATAAAGATAAACAATGAACTGACTGATGTCGACTGAAACACACACAAATAACAAAAAGCCAATTATAAAAATTCTCGCAGATTCCAATGGTGTGCTGATGGATTTGAATTCTTGCATTGATCCATGTAGCATTATTCTTAGCTGGCACTACATTCACACCGAACACGGTGGATCTTTACCAAAAATTCCGACCAGCAGTCCATCCATGTGAAACATCAAAAGTTAATTTGAGGAAAGAATTATGTGGAGAACAAAGCCAGTGCCTGTGACAGATGCTTACGAGTTTTTGAAAGAGCTCAGGGACCAAAGCAGGCAAGCATACAAATAAAAGGTGTTTGTGATGAAGCTGACTAAAGAGCTGGAGACTCTTTAAAGGTTTTCCTTAAAACCCTGCAGTATGTTAACAAAGCATGGATGGCATTGCAGTTCAGGGAGCACTTTTGTGAGCTGTCTGACAGATGTATGGTGCCAGTGAAGGACTCATTTGGAATCAAAAACAAACAAACACCGTCCTTAAATATCCATTGCTTATAGGTTTGTTTGTACAAACATAGAATTGCTTTAATTGTTTCTGTAGCCTTCGAATAAGCCTTTAAGATGTACCTTGCTTGCGTGCGCCGCCATTTATCCACATCAATACATACGGACAAACAAGCCAGTGCATACATTCTAAGCAGAAGCGTTTTAAGTCCTGTATACGCGCAGAAGAACAACATCCTTTCTGGAATGCAGAGGCAACTGTAGTTTCCTGGACCTTTAACTTAAAATAAAACACATAATTTACAGCGGTGGACTCAAGCAAAAGACTGGATTGTGAACTACAGTGGACAGAATCAGGTATCGGTACACTGATTCAGGTTGCTGTTCATTTGAGAGTTGGTATATATCTTAAAAAAAAAAAACATGACCCGTAGAGAGACGCGACATGAAATGGCTCAATCAGACCCTGCTGTGATTTTCGCTCTTGGGTCGATCGATTGAAGTTAAAGGGCTCGCTCGGGTCTTTGAAGTTCTTATCTCATGTCAAGCAGCAATTTCCCACTGGAAATTGAAATTTCTTCGCACTCTTTCAAATTAACGTCCTTAAAGACATGTTTTTAGCACATTAGTGGATATAATTCACATGTAATATATATATATATATAAAATGTAATATCCCATGTACAAAATACATGCTAAGTCAGCTCTCTACATGTTGCACATACAATGCAAAGTAACACCCGACTTCACTGTCAGCAGTGGTATTGCTCTCAGGTCTGGAATGATGATAAATTGTGGGTGTGTGACAGTTTTCCATATTTTTCCCCCCTCATACTTATTTCAGCCACTGCTTGCGAACATTTAGGCTAAATCTTTCTGCCCCTGTGGATTCATACAAATGTTTTTTTCCCCCAAACTGTCACACACAGTTTTTGCCGGTTACTGGAGCTACTGCACGAGTCTACTTTCGGATGGACAGGTGAAAAATGGTAGTTATTATGTGCACAGTGTGTGGATGCCTCCAGCTGCTACTTTGGCTCATATAGGTGCAGCAGTGAAAACTTTAAAAAGGACTGGGTGTGATTGAATATAAATTGTGTATGCTGACAAATCACAGCACTCTGATCCAGTCACATTATTCGGTCGCCTTGCTCTGAATCAGAACGAAGCGTGACAAATTTAGCTCGATTAATCTGTGCATGTAAACGTGCACTGTGACTGTTCAGACCTCTGCTTAAGGCAGTCTACATGAGATCTGATTAAATGATGTGGTCTAAATGGGGTCTTAGAGAAACATTATATGATCAACACAGGAAAAACTTTTGTTAGGACCATCATAACAATAATGACATCTAAATAACTTTGGTTTCGAAATGTGAGCTCATACATGTAATGTGGAATGCAGCAATGTACAATGACAACATTTGATTCTGGACACTGGACAGTGTTGATGTAGGCGTACGTATGGTGGATACTGGTTCATTTAGTGGCTCTCTGTTGCTATGGTCAGTATAATTGTATAGAATTATTTGTTCTATGACACAGTAACTTACAACTTTGAATTTCCTGTCAGACCAAGAGGTTTACACACCAACTACTTTGTTCAAATCCCACATGAAATGCTGTACAATTTGTCCATGATTCTAACTGCAGTTGAAATGCAGTCCATACAATCCTCTCCCTCATTTGTAGTATCACAGTGTGAGAGGTGAAATGGCTATTTTTGTCAACTGTTTTACTCTTGGCGCAACCAAGAACTCGATGTGGAATTAACTGTTGTGGCATGTTGTTGTGGTCAAGACAAAAATTGCAAAATGACACCACTTGGGTCTGACAAAAATTATTTGTGGCAGTAGAGAAAACAAAAAAAATCCAAAAGTAAGATGAGTGCCTCAGTTGTGACCTTGCTGCATCTGCTGGAGGTTAATAGAGTTGTTTTATCAATGCTAGTCAACAGATACTCTGTGAGATTCTAAAGTAAGTAATGTTGTTGTCCCAAGACGGACCTGCATGAAAAAAGGGACAAAAACACAACACAGCGTTTAACAATACCACAAGCTTCCCACGGTCCTTGAAAGTTTGTGAATTTTAACTCAATGAACAGAGGGGTGACCTGTGCCCTTTTAGGCTGATGCGCCGCAGTGCTCTGGACCATCTGTAGCGATTTCACAGCACAGGCCTGTTAGCAGGGCGTTGCAGTAGTCATCTAAAGCTGTGTCGGCACATTCGGTTCTTGAATTTGAGGGAATTGGTCCTGGAAAGTCCTTAAATGTGATGTCAACCAAGGTGTGGGGACCCTGACTACCAGATGTAAAATTATCACAGTATCAATAATTTTATATGCTTACCTTTTCGCCAAAAGCTAAACTTCTCCCTGGTAAGCATAACAATCTATTGTGATGGTGGATTTCACTTCAAAACTGTAAATGTATTCAGTTCATTCTAGCACAACCACCAGGAGTTAGTGAATGTGAGGTGTCTTGCTCAAGGGCACTTGCAGAGCAGATCCACCTTTAAGTCAATTAGGTTCAAATCGATTTAATTTGTACAGACCAATATCACAACATACATTATACAAGGCACTTTATATACGGTGGTACCTTACAATATTATACAGAGAAACAAGTAACCCAAGCGTTCACACAACAGTGTAAGACAGCTGCAATAATAGAGCCAGGCGTTATTGAGTCCATTGAAATGGTTGAGGAATCTCTTTGTTAAACCATCGGCATTGCAATTCATTGTATTTCCAATTCAGTTCACCTTCACGACTGAAGATGATGGCTTACACCGACTACAATTTGAAGCTAGGACAAATAATTACATATATATGACATTCAGGCATATATGGCAGATGTGCGATCATAGCCGCTTTCTACACGGCCCTGTCAGTTCTCTCACAAACTCATGCATTTATTCTTTTCTTGCTTGGAAGAATCTGTGCCCTCTTTCATTGTACCAAGCTCCCCAGTGTTTAAAATGGGTTGAATTAAATATCAAAGCTTCACATTTGTGGGGTGCACCCGCACCTCGAAGGGGGTCTTGGTTCATAAGGAGCTCATTTGTGTGCTGTAATAATAATAATAGACACTCAACTGCAACTTATTGTTGGTATTTGAAATGGAGAAGAACTTAAACGTGCACCACAGTCAACTGAAAATTAACCAACTGTGTCCTTTACTGACAGAGAGAAGAATAAAAAAAAGATTGGATTTATTCTCAGGGCAAGTAATGGTATCAAGAGTCTAGAAATATAATTATTCAATGTCAAATTCAATTCAGAACTCAGGTTTTTACAGTAAACTCAGTATACAGACTACCAAACTATCACAGTTCAGTATTTAAATCCAAATGATCTCTCCTGCTACAATAAGGGCCACATTTCTGGTGTTATACAGGACATGTTTTTTTTTTTTTTTTGTAACTGCATCCATCTCATCGCAGATGGAGAACTTAAATTGTGGCATGCATTGTAGTAGCTGGGAAACACATTTTCAGGTTTGGCCCTTTGGTGGAGTTGGAAACACATTCACAGGATATTCTAGGACAACTTAAATACATGAGCTATAATAATTTCAGGTTCTCATAACAAAAGCTTGTACTTACAGCAAGCAATCAAGACTTCATCCTTTAATTTTGTTGGGGTTTATTGGCTGCCGGGAACCAGTTTATTGGTCAATTATCACCACCTACTGGACTGGAGTGTGGACAGGAAATCTGGCAGTAAAAGCAAAAATTATAATATGCACACACATCAAATTCTCCTCAGGAGCTATAACTCATTTCATTAACTGCTTCTACATGTCCTCCGATGTCTTTCCTAGACTATTTTTTCTCTTACACAAACAGAAAGTACAGTTTACTTTTTCAGGGTTTAATGTAATGCCTTTAAATACCTATTGGGTTTTACGTTTATATCTGATATATTGTAGCATTTATTGTATTCATGTCACTAGAGGCCCTTTTGTTTCCATTGCATTTCCACTTTATAAACGGCAGGCAGCATTCGAATTGGAATATAATCAGTATGAGACATTGTTCTGCTGGTATTAAGCCTATAATAATAATAACTTACTTGTCTATTTAGACAGTTCACACTAGAATTACACCCCTGTAAGACCTTGTTCAGTGTTTCTTTTTACAGTTATTTAACTTTTAAAATAAAAATAACAAAGGCACCAGTTGGCTCCTCTCACAATGTGCGAAATACCATTAACAAATGTTTTCAGACCAGTGAGAATTAAGTCATTGTTTTGCAGTTTAATCTTACCTGTTTTGGCAGATCATTCTTTGTTTTGGTAAATCCATTAGAAGAGCTATAGTATTATCAGCTTCAAGGAATCATTTTTGATTTGATTGATTGATTTTTATTCTTCTTTAGGTAAAACAAACTATAATTTGGGGTGAAGGCTGGTGTTAGGAACCATGCACAATATGGCCATAAGCATATTCACGGTGCCATTGCACTGTGTTTGTAGTCTGCCTCGTGTCAATGAGTTTGTTTGCACATCGCAATCAGATATAATGTGCACTAAGGGGGGGCTGGCAGAGTAAAGTCTGTTTAATGTCTGCCTCAAGTGATGTGGACATCTGCATTCACACATACAGCTCCCCCAGGTCTAATACCTAGAAATGTTGAAGTTTGCAATGTGTGAAAGCAGCTTTCACAGTGCACAGCCTGTGTCTGACTCTCTGTCTCTCACTGAACAGAGAAGGTGTTATGTTGTGTGGCAACACGAGGAGCTATTGTGGGCGACACAAAGTAGCTCGGGTTTGTCCAAAAATTACCTGACGTGTCTCTGTATCCTTTTTTTTTGGAACAAAAGTCTGCAAATCTGAACTCCAGACCCTGAATAGAAATAGACAAGAGTCATGTCTTGTTGAAGTTGCTACAGAGGTGAAGAAAAAGTAATCTCTCGTCATTTGCAGTTCTTTTCGTAGAAAAAAAAAAGCTGTTTTACATACAAACCATTACAAAATGTTGGATTTGAACATTTGAAAAAGTGTTTAAATTAAACATTGTGTCAAATGACTTCATACATAAAATATCTATGTAAAGTGACATAGTTCTCAATAATTAAAAGGCAACATTTTCAGCTGACAGTGGAGGGTCAGTGGTGGGAGTGAGTGAGATGTTCACCAACCACCCAATCCCTGTTTGGGACCCAGTTGAGACTAAAGGTTGTGCCAAAACCTATACCACATTTATTGATAAAATAGTGTAATATTGATTCAGGAACATGAGCTCATGTATCTGTGGTTGGCAAAACCCTACAAGGGCAAGATTTGATCCTGACTTGTGTGATATCCATTTTTCTGTTCACCATGCTGGCTGGCGTCAGTGCAATCTGCTCTTTTTTTTTCTTCCTTGTACTCACTGAGGTTGAAAACTGAACAGTCCTGAATAGTTCCTGGACACAATCTTTGTTTTTGTAGTCAAGGTGATGAATTGATTTTCAATGAGTATCAGCCCTGTCAAATACAGTAGATAACCGCAGAAGAAATATCTATTTCGAGTAACTTCTCAAACAACTTCTTCGGCTTGAGCCACTTTCTGCCTTCTGTCTGCAGCTGCACTGTTTGTTGCAAACACTCAGTTTAGCCAAATGAGTCTCCTCAAAGCTCCAAAGCTCCCGAGGAAGCAATAGAAAGAGAATAATAACATTGTTTTCCTGCAGCAGCCACTTTATGACCTGGAGATGCCGTGGTTAATTAGTGTCCTCGCTGAAAACCGCTGCCAGTTTGATACAAACGACGCACATTAATGCTATGAAATATTTATTCTAATGTAGCTTCTCACTGAGGAAGCCACAACAACACTTAACTACATGTGCCGTTAATGTACACACAGTGATACATGATCCTGTATACAGTGTAAATGCACAGATATTTGACTTGGCTCATGTAAACCACCCATGGAAAATGTTCATCACCCATCAGGCATTTTTCAAAACTCTTCTGGATCAAAATAATATGTAACAATGTGCAGTGACAAACACTGAGGAGGAAAAATGGAGCAAAAGATTCCAGACTGTCATGGTCTTGGCAGCCTCTCTTATTCTGTTCTTACCCCGCCCCCGTCCTCAAGTATCTCAAGTTGTCTGTGTCTCAATCCAGGGTCTGGATCCTCCCACTCAGGAGGAGACGGAAGTCACGAACTGTGTGAAATGCGACGGTCGAGCCCACAAAGCTCACGGGTTCCCTTCCTTTCTCTTCTTATCTTTTCCCCTCTTAAATTCCACAGTTTGAAGTCACAGTTCTTCCTGCCCCTCGAAGCCCGGCAGTTCCAGTTCTATTAGTTTTGATATTATTTATTAGTTTTGATGGACCCTCCGGTTAATATTATTTTTCTAAATATTTTTATGCATCATATGCCGACGTGCGATGTATCTCAGGCAAATAATTCCCCTTAAATGTTTCTAACCTGGAATATGATTTACTAATACAGCTCATTTCTGCACAGATTTCAACAATAGATAGAATTTGTTCAAAACTAAAACACTATATACTATTTAAACAACAATATCTTAACAACATCAAATACATAAGAATACTTTTAACATGATGGATTAGAACAAACACCGGTCAAATAAACCTGGTTAAACCCCTTCTTTTTCTACTAATTTAATCCACAAATGCAAATTCTTCAGAATTGAACCCTGCTTAAATGATATGGAGAATGAGGTGAAATCACTTAGCAAGTTCCTGCCAATATTAAATGATAAAAAAGCTTCGGAATTACATTATTCTTTTGCATTTTCGTTTTGTATACAGTTATTAAGGCTTCCACCAAGCCTGTTATCATGTTGTTGGAATAAAGGTTGATAAAAATGCACTGTGGCTGGCACACAATGACTTCTGGGACGTACAATATGTGGTCTGCTGCTAAGCATACGCCCATACAAACGTCGGCCGCGTTCGAAGGAGCCGACGATTCATGTGTCAACTGGGACGGCCCACGCCGCGGTACTGTGATGCATTTTTAGCTTTCTTGCATCACTTGCGAGTAAACACATTAAGCACTTATCTGGGGTCGAGCTAACTAGTCATGCTGAAGTGCAACCAGCAGCTTAAAATTAAGTGACACACGTATTAATTAAGTGAGACACACACACGCCTCCAGATTGCACCAGTTAGTACAATTTCCTTCCACAGTTAGTTTCTGCCAAAGCCCTCGGCCTCATTCATTCTCTCTCGCTCTGGCGCACAGAGGGACTGTCTGTCCTCTTATTTGATGCATCTCGCCACTAAATGGCTTTCGTTTCCCGACGCTCAAATATTTCAACTCGAGTGACTGAAAGTGAACAATCCAAAGATTTACAAATGGCTTTAACAGACAATTAGAAGTCATCAAACATCTGCTTTCATTCTAATGCGTTTGCTACAGAGGGACGTGCGACAAGCCCACTCATTTTCCATGGTGTTGCTTTAATCTTTAGCGACACTATCACTCAGAACAAACATGTGGACAATTATACAGTATCAGGCATGTGATGCAGAAATATACATACAAGATCATCATCATTGCGGTTAAACGTAGTGCAAGCTGCATATTTTATCCAAAATGCAAAGGTGAAGAAAAGATGGAGGTGAAACACAGTGGGTGGCATGTACGTGCCTGAGCAAAGATATTTATGCCCTTCATTGAAGAGAGGCTGTGCGCGTTCTCTCCACACCACCTGTGCCGCATTTATTGTCTCACTTTTCTGCTGTGGATTCTCTCGAGGTTTTGTGCAGTTCACATTGTCAGTTCACGTTTATTTTTATTTTGGAATAAACACGAGGCATTTGTGGAGATAATTTGTATTTTTTTGTCCAATACAATACCCACCACTGTTATAGAATGTATCAATATAATCATATTTTTGTACATAGGCCAGTTCATTTCAGAAGATAAGCTTGCTGGGTTGTCCCATTATCTTGCTGGCATACACTCACGCCTACCTTTATCTGAAATGGCTCTACCCTACCAGCAGAAGCCCATTTAAAACCATACGTTCATTTGGAATCTGACAATTTTTACATTGTATGAGATTTTATATATAAACAAGGAGCTATGTATATTTAGAAAAAATGTCTTGCAGTTTTGCAGCAACACTTAAAAACATGCGATCCAATCGTAACCATCCGTATATCAGTACAAAGCACTTATGATTTTTTATGAAGTTATGTGATTTTACAGTTATTATTTATACTTTTCTTTACACAGAATGCTGCTTTAAATTAAACATGATGCTCATCTTAAAACGATTAATTGTTTATTATTTATTTATTTTATTTTAAAAAAAAAATTGTAATCGATTAATCTGAAGATTATTTTCTCGATAATTAAGAAAATAATCGCTTGGTTCATAAAATGATGTCAGAAAATGTTCATCATTGTTTCTCAAACCTAGAAAGGATGATGTGAACAAATGTCTTGTTTAGTCCAAAAACCAAAAACTATTGTTTTATGTTATATGGAGCAAAGAAACCACATTTAAGAAGCTGAAAAATCAGAAAACTTGTTTCAACTCAACACTCAAACCGATGAATCAATTGTCAACATAGTTGACGATTAATTTAGTAATCGATTAATAATCACGTAATTGTTTCAGCAGTAATAAATATGTAAAATATCAATCAATATTTGTGAGTAAATTTGAACACACACTTGTGACATTAGTGACCTTTTTGGGTGCAATTTCTCTATATATGCACTTAAAACACGTATAAATAAGTAACATATGACCGCGGAGGCTTGAAAGTCGACTGTCGCACGTTATTTTGCCTGGGCTTTTTGTTAAAGCTGTAGGACGGGCTACACGGTGACACTGCCGGATGAGTTATGCCTGCCCATCATCAGGTACATAAATAAAAACACTAGCAATTTGCAAACAGCTTGTTCGATATTTGCTCAGTGTTCCTTGATGTTCCAGCAACTTTCATTTCCCTTCAGTGCTTTTGTCTGCGCTGCTCTCGTCTGCTTGTCACTGCGCTTGAATGATTGGCCAGACAGGACTGAAAATATTAAATGTAGTAAATAATGCTGGGGAAACTTCCCAGACACAATAGATGTAGAATAAACATGCCGTGCATACCTACCTTGACAAAAACAACCTAATACATTTTTTTTTTTTATATATATATATATATACATACATCGGCAACAAATAACCTCCCCGACAGAATTAAGTCACAAGTAAAGAGCCCGCGGGGAGAAGACGCACACACAGGCAGCGACAGCAGAAGTAAGTGAGTGATAAATAGACCATCACTGCAGTGACACACAGTGTCATCCAGAGATATGTCTGTCACACAAGATGAATTAGATAAAATGCTTTGGGAAGACACTCAGACGCGCAGACAACCGGTACAGTTACAGTGTGTTTTACACGGTCAGTTTCAGAAGTGTTCAGTGCAAATTTCACGTTGGAAGTCGCCCACATTTAATTATTCAAACATTAAATTCTGATACATTTATTTTACAAGTATAAATAAATAAATCCAATCAAATTATGCTACTGTTCTCTGGAGCCACCCTTTATTTATTTGCAGCCACCCTTCTTAATCGAACCCTAGTTCATTTGCTCGGGACGTACGGTGGTCAGACGAAAATATATCACATAACTGCTTGTTATGTGATATATTATGCACCCACAAGAACAACAAAGTTTTAAAACTAATGAGCTCCATGTTTGCTCTTATGTGGCGGAAACAGAAGTTGCCCTGCGTTAACCAGTAGATGAGCGCGTTATCTTTTTCATTGTTTGTTTTCTTGTCTTCTCTTTCAGTAACTCTTGATGCAGCGTCACCTCAGACGAGGAGGGGAACACGTCATTCAAAAGGTTAGTTTCGTTTCGCCGAGTCTAGCGGACCATTTGGTGCGAAAACTACCGTAAAAGATCGAAATCTCATACCAGGAGAGGCACTGAGTGAATCTACACACAGTTACAACACATCTGCACATTGAATCTGACTTAAAAACAACATAATTTGGTATAATTTTGAATAGAAATGACATACATTTATTTGCATATAGTCTGGTGGAAGTGAGATCCATCATAAGTGGATCAGTCTACGTGTGTTAAGTAAATAAATCCATCTCTTGATGACGTTTCAGTTCGTGTAAGATTCTGCAACATTCTCTACTCTGAGCCCAACACAGTCTGGTTTCCATAACTTCAGAGGACATTACATTGACTTTAAATGTAGTAATTTACATTATGGAGAATTGCTTTTTGTCACCATAAGGGAGACATACACACGTTAGTGTGGACTGACTTTTCTTGACTTGTGGAATGAGATAAATCCGAAATAAAGGCACAGTAAGGGTTTTTGTATTGTCATGGCGTTTGAGGCTCCGGTGCCTCATTAAGACATATTTTTAGACAAAGAATATGACTGTTTCTTTCTTTCTGGAAAGAAAGAAACAGTCGTTTATTCCACAGGTTGTAACTTTTCTATTATGCTCAGCTGCTATTTCCTCACATATATAGTGTGAGCAAAGGGAATTCTCCACATTTGCTGTCACGTATGACTTGTGATGAGATGAATGTTTTTTAGAAGATCTGAAACTGCTTTCTAGATTTATTCTGCTGACAACACGATGCACCAGCAGGTGACTAAAGCTAAAACAAACAAACTGTTTTGTGCCTTTTTAAGCGCCTTTTTTTATGTGATGAATTAAACTCCTGCTGTTGTTAAAGTGTCACAGGGAAATAACATGCTAATTCCCTGTAACTGACTTCATTCGTCGGCATTTGTCAGATTGTGTCTTGTGTGAACTGTTTCCACTGCGGAAAATACAATTTTATCCATGAATTTATGGATGAGTTTTTTTTATATATCTCTCTCCTCCACTGCTGTCAGGAAAAGTTTTACTTTAAATTTACATCTTGGAATTCAGCAAAAAAAACAAAACACAAAGGGGTCTTGAATGAAGAATATATCATCTTCTTTTTTTTTTTTTTTTCTGGTGATAGTGATCATGTTGTGACAATCACATGCAGACTCCATTCAATCACCTTTAGTGAAATTTTACAGTGGTGAAGACATGCTACAGTGAAGTGAAGTGACATGCCGAGTTTTTATTTATGCCATTTTGACATTTTTAAATCATTGTTTTGTTACTTAACCCTTTGTGCTCGCGTGCACGGATCTGTGCCGCAGACAACTCCTTATATGGACTTCCTCTGGGTGAGTGTTTATAGTGTTTATATCTTCAGGCTTCTCACAGGCTGTGTTTTTTCTTCTTATGTGTTGTTGAATCAAAGTTAGGATAAACATTATTTTGCATGTATAATATACAGAGGCTATGTGCAAAACATTTTGTTTAACGATTTAACATAGTAATGGAAAAAAGCAATTATTATGATTCATAATGTGTGCGTGTGTCTCATTAGCACGTCTTATGACATTTCCAACAACCTGTCGTAAACACGTCGAATCTAAGCGGCTCAAAACAACTGTATTTTCCAACTATGTCTACAGATGGAATGTACATATAATACAATAATATTTAAACAGTACTAGTATGATCGATTCTGTCGAGTATTTTCTCACTTAATCATTTGGTCTGTAAAATGTCAGAAAATGGAGAAACATATTGATCCGTGTTTATCAAACGTGGAAATGATGATCTCAAATGTCTTGTTTTGTCCACAAACGAAAATGATTCAGTTTGAATGATTTCTTTGTTTATATGGAGCAAAGAAACCAGAAAATATTCACATTTAAGAAGCTAAAACGATCAGAAATCTTGTTTTCGTGGACAAAAAAACCCTCAAACCATCAAAATAGTTGACGTTTCATTTAGTAATCGATTAATAATGGATTATTCGAGTAATTGTTTCAGCCCTATTGACAACCAAACAAACAAAAATCCATATCCCCTCATGAAATGGAAACACATCAAGACAAAGAAGCAAGGATTCGTATTAGATGAAATAAATATTGCAAAAAACTAACTGTTCATGTAAATCCTTTAATTTTTTAAACTGCAAATGAAATTGACCTGTGCAAAATAAGGATGTGGGCAAGCTAATGAAGTCATTGATTGTGTCACAGTTTGTTCATGAAGCAATCAAGGACATCAGCTGTGTGTGTGTCTTTCAAGGTTGTGAGTTCCTCATTCACTTGAGTGCAGCGCCAAAGTGGGACTAATAGCTTTGATATCACCTCTGCCAAGGAGCCTCTGTTTTCAGTGCCGTCTGCTTTTGTCATGAGGGAGAAGGAGAGGAAAAAAAAACTAAACAAAAACTGAACGGATTTTCTTAGCAAAGGCAGAAAGGACCTATTAACTTTAAGAGCAGATCTTAACAGGTGGATAAAGGACTTTTTTTTTTAAATCTCGCTTCCCTTAATGTTGCAAGATGAGGCAATCCACACCTATCAAGAAAATAATACATAGTTTAACGTTAGCAGTAGCACCTTGTGGTTTCTAGTTGATTTTTCTTAAATGTAATTTCCAAAGGAATTGCTTTAACATTGATGTGTATTGATTGCATTATTCCTCACTGTTTCTAAGGGGCCGTCCACGCGGGTTCAGGTAAATACGCATACTTTTTTTTTGCCGGAGAGGTGTTACGTCCACACAGGGACCTGAAAGGGTATTTTTTGAAAACAGCACCCAGGGTTAGGGTTAGCCGGCGTAGACAGCGAATACGCTACTTTAGGAAAACGATGACATCACATTCCCAGCTCTCTCTTGCGCTGTCATGTGTTTGGAGATTGTTTGACCAGTGTTACAGTGCTGGCATTTGTACTAGAGTCGTTTCAGGGGGTTCCATGTGGACGGAGATACTTCCTGAATCGATGCCGTCTTTACGGGGATATTTTTGAAAACGAATGTTTTTTGCCGTTACTGTGTAGCTGTGCCCTAAATCTGTTTTTGTAGATCTTAAGAATCTATCAGTGTAAGTGCCTCAGCTATCACAGATTGACCTTGTCCTCAAACATCAACATGCATCATCTCCTCTCCCCTGAGTCCCTAATAAATGTGTGGTGAAGTAGTCTAATATTTGGTCTGAAACACTTAACTGCTCGGCTCATCCCTGATCTTCCAACGCCTCCCTCATTAGCCACTCTGCATCTACTGGAGTGTGACAAAAAAAAGAAGTAGAAAGTTTTAATCTTTTTGAAAAGTTTGTTAAATTGCAACTTGGTCCTGACTTTCCACAAAGATAAATATTGTGTATGATATGTCCTATGTAATTATCTTTAAATGGTGTGGATAATTAGCAGGCAGATTTCAGTTTAATGGCCTATATTAACAACTGTAAAGTCTGATCCAAATAGCCTCTGTGTAAGTGAGATAAATGCAGAAAAAAAAGTGTGTCCACTCTTCACTGTTAGGAACATGAAAATATAAAACCAGCCCAGTCGAGGCAACACAGGAAACTGTCTAGGGCACCAAGCTTAGAGGGGCCCCCCAAGATTGCCACTCAACAGATTTTAGCCGCTGAACAAGTCTGACCAATTAAAATTGACACCAGAGTGTCTTTATCTCACGCCCCTGCACCAAACTCCATACAGACAATCAGCATTTCTAGCTCGCAGGGACACAAAAGCCGCTGGGCTACTGATGTCCCGTTTGGTCCATTTGTGTGGATTGGATCAAGCTGAACAAAAGATTTCAAACACCAAATTCACACAAGATAACACATTTGGATTTACAGAGGAAGGCAGCAGTGGATTAACAACTCCTTGTGTACCCTTATGTGAAATCAATGAATTTCTTTGAGCACTTGGGTGTGTGGAGGGGAGCAGTTTACCACTGGACTTCAGTTCAGCCAGGAGAAAGCGAGATAGTGGCTAATATATTCTTAAGATATCGTGGACTTTAAGCGGGCATAGATTATATTTGATGATTCTGTGGTTGAGTGGCTAAAATCTCTTTCCCTTCTGTCCCCGCTGACAGCCGTGTTATCAGCCTGTTATCAAGCCGCATGGATCACAGAAATGGCGGCGCGCTCGGTTGAGTCAGGCCTACATGCACACTGCTACATTTTTATTTGGAAACACATGGATGGAAATGCCTGTTGTCGACATAATCCTGGTGTTTTTAAAATCCCCGAAATGGAAACGCTTAAAACTACTGCTGGCTTGGTTTTAGTTTTTATACTCCCGGATTAAGTTTTAATACAAATGATTACCCACGTTTAATTCCTAATCGTTTTTAATGAGCCACAACTTGACTATCATCTTACAAGAAAAAGCTCATTTAACAGTGGTGTGCAGATTCAGTAGCACCTAGTTGGTAATTTTCACTATTGTCATTTTTCATTACGAGTACTCTCTGAAACTGGTTGTACTTTTCCATTATACAGTTTTAGCACTACTACTTGGTTTGGCATCAGGCGTGTCGTTTTCCATTACTTCGTACTTCTGTCATCGCACGGCTGCACCGAAACTGCCGCGGCGTTGTTTTCATACGTGCCACAAACACACAAACTAGTGACGAGCAAAGAAGTTCTTCTCGGTGTACTGAATCATTAGAATCAGTTTATTAAAAGAGATTAGTTCAGTACTCCCTGCATGACTGGAGCAGACAGAGCTAAATGTTTGGATGCATATCAACTGTGTTTGAGGTGGGCGTTGTATCTGTCTATAAGCTTGTGCATATTAAATCAGTTTCCAGTGGAACTTTGCGTCACAGAAAACAAACGGCAAACAGGGAGATGGATGGTGAGGTGGATTGCGCTGTGGTTTTGCATGTTTTCGTACCTGCAGTACGCGTTCATCGTGATTCAGATTAAATGGAGCAGGGCGCTTGTCTTGTGTTTGCAGTGTTGTCCGAAAAAAGACGCCACCGCTGTGTGATTTCCGGCAAACAGTACCAGTAGTTTATACATCTCTTTCTAATTCTAAGTCCAACGAAGCATATACATACAGGAGTAATCAGACTATGAATCACATTATCCATGTATGTTAGTCTGACTGGAAGGCCTTAGCGAATATACGTGTATATTTTGATTTTGTGGTTCTTTTTTGTTTGCTCAATTTGTAAAGTGTTGCTTCAGTGAAAAGTTTGGTTATTGACACAAATCCAATTCCGTACGAAACTACTTATCGTCTTAGTCCGACTAATATCTGACTTTTAAAATGCATGTAAACACACTGAGTGTCTTTTGCGGCAGCGCCTCATGCGACCATACTTCAGAAAACTCTGAACTATCCCTTTAATGGACCCTGCCTTCAGTACAAATTTATCTCCGCTAATAAT
This sequence comes from Solea solea, assembly GCF_958295425.1. NCBI lineage: Eukaryota > Metazoa > Chordata > Actinopteri > Pleuronectiformes > Soleidae > Solea > Solea solea. Next base: position 18,546,261 of record NC_081137.1, on the reverse strand, counting down.
AACTGCAGAAAAATCTTGAAATATAGTTTATTGCGGTCCTGCATCACACAGGAGCCTCTCCTCATCTCTTTGCTCGCATTTCATGTCTCCTTTAAAGACAAACAGCCCGTGGTTTAAGTGAGTTAAATGAGCTGGTTTCCATCATAGCTGCACTGTGTCGTTAGGAGAAGTGGCTGCTGACAGCTCCGCTGCAAAGTCCCCTACATCCAACTAGAGCAGCACATGAAAGCAGCGAATGCATCCTTTCACATTAAAAGCGAGCTGCAGCTCCGTGAACGCAGCACCTTTTACTCCGCAAAGCTCTCACCGGAGGTTTACGCGCGCCTCGCTGCGCGCTTTGGCTGCGCGCCGCGCTGCCAATCGGCTCCCGGTTGAAGGAGGGACTTTGAGGAGCGCTGCTGCTGCGTTGGTGGATGCTGCTGTACACAGTCAGTTAGAGAGCAGGACAGGGGCACTTGAAGAAAAAGCACTTTTCGGGATTTCTCAGAGACTATTTTTTTCCTCCCCTTTGCACCCAGACAAGAGCAGAGCGCAGAGAAAGAACCTCGATCACCATGAAGAATCCTGTGTACTGGGCTGTGCTGGGCGGGATGATCGTCCTGCTGATGGAGCAAGGTAAGTCATATGGTTTTTATTTTCCCCTCATCCACTTGTTATCGCTGTCATGTGTATGTGTGTGTGTGTTTTGGATGTGTTGGTGAAGTGGCTCCAGCATATGCCACGGGGAATCAAAACATGTCACAGCTCGAACTTGCTATGTAAAGCCGGCAGCTTAAATTAAGCGATTAGTGGAGTGCAGTTGAGCTGTCCTGGTGCCAGTGGCATGATTCTAAGTATCAGACAGCGTGTGTGTGAGTGTGTTTTTGTTGCAGCAGTTATTTAAGGCTGCAGCTTTTCTCTCTTATGTGAAACTTTAAAATCCGTGAAGGATTCGCAGCAGTGTCAGGAGCGAGCTGTGCCAGAAAAAAACAAACCAGAAAATAGACTGGCTTTGTTTTTAACTGTGTCTCTGTGGGCTTTAGGCTTTCATGCACCTGCACGCACTGTGTGCAGTTGTCCGTTTTTTTTCTTTCTTTCTTTCTTCCTTTTCTTGCGCCCGTGGCTCTTGCTGCCCAGCCATGGATCATCCAGACGCGCGGTAAATCTCCCGGACGGGAGGTCCTTGCTGCAAAGTTGATTAAGCATTAAGTTCTTAATCCATATTGACTGCGCGCTCAGGTCATCCAAGTTAAGCCATGTATTCTCCAGGCAGACAGGCGGGCAGGCAGGAGTTTGTGCACCGCTGCTGGTGCATGATGGAGAGAGGGCGCACGCAGCGAAGCGGCTCATCAGACCTTGTTTACACCTCGCATTCAAAAAAAAAAACCTCCAATAAGACGATTCTTGTGGCTCCATGTGGGTGCGCATCAAAACAATTAAAACCACTTACTATATAAAAAAGAGAGGCATACTTATCAGCTTAAATCGACCTTATGTGTTATTGCCTATTTTCTTTTCTCCCTGTGGTAATGCACAGTCAAGGGCTGTGGACAAATATAAGGGCAAACAAATGGAAGTCACACTTTGAGACGACCATTTCCACATCTGTCATATCGCAATTGCAATAATGCATTAATTATTCAGCCTAAGATGAGAGAGGATTTGAGCAGGGCTCTAAAAACCAATCAATAATTAATAAATTGAAAACGAAAGTAATCAAAAAAAACAATTTTAGATTGTGATTATATTTGTATTACATACATACATACATACATACACATATATATATATATGTGAAAGATAAGTGAAAGATATTCTGTGATTTCAGCTTGATAAATGTGAATATGTCCCAGTTTCCTCTGTCATCTATCACTGTAAACTCAATATCTTAGGTTTGTAGATGAAACAAACTATTTGAGGTCACCTGGAAAATGATTATTCATCATTGTCTGACATTTTATGGACCAAGGTGATCAACAGATTATTCACACACTCATCTTCTATAGCTTTATCCTCCATGGGCGTCACTGGTATACCAATCCCAGCTGACGTAGGGTGAAAGGTGGGATCGGTCACACCCCGGACAGGCCGCCAGTCCATCACAAGGCCAAACACATAGAGATAAAGCCACAGTGTGTGTGTGTGTGGCTCCAGTAAAATAGAGCGGCCAAAAGAGTCTTGCATAACAAGCTCATATTTAAAAGCTCAAACTTACAGATTCTACTCCTGATAATTGATTTGTTTTTCTGTTAAATAAGTGTCTCTCAAACCTGGCGCTCTTGAAGCAACACCGTTACCGCCAACGTTAAAATTCAGTGGCGTAAATAGGCCGAGCAAAGTCAGCAATGGATGACATCCTCCTCCTCCTCTTCCTCACACATACTTCACACACTGGTAGTGAAATTAGATGAAGATGGATTGAGAGATTAGGTCAAAACTCCTCAGCTCCACTCCGATTGCATACAGTAGAACAGTATGTCTGGTACCACCAGAGGAACCTCACGTGCCACTGGTGGTACACGCACCTCAGTTTGAGAACTATGTATTCATCAGTGCTGTACTGAAAGAGCTGCCACATAGAAAACTGCTTAAGCAGAAAACTATAAAAAAAAAAAAAACAGGCTGACGCTTTTCATACTAATTTTGTTCTTGACATGTGCCGGTGGTTAGACACGAGCGAAAAAAGTCGAGTGCCTCGTTCTGTGTGGCGGAGCGGACCACGGAGTGACTTTGTTTTAACCCCACTTCATTCAACACGTCCTGTCACTGTCGTACTACATTATATCATTATTTATGTCGCAAAGTAATTGTGACTTTGCAGGCATGAAGTGTCATTTGGAAAAAACAAAACAAAACAAAACAAAACAAGCAAAACAACAATCTCTTCTTACCTGGCAACACTCCCACTTCGTTTTTTTTTTCATAATCAGAGATGTGTCAGATTAAATAAGATTATATAGCGATGGACACGGATAAGGAAAGAAGCACATACTGTGAGTTTAGCAAAATAACAGAATCATTGACATAGATTAAACTCGGTGGTTTGACAGGTGTCTGGATGCATTCAATCATTCATCAAATCCCATTCATTTTTTTTTTTTTTTTTAAACTACAAGTAGTTATTGAATTCACTCCAATGAAATTTGCAAATGTCACACAGAGGTCACATGTTTTAAGAATGTAGATAAGATACAAAACTAAGGACGACACGGGGGAAAATGCAGCAGCCTTCTCTGTGAGGAGGTCAGATGTTAGAGCTCTGGCCTTTGAGCGCGTTAATGATGGAATTACGTTAACTTTTGATGTATGGTTTCCATGCCACTGGCCTTATAATGCGGGAAGAAGAGGTGACAGCAATATTTGGTTGACCTCTCTGGCTGAGGTTTGGTTTTTAAGCCCCCTTCGTGTGATGTTGCACCTGCAGCCTAACCCACCAATGATCTCCTGTAGTTCACATTACAGATGCATCACTTTAGCAAAGTGAGGGATTTGAAAGGGCTGAAGTGTCCTCCAATGCTCTTAAAAGTGACCTATATTCTACTTTTCTATTTGGTTTTTCAATAAAAGAGAGACGTAAAGTTAAACGCTTTTGACATGTAAATCATTTCCTATTGAGTATTTATCAATGAGTTCTCTTTCATTACCAAAGTGACAAGTCCTTTGAATCGTTATGGATTTATCTGTGAAGTATATGGTGTCGTGAGCTTTACAAAAAAGCTGTTTCTTCGATAAGAAGCAGCTCCTCATCGTCTGATTACATAATAATGGGAATGAATACGGCTTGTACATGACTGTACTATACAAATGTGTATATGTAGAGGAGCGTGCAGGTCAGAGGCAGACAGCAGGAGCAGAGGAAAACAATCTGGAGCAATTGACAGAGACAGTAAAAATGGCCCGGGTTGTAGCACTCTGATAGTTGGCTGGCTTAGAGAGTGTGGAGCTGCTGTGGCAGGAAGCAGTATGTGTCTAGAATTGTGATCAACAGTCAACACTAGTAAGTGCATTCTTTCTCGCATCTGTCGGGGATGAACTGTAGCCCAAGTTTGCTGTGGGACTGCATCAGAGGTGGGAGGGAGGCTTTGTCTGAAATGAAAATCAGTTCAGTTTTACTTTGATGTTCTCTCTATCTATCTGTTTGTCTGTCTATCTATCTGTCTATCTCTCTCTTCATGTACTTTAAGGCTCTTTTGGCTTTTTCAAATCAGTCTCGAATCCATAAGAATCTGAATCAGAATCTCTCATTTTAAGCCTCCGGAATCGCAGTTTTGCTGGCGCCATGTTGACGTTTTATTTTTGCAACAGGAGGTTCACACCTGCATCCAAGCTCCCATTGGGCGATATCAGCTGTCAGTCAAACTGGTGTCCTCTCATAATGTGCTGTACAATGTTGTCACACATAGTATCGGCTCAGCTCGCTTGGAACCTTTGAATAACCGCGCCGTGCCGTGCCGAGGCGAGGCGAGCAGCCAATAGAGACAACCATTCACTCTCACCCTTGCACCTACGGTCAATTTAAAGTGTCCAATTTCTCTAATCCCCAAATCTATGTTTTTGGACTTTGGGAGGAAACTGGAGAACCCGGAGAACCCGGAGAAAACCCCCACACACATGGAGAGAACATACAAACTCCGTGTTCTGATGGGGTCGCAAACCCGGGTAAAAGGGGAACATAATTTGCAAAATTGACATCTTGTGTTATTGACGAAGACCTAACTCCTCAGGACAGTGTTGTAAATCACCTAAGAAGTAGACTCATTTTCCCACAGACTTCGATTCAACAAGTTCATTCGCATCCAGCTGACTCGCCCCCCCCTGCTGGCTAATCAATATATTCTCACCTCTTCAGTGACTTCACTGAGGAACCTGGAAGATTTTGAAGCCCTAGGTCACGGACACTTTACTCTGCTCCAACAAAGAAGCATGTCTTGCTTTTCTGCCACCGTGTGTTGAGCAGTAAAACATTGACATCTGTAGGTGTTACTGTAGGGGTTTTAGCTTGAAGTAAAACTATGAAAATAAATAAATTAATAATTTGCCCCCGAGGTTGAGCTGTTGATCGTAGTATATCAGCCAAGCAGCAGACCATAGTTCTAAGACCAGGTTGTTCCTGTGTGTTAACACCATAACACGGCATGTTTTAATCCTATTATGAGGACATGCTGATTTAATGCTGTGACATAAGGGTGGAAAAGAAACATCCTAGCCCTAACTAAGTGCCTTTTTGTAGACAGACATGCAAATAAGAAACAATAATATTGGTTCATTAACCTGAGCAGAGAAAAACAAGTGATCCAAGGGAACAAACTACAGCAGTGGATGTAGAAAATGTTCTTTTCCAGGAGAAGGGAAGTACAGCAGTTCTTCCAGAAGTATTAACCCAGCTCAAGATAAATGCTGGTAATGAGGCAGCCTCGTCGTCTAAGCAGGCTGCCCCCCCCCCCCCCTGCTCTGTATGTGGCTTGGACAAGACATTGTTGGCTTTGTTGCCAGGATGTAGCACAAACTCTTGAGATTTTTCCCTTTTCTTTTGGCTGAGATGCTCACGGGTGCGGGTATTGTGCCCTTGTCCTTCCTCCACCAGTCTCACTCAGCCAAAGACGAGAATTATGGCTGGCTATATCGAAATTTGGAGCAACAGCTGTTCTCAGGGTGAGTGGCTGAGAGAGCAGAGATGGATGGGGAGGTGGTAAGGGAGCCGTGGTGTGTGCTCGTTGTATGCAGCCTTTTGTTGAAGACATTGAGATCATTGTTGATGGGTAGAGTCTGTTCTCCTCTTATCACAGGGATACAGCTATTCAGTGGGGATCTGTAGGCAAAAGAGGCAGAGCTGCTGCTGCTGCTGCTGCTGCTGCTGGAAAAGAATGTCCATGTTTGTGTCTCCACAAAAAGTCATGCTGCAGAGTATGTGGGGGCAGATCAGGCACATGACTGATAATTCGGGGCGGTATCACCATCTGTGTACAGTGGTTTGATATTAAAATGTTATAAATGAAGGCCAGGTAACAATATAGTGGATGGCACTAAAGCCAGAGGCTTTAGTTCACCCTCACACACACACACACATATACGCTGTACATTAAGACGCATTGATGTCTCTTTTTAAACATGAAACAGTGGGATGCACTCTCCCTGAACCTTCCTGTACTCCACACAGTGATTCACTACTCGGTGATTCACTACACTTCCCAGAATGACCCCCTGAGACTGGCACGGACCGGTGGCATTAAGCTGCAGTAAACCCATCGCCGGATGGTCAGTGAAGATATACTGTACGTCTGAATGAATAAGAGTAGCGAGTCATTGTTAAATAAATTGTAATTATTTAAATGCAGTGCAGGATGTTTTCAGGGCCTCAGTCAAGGTTCCTTCAACTTTCCAAGTTCATGTCAGCTGCGTTTTTCTGTCCAAACCTACCTGACTCGAGCCTGATGATTGATAATAATATAGAATAGAACTTTATTATCCACCAAGGTCGAAATTTGCCTTTGTCTTGTCAACTTAAGATCATGCAGGAAGTCATTAAAACAACACAGTTAAAATAAGATAATCGTGCTTACTGACACATGTGGGGGTAAATGACCCTCAGATATACATTATATGGAAAACATACAGTGTATGGCACTACACCAGACCCAGCCAGTGTAACTGAACCCATCTCGATTGCAATTTATTTCAAAACATTTCTGCAACTCTGTCTGGATCTGTCCGTTCCCATATGGCTCCTGAAGGTCTCACCTCAGGTTGCCACCTGATTCCACATTGATGATGTCACAAGGACTGTAGTAGACCTCAGCAGACTGTAATCTCTCTCTAGACTTACTGAACACGTGACTGTGAATTTATAGAGCCAATAAATTTGTTGTTCAATTCACAGAACAGATATACTGTATACTGTGAATACTTATACTTAATATACTTTATGTATATATATATAAAAAGGATATTAAAGGATATTCTCCTTTATCCGTGCGTGTAGTCACATTCTTTAATTTTAATTATTTCTTGCAGCCCATGAATATTCTGCTCCGTTCGAAACATTCCTCAGTCTGTTGGTGAGCAAGGCCAGGTGAACAAATGGCACAGCTTGTGTCACCGAACCGATGGATTCCCTTGTACAGCTTAGGTTTCATCGTGTATCAAATGTAGATTTTATTATAAAGACTCATTGATTTGTGTCAGTGAATATATCAAAACTGCAATAAGGCTGTTTAATAATGATTTAATATGCTATTTAGTCTGAACATGAAGATACATGGACCAAACGATTACTCGATTAATCGTGAAAATAATCGTTGGTTGCTTGTGCCAATCCAAGCTAACATAGGCTGCTAACCAATCGGTATAATATATATGCTTTTAGCTCAAATGGAGCGTTCGCACCATGTTGTTCTCCCTGTTACTAATGTTTTTCTTTTTTTGTCTTACGAAGTGCAGCTAAATTTCAGCAACATAAGTAACTCCACGTCATGACAGACACAGTTACCTCCTGTGGACCTCTGTGGAATCACGGGTCTGTAAAGTACGATTCCGGCCTAATAGAAGGGGTAAATTAAAACCATATTTCCCGAGAGACTGATTCAAATTTTTTACAGCTGTTGTTCCAAGGCTGAGTTAAGAGTTTGGAACTTGTTTTTCAATTAAACTTATTGGTGCTTCAATTCACAATGTAATATTAAGGAAATTAGACACATCATGAGATAATGAGAGCCTATAAATGTGGATTGTTATGGCACAGATGTGAAATTGCCACTTTGCCTGCTCCATGGAAACAACGCAAGGCACTATTTGTTTCCCGAGCAGGCAAACTGCAAATTGGAGGTAATTGTTATCCAGTTGCCTTTTTCGTTCCTGTGGAGGAAGTAATCGGTGCGTCACGTTCTATTTCTGTTTTTCAGTATTGTGCTGTGTTTTTTTTTTGTTATCTTTGTGTTCCAAATGAGTCAGTTCTTACTCGTACATAGTTGTGCGCAGAAAGTCTAATGGAAGCCGGATTGATTCATATGTACTTAGTTTGGGTCACCGATCGATACGCAGTGCTGTAGTTTTTGTTGAAGGATTTGAGGACTGAGGCTGCATTGTGTGAGACATTGATAATTGAAGGAAAACAACAGGTCCTTGGGGATGAAGAGTGAAGCATACTCCCTGAATATAATTAACTGTGTGCTGGAAATTTAGATTCAAATTTTTCATTTTTGTGTGAATGTGTCACGGGCAGAAATTGCCTCTCCCTCATATTTTTGTCTTTATTTTTCAAACAGTGACTGATAGGGGAAAATGCTGAATAAAGCCCTTACTTTTGCACCTGCCTTCAGTCGGATTCCCTGGATGTGCAGCGTCATCACGCAGCAGCGGTAGCCACACTCGTACTAAAGTAAATGCTGAGGCTTATTGGAAAGCTTTTCCTTCCCCCGTGTAGTTTGCCAAGTGAAAATGGTCACGTGACCCCCGGTGGCCACAAGGGACCTTGCCAGCGAGGGTTGATTAATAAGCAGCGGGTATAGTGACTTCAGACTGTGTCCATTCACCAGGTTGCCATGTCTGAGGAATGTGGGCTCCCTTAAAGCACTTTACACATGAGTATCTCTCTCTCGAAGCAGCGTCGCAGAAACACTGCTACATGTACTCGTGTGTGTGTTTGTGTGTGTGTCCTCAGGGGCCAGGGAATGTCAAACGCCGTTCAGCAGATTTCGACTTTGTATGAGTTTCAAACTCGTGTGCTGTTTGACTTTTGACACGAACGAACAACTGAAAGAAAACTGCTGAGAGGCAAATGATCCATGTTGCCAGGCATTACACTTGTTAGTACAGTGTGTTATTTTTGGTTGATTTATTTTATTAACTATTTTAAATGACTTTTTTTTTATCTCGAGAGGTTTTACTCCAGCGATACGTGCATTTTTCATGAGGTCTTTGTCTTTATACAGTGAGCGAAGGGTAAATTAATCCTGCAGGATGCACTGGGACAGTGTGTTCGTGCAGACAGACTGTTTTGGTGAGGACTTGCATGAAAACAATTTTTTACTGTGCCTGTTATGTGATGCATCCGCGGAATAAAGATGTGATAAAGATCTGAATGTGTATTTTTGTCAACGACAACAGTCGTTAACAGTCGAGTAGTACCTCCTCAATGTGGGCGGAGTCATCATAGCACGACTGCATGTAACTGTCGTGACTGCCATGACGTTACAGTTAAAGGGCGGTTTCACCCATTTTTTTGCACTTCAATTCACATTCTATTAGAGTCGGATTCAATTTGACCAGTTTTTTTATTTATTTATTTGATCTTTTACTCAAAATATGACAGAAACACAATTAAAACCAGTGTAGGGCCTTTATTTTATTTGAAGGAAGTGACTTGATGTGGACTTTTTGTCCATTTTATTTATTTTGTTCGATCCCAACTTCCTCTGTTGTTGTTGGAAGGAGACTTGTATCTCAGGATTCCCTGTCTGATGATCCAGTAACACATTTATCTCTGGAAATTAGTAAAAAAAAATTTTTTTTCAGTCACCGACTTTCAGCAGTGCTGTCACTAAATACTCCACTGTTAAAATAATAATAATAATAATAATCATTTACAAGCCTCAGTAACACACATTCACCTTGCAGGTGGTTCTCTTCATTCAAGACTTTCAACTGCAAATAAAAAAAAGCACTTTTAATACTTACTTTCTGTTTCACCTTGTCACATTTACAAATCTCCGCTTCTTCCTTTCACCTTGTTGTTTCAGCCCATGAAATAAAGCAACTGCAGAGAAAAAAAAATCTGCTTTCTCTTCAACTGGTATGCGTTTTTGAGGTGTGTTCGTATAGATGCTGATTAATAATAACAATCTGAGTGAATGGAGATAATGACACGTGCTGAAACAACACTTTCTTGAGCATTAAACCAAAGGTGTGCAGTATAAATCATGAAGGCGATCCCCGACACGAACTCTGTGATGAAAAGCTTTCTTTCTTAACTGCGGTGACCTTGCTGTGAAATGGGAAAATCCATTGTCTGCATCATAATCAGCTTACCTGTAGTTCTTGCGGGGAGAATGTGTAATGGCTTCCTTCTGTGTGCACTCAACTATCACCTCCCCTGCTCGCACTGCTGATACAATCAACCTGTTCCCGCTGCTATTCTTTATCCACTTGATTGTAGAGACTTTCCAGCCTTTCAGGAGCATTTATAGTGCTTGAGGAACTGCTCTAAATCTTCCATTGTTCGCTTTATCTGACTTGAGATCTCAAGGGAACGAAACAGATATTGAATGTAGGTGTGCAGGAGGTAGATATTCACATCAATCACGTGCCGTCACCTGCCCAGATGCTTGACGTCAACACCGCAACAAGGCCACACCACTGGAGACGGGCTCTTTCCCTCATGCAGTAATAGCTGGGTGGCGCACGTCACAGTTGGAGACTTGTTGTGCTCCGAGGCCACTTAGCGAATGTCGTGGTATGGCTGCAGTTTCGGAGCAGATGGCTGAGCGAGTGGTAAGCAAGCAAATAGTCTGTGGAATAATCAGTGCGCAATTACAGGGGGCTTGACTGGGCATTTGTGTGAGGCACGAGAGATAATATTTCAATTAGTGCCTTCATTGATTGGGCGGCAAGTCCCTCGACTCAAGCCAAGTGTTAATGGGAAACCTGTGAGCCTCTCGAGAGCAGGAATCCTCGGTGAAGACATAGATGTCTATTTTCTCCTCCTGGAAAAAAAAACCGTTGTAGTTGAGTTGTAAACTTTGAGCAGCTCTGGGACTGTGAGCAGCTGATTATTCCCTCATCATACTTTTATTTTTTTTTTTGTCGACTGTGTGGCATAGTGTGTAAAAACTATGGATGACTTTATTTTAAGGAGCTCCTCATACTTGTTCTGATCCTACATTCTATTCCATATATGTATATACAGTATATATGTATATATATGTGTGTGTATATATGTGTATATATGTATGTATATGTATATATATATATATATACATATATATGTATATGCATATGTATATATACATATATATATATATATATACACACATATATGTATGTATGTATATATATATATATATATATGTATGTATAAAGACATGCTGCCTGCATACTGTCTAACGTTTATATCACAATAACTGTAGTGAACTGACGGACGCGGAAACCAAAATAACCCCAATGTGTGTCTCAGAGGAAGACATCCGACAAACAATACCAACATTATTCCACGTTTTTCGCTGGAAGAGAGGACAGAGAGTGTGTGTGCTGATGTTATCGGAGTCACTCCTGTAACCTTGTGATTGATGAATGCAAAGTTAATAGATCAATATAGCTGATACAACCTAAGAAAAAAAAAAAAAAGGACCTACAGGCTTCCCCCTCACAAAACGCTGATGAGAGACAGACAGAGAGAGCAGTTAGGAGCCCTAGTAAGATCTCTATTGCCTTTTGTGCATGGCTTTTTAGGTCCATGTCATGTTTAATCAGTGTGTTCCATGTATAGATGTTTCAGTATTGGAAAAGCTGTATATAGAGACTATAGGGATAGGAAGACTAGAAGATAATATCTTGGTAAACCCTCTGGGTAGTGCTTTCAGACTAATACGACCAGGATCCTACCTCAATGAATGGGTTAAGAGCCATAATTTTACTGGTAATGGTGCTATTAAACAGTAATTTCCTATAAAGTTATCCTATAAAGAAAAAACTACTTAAAAAGTTCAAGAACTGTATAAAAATAAGCCTTTTCACCATGCATTCTTCCTAAAGTGCATGCAAACTTTATGTGGCTTATTCTAAACATGGGATGCCTTCAACTCTGGCCTCTCTTCTGTCTGATCGGCTTTGGCTCCTCCCACAAACAGCTTATTATACGCTTGATATCCAGCTTGTGCAAAAACAACAACATACTGTATATCCCCTGGTTTTGGTCATAAAGCGGATGATTGGCTTCCGGGAATAAGCAGACTTTTTGCAAAACGACATAAGTGACCTCTTCCGTGGCAAAAACAGACGAGCTTACGCACCCAACTATCTGAGGAAATGTTGCGTTCTGGTGTGATGTGCTTGTGAGTCGGCAGTCGTGTCGCTTTTCCTCGCAGTCGCATCATCATCAGCAGCAGCTGCCTTAAGATGAACCCTGATGTCATTTAAAAGGCTATTTAGAGACAATGTGCAGCTTCTGTTTTTTGGGCTCCTGGTGGTAAAGCGTCATAAATGGCCGACAGCAGGTTTTAACGCACTTGAATGTGCTGCAAGTTCTCAAAATTGAATCTGCCTAATTACTTTGACCTAAGTTTGTAAAAAAAAAATATCCACAGACACTTTTTTTCTTTTTTTTTTTGAATGTGAGGTAGCAAAAATGGATTTTCTGTCCCACATGCTACCGGCTGCCGTCTGAAGCTGTGTTCAACAATTTCTAATTATCGCAGAGGAAAGCGTTTCTTGGAAAATAGCGTTTGAATTTGCGGTGGGAAACAAACGGAGAAAAAGTTTCACGACTTCGTTTATAACCCGCGTCCCCAGCAAAACCACTTTGCATTACTTTAGACTTTACAATGCTCATTAAATTTCATGGAAGCTTATGTTTGCCTGCCTTATAATTAATGCTTAACGCTTGAGTGGCAATCTTAATAGTCTTTTAAATGGTCAATACAAAAACGAATGTTTCTCATTAATCAAAATCCCATTGCTGTAATTTCTGCTAAGCCCTTTTCATCGCCTTTGTAGCAAACTCTTCATGTAGGCCAAACAAAAAAAGAGAAAGCATTGTCAGTTTGTCTCCTCCTCATAATGTGGAAGTCTTATAAAGGACCGCTACAGTACACATATTGTTGTCCTGGAAATAATGAAGCCCTGCTTTTAAAGAAAAGGCTTCCTGGTGACTTTCCAAATCTGCAGCAATGCCACAATTCCGAGAGGGGGGAGCACAGTTAAAATGGCCAGAAAGTCAGTCACTGCTTTGTGTTTCCACCATGACCGGGCCAACAGTACACTTTCCAGAGTGTAAAAAAACGGCTCATTATTATGGTATAGTGGAAGCAGCCTGCAAGAACAAGAAGAACATTTTTTTATTATACCTTCGCTATTATTATTATTCAGCCTCTGAGCACAAGAGCTCATGTTCGCAGCTGGAGCACTTTACTTTCTTCCTGTTGCATCTCGGTACACGTGGCAGTACAGGGAAAACAACACAGCACTTGTCAGTGTTGCAATGTTTTCTATATAAATAATATGTGTATACAAATCCCGCTCGTCTATTTAATTTCGAGGTAAAGATCCCTCTTGAACAGATTGATGTGAATTAAGCGTTTCATTGTCAAACCTGGCAATTTATTGAGCAAAGTCAAGTGGGCTCTTATCAGATATTATATGACTGCAGCAAATATTTATAAAAGTCATGATGGAAAATCATCATGGAAGTGATACAGCACAGAGAAATATTTTTTTTCGTTGATAAATGAACTCCCTCCTGATCCCTAACCACAATTCCCATCTTGCGTCCAACTGTAACCAGAGCCTCAAAATACGGTTCTCCCTCACTAGGACCCATGAGGACAAACAAATATGTTTAAACTTGGTCTTAAAACATCATTGTTTGGCAGCGACGATTTATTTGCATATAGAATGTAAAACATCAAATCAAGAGGCATTAGGTTTTCCGTCTTTTAGCCACGATCAAAACGTTCACGTGGATTCAATTATGCACCGACTGGAATACGACGGAGGTCGCGGCGACTGTGACCTTGCCCAACTCAATAATTCATACATGCATTGTGGGGGGAAAAGGCACTTAATACCTTATTATTAGTGCCCTTCAAAGTATCGGGAGGACACGTGCAAACACGAGGCTGTAATTCTAGGAAGTTACAATGTTTGAATTTTTAAAATGGACTTGTAATAACTTAGTTAGAATGAGTAATGGCATTATTGTTTAGTATTGACAGCTTGCTAAATCACACAGCACTTTCATTTCACCTCTAAAGCAGCAGGAGCTTAGACAATGGCAGAGACTCGAGCGCAGTTTCAGTACCGGCTTCCTTAAATGCGTTCGTAATAAAATCCAAGGTTATCCACCATGTTGTGATTATGATTTTAGTATTACAAAAACTCTAAATGTACAGAGCCTCACCTTTGTACATACCACTTCTGTCACACACACACACACACACACGGAGGCATGGAAGCATGCGGCAGGGACCGATATCATCAATCTTCATCTCCCCAAAAAATAAATTATAATCAGCAGGCAAGGATTACTCTGGAGGCTGGGATTACTCTGGATTTATTTTATGTATTTTTCCTTTTTGCTCGGGATGTGACAAAATAAACATGTGGTTGTCCTTGAGGACGCACGCTGTTTTTATCTCGCAAAATGGCTGCCAAAGGGAGGAGCACATCAACCGGGTTTGCCCACATTTATTTCCAACGTCCCGCTGTGCAGACGGAACCATGTCCATGTGTCAATCACGGAGTTAAAGAAGAGATTAAAGCAGTTCAGTCTTGTTTTTTGGCACACCAACGGACTGCATTACCGTTTGTCAAACGTCTCGTTTGCTGTACATAAAGAACATATGTTTATCGCAGCCCTGAAATGTTTCTTATGTTTAAACTGGAGTCCAAACATCTGAGGCCACTTTGCCATTCAGATTTATTTGTGTTTATTGACTCATATGAGATGGATAATGCATATTAATACACATTTCCGTATTTTTCATCATGTAAAAAAGGTGTTTTGTGTAAATGCTGAAGGGATCTTTACACAAACATGGGCACCGTAAGGTCCTGGGGCCGGAAACCATATTTATCCAGCTCTGCAACGCCTTGTTGACTCCTGCTCAGCTCAAGTGACGGATCAATGTTGTGATATTAGCAGTTGTGATGACGGAATTGGAGCCAAGATGAGAAACAGTCTCAAAAAAACCCAGAAAAAGTTGTTGCAGAATGTCATATTTTTAAGTTAAGATAAGATAAGATAGTCCTTTGGAAGATTGAACATCTAAATATACTTTTTTTTAAAGAGTGGTTTCAAAGTCTGAAATGGTGAGACATGTGAAGTGACAGTTCTTTGGGATCCGTGGAGCTCTATACAAAGTTACTGCAAATACAGCCTTAAAATCACGTTAATATCATTTAACTAGTGAAACGCAGCTGGACTTTTATTCTGAAATAGTCACAGGAAAGGAAATGTATTGTATTTTACTTTTGTAAAAGCGATGCATGTTGCATATAATAATGGGTTTAATGAGTGTTACATAAATCTTTTTTATTTGTGGCCCTTAGTTTGCTTCATTTATGTCAGTGTTGTTCACCCCTGAGCTAAACTGACAAACACAATTACCTGACTAACTGTAGATATCGATGTAATAATAATAATAATAATAATAATGATGATGATGTGAGATTTCTGTTGTTATGGTAGAGACTGCTGAACTGTAGAAATCTTTCTCCTGAACAATGCAAAGTGCTGCGACTGTTTACTTGATAAATCGCTTAGTCAATGACACACACACACACACACGAAAAGTGATTTCCAACAGTTCTGATGAATGCTGGTTCATTTATCAAAAGGAGTTTCACTCTTCTATTTTAAGATTTTGGACTGTTTGACTGATGAGTAATTAGGCCTCTGGGAAATTATGATGTCCTCTGCTTCGGGATGCAGTAAATCCAAAACGGGTAAATAATCATTTTGTCAATGAGTTCCAGAAATAACAGTTGCGGTGCCACTCGTGTGCATAGCAATGAAATGCAAGCCAGTGAATGAACATACATTTTAGAGGCAGCGATAACTAGTGGTGGGTCAAAATATTGATTTGGAGAAAATATCTAATATTTAATTAACAAATGAAGGGTTATTGGAGAAATCCTTTTCACGGCTGCTTCTACTTCAGTTACAAATAATATTGCGGTGTGTCACTTATCAAAGAATCGTTGTATCGTGATATTATCGCTATGTAAATGACCGTAAGTGCACATACACGTCACATGCAACACTTAAACTGTATTGTAAATCAGTCAGTGAGTGAAAAGAGAGATCTCAGTGTTTAAATATCAAGCTGTGACTGGTTTTGTTCACAGAACATTTTCCTACCGTCTGAACAAGTGACATTAACCTCTCTGATTCTTTGAATTAATACACACACACACACAGAATAGAAAGGGCTTCACAGTTTAAAGCTACAGTGTGTAACATTTGGTGATTTTTCTTTTTGATATTACTCTGTCTTTGTTTGCAGACACATTTTTACATATTTTTCAACGCCGTGTCCTTCCTCAGGCTCTGGCTCTGACCAGCAATACTATCAGACCTGAGTGAGCGCTCATTTGTGCATAGTGCAACAGCGCAGGGGATGCAAGACAAGGGCAAAACAAATGTATCCTATCAAAATCCTGTAATAGAATTCACTTTTTAAGCTTTCTTTGCGTTTACGTACAGTCATACCTCATGCTTTCTCTGTCTGTCACACTTTGTGTGAACCCGCGTGACAGTGGTTTGAACATGACAGACGTTTATATACATATTTAAAAGTCTTGCCCTGCCTTTAATGAATGAAAAGAAAAATGCATATTCTTAGATCATAATTCTCTTTGGAGTGATTATGACAAGACAGATCAGTGATAAAACAAAACAAAAACAACAAACAACCCACACAACAAAACGTAGCTGTCTGTAACAAAATGCTTGGGTCTCTGTTTTCCTCTTATATTTGAACCGTTATGAAAAATGACAGACATTAGATTTTGTAATGTTTGAATGATTGTCTGTCACAAGCAGCTGGGGAGGAGGCGCAGAAACAGTTTGCAGTTTGTTGACTTGTCACTTGCCTTCCCTGTTGTTTCTCCTCTGTCTGTGCGTGTTTTGCAGGGGGAGAGAAATTGGAATCAAAAATATTTACCATGTGTTGATCTGATACTCATACTAAGTATTGGATCAGCTCATCCCAAATAGTAATACCACATGGTTTAGTTCAAAGGATTTTTATTTTATTTTACATTTTCTCCTGCGTGCAATTAGTAACTGAAGAAAACAGAACTGAGTCGAGCTGTGTCGTCTCCTCTCTTTATGGTTGACTTAGCAGATGCACTCAAACATCCAGCTTTATTAGCCTCGGCAGTTCCACCTACTTCTCTGGCTTAGCTGAAGCCATCTGTTGCGAGACGACAAAAGAACAATAAGTGACTTATTAAGTCTTCTTCGTCCTTCATCTCTTTTGTTCTGAGAATATTAATTGCATGTCAAGTGCTCTGTCATGTTTCAATGTCAGTTTTTAACAAGTCAGTTTAATACGGGAACGTATATATATATATATATATATATATATGTATTTATATATATGTATGTATATATATATATACATATATATGTATGTATATATATACATATATACTGTATATGTATGTATATATATATATGTATGACTTGACAATACACGTTTTTATCACAAAACGCTCAAGGTAACTTGCAGCCCTTGTTAAAGTCCTTATTTACTGTAAAGCCCCTTTTTCCACTTATGGTCACAGCTCGCCTCGGCACAGTTTAGGTCGTGTTTCCATTACAATATAGTACCTCCTCGACGTGGGCGGAGTCATCACTGCACGGCTGCATGACACGCGACATACACACACACACACAGACGAGTGACTAGTGACTTGTAAAGCAGTTGTTTTCAGTGTAACTGAATCATTAGAATCAGTTAATTAAAACTATTTGTTCAGTACTTCCTCCCTGACCGCAGCACAGTCACGGGACTGAAATACAGCGGCAGAGTTTGCTGTCGCTAAATACACTAGACTCCTCTGTTAAATATTGAGATTTTAGACATTTCCCTGGAGATTATCCCACGTTTTTAAGATTAAGTCTTTTAAACGGATCTACGATTCTGCATTGTTCGGCTTGATTCTTGTGTCGGACGTCTCTTCCTGTGACGGCACTCTGACCAATCGGTGGCCAGCAGTCTATAGCATTGTCACGCATAGTAACGCCTCAGCTCGCTTGGAACCTCGCCAGAGCAGGTACTAAAAAAAGTACCAAGTCCTATCGCTAACGGATCAAAAAATAAACGTACCATGCCGAGTGGAGTAGCGCTTATCTTAACACGGCATAAGATTCTTGTTTTTCACAAAAAAATGTTAGTCATTCCAAAAAAGAATCAATTTTGATGCAAAAAAGCGCAATTTATTTCATACAGAAATATAAGGCAATGTCGGTGTATTTTAAAGCCATTAAAAAATTTTATTTTGTCAGTTTTCATTCCTTTTTTCCTAAAGATGAGTGAAAACAGCTCTGCCCAAAGGCACAACAAAGCTGGAGTGTTTCCTGGCTGTGTGCAGCGACTCTGTGGAGTCTTGCTGTCAAAATGAAGTTGCCAGGCAACCAGGAAAACACTCCACAAAGTCTCTGGCTCGGCCAGGGAAATGGTCCCACCGTCGTGAGTGATTATGTTGCACTCAAACTGTTTTTTTTTTATAGTCTTCATCAGAAGAAATCAGCAAATTACAATGAAAGCCACAGTTTTATTTTCTTATGCTTCTATGATGGTCTCACTATATTTAAACTGCTAATAACTGATTTATCTTGTTTACTTTCCATAGCTGATATTATTCCGGCAGCATCCGATCTCAGACTGTACTTAGTGGAGGTTAATGGAGCTTTACAAATGAGTGCTGTGCATTGTTTACAGTAGAAGTGCCTTTAAAAAAAAAGAGGAAACAAAACAGCATGAGAGACAGAAGGGGAGAAGGCAGAGAGATGGAAACGAAAGGTTGCAGCCACCTTTTTTTACCATACAGTCGTGCTATTTTAGTTTTTAAGTGCCTTTGTGTGGAGTTTGCATCCTCTCTCTCTGTCTCTGTGCGTGTGCTTTCTCTGGGTACTTCAGCTTCCTTCCACAGTCTAAAGACTTTCAGGTTGGGGTTAGGTTTCTGCAGACTCTGAATCGACCCTAGGTGTGAGAGTGAGTGTGAATAGTTGTTTGTCTCTGTATGGTCTTGTTGTCCTGGTTTTACCCTGCCCACCATTGTCAGTTGGGATTAGCTTTTTTTCATTCTGTCTTTTTCTTTTCTTAACATAACAAATGTTAAATGTGCTTTTTCTTTGTTCTGTTTGTCAGTGTTAATGTTTTTTTTTTACACACACTGTCACACTATTTCATTTGAATGTTTGATACATAAAACCCATTTGGTTCATTTGTGTGTGGCAGCGCCGACATCAGGGCCAAACGATCTAATTGTGATTATTTTTGACAGGAATTGCGATTGTGATATGATGTCAGAGGGAATTTTTGCATCATTATTCTAATTTTAATTCGGAAAAAAAACATTTAACGGGATTACTGTGTGATAACTGTGCAGATCTGAGATCAGATCAGAGCGAAACAAAGGTGTTCTCTTCAAATTAGTATTAAAATGTCTTAAAGTCTTGAAAATGTTAACACATACTGTAGGAAGTATGCGTTTATGATTTTTTTTTTGGAAGTGAAAATCTCAAAATAATTGGTAACAGTTATTTTTAAAAAAAGCAGTTGCAGTAACATCATGCAGATTAGGGCATTTTTGGCCATGACGTCACAAGTAGATATCATTACTTTTTTTCTGTTCTACATTTGTCCCAAACTAATGTGTTTTGGGCAGCTTAGTTGTTTTTGTTTATTGTAAAATGGTGGTGGTTGGGTACATTGGTCTTAAATTGAACTTGCTTCAAGCTGTAGGAACCCTGGTAAAGACAATAATTAACCTAAAATGATATTTTGGCTTTAACAAATACTGCGCCTCCTGGGATTTGAAAATTGCAGTAGGCTGTATTAGCATTTCAATAAAATTTAAATGAATTGTTCAGCCCTGGCAGACATGCATCTAATATAGCAAATCAAAGCCCTGCTGTGTTAAAGATTATTTATAAATAAAAGAGACAGAGTGAAGAGCTGGGAATCACTGCAGAATTTATGAATGGATTTCATTCAACTTGTGTTTTTATTCAATACTGAGTCATTAAATCCAGTTTCCATACCAATTTTGCTTGGTTAAGAGACACATTTTTACAGAACTCATCCTGCGAATAGTCTAAAATTTCGATCTCTTTAACCTGGTGCATCACTAAAAATAAAAACATATTTTTTTGACCTCAAAGTGATTACATTAGTGCATTTTCTTATTTAACATGAGCAATTGTAGGTGACAATTCAAACTCTAACATAAAAAAAAACCTTCAAGTTCAAAATATCCATCCTATAAATGCAACCAGACATTTTAAAATGATTTAACAAGTTATCCAGCAGAGGGTGCTGTGAGCACACCTTGCTTGTATCCATGCAATCCATGGACAGCTGATGACCTCGTGGAAAAGGAGCTTGGCTTGTAACCAGAGGGTTGCCAGCCTGATCAAGGTACCCAATCCCCATTGATTAGGTTAACTGGACACTGGAACTGACCCCTTGCCTGGATAAATGGGAAACAAATGGGTTGGATCGGGAAGGGCGCCCACTGTAAAATCTCTGCCAAATCAAATATGTGGATCACTGAGTAGGTGATCTGCTGCGACGACCTCTAGAGAGGAAGAGGCTAAAAGAGAATAAGAAAAATTCAGGGTAAATATTACTGTCCACAATGTGGAGAATTGTCTTTTTGCTCCATATAAAATCCCATTAATATGCAAAATGATTTAACAAAACTGGAGAGCTCAAAGTTAAATACAGGCAATTAGATTCACTTAAGTTCTTCCATAATCAAACTATTTCAGTTAATTGCAATTATGAATTATGAAACAGTGTCTGGACAAATTCGACTATGGTGCGTAGTTAATGAGCAAAAACCTTTTTAAATGCACCACAAGAGCGGCGCAGTTAAATCTAATGTCAAACACGATCAAACTCCGGACTCTATGGAAATGAAGACTTTGTAACGTCAGTGTTGTCATAAATGAATTACCTGATGTAAAAATTTCATGTGCAGAGAGGAGACATGACAACAGAGAGGAGGCCCGTCTTTGAACTGTGCTGGTGCCCTTCAAATTACAGAATGTTGTTTAACTTTTTTACCAAGCAAGTGCTGCAGCAGCTCCTGTATTTTGAGGATGTCTGGTCAACCATAACGGAGTACTCCACGCCAACAACACTGCTGAATCCCACACTGTGGCGTGACCTTTGTCGCGCCAAAATCCTCCTTTTCCCCTTTTCACGCCAAGTCTCCAGCTTATTGAGTCACTAGACTCGGGATGCAAGTCAAGCTTGAGATGTAGGAGATTAAATACTTTTTTATGGCTCCGTGTTTGCAACAGCTGTGTGTGTGGTTAGATAGAGGCAATATATTCAGGTACAACATGTGCCATTCTTGTGAATGGGATTTCTCAAGGAGTTATTGAAGGAATTCTTCCGACTTTTGCAAAAATGCTCACTTTTGCCTTTGGTTTGGACGAAAAGTGCATTTTGAGCAGTAAAATTTAAATATGTACTGTGTTGTTTCTGCATTTCAATACTAAACGTGCGCTAGAACACGATTAGAACAAGTCACTAGTTTGCTCACACAGTGACTCAGCTTCTCTCTGAGTCTGTCTAAAAGGCGGAACCAGTTTTTGATTGACAGTGTTGCAGAAATGTACATGACAACTGAGCCTTTTCTGCTCTAATAGCTATAATACACATTATAGCTATCACCTGCACACACAATTGTAAAATTTACATGACCAAATCTTAAATCAGGACTCTGATCGTCGCACACGCAGACTAGGATCAATAATTCCTTTTATATTTTATTGTTTTCATGTGAACGACGGGATACAAAATGTACTGGCTATTAAAAATGAGTCCACTTCATTTCTGATGTTGCATAGCTCGACACATGCATGTGGTTATTACCGCTGAGCTCCATGTCATATTTCAAAGGCTTCACAACAAAGTTCATAATTATCCATCAACATAAACAACAATTGTCTAATTAAAATGAACAAATGAAAACTGATACTCACTCATAACACGTCACACTATTGCTATATAACCTGCTACACTAGGTCTGATTAAAATAACAGATAAATAAATCTTTTAAATGCCATGTATTTATTTTATTCCTTACAATATGTGTTTTTTAAATTTACCGTACAAATACTGACCTGTATTTAAATAACTGAAATGTTACATTTCACAACGTGTGCATGCACAGTATTGCGTTTGAATCCAACATCTTTGTTGCTGCTGTCCACCTAATATGACTTGAGCCTGAAAAAGTTTTTTATCTGTGGACCATTTCATTATTTTTTCCTACATTTTGAGTCAGCTCTACATCATTTAATGTTCTACCTCTACTGGGAATTAGAAACATTCGTGAGTCATTAGAGCGACATGGTTATCAGTTTGCATATTAAGGGTACTGGTAGGTAGGGCTGGGCACTGAAACGTGGTGTCGTTATGGCACAGGTTCCTATACGATTGCTATCTACCTGACTAAATCACAACACAAATTTCAGTGCCTCATGTCGGCGCACGAGCAGATTCCATCAGCCGCCGTTTCCTCTGCATTAACCTGTTCCCTTTGCAGCCCCTATGCAGATTGCATCTCGCAGCACACTCTCTGCGTGTCTGTCCATAAGTCTTCAGGTCTTTTGCCACCACCGCCGCGTAGTCATTTGAAGACGAGCATCTTTTGAATGAAGGCTGGAAATATGTTCCAGGCCCCTGCATGCATCTGTGTTTACACTAACACAGTCCCAGTCCAGGCAGGCACAGTTGAAGCACCAGTACTATTTGATTGGTTTAGCACTGCCATCAGAAAAAAAAAAAAATGCCATGCTCCATATGTGCAGTAGAATATTGTATTGTATTGTATTGTATGTTTCTGGCTGAGGGAAACCAGGGGATAACGTGTGTGTGTGTGTGTGTGTGTGTGTGAGAGACTCCCAACACCTCTCTCCAAAGAAAACCAAGTCAAAGGTGCGTTTATCAAAGGGCAGCAGTTTTTTATTGACTGCAGATAAGAGCAATGACAAACTAACAAACACGACTTCTTAAATTAACCTAATCTTACCTCCAGTAAAGAAAACTTACTTAAAACACCACGGCCTTTAAAGTTAACAGTTTAGCTAAAACACTACAGCAAATGATCATTCAGCATTGATTAAATTCATACAATACGCAAAACTACTTAGCTCAACCACATAAAACTTACCTAGAACTATCTACTACTATAACTATATAGTAGCAGGACGCCCAGAGTGCAGGTTGAGGAGTGGTTTCATCACTTAACTCGCACTGTCCCACCTGGTTGCTGACATCCACCCGAGAGACTGACAAACACCCCCGTGCCAAACAAACCCAAACATTTGACCCAGGGTCATAACAAGACATAAAAAAAATAAATAAAAGTCTGCCAAATAGTGTGCCGGGCATAAGGGACTTGGCATTCAAAATGAACGCTCTTGCCTGTCTTCAGGAATCCCTGGATTTCTTTCAGAAAGTGGTCCGTCTGACCCCAGTAATTCATTCACAGAAATATTTTTAAGCAACATGGAAAATGGCTGATGCCAAATCAGATTGAAACTTGCCCAGATTAGGTCAGTCATATCCTCGGGGCTACCCTGTGGCTATACTGAAGGCCTCGCACTGGTAATGTCCCCTGGGAAGATTCACACCAGCTTACAGCATTCATATTTTTTTTTTTTTTTTTTTACCTGCTTCAGTACCCCAGACAGGAAACACAGAATAGACAGGTGGATCACATAGTTTAACATTAGAGCGATAATTGCTCATATGATAATAGCTGCAGAGTCTGGTGGACTAAAGTCTGGTTGATTTCCTTCTGCAGCACACTTTGATTCCCGTGTCTCCCTATCAGCAGCTGTCAGCTCATGGCCCATTCAGACACACACATAGCCTTATCACAAATGGATGTAATGCATCCTCATCGTGCATGCGGTTTGTGCCGCTCCATGTATGCACGCCCACACAGAGCCGATCCGGCGGACAACTTCATTGGTATGTGCGTGGCGTTCTATAATAAGGCGAGCCCACACTGGGATCATCAATAGGCTGACACATTGTTGTGCTGATGCAGCCGAGAGGTTAGGAGAGTATCTAAATCAGGACATTCTGCGGAGTGTGATACTGAAATGAATCACTGCTGTCTTTTAGCGTTTTCTACTACGCCTTCTTGAGGATCCTGACACGCTGTATCTCTCCCAACAGATGGAGGTCCTCTTGAAGGTTGTGTTCACAGAGGTTTTTCTTTTGCTCTATAACGTGATAGCGCAACACAAGCGCTGGGAAAATGACTTTTTTTATGTTTGCATGCAAAAAGAGATGCTGTGGCCTTTTTCTTTTTTTCAAAAAACCTTGGCGTCATTGTTTGATCTCTCCCCGACCGAGGTGGCTTATTCAAATGAGGCCTTTTTTATGGGGGAAAGAAATTGCAATATTAAAATCAATACTGTGCATTGCATCCAGCACCCCAGAGGGTTCATAGTGAAATATGCAGTGTGTGTGTGATGGGATCTTCACAATATTACTGAAGTCTGGAGGCAACAAGATGCACAGTGTTCGATAAAATGCAACACATTGTTTATGGAAATGTATTTTCTTGTAACCAGTCCAGACATTGACCTTTTCTGGTTTTGAAAATATAGGGGAAAACTCTTTTTAACCCTTTGTACGAGCACTGCACGTGCATATCTGGGGTGGGGTCATATCTTCAGGCTTTACAAAATGCACTGTTTTCATCTAATGTGTTGTTGAGTAAGAGTTTTAGTTTGTATATTAAAGAGAAAAAAAATGGGAGCAGTGATAATTCATTAACCGAAACACAACCACATTAACTGAAAACCGCATTAACTAAAACACAGCATTATTGTTTCAGTTAATGTTGTTGTGTTTTTTTATTTGCACTTCAGGGCCACCATAGTTTTCCTTTATTTTTGTTAATAAATAAACTTTAAACTGTGACGTACCTCCAAATTTCACAAATTCAAAATAAAATATATAAAAACATTTCATCAGATTGCCTTTAGGTTGTGCTAAAAAAGGATATAAGACTCTCTGATATTGCACATTTATTATAGCCTCTGTATATACGTTTTAAAAAAGATATGGAGGGGGGGCAGCTTAAATGCTCGGAATGGTTGCCTATTTTCTTTTATTAATACACCCCCTGCAAACACGGTTACATAAGAAAAGTAAGGGAGTAGGTACAAAAACTCAACAACAACTGTGAAGCGCTGCTATCCACACAACGGGCTTACTTCCTGCACAGGGTTAATAATTCACATCCACGATTTAATGAGTATGAGCAAACTGTGGGAGACTGCAGCCTTACAGCAACTGCTCCTTGGACTAAAGGTGTCAAAAAAAAGCGCAAACCAAGATAAAAACAACAACCCCCGTAATATTTTGTGGTCCATGCAGCAAGAAATGGAATTGTCCTCCAGCTATTTACACATGATATAATCCGTAGTTAATTGCTTATTATGAAGACACCTCCAGGAGGTGAACTAAGATATGCGCGGTGTTACCCTCTCGTGTTTCCTGTCATTTCAAATATATAGCTGTCGTCAAGAAAAAAAAAAAAACAACCACAAGCCTTTATGTTTGTGTTTGTGTGGCAGCAAGTGACAAAACAATGAGATGCTCCGGGAGTCCTTGACAAATGACAACAAATGAACAAAGTGACTTTTTTTTTGTGCCCGTTCCTCAGCACACAGTGTACATGCAAACTGTACTTCACTGTGAAATATGGCTGCCAGTGGGGACACAAGAGGAAAAACTGATTTCAGCCACAAAACAAGAGGCTGACCTCATAAAATCAATGCCATCTTAAGTGTATACTATCCAAAGAATATGACTGCTGCTTAATCTCACTGTTAGACAGCCTTGTAAGAGCGTGTCCCCCTGTTTTATGTTGTTTTCTCCACACAGGGCAGTCAGTATCTCTAAAAAAAGAACTCCTTTTATGAACTCCTTTGAGAATATTTGGCAGAAATGTTCACTTGGACACACAGATTAACTTTTTACATTCGGGTGGTTAAGGGTCAAAGATTTAGATCACATTGTCTCATGTTTTTTTTTTGCCACTTTTTTATGTTATTATTCTGCCTGAACATAAACACAACAGAAACATTATTTGTCTGCCGCATCTATTATTTAAAAAAACGGTTCTGCCAAGCTGTACCAGACCCGACTGTTTTGCATTGGTTGTACTGGTGCACCTAACGGCTTCAATTCTTGCCATTTCCCATGTACATTCATATTTATGTTAACATTTATAAACAAGAACAAGGTGTA
Organism: Solea solea; assembly: GCF_958295425.1. Classification (NCBI taxonomy): domain Eukaryota; kingdom Metazoa; phylum Chordata; class Actinopteri; order Pleuronectiformes; family Soleidae; genus Solea; species Solea solea. The sequence goes on along the minus strand of NC_081137.1, from coordinate 18,520,048 downwards.
GGTACATGTACTTCTTCATTCAAAGCACTAATATAGTATGTGTACACAAAATAAACACATTGCTGTGCTGGTTAAATCAACAGTTTTGTAGTGGTTATATGACTTATAGAGGGCTACAGAATAAACAAAATTAATGGCAAGGCAGAATTTATTATTACCAACTACTTTACAATAGAATGGATACTACTATACTATAGTGTATTATACTCACTACCCCACAGTGTATGTAGTGTAGTGTGGTCTACTGTGTAGCCACCTTTGATCATGTGTTTTTTTTTTTAACAGTAAAAGTTAACTTTAAATATACTGTTTTATAACAATGCTATTTTCATTGTCACAGTGATGATTTTTAAATGGCAAGGGAACCAAATCTAAGTCACATACTGTAGGCGTGAACAAATGAGAAAAACAACAACAACAAAAAAACAAATCTATCTTTCTTTCACATCTGGTACATAACACCAGCAGTTATAGGCAAACTTTATTCCAAAGCAGTTGGTGAATGAGTGTATCTGTATGTCTAAAATTTGTGACGGTCAGTGTTGATCCTGTCGCCACGTAGATCAATGTATGGAAATGTTAGGTGCGACCAGTGTGACCAAAGAAAAAACACGTACTGCAACCTATTTGCAGCCACCTCAAGCCTTAATCAGCATGGTGAGCTAATTTGACAATGGTTCTGTATTTTAAAAGTATGCACTGCAGTTTTATAGATGCTGTCAGCAATGCTGATAGCTAACTTGCTATAGTTAGCATTCCTCTCGCTGCTCCCCACATCAGCCCATGAATACATTGAGGTGAGGTGGAGCTTTTATTCACTGACAAACAACCTCATGAGCAAAAATGTCCAACTCCATGTGGAGTTCTGGACCCTAATTGGATAAATTTTGCTCTGGCATACTGCAAAAGTTAATTTACGGAGACCCGAGTTAGTGCCGAACACTCAAGATTAGTGATAGCTGTCAGAATATTGAGTGCTTTAGTGCAGATTGTACTTAAAGGATTTCATAGAGTCTGGAAAAAAATGTAAAGTAGTCGGTCAGTGGATGCATGCAACTATTGGGTAGTAGTTTTAGTGCATGACCTTGAAGTTGGTCCTCATTTGCACTGGCAAGTGTACTTCACTTTTGACTAAATACAGTCGGGATAATGGAAACTGATTTAATGCTTTCATATAAAATAGAATAGAGTAAATCTTTGTTGTCCAGTGATGTGGAAAACTGTCTTCGGCTCATCAATTACAAACCACAAAACAACACAGATTACACTAAAAACAGAATAAAAGCACATTAAAATACATCCCACAACAACTTTCAACCGAAGACACATTCAGCTGCCATTTTATCGCGCTGTTATTTATTGTTTACACCCAAAACGGGATTTATTTTATTTTATTTTTTTAACTTCACAAGCCGTCCATGTAGCTGTGACCTATTAAATTGATGGAAATAATCACATCCATTGCCCTTGGCAGGAGGAGGCAGGAGGAGGCAGGAGGAGACAGGCGCAGTGCTTGAAGATCCCTCAGACAGTCTTATTATTAGCCCGAGACACAGACATGTTTGACCTTTTAGACTCTCCAACTCCAGCAAAAGGAGGTTGTCATTAGAAGCTCAAGGTCAGAACAGATAGACTGCAATCAAGTAATGATGGGGGTGATTTCTCAGGCCTTCTCTGGAGCTGGCGTTGAAAAATGACTAATGTGCCTCTGTTTATCGAGTCTCTCATGGCACAGACAGCTGCTTCACGTGTTACAGCCCTTAGCATTTGGTGTATCAAATAGAAATCAAATGAGTTTTGCTCCTCGTATTGATTTTTACTCTGTGGTGGCTTGATGTAGCAACGATCACACAGGATTCCAGTGTAAAGCCGCAGATCTGCTTTCATCGGCACTATGTCTATGCTTCTTTTCCCCCATTTTCTCTTGATTTGTTGCAATGCGCTGGGGCAAAAACAACCAAATGTATTCTTGACAGGCTCCTAAAATCGAATGAACTAATATGAAAATAAAGTTTCATTTCAATTCGCTTATGATAGCACCAGGTTTTAAATTTTAAAAGGGGCCAGTTTTCCATTTAGATTTGGTTTATTCACCGCAGAAAACATACCCACACACAACATAAAACACGAGCGTCACTCAGCGTGAGACACTTGCTGCATGACAAATTCAAATTTATACAACTCAAATACAGTCTCCACTGGCTGTAATTTCTTTCTCACCGAGGGAAGGGAGCTTTATCTCCAGCCCGGCCCTGTGAGCTTCTGTCTTCTCCCCTCATAACAATTAATGGGCCACTAGGAAAAAATGATGGGCAAAATTATTGCAGTCCTTGAGTTTTGTGTGGGCAAGGTTTTTGTGTGGCTGGGGTGTTTGCATGTGCTTAACTGAGCCAAGCAAGTTAGTTGTAAAGTTAATTAACAGTAACTCCTAAGTGGTTACCATTTTAAATCCCCAACAAACAAGCGAGCGTTATGATTAGGATTTCTCTTAAGTGGCTCTCCCACCCACAAGCTCACATGAATCACGGCACCATTCTTGGCTTCACATTAAATCCTACACAGTCTGTAGTAAAAAAAAACCAACAACTTTACTTTAGATATGACGAGAGACCCCAGTCTGACCAGTTATTGGTGCTGGACCTGTGTGCAGTGAATTTGTAAAAGCCATGTCACAGGCTTCCATCAAGGAGATAAAGAAGTGGCTTTGGCCAAGTGCTTGGTGCTTGGCAGTCACTTCTCTGTCTGTTTCCTCTCTCGGGCCAGAGGCAGGAGCGTGGCCATCAATATTCTATCTTACATTCTGCGCCTTTCCTCCTCCTTTCAGTCCCAGTCAGACAATTTCTTTATTAGATAAGGAGCAGTGGACACAGCAGCTCTAATGCAGCACTTACGAGTTTCTTTTCTTTTCTTTTCTTTTCTTTTCTTTTCTTTTCTTTTCTTTTCTTTTCTTTGCTTTTCTTTGCTTTTCTTTTCTTTTCTTTTCTTTTCTTTGCTTTTCCTTGCTTTTCATAACTTCCATTTAACAGCTTTTATATAGCTTCCAATGAAGGCCATGTAGACTGAGCCAATTAAATAAGAAAGTTTTTTTATTGATCGCAGGTTCTTTTTACTGTAAAATTTTGCATTTGTATGTCAAGAAATATATGAATTAATTCAAAAGGTAACTGGCCCCCGGTCGATTTCAAATAATGTATGCTTAGATAAATAAGCAAAAAAAAACATGTAGTTTTGTGATGAAAAACTTGACTTAACGCAAACTTAGAGCTAAGCTACACAGAGCAGCCACTGTTACCTTGGTCTGTACAATCTCCATGAAAACAGTGATGCCTTACATCACCTAAGTAAACAATATATTCAACATTTTAACTTGTATATTATGACAACTTAAAATATGTCTTAAAAATAAAACCTTTTAATGGCATGGCACTGGGCTGGCTTAAAGATTTGTACTTACAAATCTTTAAGGGATCATGGGAAATGGAGTTCGGGATCTCAGGCTTGAGCCACAATGAATGAAGCTCAACCTTTGATGGAAAAACATGAATTAGATAAATTAAATAAATAAAACAAAGAAAAATACCACAAACTTTGTTTTAAAATCTACCGAGAGACAAAATGGAGGCACTTGTGTTGTATTTAATGCAGAAATAACAGGAAGAATTGACATATTTTCACGCTTTTTTAATTAGTAACCCTAATAAATATAGTTTTAATTTTAATTCAAACTAAAAGTACAAAACTAGGATGGTGCTCGAAATAAGGGTTATTTGCATTTTTGTGTTGTCAGTGTGTAGCCGTCAGCCAAGTTGGAGGAAAGACTTTAACTGACAATTAAATTCTCACCTCCTGTTCTCATAGAATAGACAGACCATGCTGATTCACGCTGTCTCTTCGACGATTTTCTCCCTCAGATTCATTTCCCTTACTTGCACTCTGCTGGTCTTCATCGTGTTTATTTTGTTTGCACATTCTTCCTCGTTAGACCATCAGTGTGGTGACATAAAGTGGTGCAACATGATAATCTCCATTATATCCTGTAGTGTGTGATGGACAAATATTTTATTTCTAAATCATGCAGTGTATGCATGATTTAGATAAGAAAGAAAATAATCAATGCGAATTCTCAAAATTGGTGGATACTCAAGTCTAGACATGTAGCCTAATGCTTTCTTCTCTCCTGCTCTTGTTTTATAAGGTGAATGAACCCAAAGTATTTAACTAGTAATTAGTTTAAGCCTCCATGTAAGAGATTTTCAAAGGTCTAAACGTTTTTGCATTATCTTGGAGGTCATTGTTGGGGAAAAAACATGTTTCCAGTGTCCAGAGAATTAAAAGCATATAAATTAGTAAATAGCAGACTGATTTAATTCTTCTACTTATTCAATTTTAATTCGAAGACTCCTTCAGCTACATGAAGAGGTCATCACTGAAGGATTTGCTCTGCTATTATTATGTTACAGATGAGGCATAATCTTTTGTTTGAAGCTAGACGAGCGGCGGTGAGGTTTCTCTGTTGGTAATTACAGTTTCAGTATCAGATCGGTCCTGATATGTCACGCACTGTGTTGAAAACATGTCGGAAATTAGTCACGCAGCCTTGAAAATCAGTAAAATGATAGTATTTTGTTTAGTTCTAAATAATGATACAATAAACCCACAATAAGCAGGAATGTCTGATGGCTGAATTCCCTGTCTGAGATTTTCTTTTTTTTATGTATCGTACAGAAGAACTGAAGGCCTATTAATCCTCTCTGAAATCCCAGCTACTATGTCTTACTCCTAAATACTGAGGTAGACAAAATATTGGAATCAATATTTTCTTTTTTGTCTCTATCTCAAACACACACACACACACACACACACACACACACACGCAGAGCTGAGCGATGGAGGAGATGCAGAGACGGGGGGAGTCTTTGTTCGACTGATTAGAAGACAAGACACGCAACCTTATTAAGTGTGATCAGCTGGTAGCAAAGCTGTTTTACGGGAGGGTTCAAGGGGCATCAGGTGTGTGCTGTGAGGAGACGCATCTTACAAACCCATCCAGCGCCTCAAAAATGGTTTTGGTCCCCCCATGCTGTCTGCTGATCCTGACAAGGTCAGCGTTTATACCAGAAAAAGATCCTGAGAATGTGGAAAAAAAATACTCCACTCGTCATTTACTGGTATAAAAGAACAAGGATATAAGAGCATGGACAGATACTCTACATGCATGTGTGTGTTGTTTTGTTTTATGCTACGGCAGAGCTGCACAGGGTGGTGTCTAATCATGTGCTAAGCTACACTGTTGGTGGGGGGAAGGCTTAAAATATGGCTTCTTGTAGGATTTCGTTGTCACGCATACAATATCTGCAGTGGATGAAGCTGGTCAGTGAAGTGATGCTTAACTCTTGAATATGCTGGGCAATTAAAACTGTTGGAGTGGTATTCACAGATGTGGCACCATAGGAAGGAGGTTTTTCATGCGTCTCATGCTAATCCAAAAGAGGGACTTCTCTTCTCTTAGTTACCAGTGCAAAGGAGCTTAATACGCCACAGCCCGGAGAGAAGGAAACCGACAGTGGTAGTAAACACAGTCCTCAGCACGTCAAGCCTGATTAAGGACTTCAATCTGTTTTTTTTTGTTGTTTTTTTTGAGAGGGGTTGGGTCAGATTGTTATCACCAATTATCAAAACATGTTGAGGTAAACAGAATTTCAGAGCAGAACAGAAGCCATATCTTTCTTGTCTCTAAATTTCATTGTCATTTTCATTGAGGTACCAGGGATTAAATGATAGAAGCAACCAGAGGCTGTCTTCCTCTATTGATATTCAGTGGCTGTAGAAGTAAACCCACATCCACCACTGTCCACAAAAAGTGTACTGATGACTGCTTATCAAAAAGGAATAGCTAACCTCCAAGAAAACTGAGAGCATCTGTGTTGTAATGCCATTATATATACTATTCAAAGATCTTTTTAGACACCTTTTTCCCCCCACACCTAACCAAGGGCCACTATGATTTCTGGGGGCCATTTTTTACACACTGCACCATCTCATATTGATAAAAAAAAAGAAAATACACAGTTCTCTTTGTGTCAGCTCCTTTTATGTGGGATAGATCCACTTACACTTGGTACAATAGCTGCCAAGCAGCCAGCAACATAAAAAACGAGTCCAAAGCCTTTTTAATCCATAAAAAGCTTTGTCTGCTCTGAATTCTCTCAACAGATTTTACATTTTCCTCAATTGTGGCTGTCCAGTGGTCTGATGAAACTGCTGGCAAGTAACACTGTATTTGCATAGCGGTTCTCTTTAGTGTAATTTTATGTTCCTTCCCTATCACCGTTGATGCCTACGACGAGTCAAAAGCCACATTATTATCTCATCATTATCATTTAAATGGGTACCCCCACACATGTAACCCCGATCTGCTGTATTTGTATGTGCGGTGTTTCAAACACAGGGTTCATGAATCTGTGTATTCTGCTGTAGTCTCTGAACAGCGCCTCATTTTCTTGTTTTGTTATCCCTTTTTTTTGCCTTACAATGAAATTTCCATGATAGTCTACAGCTTTGAATTACAGCAATTATAAAACCAAGAATATTCAGAAGCAAAAATATATTCCAATATTCAATGACCTACATCTCCCCCAATAAGCATAGAGATCCTGCCCCACTACCAAACACAGAGGACATTGATTATCACTTCTCGACGAGACAGCTAATTGGACATGGTCCATTCAACAGAGAATGTAAAATTACAGCATGGTACTTGAAAATAAAGTTAGTTTCAAGTTAGTTATTCCACACATTGACTTTCTCCAGATCCAGCAATTTGCTTTGTTCAAACTAACTTCACCATGGTCTTTGTGAGGGAGATAAAAAAAGATAAAACAAATCTACACAACAGATTTGAACTTCCATTTCTACATCAGACATAATTTAGTTGTCAAGATGCATTCAAAGACACCGGTAAATGTCATCACATCTGCAGGGTCCACTGCTTGTTAAACTTAAAAGAGTGGCTTCAAGATGCATTCAAGGAACCTCTTAAATTTCACCAGTTCTGCAAACATACAGTATATGCAGTCCACTAACTAAATTCTTGCTGCTGCAACCCTGTGGTAATAGATTCACCACAAATTTAAAAAGTCGTAAAAATAATCTTATTTCACTGATAAAACCTTTTAGCAGATTTGTATATTCAAAGAATTTAGTAGATCATCAAATATTCATGCCCATCCCTATCATTTACATTTACTTCCCCAAAAACAAATCAGCTCATTGGCAATCAATTTTATCTCATGTCATAATTTCCTCATTTAAGGCTGGTGCTGGCATTGATCAATAAATCCATAGCAAACTTTCATCATTCACTCACTCATCTTCTACTGCTTTATCTTCACATGAGGGTCGCGGGAGGTGCTGGCGCCAATCCCAGCCGTCAGAGGGCGAAAGGCAGGGTTTACCCATGGACAGGTCACCAGACAGGGCCACATAGAGACAAACAACCATCCACTCTCACGCTCACGCCGGTCACCATACGGTCAATTTAGAGTGTCCAATTTAGCAACCTTTCAACATCACATAAGTCAAGAGAGAACCACTTCTACACAGTTTCAAGCCTTGGAAAATCTGACTCATGACAAGAGATTATGGACAATTCCAGGGTAGTTCAGAGACAGACGTCACTTCTACATACAAAGCGTCCTTTATGGGAAAAGTTGCTAATCCACCAACTGCAATTACCAGCCACACTGCAAAGTAACCTGAGTCTTAAGAGAGAGTCGACAACAAATGCAACAAAAAGTGTCAATATGAACGGAGCAGAGATAGAGAGATTGCCTTGGGTCATCTGTCGCACATAAAAGGAGCGTTGGTAGTAGGGCCTCAGGACAGAGCGCCATGATCCTGGAAAATGAGACTCAACAATCCACTGTTCTCCTTGCAATCCTGCCCCTTGAGGTTAAATCCGGTTGACTTAGTTAGTTATAACAAAAAGAGGACCCAAACACAAGGCCAGTGTGAAGGAACAAACATAGGCTTTAATAAGCACATACTTAAGAACTGAACTCAAAAGGCAAAAAGGTCTCCAGAAACACGGGCAAGAGCAGCACAAGACAATCCCAAATACCAGACATCCAGAGATAAGAGGGGGAAAAAGGCTTTGATCATTGGAAGCAGGGAACAAAAAGCAAAACAAAAAAAATGAACAGATGGAGATACACAACTAACACATATGGGAGAAACATGAGTAAAGTTGGAAGGAATAAAACTACACAGTAAAAAAAACCCTGTAATATTGAAGTATGACCAAAGAACTGAAACCCATAACAATGAGAATGAAACAGTCAGATTATAAACGCCTCCCACAAATCCTTAAATTCCCTCGGAATACTTAATTTCTTTCTTAGATTCTTAACAGAACACCCACTCTGTATTCTTTCTTGCTGAACATGATAGGATGTCTAATGGATCTTAAATACAAAGTAAGGTTAAAATTCAGCAGCAAACTGCATGTGGAACTTAAGGGTCTAGCGCTGGAAGATTATTGCATTATGTGCATTTGTAATCGCTGAACTGAAAGGTGTCCTCTCCAGGCCTCTCTGCTCGCTGTGACTTTGACCCGGGTTGGTTTAACAATGTGAGGAACAATATAGAGTGAAATCCGCTCCATCAAAAATCCAATCTCTTGTCATTATCTTGAAAAGCCCTTTAAGTACAGATCTCGCTCTGAATGTTGGTTAGAAAGATCACTGCACGGTGGACTGAAGAGGGAACGGGATTAGCTGGACAAATTGAAAATGGGAGCTGCGTAGTTTCATTCTCAAAAGACGAAGAGAAAGAATGAAGACAGAAGACGCCATCCACCCCCCCCCAACAACCCCGGTGTTGTTAATGCATTTGAAGCAGCATGGAAAGTTAGGTTGAAGATCCTAATGAATACAGTGTCTGTCATTTCATCCTCCAGGACTACAGGAAATGGATTGCTGGCATCGGACTGAGGACATCTGTATGCAACAAGCAGACACAGTGCACATAGCAACAGTCGCTCCACCACTGTGTCCTTAAATTATCCCCCCACCACACACACATACACACACACACGCACACACAAACAAACGCATATCCGCCTAGTTCTGCAGGCGAGTTAAGGTCATAGATCTGTGTGTGTGCTCTCGCCCCGGTGCCTGTCAGAGTAAAGAAAAATTAAAGCAGTTCAGGGAAAGCTGCAGAGCCCTTGCTTACTGCATCACGCCGATAACGTCCTTTCACCCAGTGCTACCTGCTTCCCCCCCCCCCCCCCCCTCTACTTTTAGAATTTTAAGCTATATCTCAACTGGATCATGGCAATCCCTCACCTTCTCGGCAATCATACACCAGAGACTCCAGTCCGGTTTGAATGCAGTATACGTGTAACTGTGCGAAAGAAAAAAAACAAAACATGTCTCTAAGGCATTTATGCGTAGGTCATTTGCAACAGCGAGTGCACATTGTTTCAAAAGGAGACCAGCTCATTTGCATTTTGTAAAATAATGAGGACATATTTTTAATTTACCTATTTGTCAAGTTGTTAAAAAAAAAAAAAAAAAAAGTAGTCACTGAATGAATCAGTAAAATATACATTAACAATGTGTTTACAAGTGCAGCACAATCTCCACCAGGAGATTCAAGTGTTATTAAACTGATTTATGGTTTTGTTTGGACTCACACTTGGTTGCAGGTTAGCGAAGGATTCAAAAAAAACAGAATTTAGCCACCACATAAAACCTGGAAACTCTGCGTCATGTAAAATAAAGTCAAAACCTATACATTTTTAGTTGTTTTTTTCATATATTTGTATTTTTTCTTTGTGTTCAGACTAAAGACATTTATTAGAAGGAGTGTTTAATATTCATAACGGAGCAGTGGCCGCTTCACTATAGGTGTAGATGTGTAGGTTTGCCTAGTGCATGGCCCTATCTCTTTAGGAAAGTGTATTCATTAAGGATTGTTTTTATTGTTTTGTAACTTTTATGGTTTTGTAACAACCTCTCTCTCAGACGTGCAACTCAAACCATTTTGTTGCCTCTCACAAAAACGATACTTTAATACTGAAAGTTAAATCTTTTAAACAATTAGTTGACCAATGGCCGTGAATGATGACTGAATGGTCGAATTCTTTGGGCAACATTCCCGTGCTGCACACAGGAAGTCATTTGTTTGATGGGAAGACACACCGGTGCAACAGCAACAAGTGAATTACACTGCCCAAAAGCCCAAAACGCTTCTTTCCACCACCTACAGAAAAACATTTTGAGATGAACAACACAGCCTACAAATAATCTAACATTGTTTTTGTCTCGCGGAGACCAAACAGAGGGAGAGCAATAACATCATTAACAGCTAAAAGTTCACCAAAAGTTACACATTGGTACAATAAGTGGACATTGTGTTATCTCGCTGTTTATGCCGCTTTGTAAGATGATTACTCTCCTGCACCAGAATCCTTAAATCACAGATTTTACATCAAGGAGTTATTGATCCACTGCTGTCTGAGTCTGTATGATTTCATGACTTCAGTGTTTAAAATAATTTATTCTTCTTTAGCAAAGTAAAACAACTCCCATGTCCCTAGTCCCAATCTAAATCTAGAAATCTAGACAGAGAAGTAGACAGACAACCTAATGCCTCTAGCCACTGGCTGTTTAAAGCACTATTCGTACAGGATTAGTTTTACACGGGTAGGTGCAGTAATGTAATTTTACCTCAGGACATCTGTAATATTAATGGCCAATTCGCATGGGATGACAAATCTCAGTAAAACCACCACAAGTGAGGAAACACGGTGTTTAATTTCGGTTTGGGGAGAACATTGGTTTCAGTTTGAGACCATGGTGTATAACCAATGCCATTTGGAAAGAGATTTATTTACCTAAAGCTAGCAGACGTACCGTGCCTCTGACAATGGCGTTTGTCCTGTGGCAAAAACACCCATGGTTTGCCACAGGACATTGTTCGACCGCTAGTGCGAAATCTGATTTTTCCTTCAAGCGCCCTCCATGCTTGAAAATCCACAGAAAACGACTTGTAAACAGTAGATAATGGAATAATCACTGATGGTCTACTCGCACAGGATTACCAGAGGTATTTTTCCCAGACCTTTTTACCTAAAGTAAAAGTCGCCGTAATCTTTACTGACATCGCTGGGTAATTACTGTATCCCACCTCCCCATAATCCTGTCCGAATAGGGCTAAAGGCACAGAAAACAGGATATAAATGATGGGTTACACACCGTAACCCTAGATTCTATATGAGTGTAGGCACATCACTGTTGTGAGTTCATGGAAACCTTCATTTTCGGTCATTTCTGTTCCAGTTGTACTTAGAAGCTCATTGTACCCCCTTCCTTTATAGTCCTTTATCAATTCCACAATGAATTGACCTGAACAGAAAAGGCGACAGTGTATTTTCTGTTAATTATATCACATTAATAAATATAACATGCACTGTTGCTCAAACGGAAAACACCATTAATCTCAACTGACATTGTGACACTCACCTGACGATTGATGAGCGTGAGGAGGAATCGATATCTTGTCACGTCTCGTGTTCGCTAACATTTGCTTTACGTTGTGTGAAGCACAAGGAGCTAACCTTTGAGAAACAGATGCTTTTATTTAAACTAGAAATACACTGTATTCAGACTTTGTACATATAAATTGTAACTTTTTAAAAAAAAACTGTAACTATTAGTTTTTTAAATGGTTTACATAGTTTACTTAGTTTGATTCAGATGTGACACTATATTACTGTCTATGGCGTCAATCCATTTTTGTGCATTGGCGTCACCAATGACGTGAATTCTGGAAGTCAGCGTGTTTTGGCTTTAAGAGAAGGCAGAAGTAATCGACCGTGTTTCTTCTCTGCAGACATTTCCACAAGAGATGCTTGTATTGTGTAACTTGTATTGTTCAACTGTGTGCCCACACACAATAATAATAATAAGTTTCTCCTCCATTTTGAGTAAGAGGATCTCAATGCTGAGCGGTTTTCGCGTCGATGCGATGGATTGACTGTCCGGTCAGTGAGGAATTTGCATTTTGTAGGTGAGACGACTGAGGATGGAGTTTCTGCAGTCAGTGATGAGTTGAGTTTGAATTAAAAGGCTTTATTGAAGACAGCTCAGATCCAGAGTTAAGGTATATCTAACCTCTACCTTAGGGAGGACTGCGTAGTTGAGATATCGGTCCTTTGTTGCTGTTGGGTTTTGTACAACAAAGACATAATGAGACTGATGATGGGTGCCAGGGCTACACAGAGTTGCAGCCGGCCTTATCCTTTTGTTTGTTTCTTGTGCTTTTAGGAATGTAATGTTAAAGAAGGCTGAACAATTGTAAAGTTTTTCTCTTACACTCGCGTCTTTTATTTGACTTCATTTGTAAACTCACTGTGTCTGGTGTGAATACAGCATCATTAGATAGCAAAACTGCCATGTTGGGTTTGTATGAGAGGAAAAAAAAAAAGCTTACAGCAATAGTCTTTACTTTGACTGCTCTGGAAATACTTTCATTGACTAATTTACCTTGAATGACAAAGATATGTCATTTCTGTTTATGCCTTTCAGCTGCTACACTTCACTCCCTGCTCATTTTATGCATTATTCCATAGTTGGTTTGGCACATACTGTATGGAAATTGCTATGTGACTTGCTGTTCATCTGAATGAGAACAGCCTCTATCTCTGAAATCAACGCCATTCTTAATTTATTTCACATAACTGACTTAATGCTGTTTTGTCAAACACTGAGGGCGATTCTTTCCTCTGTACTTGGCAGGAGACAACCTTTCCACTGGGTGGGCACCACTCACTCACTCACTCACACACACAGTCGTGCTCATTATGTAAAGCATATTAGCGTGCCTTTTGAAAGTTATCTTTTCAATACAAATATTTAATTAGCTTTAAAATTGATATAACAAAAAGTTTGACTGTACTTAAAAGAGTAGGTTGCTCATTAAAACCTCCTGTGGTGCAAATTTTCTTTGTTTTTGCTTGTGTGTTTTTTTTTTTTTTAAACTTTCTGCTTGACACGTGTCTGAATTTGACTGAGTTGATGTATATGTGTTATTGAAATGCTAGAATGGCATGTATACTGCAGTAAGCTGTCCGCGAGCAGATGTTTCCAACTGATACACAGTGAGTTGGCAGAAGGATTGGAACACACATTCGATGGATGGGTAAAAGACATCCACTGTGCTCTTGGCAGACTCGCTGATTTCTTTGTCCTCAAGAGAAAGGTGAGGAAGATTGGTGATAGACAGCCTGGTCTCCGAGAAAACCTTTTTGATATTTTACTTTTCTGGAAACCTTGGCAAAAAAAAGGAAAAGTTGCATTTATACTTTTCTGTACAGAATAGAATGTTTGAATTTGATGTGTTGCCAAATAGTTTTGTATATGTCATGTCAGACATGAAGTCCTCAAATATTTGAGAATATCTCACCATGAGGGGGAGGGGTTCAGGTGGCAAGTAACGTTATGGTGAGCAAGACATTCACCAAGCAGCACACCAAAAGCGCTGTGTTTTAACACTGTTATGGGGAAATCCTCGTCATTTTTGAACCCTGTGAAAAGAGCATGTTGATGCCATGTGGAAAAACCATGACCTTTTCAGACGTTACCAAAGTGGTCTTTGTGCGAAAATATAACCATATTCATAACTAGGAAATAGTCAAAAATTACACATTGATGTGTTGCATTAAAACAAATTCTGGGAAAACTGTGAATCACTTAAAATTGAGATCACAATTCTCTGGCACAATTTTTTTTCACAAATGGAAATGTTTATTGCACTCAGATTAGAAACAATTAGGCATTCAAGTAAAGTGCCAAACAGTGTGATTTCTTTAGTCCCTGCATAATGGGCCTATTGTGTTATTATTAATGTTTTTATTGTAGTGGCTTAAGTGACATATGGCATGTTTCTGCAAGCTCGACCCATGACGTCATAACCAGGAAAAATGCGCCAGAGTGCCGTCACAGGAAGAGGCACAAGAATCAAACCGAACAATGCCGAACTGTAGCTCAGTTAAAAAAGAGTTAACAATCCTGAAAATGTGCGTTAATCTCCAACATTTAGCAAAAGAAATGTATAAAATCTCATAATTTAACAGAGGAGTCGGGTGTATTTAGTGACAGCACTGCTGAAAGCCGGCGATCGCGAGCCGCATGCAAACCTCGTTTCTGCACGAGCTCGGGTCAGGTGGTTGTGTGATTCTCGTCACGAACACCTGGGTTTTCAGCGCCATCCGTTTTGTATTTATTTCTCCTTAGCACACACTTTCTCCTACGTTCTGTGCCACATTCACTCTGCACCACTGCTTGTAAGCTCTCCACTGAATCATGGGATGTAAAGGCGCTTCATATGTTGAGAGAAAAGGCAGCGACAAGGAGTTTCTCATTTGGGATGAGAAACTGCGAGAGGAAAATAGGATCATTTATTTGCAATGCAGCTCATGAAATAAAATGCACAAGAATCATTGTCATTTAGAAATGAGATCACAATCTTTTGATTGTGATTTTTTTAGCGATTTATCGTGCAGCCCCAGCTCGGACAAAGTTCTAATCTGCAGAAACTCACTGGTAACTTTAAATCCTGGTGTCTTTTGTTGAGGAAGATGGTGGCCATGTCACTGGCTGTGTTGGACGGAGAAAAGTGGTCCCTTTGTACGTGATGTGGCAACATGTGGCAACCTTGATTGATTTACAGCAAGGTTGTTTTCATCATAGGAAACAAAAAACAAAAAAAACCAAACAAACAATATGGATTCTTTGACACATCACCCTCCCTGTACCAGCCTCTTCACACAACAGTATCCAATCAAAATGGCAATATCCATTTGATTAAAGGCATAAACAGATATTATCCTGTGTCACGGATGACTTATTCATCCTCCAAAGTAATTTATGTGGACTGGGATATAACCTGATAACCATGAAATACTGAATGGTAATGGCTCAGAGGTCAGTGGCAGAAGTTGCGGCGAAGGTGCCATTTGTTTCCGAATACCCAGAGAAACCCTAACATTATTGATCTCTTGCACCACGACGACTTTGAAAACTAATTACCAGTTTATATATGATGAGATTTCCCTCCCCAAGGGAAAACTTTATTACTACAATATAACATCCTCTCTCCCATCACGCAAGAAATTCAAGGCAGTCGATACAATGCGCCAGTTGTTTGCATAGAGGAAGGTTGGA
This sequence comes from Solea solea, assembly GCF_958295425.1. Classification (NCBI taxonomy): domain Eukaryota; kingdom Metazoa; phylum Chordata; class Actinopteri; order Pleuronectiformes; family Soleidae; genus Solea; species Solea solea. The sequence goes on along the minus strand of NC_081137.1, from coordinate 18,504,818 downwards.
CACGTTCAATGACGGGGACAATTTATGTTGAGCAGCTGTTGATTTAAGCCACTGAAGGAGATACAGGGCTGGGGGTGTTGGTGAAAAAGAAAATATGAAGCATTCTCTTCCTATACACACACATCATGCCTTTGCATAATATTGGGGCCTCATCTGTGTTTCACCTTGGTTTGTTTGGCTCTCGCAGGGGCAGCCAGCTTTTTATTCTTCAGAAAAATAAAGCTCCTTTTTTAATGTGGCAGTCTTTAGAGGGAAGAGCAGCAGGTACTCAAAGGACCACGCTCATGGGAGACTGCTGAGAGACAGAGGTAGTAGAGGAATATAAAAAACAAAAAGAAAAAAGGAGAGAGGATCAGATTGAAAGAAAGCAAGTGTGGTGAGAAAATGAAAAGGGGTGGGGGGCGGGGAAATGGGCTGGAGTTTGTGGGTGAAAGCAAGAGAGAGCAATGATTACTTTGCTCCATGCTGTTTTGCAGTGCACCTCTTCCCAGCAGCCTAAAGCGAATCAAGACTCATTTGGGCTGCCAACCAAAAAAGGTGGATATCAGCATTCCTTTGAGCTTTTCTGCTTCCTTCTTCTCCTAACCACACTTCACACATGCTGCTTCCATCAACATAGTCCACGCGTGCCGCTCTTTGAAGTGTGGCCTACGTGATGACTTCATGCTGGTTTTTTGATTCCCTTTTGTGGGTTATGACAGTGGTTTTAATTGTCAGTTCATTGGTCCTACGAAGCAAAGCCAGTCACATTGATGAACATATGGCCATCACAAACTGCCGAGTGGAACGGCTCGGTTCAGTATGTATTTTTTTTGCATTAGGAATAGTTACCATAATAACCGTCCCCAACCGTTCCATTTTTCGGTATCCTTCCCCGTAATGGTGCGGTACACTATGGGTGGACAGTCGGCTGATTAAGCAACAGAAAAGTGTTACGACGGCCACAAACCGAGCAGAAAAACTACCTGGATGTACACCGTTGTTGTCTGTTGTTTCCTCGTTTGATGTCACCGTTCGTTGTTGATGCACCGCTATGACATCACGCTATGTATCTCGCTGACATGGACATGGATGGAGACATGGCTATTTAGGACCTGAGCAGTGCAGAAACCCATATAGATGAAGCCGAACATTACTAACATTTATAAATTAGGTCAAATGTGACATCTGATAGTGAAAGGCTTCAGTTTCTGTCTACATTTCCCGCCCACACCTCATTTCCTTTCTTAACAGTTTTAATGCTGCTATTCAACGCTGCTGCTTCATGTGCATTTCTTTGACTGTTAACTTTTGCGGATGAAGACTGACTCTTCTACCTCCATTAGTGTAAGTGAAATTAATCAGTGTTCCTTTGTGACATAAATCAACACGTGAAATTGAATTCTGAATCTGACACAATGAGGCTGTGTGGAGAAAGTTTAAAAAAAAAACAACGCTGGCTCCAAGACACGGCATTTACATAACACTAATTTATAAAAAAAACATGTCAGATATATGTAAGCTAAAGCTGTAGTGCTAGAAAAAGAGTCCTTTGTTGAGTGTCAGTGGCAGCTTGTCAAGATACTGACATTTTGTGATGAGCTTCTCTCATCAGATGAGCATGGACAGGCACACTTGTTTCATATCCGACAGATGACCCCAGGCAGCCTCTTTATCTCTGAAAACTCCCTGCTTATATTGACTCAGATTTAACCCCCTTATGACCGTCATGAATTTATTTTGATCTTATTCATCCATCCATCAATCCTCCTTCCTACCACTTTATCCTTCACATGACGGTCACACCCCGGACAGATCGCCAGTCCATCATAGGGCCACACAGACAACCGTCCACTCACACCCTACGGTCAATTTAAAGTGTCCCCCCATTCATCTTCTTCTGCTTTATCCTCCACATGAGGGTTGCGGAGGGTGCTGTGCCTATTTCAGGTGACATAGTGCGAAAGGCGGGGTCACACCCTGAACAGATCGCCACTCCGTAGTTCTTGAATTTTGTCTAGGAATTACGGTAATGAGGTCATTTTTTGTTTGACTCTTTTTAGGGGTCTTTATGGTGTAGGAAGTATTTATTAGTGCTGGTGTTTGGGATCTGTTAGGGACCTGTTTGCATGATATTTGTAGCAGGACAGCCAGTACGAGTGCCCCAAACTGCTCTGTGATTGGTCAAAGTCTCCATGCGAGCCCATGGGAGGTGCAGAAGTGTCTTTCTCGCACTCTCAGATCACTTGATTAACATTAAGCTGAAAGGTTATTAAGGAATCACTGATCAATAACACACACACAAAAAAAAACTCCCTCTTACTGAACTTTTTACCGCATATACTGTACGGTCTCTATTAATTTGCATTACCGATGCCAGATCTACTTATAAAATTGTGACTTGATGGTCAAATGATTAATGAGCAAACTGTCTTGCACTGTTTTGTGAATATCTTACAGTTAATCACGTATTGACATGACATTATTATGCATCAGTGGCGTAATGATTGAGTCTCCATTGTGACGAGGAGAAAGGTTACACCCTCCCTGTTCTGTTTGGTGCCATGAGTTAATGTCAATTAAAATTTCCTTTAAAAAAAAAAAACCAAAAAACTATCTCCCTAATGGCATTATTCTCATAATTATGTTAGTCTGCATTATTTCTTTTATATACACTGATCCGTTTATTATCCAGCACTAAACTGTATATGCAGCCAAAGCAGAAAAGGTCAGCTGCAGTTTTTCAGGCAAGTGACAGTATTGTGGATGTTGTTGGCTTGGACATAAAATAATACGAGCATGTAGCCCAGCTGTTAACTCTCTGGCCCTTTGCTGACACTTTGAGAATACGCAGTACCTCTGTACGGAATTACCCATATTCATCATCCACATACGCTGTGGATAAACACTCACGATGTTAAGATCTGTGTTGTTCCGCCTCATAAAGCCACAGCTCTGCTTTTGCTTTTTCCGCCCGCATACTGCTCTCTCCGTTTGAACTAATATTATGGACTCGTCTCGAGAGAATTCCAATTTTTCCGTTGAAAAACTTTGCCCCTCGCTGTTAATTACCGAACGCCGATGTTTTCCCTCGCCCTGTAATTACAATTCAGAAAACAATTACATATCATTGAGGCAGCATGATTACCTCCTGTCACTCCAGTCTACCATGGCGTAATTTAATATTTTGCTCAATGATCACTCAGAGGATTCATAAAGGCAAAAGAGGCTCCCACTTATAGTGCATTTCCTAGTCATCAGACAGTCTGCTTATTCGGCTGATAAATGCTGGGTTGAGGAGCCTCTCTGGTTTGACAGAGTGCCATTAAGCCATCCACAGACCCACTCTTGCAGGCGGCGGGTGATTAATGTCTTCTCCTTCTCCCCATTTAGCCTTTCAATAATGAACCTGAATTAACAAGCCGCTGCCTCTAGTGACAACATCTGCAAACAGTGACACCTTCCATACAAACACAAATACAGCCGCACAAAGTTTTTCATTTTGAATTCAAAAGCGTGCTCCGAACAATGCGTGAGGGGGTGATAAGAGAATTTACATTCTCACATAACTCAGCTGCATTTTTAAAGAATAAAAAAAAATCACATAAAAAGAGTTTGGGGAGGGAGACGCGTCAAATGATATGAGCCCGTCCATTCATCCGTCTCCGTGCTGAAATGGTAATGACGGTAATGTGTAATCTGATCTGTTTATGTACACAATTAAAAAAAAATAAGCATCTCCTGTGAATTATTCCGTCGTCTGTGTCAGCACGAGAGGAGTGAAAATAGTTACGCTCCAATGGAGTGCGGTCGCTTGAGGCACCGGCACATTGTCGGGCAGACAGGATTTTTACATGTAGTACACAAATATAAGCCGAACATTAAAATAGCCTTCTATTGTCAACAAGTTGTGTTTTTTTTTTTTATATACATGCTGTGACATTTGTGCTTCCCGCCTCCATCATTTTTCAATTTTTGGCAGCTGCTTTGATGCCGCTGTCAGGATGTTTGGAGATGCGGCGCATGTTGAATGTCATGCCATGCATCACATTCGATTACATTTCGGCCAACAGGTTTTGGTGCGATATAAGGTCTGATACTGTTCCACTGCTCAATATGACCTCTTGTGTCAGATAAGCAAAGCAGGGGTGCCGTTGCTGTTGAATTCCACTCTAAGAAAAAACGAAACCCTTTCAATGTGATAAAAAGGTCAAGAAGTGTAAGAAACACTGATATTTTGGAAAGGACTGTACTTTGTTTTAAGAGAAATGATGCGATGGGAACATTATTCTGAATTTAGTTGAATAAATTCAGGTATTATGATCCGATCAGGCCCCAATGTGAAGGATAAAGCGCTAGACAATGAATGAATGAATAATCAGATCAGACATATATAGATATATCTATATATATAAATCTCTTTTTAACATGTGCTCCAGAGGATTGTGTTGAAGTCTGCCGTTTATTTGACTCAGCCATCTCAGATAAACTCTTAAACTTTTCACTTTTCCAATTCTCACAAATTGCCCAGATTCCAGTGTGCAAAAATATTGGAAATGTGTCCCTTTTGTGTGGAGCGGCACCCGTTTGAACTAACTCTATTGGCATAGCCGGTCAGGACGACCGCAAGCTACTCTGCTCACATCAGTGAGATTGACTCACAGCACCGTGACTGCAGTTTTTACCCCTGTGAATATGTGAGTGTGTGTTGTAATGCCAAACACTCTGCAGCTGGTATACAGTAAAATTCGACCCTCTTGGCTAAAATAACTCTCAGATGTCAGGTTCAACCAAACAATCAAAAGCATTTCAGGGAATGTAATTTATTCTAAGCTGCCATGACACTGTGATACCTGTCTTATGTCACGTTAACGTGTAACCTTTGTGTGTTGCTGACTATTGTTCGCCCACTCTGGTCAATCTCTCTGCAGCGTCGGCCAAAGCTCTTTGCTTTCTACCTTTTTGGACGGTCCTTCAGATTGCACAGTGCAAGTCCTCACTGAAAGCCTGTTATTAATGGCAAGGTCAGTGCAGGGTAGGTGGTTTGATAGCAACACAGTGATACTGTCAGTTATCTGAGCTCGACTGTCTGAGGCTGAGGGAAGTAAGGAATAAAGGAACAGGCTCAAAGAGGTGTTGTTGTGCTGCAGTGCAATCTTAAGTGTGTGCTAAGTTGCTTCGCTCCACGGAGACTGGATTTCCATGTGTGCCGGACTATCGGAAATCACTTCAGTTGCTAATCATGGTGACATGGTGCAAATCTACTTACTGGCAAATGGCCTGTGTCCATATGCAGCCCTCAGTCGCTCTCAAAAATCAGTTCCACTTCACTCACAACTAATTTGAAGCATATTTTCGTTCAGTTAATATTCATTTTTAGACAAGTCACCAATAGGTAATTACGAAAATGTCACAGGTGTTTAACAAAAGCTGTGTTTCCATCATGTTACACTTCAGTTTGGTGCAGTACGGTGCGGTTTGGAAACGGGAAAGCCCTCGGTCGGTCAGGCTTGTGTTGCGTTCGAGAACAGCACCTTTACTTGGTAGACGGGGGTGTGCGCTGTGCTCGATGGCCATGTCAGCAAAATACGTAGCGTGGACCTTGAGATCCTAACATGACTTGTGCTGATGGACACTTTTTGTGTCATGGTTTGGTCTGTTTGCGTCTGAGCTGTACAGAGAATCGAGGATAAGGACGTACTGTTGTGTTTTTATGGAGAGGATTGCGTTTTGTTTTTGAGTCTAAACCTTACCACAAAGTTTACTTGACAGGAGGCGCTACACAAAGAGGCAGTCACAGTTTGCATCTGAAGCACTGGACTTGAGGCTGAGTCAGAAACTTGCTGCGTAGGTCAAACACGAGTGAAGATTGCCGGGGAAGCTCGCGGGATCCTGACAAGACAATCTTGCCGGTAATGGAGGGTCAGTGTATACTGTGGGCCGAGGCAATGGTGAGGGACGGGTGTAACTAACCTGGGAGTGGCACGCAATCACTGTGGTGGGAGAATGTGCTGGAAAATCACCAAACACATCGTATCATTTAAGCCTAAATAAAATAGGAGACGGGGTTGACGTGACAAATGCTTTTGTTACTTTTTTATACTTCATTGTCCATATGTACAGCTGCCTCTGTAGCTAATAATCACTTCCCGTGCTTGGACGTGAGAATCTTCTCACTGGCTAATGAGAAGAAACGCACAGATGTTTGTGCTCCATACCCTTCATCATCGCTCATTATGTCCCGCTCCAATAATTAATCTACAGATGCCGGCAGTTACTCCGCATACAATCTGGATGACCCCTCCCCAAATGAAGTAAATTAATATACTTCATACAAAGCAGATATTATTGTAATTTTAGTTCATTTATTCTCTCAAATTCAATGCTTTTTTTTCCCATCATACTGACATTGACATGGAACAGGAAATGAGAGCGAGACATAATGGTTGTTTTGGGCAAACGGGAACAGTAACAGTGTGTGGTACAAGTTCAAAAAAAACATTACGCCGTCTCATATCTGCCCGTCGATATTATATTGCGTCTGTTCTTTTCTCGTGGAGGCAGGGAAAACAGTTGCTTATCAGCTGCGGATTCACCCGTCCCCTCTTTATCTTACATGTCCAACAGTGAATCATGAGATTCCGCCGGATAACACACACACACACACACACACACACACCTCTGTAGACACTGCTTCCATCATCGCGGCGTATGACCCGAGCACCTATATGAATGCCATCTAAACCTCCAAACGTTATCTGTTCCCTTTGTAAACATCCAGCAGCAGCCAAACATGAATTTATGTTTGTTTGCCGAGCACCTTTCCTTACTGCCTCGCTCTCACGCCGCCATTCTCCTCATTTTTACGCGCCACTATCTATTTTAACTTGTCGCGACAAGGTTAATGGTCTCATAAATGTCTGTGTTGGAGAAATTCCCCGGGGCATGATTTCTTCACTGAGCGTACAGTGTTTTTTTTTTTTTGCATTGACTGGTGCAGGAAGGTCTCCTGCTTTGATCTTTGTAGTTAGTTTGACGGGATGCTGCAGGCGTGACACAGAGGGTGACAATGCTCTGCTGCATTCAGAGGCGTTCGTGTCAGGCTGTTGGATTTCCAACGCGCCATGGCAACAGCTGTTGTGGACTTTTGGAATAACGCTCTGGCTTAATGCAAAGATCATCTCCGGGAGAAACTATTTAGCAGATTTTGTCTGCGGTGCACGGAGTTTAACATGTTTTAGCAATCTGTTTGTGATATTCACGCTCTAAGCTCTGGGAGAGAAGTGGATTATGGGCTGCACTGCAGTAAATCGCTCTGAACTGTGACTTCCTGTCATTGGTAAATGAATAAATGGATATGAATAGGTTCCCACTTTGGGGGTGCAGTAATTGTATTAGTGATGCAGATTAGATAGCTGTGTTTGAATAAATTATTCATGACATTGTAATATATGGTGTGCGGTTTCATATAAATGTTTTTGAAACTAATGCTACATGGAAGTTGTTTTTTTTAATTCAAAAAGATGATGTGTGAACTCTCCTGGTTTCACTTGTGTACAAATATGGGGAATGTAGTGTATACTCCTGTGCGACTACTGGTGCTGCACACAGTTCACTCTTACAAGAGCCACAATGACCTGTACACAGGTAAATGGCAGTAAAAGTTACCTACAAATGCACTTTGTACGTTTTTCATTTTATAATAATTTGACACAATTATCATTTGTAAATAGCAATATAACCTAATCTAAGCCACGCAGGAGTGAAAAAGTGCAAACATTCTGCCTTACCTGGAGTCAGATAACATAATAGGAGGTGAATGTGTACGTATCTGTGTGTCACCATTGGGTTTGACTCGGGATGCTGGTTAAATTAATAATGATTTATTAATTTAACAAAGTCTTTTTAACTGATCTACAGTTCGGCATTGCTCACTTTGATTCTTGTGTCAGACGTCGCGCTCCTGACTCTTCCAGTGACGACCCTCACTGACCAATCAGTGGACGGCAGTCTGTCGACGTCACATTTTTAGTATCGGCTCAGCTCCCTTGGCCCCAATGGAAAAGCAAAAATAAATCGAGTAGAGTCGAGCCGAGTTGTGCTAGAACTGTATAGTGGGAAAGTGCTACTCTTGAAACTGAAAGAGCGTTTCTCACAATAAAAGAGAGAAGTGCCTCAAGTGCCACTCCTGGGTATGTGCTCAGTTCCAGCTGAAGCTACTAAAGGTCAAATGAACAGAACATATATATGCATAATAGCACGTAATAGATAGGCAATAACAAGCAAGTGAGAGGGAGACCATGAGTGAGTACTATGACTCTACATTTAGGCAGTGGAGCAAAATACAAGCTGACACTTTCGGGTCAAGTTTAAGCAAGTGTCCAGCCTCCAACATGCTCGCTCCAAACCCCCCCCCCCCCCACCACCTTAGTGTTCCAATCATTCTCCTCCTTTTGTGAGCACGTCCGACACAGACAGTCTCTTGCTGTGTTTTTCACATGCAAAAAGGGTTACAACGGAGAACGTCTGAACCCAATATTCTGCACCCCGGTTTTCCACGATTCATGTCAGAAAACTCCTTGAGGAAGCTCAGATGCTACTATGAGAAGTAGATAATTGGTGGGACGAATTATTATGTGACGAGACCGCACAGTCTAGATAAGTAGATTATTAATTTCCTGGCTTTAACCTTCAAACTACTTGTGTAACCCCTTTTTTTAATCTAACCTGATTCTAAATTTTAGAGCTTGTGTATGTCTTAACAGGTGATGATTTACTTTCGGGGCATTCTGGGCCTTTTTTATTTACACAGACAAAAACACCAAGTCCTCATTATGGCACACACACACACACACGGACAGAGTTTTGGCACACTGAGCCTCCAGACTCCCTCTGGCCCTCTCACAAAGTGAACTGCTTCACCACTGAGGAAAATGTCCAGAGCAGAGGGAATACAAATGCAGCACTTTAAGAAATATCACCCTGGATTCAACCTTGTAGCTACTGTTTAAAAAAAAAGGAAAAAAAAGTATTATCAGGTGACAAAATGGGACAAATCATCAGGGCTTTTCGTGATAAGCATAAGCTGTCCTTGACCGCACACACACAGCCAGAGTGTGCCTTCTTCCTCCTAAAAGGGGGAAACAAACAGTCTGTTGAATTTATAAATCTGCGTATTTCACTTGGCGATGATGTTTAACTGCCCCACGTAGGGATGGGGGAGGAAGAATGGATACTTCATCATCATATTCTTTTGAAAGGATTATCACTCAAAAATACTTCTGCAGATTGAATGAATTCTATGCGACGCACAAATGAAATTATGGATCATTACATAAACAATCGGAGGCTGCGAGATAAATGGAATAATCGTTTTATCATTGAACTGTAGCCAAATCGCATTAAATCGCGAGGTGCCAAGAGATTCCCACATGTAATCAATTCAATAAACATAGCATTGTCTCACACAGTAAATAAATAAATAAATAAATAAAACACCTCAATAAGGAAAGGCTAAGAGAGTTTGGCTCATTAGTCTCCACTATCAGGCATCTGCTTTGATTATTTAATCACATATTCTGCACATTATTCTGGAATCAATTGACTCGGGCCACATTTTTGACTCATTTGATTCAATTACAGTTGATTTATACAATTTATGACGTGGACCCAAACTTAATTAGTTTCATCATTTGATACATCTCACACCTCTGCAGTATTTTATAAATTAAACTCACTTTATTTGCTGGTGCATTCCTGTAGTCCATCTGCATATAAGATGTGTTTCTAGAACGTATGGCAAAACTTATTCTTTATTTATCTCTCTCATTGCTTTATTGGAGACATGGGTCACAGAGTGCTCCAGGGAAATTTTATTATTCATGGTGACTATGAATTTGAAAGAGTTTGAGGAGGAATCAGTAACTGTCATGAAGGTTCATTATAAGTTTTCTTTTTACCTGACAAACAACAAGGATAAACTTCATTGTATTTTGGGGGAGATTTTAATATAAACAGGTTTAACAGGTAAACCAAAGACTCCTCGAGGAGATTTTCAGCAGAAATATTTATAAAATATCAAACCCATGTGGACTGATACACTATTGACCTAGAGCTATCCTCAGTCTTTTTTGGCTGGTGAAATTTCTTTTAATAATCCAATTTATGTGTTTTTCTGACTTAAGTATTTGATAATCATAGTAAAACACTGGATTTCATGATCATTTAAAAGCATGCTTTCGTATCTTATTCATTATATAATAAGCCATCTATTTTGCCTAAAGAAAAACACATATTCGATGTTACACTTATAGCGTTTTCTTTAACATCACTTCTTATTATGTGAACATTAGCGATGGGAATCGGTATCGGTCAGTATTGGTAGTATGTCTTTGAAATGACTCGGTACTAATGTGTTGGCAACAACTTCATACGTTCATAAATTGTCAAAAATGACTGCATCGGACTCATATCGGTAGATAATGGAGTTCACAAAAAAGTGGTATCGGGACATCCCTAGTAAACACTGACAGTCAATGTTCTAGTGTTCAGATAGTGTTCATCTTACCTTTTGTGGATTTTAAAAATTATTTATTGGTGGGTTTTTTTGTATAATATAAAAATATAGTGCAATGATGTTGATACTTAAAGGTGTGGATAATAAAAAAAAACCTGCTGCAGCACAAAAGAGCTGGTGGCAAAAAATAGCACTGATCCCTGGGTAGCCTTTCCTTTTCAGGAAGGTTGTTACTAAGTTCACTAACCGCTTTTAAAAAAAAAATGCTTCCAACAGCCACACTGTTGAAATCTGTGGTAACAGATGACCTCTAATCCCCCAGTGGGATGTAAGACCTAACACAGCCAATTGTAATTTGGTGGCTCTATGGGAAAAATAAATCTTCTTTTGTGAGTCTTAGCAGGCTTTATCTATCTGTTTCCAATTATAGTCATTGAGCCTTTGGCTGGCATGGACGTAAGACGATCCATCACCAACTTCAGTTGCCTTCATTAAATGTGTTAATGCTGCTGCTTGTCAAGTTAAAATCTGCATGTACAACAGTGGCCCTAAAATCTTCCCATCGATATATCAATAAATGAAGTGCTTTGATAATATATGGTATGAATTTAGCGCTCCGTTGTGTCGCGTGACTCGGTCCCCATGAACCGCCCAATGGCAGCCACAGATGAATGGGATCCAACCCGTCAGTGTTCATTTTAAATTGACCAATATGAGCTTACAAACAGCCGGAGAGGACATTATTCTGGACCTGCAGTATCCAGGTATGCACAGTAGAACTGTATTTCAGATTTATTAACTGTATTTTTCGTGTGCAACTATTTTTTGATTTGTTCTCTTTTTACTTTTTGCAAGATCTGCGGATCTTAGTTCTTTGGTCTTGGGTTCTTTCTCTTTACTATATTGTGATTGCGATACGATCAACACCCTGACTCCCATTTTCATGAGAAATGTCCAGATCACTTTGATTTGACATTTCCGTCAATAAACAAATCATATTTTCTCCGCCTGAAGAGCAGGATTTGGAGGCTGCTAAATCCCCGCAGCACTGCAGCATTTCATCAGGAGGCTGACTGACGTTTTATCTTTATCAAATAATAATACCATGTGGATTTTGATATTATGTATTGAACTTGGTCGTGTTGTGATTGTGCCCTACTCCCTAGTCCTGTTTAGTGGATGCTGGATGTGAAATTAAACTCTTTCTCCGACCCGACCCATCCACTCTGGATGTGACATGTGGACGTGACATGTATTAAGTATAATTTTGTAGTTCTTTAAGTGGCATGAACCCATAACCCGAAGTTGATTTGCCATCAAAATGATCTCAGAGACATTATATGAAGGTTAAAATCCTCCATCGTGTTGCTTTAAACGCTGACATGACACAATTGACACTATTGACATTTATTCAAACATTTTTCCATTTTTTTTTTCAAAAACTACTTTACATCTTTCGCTTCATCAGTATCTACTGCTGCACTTGCCAAATACTGAACTTTTAGAAAGCATTCCTGTAGTTAATATATGAGCTATTGCAATAAAATCATGCCTAGGGTAGAAAGAGGCTCGAGCCTCATTGTGGACATAAATGACTCGCTGCCTTAGCACCTTAATTGTGCTGTTATCTCAATGTGCATCAATAATGGACTTAAACAAATGAACAGCGCTTCTTAATCTATAAAGTGCCTGCGGTAATATACGCTCGTATTACGACAATTACAGAATTACAGGAGGGAGACGGGAGGGTAGGGGTGGGCGAGGAACTCAAATATGAGACCAAATAAATAACGCAGCTGCCAATGCATGTTTGCAATTCTAATGTCAAAGGATATTAGAGTGATCTCTCTGGACGACAAGAGTTTAAGTTGCCAACATAAATAATATTTCAGAGCTGCTGTGGGCTCAAGTCGCAGAGATAGGAGAGGGAGACTTTATGCTGCATGCGGTCGCTGCAACTTGAAGCAAACTCTCGGAATTACGGGGATCTGACACTGTCTGGCACCAAGGCCAGGGATCACAATAAGCAGCTGCGGCGCTATTTTCTTATTGTGGCATCAGGGCGAGGCTGTCGGCCGAGCACCACATCCATCGTTCACGCAGGAAGTCTCAGCCTTCTTGCTCTTCAGCCTGATCTCTGGTAAAATATCGCTATCGCTTCTTTTCTGCAAGTCGTGGAAAACGTTCCATTTGCACATCCAGTCCAGAAATACTACTACTACTACAAATCTTTTTGATTAAACTGATTCTAATGATTCAGTTACACTGAAAACGACTGCTTTGCAAGTCACTCGTCTGTGTGTCGCGTGTAAAACAAAGTCACGGCAGTTTCATGCAACCAAACCGCGTAGAAGCGAGGCGAGCTGGGACCATGTAGTGGGGACACGGCAATAGTTGACCAATATTTGGTGCCAAATTCTGGCTGAGGAGGCGTGAGAGGTAGATGGTGACATTTAAGATGTCCATCAAGCAGCGGAACACATTCCAAGACTAAATGTCAGAAGATTTGTTGGTGGTTATTGCAGTTTTGTCATATTGTGCTGTGTTTTTTTTGGAGGATATTGAGGCTTTGAGGAAAAACCATGATCTTTTACCAGACTTAATTAAGAAATTGCTATTCTTACCCCAATTTCCCTTACTTAGTCCCACAAGTGTTTAACACTGTTGTGTTGAAATGCATGAAAATAACGTAACGCACACAAAAATCAGTGGTTTGCAGTAGAGCATCGTATGATCCTGCCTACTCAGTTGCTCTCTCTCTCCTTTTTACCTCCCTCTTACTTGACAAAGGGGGCTGCAGGAGCTCATGGACCTGGCCTGGATTTCCAGCCACAGCCAATTAAGGCTGAGGACACAGTGATAAATGCGAGCGCTCAAAAGTTGTTGAGCATTTTACGCCGAGATTCATGCCTTTAATCGGCGTTGGACGTCTCCCATAAGATCATGATGTAAAATGCTCTATGACTCACGCTGTTTGAGTGAATGAGTTGTTGGAAGGACAGCTGAGTGATAGAGAGATATCAGCTGCTCCACCGCTAAGACGCCGTACTGACCTTTCGGTAATGGTTGCTGCGCGCTCAGCACAAAACATATGCCCTTCAAGACCAGAAGAGAGGCTCCGGATTTCTCTGCTTTGTCTTTGGCCTAGAGAAAAGCACTACTTTCACACAGCAGGGAGAGTAAGATGGAACTGGGACAAGACTTTTAGATACATTTTGCGTTTTTATGACTCCCATCAGCTCATTGCAGCTGATTATAATATCTCACCATATGGTACATTAATTATGGCACTGTATTCCCACATTTCTGTTTATTTTATGTCTTTTTTCTGGGGCTGTCAATTAGACTTGAAATTCGTTAATTGAGATTGAAAGTTTGCTTTTCTTCTAATGACTAAATGAATGAGTAATCAGACAGTGTGCTTTTCAGACACCGTTGTTTAATTGTATCTTTCTTTTTAAACGCAGAACTACACATTAGAGCTGAGACACTTACTCGATTAATCGATTACTAATCGATTACTAAATTAATTGTCAACAATTTCGAAAAATCGATTTATTTTAAAACAAGATTTCTGATTGTTTTAGCTTCTTAAAAGGTACTATATTCTTCATTTCTTTGCTCCATATAACAAAGAAATCATTATAAACTGAATCGTTTTGGTTTGTGGACAAAACAAGACATTTGAGAAGGTTTGACAAGCACTGATCAAAGCTTTTTAATATTTTCTGACATTATATGGTGCAAACGATGACTCGATTAATCGAGAAATTAATCGACAGATCAATCAATTATGAAAATAATCGTTAGTTGCAGCCCTAGTAGAAAGTGCTGTAGGGTCTCTGTGTGTGAAAATGAAGTCCTATATCAATAAAGTAAAATAATATTCACGGGCATTGGGGCAGGAAGCACACTCGGCCCTTCATTGTAATAGGCTGGCAATTAAAGGCCAAACCATGATTGATTATATCTTGGCCACTCACAGTGACACACTGACAGCTGTAAAACACTATGCTGAATACCAAGGAGTGCCATGTGTCCGACATTGTGATTTCCACTCGTCATTTTCAACCAGGAACCCGCGAGTTGTGGCACAAATGTAGGCTAGGCACAATCAAATGCTCTCCTCTGGGGTTCATAGCCATGTCAAGTCGGGGTCAAACTGCTGTAAAGGATGTGTCGAGGCTTGGCATGAAGACGGACACGATCATACTACCAATCTATACCGGGATCCCGCTGGAGCCTCAAACTCTCAGCAGTTCACCTCAGTCAAGCCTGTAATTGATATTTGTTGGAGGGAATGGGCGGTCCATGTCGACGCCGAGGCTGCTGCGAGTTCGGAGACAAGCGCAAGGTCACGCTCGACGTCTGGGATCGCGGCGAAAACATTTGTGAGGCGTCGTGTGACAGGACTGATGATCGTCGTAGCACACGACTGTATCAACTCCGTGGGTGTGGAGTGTTGTGACACCCTTTGAGAGCTTCTTTTATGCCATCCAGGGCGCGGTCTATTTCAATAGGAATGAACAACTCTGATAGTAATTGTGTGATTAATAATATTAGCAGTGGTATCAGTGTATTGTAAACAGGGATTTGCTCTCATTTGGTTAAAAATAACAGTAAAAGCAGACGGCCGTGCAGGCAGTGGTGCTAAAACAAACAAACAAACAAAAAAAAAGGACAAATCGAGCTGATTAGATAACCAATTATATTGTTATTCAAGACGGGAAAGACACTGAATGTAAATGGACTGGAAAATAGATCCTAAAACAGCACTTTTTTATCGCAGCACTGTGTACAACTTCAGGTAATTCCCATTCATGTGCCCACGTCGAGAGTTTGTTTGTTTTAAAAGAAAGAAAAGAGAGCGAGAGAGAACTGAAACTACTCTTGGCTGTTGAGATTTCTTCTTTTTCTTTTCTCCTGTGGGATTTGTTCATCACGGCTGACTAAATGTCACGGAAATACCAAAATACTAATTCTAGCAGTAGGCGATGTCGTATGAATCAAACCATTTTTTAATCATATTTTGCAGATGTTTGAGGAAAACATTAATAATATGAGTTTGACATTCAGCTTTCGAGATTAGTGCATATAAAAGCAATCAGGGATAGAAAGTGCACCATGTGAAGGAATGTAAGATGATAAACGGTATCAGTTTTATTAATCGAAAAGTTAAGCCAAAGCTAAATAAAAACTTAAACTGCAAACTAAATACAATGTACAATGTTTTCTGTAAAAATCCCACTCGTAGACAAACACGATGCGTCAGACGTGTTTGGTATTGTAAATTAGAGTCAGTAGGGAAGACTGCAAAAACACAGTCTGTATCTGCCTTGAACATGTGTTTATAAGTAGGATTTACCTCACTTGAACCCTCATGGATTTAAGGGGGAGCCATGCACTGCTGTGGGACTGCAGCCACAACTACAGAACACATTTGTGGTCATCACATACTCCATACCATACAGGCAGAGCACTTTCTCTTCTTCTTCTTCTTTCAGCTACTCCTGATTAGGAGTTGCCACAGTGGATTTTTAGCCTCCTTTTCACATTTCCCTCCGTCACACTTGCCACTTTCATGTGGTCTATTCTATTCCCCTCAGCCTTTCCTCATTTTCTGGCAGCTCCGTCCTCAACAGTCTCCTTCTAAAGCACTCTGCATCTCTTTCCAAGATGTGTCCATACCACTTCAATCTCGCCTCCCTCAGCTTATTACCAAAACCTCTCCGTGTGCAACCGTCTCCCTCAGAGGTGCTAATTTCTGATCTTGTTGTGATTAAATACGGTAAACCTGCGCGGGCAGAGCAACATAACTGAACTTTGAGTAAATTTGCCCCACAGTGTACCACCAGCACTTGCCTGGGGCTAATGCCCGAGCTAATTATGTCCACACAGTAAAGTGTAACCAATGGCACATTTTTAGAACTTAGGCCGACACACAGCAACAGTAATTCTGTCTCTTTCTAAAAGAAAATTGGGATGCTGGGGCATTTGGCTTTCTGACATCGCGACGTGGAAAATTTTCTGTTCAAGTTAGAGCATTTCAAGCCAAGCGAGTGCAGCAAATTATGTCTAGTTGCAATACATACAGGAAAATGTGAATAAAACCCACTACAGTGACACTCTTTCATTAAAACGATCATACTCACAC
This sequence comes from Solea solea, assembly GCF_958295425.1. Lineage (NCBI taxonomy): Eukaryota > Metazoa > Chordata > Actinopteri > Pleuronectiformes > Soleidae > Solea > Solea solea. Next base: position 18,488,169 of record NC_081137.1, on the reverse strand, counting down.
ACACTACAGCACTAAATGTCACATTTGAAGAAGAATAATAGCACATGTGAGCGGTAATAACGGTAAATGAGAATACTTGGGTGTGTGAGACGTAAAAACGTAAGAGAGAATGATATATTATGTGTGAGGGAAAGTTTGATTGAAATGGAAGTCATTGTAAAATCTCAGTTGCAGATTGGCTTGTTTTACTCTAACAAAAGTAAGATGGTATGATCCGACAAGTCAGATCAATGCCATGTTGTGCACCACTGTTTCAAACACACTGCAGTTTCCAGTTCTCTGAACATCAGACTTGCATCTCAAGGCTGTTTCAAACACTTTAGTCTCCGGAGGTCACGTCTTGTCCTCTCGCTTCCCTCCTCCTGTCCCACTCAATTGGTAGACTCACTGGCTGCTGACAGGCTAGAGGGAGAATGGTTTTTTGGAAACAGCTGGCCCCGAACGCACGTCGAGTGCTCGTTCGGCTCTCTGCTCCGTTAGTCGTCGTCCTGGTTTGTGGAAATTGCCCGTTTGCTCTCCAGAACCTCTGTGGTCCATGTCACAGCAGGCAGCATCTCATCTGCTCGGAGCTGCTTCTCAGCGGAGGCTGCATTAAGGGCGGCTGTTACTCCACAGACCACTCACAGGAAACAGGAACAGGAACCTCAGATCAGTAAGTGCATCACAGCTCTGTGCTTCGATGCATCTGTCCTTATAAATGAAGCAGCTGAGCGTGAGTTTATGTCCTGACAGTAAAAGACAATCCTCGAATGAAGGACAGGTCATATAGTCCACTAGTGTCTAAACCCCCAATGATGTCCTGTGGCCCAACACCTATTTTCAATTTATAATGAAAACTGGCTCAAACTGACCAATATTTTTATAGTAAAAAAAGTTACTGCCCTCTTTTAAAAAAAAAAAAAAAATCTCTTTTCACCAAAAACAAGAGCACAACAACACCAAATGGACTGGAAAGTGTTGTGCTACAGGGAGCATGCACAGTTGTTGTGTTAGTCCAGGCACACTTAAGCTGGATGTGTGTGTGTGTTGTGTTATCTGCAGAGGGTCTGCATGGACCACCGTGAAATTCAGCAGACCACTGCCCACCCGCCATCGAGGGAAGTATGGCCCCATTCTTAGTCTTGCTATGTTACACTCAGTGAAAGGTTTGCCTCATATTCTCAACCTGTCTGGTACCAGATTGCCGTCATTTATGATACCGCTAGGGGGCGCTGGTTTTGAAAACGATAATATTGGTCGCAATTCCTGCATACGACCTACTGTATATGTACGTTTCGTTTGGAGTCATTTTAGACGTTATGTTAAGACTAGTGCCGTCAACGTTAGCATGTTAGTTAACGTTGTTTGTTTACCTCCGGTGGCCACTGACCCATAACCTTTGTTGACGTGTGCAGGCAAACCGAGCCGTCCTGGTTACAGGACAGTCCGCGGCGCAAAGATGAATAAGGACAGACTTTTCGGTGGAAAGTTTCATTTTAAAAAGTTTGTTGGATCAAAGTTTGCAAAGCAAAATTTAATTAAGAAAGATGCCTCTTTTCTGTGCCAACTGTGGTCAAAGTTTAAAGAAAGCCACTAACACAGTCTTTTAATTTATTTAAATATACTTTTTTGTGTTGATTCTACATTCATTCGATGATTTTATATTAAGCTTCAGGTTAACTACAGAAAATTGTGCCATTAATTAGTACATTTTTCGATTAATTAGACACATATGAATCCATAATGTACATTATGTACTAATGCCATGTCCCCCATGTTTAGCAGGAAAATGCAACTATTTTTAACTGGCGCGACCAGTCATGATGCTCGTTTCTGCCCTTGACTGCCACTTACAGTAGGTACACATAAATTGATGTCATAGACGGAGAAGCAAACTATCCAAAAAAAGCTGGATTATGAAAAATCTCATCTGTGTGCAGAGTCTCCAAGATGGCAGAATAAAGGCTAACAGAGAAACAAAGGTAAACCAGTGTAATTTCTCCCTGGGTCCCGATTGTCTTCACTTGAGCAGTGTAGAGACTCAACTCTTCACTCCCCCCTACCATTCTTATTGCTAATGGCAGCCTGTGATACACATATTGAAACAATGCACTCAGCGGTTGAAAACCATCCTTAATATTTCATGCGGTTGCATCACAGAGTGCCAGTGATGTACCCTAGTCCTGCAAAGATCATTGTACAGTATATCTCATAATATTCTCAGCATTCAATCTCCGGGAGCGCTGTGAATGAGACTCATTTTTTTTTTTTTCAGTTAAATGAACTCTGGGTTTCCTCTGGAAGGGAAATGAGAGAGCGTTCAGACCTGTTGTGAAAATCTGTCTTGTACAGGGCGAATAACGATGGCACTCGTTAATTTAGCTTTTCACAATTAGATTCTCTCGCCATAATGTGAGCATTTATTTCAGCACTTGTTGTTATATCATCGCCTTCTTCCTTTTGAGGTACTAAAAGAAAAAAAAAAACCCTGCACAGGTAAATTTCAGTTCCATCGTTGTTTAGTCTTGATGGAGTGGATTAGAAGAACGACGAGAAAACAAAGCTTACAGTAGACAAAGTTCAGTTTCTCTGTAGGCACCAGCTTTAATTAAACGGACAGCTACTGTTTCGATACCTGGGTGGGTTTTTAAATGGATCCTGGAGGAGGGTTAGTGTTTTTGATCCGTGAACTAATGCGTGAGTCACACAGCCCTTGAAACATAACCAAAACAGCATTAAAGTTCTCACTGCCTTCAATTCCTTAATCTAATCTTGTGCTGGATGCGAACAGACTCGAGCAGCGACTCACTGTTGAGAATACAAATGACTTGATGAAATGAATTTCTCCATGCCAGGTTATCTTCGGCGGATAATTGCCGAATCCTTTGGCTGCCTCAATCAGCCGAAAGGTAGCAGAGAGTGGATGAGACCACAGTGCAGTTGTGTTTCCGTCTGTGGGGATTCAAACGGCTTTCATATTTTTGACCTGAGTCTCGCTCAGAAAGCAATTTTATCTGTTTTTTTTTTTTTTTTTTTAAGGCTTGGATCGGCGGTATGTTTGTAACAGTTCAGTGCTGATGTCAAATAAATGTTGCATGCATTGGTTGTGCATGCTAACTTCTTATGAATGTGTAAAACAATTCTCCATGGGCGCTCGGGAGCTCAGTGGATAGAGGTGGTGCCTTGTTATAGGGCAAAGGGCCCATTTGTAGTGACCCTTGTTTGATTCTGTGTCTTTACCTAAAAGCCCCATTCACGAAGCCTATTCACAAATTCAACACATTTGTATGTCTAGTTAAAGCTTGGGTTAATTCCATAATAGCAGCCAATAGGAAAGGAAATTTGGAATTAGATTTGTGTCCATATTTTCAAACAACCCTTTTCACGAAGCAAATACAACATTGATTTAAGCATTCAAAAATATTGTATTTTCTTGTTTGAAAATACACTTGTGCTCCCTGGTTTGTTTTTGCCTGCTGACTGGCTACTGAGTTTTGGAGCGTCGTCACAAGCTTGGAGTCGCTGTCCGCCTGGAACTCGTTCCCCAAGTTTTCCCCGTCGACATCCGACAAAATAATTGTAAATACCTAATGTCTAATGATTATAAAATAAACGTTAGATACTTTATTATTTTGTAAGTATTGTTATAGCTACTCCAAACCCTGTGACTACTTTCGGTCCATGGAGCTGTAGCTCCAAAACTCAGTAGCCAATCAGCAGGCAGCTTCCTAAGGCCCGCCCGCAAACAAAATCTAATCTAATTCCATAGGGAATGGGGTCACTATTCCAGAATGAGTAACAACTATGTATAATAAATGATGTAGGAGTGTTTCAGGGATAGAAGGATTGATCAGATCAGAGTCTCTAAATTGACCATAGATGTGATCGTGAGAGTGTATGCTTGTTCTCTCTGTGATGCACTGGCGAGTTGTCCAGGGTGCACCCCGCCTCTCGCCTTATGTCAGCTGGGATTGGCTCCCCCCCCCCCGCGACTGTGAGATTGTGCCATGTGTTGTGCATCCGTCTGTGCTCATATGGTGGAGAGGGGCTCAGGGCAGACAGCAGTGTTCTGAGAGTCTTTTTATTCAACTGTCTGAGAATGATTTGACTTTTTCTGCATTCATCATTGTGCCTAAGATGCATTTATGCTCTGTAATGTTTGAGGTGTGCTGTATTTCTTCATGCTAAGTTGTTATATTAACATTTTCGATTATTCCTGTTGCGCTGAGCATTATTTTTAGGAATATCTCTTTGCTCCCTTAACTCGGCGTGATTGAACATCATACTTATTAGACGAGTTCTGTAATGATTGCAGATGGAATTCCTCCATTTAAATTCCTCTCTCATGAATTTTGAAACGTGTGTTTTCTCCTCCGTCACGGGTGCTTTTAAAGCAGACAATAAGGTTAGGAGCGCTGCGGCATATTGCAGACATTAATCTTACAAGAAAATGATGTATTGATCCGCACCACAGGTGGATCGTGAAATGACCTCAAATGAATAATTTAGAAAATTCCATCCCGAGTGCGAGCTGCAGCTTTTACAGTGGCACATTGTTCCCTAAAACTAAACCACGGCAAATGGCATTCGCTGCCAATCATTGTGACATTTAGCCTGTAACTCGCATTCACAGCATGTGAAAGCTTATATATGTCGTCGCCATCAAGCACATTTAAAATGACGTCTTTCATACGGTCATTTGTATGCAGTGTACAACTTGAATCTCTTTCTCTTTTCTTTTTTTTTTATTAAAGATAAATCATCAAGATGGATAAAATGTCTGCTTGCATTAGTATCAAGGTTAGATGTCTGTGTAGATTCCCATTAATCCAGGCCATTGTTATCCAAAACACATCGCTATGTAAAACACATTGAGTCGACCAACTCAAATATTGAGGTAACTTCCTGCTGCATAATGAAGCTTCAGGCTGCTGTTGTGCCGTGTTCAGTACTCAAGGACTGAGTATTACATTCAAGCAACTTTGAAACATGGAATTGTAATCGCAGGTTACCATGGCAGCTGACAGATTTTGCTATCCTTTTTCAAATGTGCATTTGCTGCTGGCGTCTTAAAAATAAAGTTCAGTTTTGTAGTTCTTTTTTGTAGGCATGGACGCAAAAGCCACTCTTCTCGGTTTTGGTGTCAGGAACGTCGTTTTCCATTTCTATAGAATGCTTTATATGTGACACACACACACACAAACAAGTGAAGCAGTTCTTTTCAGTGTAACTGAATCATTAGGACAAGTTAATTAAAAAGATTAAGATTCAGTACTTCCTGTCTGACACAATCACTGAACTGAAATACAGCTGCCGGCATTCCGCAGTGCTGTCGCAAAATCCACCAGACTCGGCTGTTAGATATTGAGATTTTAGACATTTGTTCAGGATTTTTTTGTCTTTTTTAACTGATCTACAGTTCAGCATTGTTGGGTTTGATTCCTGTGTCAGAGGTCACACTCGTGACTCTTCCAGTGACAACACTCTCTGACCAATCTGTATCGGCTTAGCTTGCTTGGAACCTTGCCAGATACCAGGTATATATATATATATATATATATATACCTATATACATATATATGTATATAAAAACTGTCTAAAACCGAAGCAACACACTAAAAATACTAAGTCCCTTTTTTTTAAATGATGACAGGCAATTATGTGTGTTCTCATTGAAGTAGATTTTTGTTTCAGAGGTCGAAAATTTGTCTCCAGTTCCCTAAAGCTTCTCTTCTTTCTGCATTCTGACGTTTTTATTTTGTGACATTTCTTTGTTGGTCAATTTCATATTTGTGTGACTTTTTATGAATATGACAAATGTGGCAATAAGACATCGATGACATGATGATTCAGGACCATGAAATGTCCATCTTTTCACACAAAGATCTTCAATAAATGAGTTTGAAAAGGTCTGACACCAAAGAAAATCTGGGATGGCATATGTTTCCACAGTTGTGACAGTTGGTGGACTCCATATGCCGCAGTACAATAAGGGAAATGAATGCCACGCTGACCCCCCCACATTAAAGTTACCACTGGGATGTGTCTCTGCATTTCCTTTGAAAAGTAAAAGTAAAAAAGAAGCATCAGTTCCCTCAAAAAAATATTATTTCTGAGGGTGAAAAAACTAATTTCAACAAAATAGCAGACCTTCTGTAAAATATGCCTCTCCCTTTCAAAATGTGACAAATTGGGATGGTGAAGACCAGGTGCCACATGGGGAAAACATTGTAATCTGACACTCATTTATGAAAGCTGCACAAAACACCAAACACATGTGACTTTTTCAATGGCACCTTCTGGAACGGAAGGCACCGCCAATTTATCTTTCATTTCTATATCCATTCAAAGTGTTCCAAAACATCTGTTTATGTGTTGACAACAATTTTGTGGGTTTTTTTTTTATGCTTCTGCCAGTGGTTGGATACATATTTTTGTTGTTGGGTTGCCTGGAGGTCAACAGACAAAGTCCAAGGTTGCTGTGGCCTCACAAAACACACGTTTTGCCGGCCGAAACACATCAAGGGATTTTTTGAATTGAGTACAAATGTACACTTGACTAGCATATAAAAAGGATTTGAATTTGGCGGTTGAAGGATAAAGCTCAAGGTCACCGTGACCTTACAAAACCTGTTTTTCAATGAGACACTGGAACGTCTCACCTTGAGGGAATTCTGAAGCTTTCACTCAGTGATGGATTGCCGATATTTCTATGGTCAAAAGTCATGTTTTCATGACTGTGATAATGCTAAAAACAACCGCTGTGACCAAACAAACCCTTTTCATTTATTAAATGGGAAAAGGGACTTTGGAATTTGGCACAAATATTCACTTGCACTCACAGAGAAATTGTTCAAATGTGGCTGTTCAAAGACAAATGTCCAACCAGACCTATGTTCCTTTAAAAAAAAAAAATCTAGTTTCTAATTTAATGTCACATATTTAAAGCTCATGTCACTCTCACATTAAAGGCGCAGCGGCGCCTCCTTATACGCCAGATAGAAATCACAAGATGACGCTCACAGCCTTCAAAGTTAAGTGTATACATGGCATCACTTTGAAGGATCTCTGGGGGATATATAGGGATTTCAGAAAAGAGGATCCTCAAACTCTTTACATCTAAGGGTGTGCATCGATTCACATTAAGCAGAGCTTAAGTGAACAAATAGAAGTAAGATGGTCTTCCGCGTTGGAATCCTGCAGCAAAAGGACACTGGACCATACATTTTAGTTGAAGATTAAAGTGGGATTAACGGAAGCATGGCAGATAAAGAGCAGTAGCGTGTGAGCCGGGACGTCTCTGTTGTATGGCGCCGATAATGTTCACGAGATGCTCTTATAACACCTCCCTGCTGCAACTCCCAGATTTGACGGCGTTTTATCACGGCGCTGATTAAGACCATGTTGCCACGAGATGATTTTATAGTTCAATGAAGCACTGTGGTGTCTCTTTGGAGTAGTTAAATTCATGTTTTTCATTATTGTAGTGAAATGCCGGTACTGGTAGTCCGGCAGAAATGGAATTATTGAGTCGTTTTTGTTCGATACTTTTCTCCGGCTGCATTTTTGAGACGCAGTCAAGCTCCATTTCCTCATGATTGGATGTCTCCCCCACAAAAATGCATAAGTAAGTGTGAGGTGCTGTGGTTAATGCAAAGTCTGACCCTGTGTATCTTCTCCTTTTTGGCACATTTGCTTAGGCATGGGCATCATATTTCATGAATTTATTGAAAAAATAGCAACAGCGTTATATTGGCATTATTAATTCTGTGTTGTAAAAGAATTGTCGTTTTTTAGTGCTCCTTTACTGCACTCACTTTGAGGCAACTTTAAAAAAGAAAGTTTAAAAGATAGTTGGTGTTGGTCAATGTGGGAGGAGTGCTTCAGAGATGCCCCGAGGAATTGCCTCAGGTCATTTGCTGCACATGAACCATGTCCGTGCTCATGTGGTGGGAAGGCAGTCTGGACAGAGAGTGTCCATCCCAAAGTTTTTAACCCTTAGAACACAGAGCATTTTGGCTGTGTTAAAACGTACAGTACATACAGAGGCTATAAGAATGTGCAATATAGAGTGTCTTATGCCCTTTTTTTATGAATAAAAATTAAATAAAAACAGTCTAATTTTGTGACTTTTGCTACTTTATAGCACTACTAAAAATGTGATCTAAATTTAATCCTAACTTTTAATTTAACAACACATAAGAAGACATTTAAAAGTCTGAATATGTGACTTATAAACCCACACACCCAGGATGTCCATATAAGGAGTTGTGTATTATTCCCACTGTAATTTACCAAGGGGGCACCTGCGGCACAAAATCATTTAAAAACTGTATCATCTTGGTTTGTGGACAAGAACATCATCATTTCCAGGTTTGACAAACACCGATCGACATTTTTCAGCATTTTCTGACGTTCTATGGACCGAGCGACTGCTCGATTAATCGTGAAAATAATCGACATACTGATCGATTATGAAAAGAATCGTTAGTTGCTGCTCAAGCCTGGATATGAGACTCAAACATTACGGCTTTAAGTTTCTATCTCGCCCCAAAATCTGCCACGCGCGCGGGGAGCTCTCCTATGTTTCACGTCTGTCAGTGTCAGGATTTTATTGGAGTAAATCACTGATGATTATCCTTGGGAAATAATAATCTTTAAAGCTGTTCTCCTCCCAGGTCTAAAGGAGAAGCTGTGTCAGGTAATTTAGGTCGAGTTCACCTTCCCCCCTGCATATCAGCAGCCACCTTTAGGCCATTTTCCCCTCCCATTATGTAGATATTGTAACAGTCCCCGGCTTTGCAGGCGGCATACTCCAGCAGCATTAAAAATCACTCATGCTCGGGGATGTTGTAATGTCTTTTATTTGCCTCGTCAAGTTTCTGCACAGTTTCTGCACAGTTTTGTGCGCTTGGCCGTGTTGCCACTGTATTTTCACTGAGGGACCTGCGCGTCTCCGCTGGCCGTGTCAAATCTGATCGTTTCTGACATTTATTGAGGAGGATGCTTTTTTATTTTTTAAGCAGATATCGACAGTTTTGTCCAGTTTGCTTTTTCTGTATTTTCTTTTGTCTATTTTTTATTGGGGAGTAGTGAAATGCTTGAGCTGGCATTTATGTATTTATATAAAAGTGATTCAATACTGTAACTCTGTAAAAGCTGCTCTGATGCAATGCCTCCTGCTTTCAGGAACGATGTACTCTGCTGTATAAGTACAATACATTTTCCCAGTATATCCCGGTGTTAATGTTGCAGTGAACGCACATTTCTGTTGTAAGAAGTGCTTCTTTACTAATGGAAAAATAATAATAATACAAAACCAGCCATGCACGCAGCTGAAAAATGCCCTAACTGGTGAGCTAAATAAGATTAAATACATTCAGAAAGATTGTGTGATGTTTACGCGTTCCTTTATCCGGGTGAGGACAAAGCCTGCAACAATTGTGGGAAGGCACAGTTTTGTTCTGCAGAGGGCGGCAGCACTAAACTCTGATATGGATTAGTAGAATACTCCCACAACGCAGATTGTTATCGTGACATTATTAACTGCTAATGACTTTGAGTCTGTCTGGCTGTTTGCTTTCCACATCCGTGTGTCATGGTGGCACTTCAATGAGCAAACAAATGGAAGTGCATATGCCCTCTCCCTCATCCACTGGGCTTTGGGCTGAGGGAATGATCTGAGCATATTGAATTCATAGATCATCGCTGCTAGCTGGGGGCTTCAAAGTATCATTAAAGATTCTGATTGTGAAGAACTGGGAACTGCTCTCTCGATCCTTCTGTTATTGCAGTGTTGTTCCCGGGTAGAAAAAGCAAATCTCCTGGAGATTCTAAATAACTTTGTGTGTGCCGACTTTGAATTGCATTTTTTTTTTCACCCCCGTCTTTTCACACGGGCCTGTCACAGCATCAGTGTAGCAGTCCTGCTACGTCCTGATGTGTAGGTTGACACAAGCGTGGGCCACACGTGGATTTATGTCTGCAGAAATAGCCGTAAATAAATGTATTTTTAATGTTCTCAACTAAATGCCAGAACAATACGGCGTGAAGCTGTGCACTGAAACAGAAAGTCTGTGTGTGTGTGATGCAGTGGACAGATAAAGACATTGTCTTCTTTGCTGTGAAGTGTGCATGACACAAGGAGAAAATAAGCGAGACCTCAATTCTCCACAAGAGTGTCAGTGTTGCTGCTCTAACTTCATAACTGCTCATGGACTCAGGGTGACTCATTTGTGCACTTTATGTAATGTTAATATGATGCCATTATGATTATAAATGTTTAATTTAACCTGCCAAACAGTCTTGTACAGGAAGATCAACCATTCAGAGCTCGTGCCTTAACGACTTAATGATAATGTACATTTATAGTTGCACGTCTCTGTTTTCACCTTTTTTTTTTTTAAACTTCATCCTCATTTCTGAGCATTTCATGACTCACATTTAAGTCCAGATGAAATGATCGTGTCTGTGTTAAGACCGGAGGCGGAAAAAAAAAAAAATCATCCTCTCAAAGAGAATGTAACAGAAAAGAATGAGAAGAAAGTATTTTTAGAAATTGCCCCTATCAAAGAGAATAGAGCTGCGATGAAAGAGGAAGACTTTGCTGGAAATTACACATTCCTTTTAGTGTTTCTTTGAGGAGGTTTCTCTCTGGTGTCGTAACGACAGCCTCAGACTGTCATCAAGAAACAATACAGAGATTGTTTGAGTACACAGCCCGGAGTCCCACTGTGCGCTGGCACCTGAAGAGGCAACATGATGGAACCCAGCTAAAACTCCACAGTGATGATTCTAGGTCTTTTCCAAATGTGGACGTTTATGTGTAATATACAGTTGACAGGCTATTGCCATTGCAAGAATAACTAATAATGATAACAGCGCAGTGGTTAGCACTGGTGCTGCATAACAAGAGGTGTGAACATGAGTGTGTGTTTTTTGACTGAGTGTCACCTCGACTCTATTTATCAGTTTGGGAACCAGGAGCGTCCTCCTCAATGGAGACGGGGTCATCATAGCACAGCTGTGTGAAACTGCCATGACGTTGTTTAAGACGCGGCGTCCAGATCTGGATCCTCCCCCCAGGCCACTTAACGCAGGAATGAATGCACCTTGTTGACGGACAAGGTTTGATTTCATTGCGCTCATAACTCTTCCACTCTTTGACCAATCAGTAGCCATTTTAGTGCCGACTCAGCCCACTTGAAACCTCGTCCAAGCAGATCAGGTACCAAATCACCAGGTACCAGGTACTAACCCTAATGGAAAAGCAAAAAAAAAAGTACAGTCGAGTCAAGCCGAGTAGTGATAGAACTTTTTAATGGAAAAGCCGCGTCTAGCTGCTTTCAAAGTCACACCGAAATCTGGATATTTTGTGGAGGGGCTGTATGAGAGGATATAGATGTCCTTTAAAATTTGCTCCAAACATTTTCCAGAACTTCTCCTGCCATTGGACGAGGGTAGTCCAATTATTGGGCGATGTTCGAGTGAGAACACAGCAGGAAAAGCTCGACATAATTTACAATGGGCAACCTCTCGCAAGGTAACACGTCTCCACTAATTGCTCAGCTGCTGTTGTCAATGCTGTCAACGCTAATCCAGACAATCTCCTGCTGCATTCTTCTTATGGGAAGTGCAAACTCCGGACCCCAGTTTTCTGAACATTTTCCATATAGTTCATCTCCTGAAATGGCTTATTGTGGCCCTGTGACAGTCTGTCAACTTGTCCAGGATTTACCCAGCCTTCCGATCTCGCGGCTGGCACCATGGCTTCGGCTTCTGTGATCCTCAAAGGGAAAAGCTGTATGGATGGATGGAGACAGACAGACAGACAGTTTATTAACCCCGACTATAACTCTGCAAATCAGATTCCGAGACAGCCCACTAAAGAGTTGGGAGTGTGACATAATAGGCGTGGATCCAATTGAAATGTCAGTTTTTATCCCCGTACAGTGCGTCCTGCGTTTCCCTGCCGAAGACACCAAACTTATATTCAGGCCCATGCCAAAGATGGATCCTCCTCTTCCTCAAGCAGACGCTCCATGACACTTTTCATTCACTTTGAAACACCAGCATAGCTGTGAGCTCGACCCATAGCTGTGAATGCTTAAGGCTCTTAAATTTGTGAAGGCAGGGTTGATCTGTGGCAGACTGGTGTAGGAGGGGAGGGAGATGGATTCACTTTCACTTTCATCACACTCTTTGGTTTTGCTCTTTTTTTTTTTTCCATTAATCTGTCAGAGGGAGAGAGAAAAAAAGACTTGTATGCAGGCAACAAGCTTCCGTCTTTCAATATGCGGATGGCGGCTGCCTTGTACTCATCATCTGTGGTATTTGGTTGCGAGACGTTGGATTTAGTCAAGTGGCAGCTTACATGCCCGTTGCTTTGTGCTGCTTCTCAGATGCTCTTTTCAAAAGGGCCACTTATCTCGGAAGATTAAAAATTGGGGTGGCTCTCTCGCTCCTCGTTAACTAACAGTTGTTATGCCACTTTGTTCCTTTTTTGATTGATGCGCATGCAGTCAGCGCAAACTGCTATGAGTACATAAAAAAGTGATTATCAGTTCAAAAATAATAACAAAAACACACACAGCTGGCTAAATCGTAGGTACAGTAGTTTTTGAAATACAGAATATTTTAACGCCTGAAACTTATTATCAAGTTAATTCCAGAGGTGGAAACTAATGAATTGCATTCACTCACGTCCTGTAATTTTTGTGTAATTTGTAATTTTACTTTTACTTAAGTATGTTTTTTTTTGGAAGCACTGTACTTCACTACATTTTAAATGATGAATGAGTAATACAATGTTGGCCTGAATTGAAAACAACAATATTAATAATAATACAATAAAGGTGACCAATGGCGACAGGTAAATTGGCACTTATTAACCATTTTGACTGCTTCATTGTGTGTTTACATATTTTATTTTGTCAGCACTTTAATTTGTAAAGGTTTGCCTTTAATTAAAAACAATTAACGTGAGATTTGCGTACCCTTGTCCTACTAAGTGAATTTGAAGTACTTTTTGAGACCAGTACTTTTACTTGTACTTAAGTAAAATGTCATCAAAATAGTGGTACTTATACTTGAGTAGAATATTCCAGTTCTCTTTCCACCTCTGGTTAATTATTTTTGTTGTCATAGTGACCGATGAGAAACGGCACAAACGATGGCTGTTAGACCATACGTGGCTGGTGAGAGCTGGTGTTAAACTGCAAATGTAGGCTGATTAGTCTTGTGCGTTTGTCTAAATTCAAAACTGCAGTTCTTATATTCACCGAAAAGTTAACAGTTCCCTGTTCAGTGACACAACATGTGGGAAAACAAACAACTTAAAGCTGCTGTCTGTGAAATCATTTTGTTGAGATCTGTATTAATGATATCATGCAGTGTCATTACGACAACAAATGTCAGTTAGGTTCAAAGACTGTTGTTGTTGCTGCTGCTGCTGCTGCTGTGTCCCCCCCCACCACTACCAATCAATGTCAGTCACTGAACCTTAATGAGAAAACCTGAGGAAAATAGATAATATAGTTTCAACTATTTTAGTTTGTATAACAACGGGAGGTGTGAGTGAACGGCAGCGGCGGCGCGCTCGACTTCAGAAAGTTTCTCAATCGTTGGAGAAAACCTCCAGCGGTGCAGTCGTCTTAGTCATAGAGGCATAGAGCGCTGCTCGACTGTGAATCGGAGCGAAGTGTGTGCGGCTACACTAATGAAGGGAATTATAGAATCCGGAGAACCTCCAGGTGGCTGTTTTATTTTATATAGTGAGACACTATTAGAGCAATTATGTAAAGAAATGGTGAGAAATCCAAAGAAAAAGGAACACAAAAAAACATGCATGTGCTTTAGTTTCATCTCAAGACTTTCAGCGGCACTAACTTTTTTCACTATTCAATTCAAATTAGTTGTCGGTTATTTTAGCTGTTACTGCTCAGGATATTGTGCTCATTTTGTTTTGCAGAATACCTAAACAGAACCACTCTTAACTGCACTATTTTTAGTATTTAGTACATATTTTGTAAGCATTTCCTTTTTCTAAGTAACGTCATTTAATATAACTTGGGTTCATTTGTTAGTCCAGTGTCAATCCTGCACCCAAGGTAACCCCGCACGCAGCATAAGGACACATATCATTGTAGGTCACCGCTCCAGATGTGCATGAATTTCAAATTCGTCCCAGAAGTGAATACTCGTAATTAGTGCTTCAATCCCATTATGCTGTAATGATTCAGTTGGGAGAACTCGGGCATTCTTTAGTCTCGAAGTCTGTGGTTACAAATGAGATTTGACCCGTCACATACTGTATGGGTCTCTCAGTCTCAGTAAATCAAGGACAAACTTTTCCCAAAACTCAATGTTAGGTAGTACACCAACTCAATGATTGAAAAGAAAACGTCAGATAAATTGTAAAGCAATACCTGGTTTATATACAGTATAACACTTGCAACAAGACAGAGGAATTGTCTTTTGACAAATCTGTTCTTGCTCCGATTAGATAGATAGACAGATCCAAAACGTGGACATTCTCATTAATATCGAATGTTGTGCAAAGGTCTTGGGGAGGCACCACCAGCTTTGTTGTTTTAACGTCTGTCAAAATTCTGTGTGTGTTCATTGACATTTTGGATCGGAATGATGTGACTGAAAGTCGGTCTTATGCTGCATATTAGCAGCAGTAAGTTTCCCTTAAGCTTGTCAACCAGTTTCGGCGTGTGTATCTTCTGATGTTAGGTGGTGAAGGTGTCAGATCTGACGGGTCGATCACGCCTCAGAGCAGCGCTCCAGGTGTGTGACAGCACCTACGCTCCCTCGTCCCGATTCATCGACCTTGGGAAGAGGCCGGAGTCAATCGCGCAGAAGAAAACCGATACCAACGGTCAATCGTGGAGACGGTGGAAATGAGAAAACGTGCGCACAAGACGATTGACCGGGACGAGAGAGCGTATATGCTGTCACACACCTGGAGCGCCGTCCTGGGGGAGCAACCCGGACAAGCAGGAGCAGCACAGCAGCGCCCTCTGGCGTGGCTATCTGTAATGGCGTCCATTTGACAGCAGGCACAACACCGTTCTTAACCATGCACGCAACCGAGGGCTCCGTGTTTTATTTATTATAATAGTTCATCGTGCGTTGTTGTTTATGTGTCATCGGCACTACATATGGGTGCCATTTGAATACACTGGAACACCTTGCTGATAGCCCTGCATTATCACCTCGGCGCACTTTATGCACTTCGCGATTAGTCTTCAGTGGAGGCTTCTGAGTCCTGGAAGGTCGCACAGTGATGGTAATAAAAGGAAACAGGAGAACAAATAACGTCATTAGCCTGAAAATTCCTTTGTTGTACACGTCCAATAAGCCCACAGGTGTGTTCAGGTCATAGCCTGTGCAATCATCTCTCAGCAAATTACTCTTGTAGTCTGATTTGTTTAATTTTTATTGATCCTTTTGTCCTTGGATGTCAATTTTTTTTTATGGTTGGGGTCAAATCAAGACCAAAAGTAAAAGAAATTTACCAAGAGCTAGCATTTTTGATCCCGGAACTGAAAATAAAAGTAATTGCATTTACTCTTCACTGATTCCTCTTACTTTAATGAGTCAAATGCTCATGCAGGTTGAGCCCAACCCAAATAGACCACTGCATTTCTCTTCTT
This sequence comes from Solea solea, assembly GCF_958295425.1. Classification (NCBI taxonomy): domain Eukaryota; kingdom Metazoa; phylum Chordata; class Actinopteri; order Pleuronectiformes; family Soleidae; genus Solea; species Solea solea. Next base: position 18,472,528 of record NC_081137.1, on the reverse strand, counting down.
ATCTATGGACGTGTGTATGCTGCATTCAAAATTTTGGGTGTACTGTCAATCATCATGACAATGATGGCTGATGAATGTCACTCATATCCCATCCCTGCCCCCCCCCAGGATGTCATCTGCTTCATAACAGCCAAACTAGGAAGTGTACTTGCTAATCCCGTTGTTAAACTGATGCAAATGTGCAGGTGAGGTTCACGCCCCCTAAATCAAGCATGACAGATATGGCATTTTGATAACGGGTTGGAAAATCAGGTGGGAAGATCTCTAAATGCCGCCCCTGCGTTTTCGTATAGGCAACAAATAAACTGCTTTGTGAAAATGATTATATCATAGTCCCACTTCTCTCTCCCACTGTCCACCATCTTCGTTGTTGCTTTCATCATCATACTCTTGCATTTGGAGATCATTTGGCAGTGTTTCCAACTCCTGTCAATAAAAAGTCAGCCTGAAATACACTAGATATGACTAGGAGTGTTGAAGATTTGCAGTGAAACTGACTCGTAAAACAAGTGGAGGAGAAAAAACAAAAACTATTTCAACAGACACTGTTTTTACACAGATAACACAGATTAATGATTTCTCCACACACCCGCGGTAAATACAGCCAGATGAAGCTCATTCGTGGGGCACACCTACCCACGATTTCCCTCTCGGAAAGTAGTCTAGAATTCTCACTATTTGTTTTTTTGGAAAAATACAAGAAAAAATAGATATACATATGTGTATATGCATTGTAATGCGTGTAATGTCTTCTTCTCCATTTTTGGTGTAGCATCACAGCGGGCCTGGCTTATGTACTACAGCGTTCTGGAACTATGCCATGTTTACGGGATACTTTTTCACAATGACAAAGAAAAAGATTGTTTCAAGCTTTGTTTCATTTCCACGTGGTCATAGTAAGTAGTCCAGTTTGAAAAAATGAAGCCCAGGTAGAAGTAGTAGTACTTTTTGCAACTCCGCTTGTTGCAAAAATAACTGCCTGCACTTCTCACTCGATTTATAACGTCAATAAACATTTCAACGTCATGTTAATGGTCTCAATTTCCAATTTCACATCTTCTTAAATAGCAAATGGTTACAATTTTGTAAATTATCTTCCTATTTAGAGGCAAACAGACAATAAAGCATGGCAAGTACAAGTTTTTTGACAGCTGGTATCGTCCAATAAGAGCCTGGGTGCAGGTGACTGTCATGGTGCAACATAAATCATGAATCTAAAGGCTTCATAATGGGAGTTTACATTTGTTTTTATATACTGTTTATGCAGCCATTACATAATAGGGCATCATGTGGGTTTGGTGTCATGAAATCTTGTGCGTACACAGTAACGATTACATACTTTATGTAACTATGACCATTAAAAACAAAGTTGTCACTTTCATTCCATTTATTTAGATTGGATTCAGGTCTCCGTTAGTCTGAAATAGCTGCATGGAGGCGTTGCTGAGACGGACGCCGTGCAGAAAGACTTCACTATACGCTCGAAAATAAATGAAGTCATAAACAAGATCATGAGGTGGTTCGCGAGGTTCAAAAAAACACGGATGAACGTGACCTTTTCACGAGGCTGATCCATCAGGAGTAGTAGCCTTAAGTGTTTCGGTGCTTTCTCAATGCATAATGCAATAATCTCTGCAAGTGTGCAGACATGTTGACTGCCCAAGAGTCTAATTTGTTGCATAATGGGCTCTGCAGAAAGTGCACCTGCTCTTTCTTTAAGCACGGGGGTGTATGACCTTCTGTACGTAGCGGTTGTTGGCTTGGCACATTGTGTTAAGTGTTCGGCGTGAGGGGGTCCATGATCCGTAACGCGCCGTCTTCTGCTGCGGACCAAGCAGACTGGGGAATCTCTGTTGCCAAAGACTCGTTGACATGCAGATTTCGAGGAGCCGGGGATTTCAACCATCCACTCTCTGACTAATGGATGATCCGCTCCACCTCCTGAGCCACAGCTGCCACTGTGTTGCGATCAGCCGTGTCCATATCACAAGATGTGCAACAAACCACAAGCTTTTAGTGGAATTTGAAACAGCAGAGGCGGCGGCGCTGGGTATGAGAGACTGACAGAATGACACGGACCTAAATGTAATGGTCGATATCACCGAATAACAACATACATGAGCTGAGGGCACTTAGAATATCAACCTTAGAATATCATAGAGAAACATGAAAGCTCCCCCAAAACATTTACAGCTGTATTTTAGTCACTCAGAACATTATTGTGAGTCACTCTATAACGCCTTTTTTCTCCATAACAATGGTAGCAGCTTGACCAGCGTTTTGAACAGGCTATGCGTCGCCGTACTTCTTAAATTTCATTTTCAGCAAAGAGGTGATTTGCATAGGCGATAGTCTGGAATGTCAGAGGCTGTTTGATGTGTTGCAGAAACATCAAACCGTTTATTTAATCTGATTCCAAAGCGAAAGAGCGTCCTCTAAACCGATGAATGTCATGTATACACATAAATACGAGTGGTAGATGATAGTTTGAAGGCCGTATGATCACATATGCTCTTATTGGATGATACATAAACATAACTTCTGGGCTGCAGTTTTCTAACTTGCCCCGTCTTAGATTTTCGGAAAGTTTACTTTCTCGCGTTTTTATTTTGAAAGTTTTGCATCAGTCAACTTGAAAGTTATACGTTTCACATTTTATGTTGAAAGTCACTTGCATTTCCTCCTCTTGCCAAAGGAACTGACAGGAACTTGATTTCTGGGGAATCCGGATACTTCAAAATATGTTCAAATGGGATTTTGATGTACGACTGTTTTCACTCGACTCCTTACAACGGATGTAAAAAAAAAAAAAAAATAGTCCTCGTATAATAATTTGTGTACCTCTTGAGCCTAATTAGGACTATAATTATCCCAGAAATAGATGAGGGTAAATCACTGAACAAAGAAAAGGGGACGTGATGCTGGATTCAAAGATTGACTTGCTTCTGTGGCCTCAGGCGTCTTTTTGCATTCTGGGTAACAGCAGGGTTCATTTGCAACACCCAGGGGATCTCTCGCTGGATTGCCATGTCTCAGGAGAAGAGACAAGTGGCTCTTAGATGAGGAGGAGTGGCAGTTGTGTGTGTGTGTGTGTGTGGGGGGGGGGGAGGATGAGCGTGTGAGTGGCAGATCTGTAGCGTTGCACTCAAAAACCAATGATTAGAGAAGATTGTAGACTCAAATAGTGTGCTTCCGACCATGCCACGAGGGCTCGGTGATTCAGCACCGACTGCAAGTTATAGATCAGTGCACCGCTGAAAATAGTGCCGTAGTAACATTGTCGTTCCGATGACACACACACACACACAAATAAACAAACACTCAGGTGTCATCTGGGTTCACGCTTTAGCAGAGGCTCAAATTAGTCGCCGATCATCGCGGATTACACGATTTGTTCGGCTTCTTTATTTGTGACTCAGCCTGATGCACTGACCTGTGCGATGGGACTCAAAAGAGCGAAAAGATTTTTTATCAGCAGTTCAGCATCAGCATGTTTTGTGCACACACACACACACACGTGCACTCACATTACAGTATCTGGAAAATCCTTTTCTGTCGTTTATAGACTCCCCGAGTTGGACCTTTGTGTGTCAAATATCCTTTGGCTCTGCTTTTAACACGGCCCTCAGCGCAGATGCAACATGTGCTCAGTGACACTTGACATGGAGTGACCGCACACACAACACACAGGAAGTGAGAGAGAGAGAGAAAGAGAATGACACACAAGGAAATAAAAGAAGAAAAATCACCGGTGGTCTCTTCATGCCCTTGCCTTCTCTTACCTCTCAGATACTTCTTGTTAAATCTCACAACCCCGCTGACCCATCTCCCCGCCTCCACATCCAGCACTCTTACCTGGCAGCTTTGCAGAGACCGCTGGGGATCTGTGATGGATGTGGCTCGACAGGAGTCAGGAGTTTTGATGAGTTTCCAGCATCCTGTCAAGGGAGGTTTGTGGGGGGAAAAAAAAGGGAGAAAGAAAGAATGAAAAATGACTCTGAAAGAACTACAAACAAGATAAATTGGGGGGAGGAGAAACGTTAGAAAACTTATGTGGCCATAGGCTGTTTGTATCGTCGGGAAAGTCTGGTTTCCATAATAAGCCATACTGCTGTGTCTTATCTCCCTCCATGCGTCGACGTACTGTATACACGCTTTGAAGCTGGATTGAGAGCTGAACGTTGTTCTGCCTTGAAGAACTGAGATGATGAAGCTTTGGCCGAGCGATGACTATAAATCTCCGTTTTTTCTTCCTCTCTTTCTGTTTTTTTTTGTTGGCATAATTTACCTCCACGTCACCCTGGATGCAGACATACTGTAGACATCTCTGAATGTTGTAGTTGCCAGGAGTTATTTTGTCAGGATTCCAAAATTTCAGAGCCAAAAAACCCACGCGCACACATGTGGAGATCATGCAAACTTTTGGTTGACCTACTATTCAAACCGGTGACCTTCTTCCTCTGAAGAAGGTCCTGAAGAAGGTCCCTTGCCCGTTCTGAGCAAGGTTCCTAGTAGAGGATGTGTTAAGAAAAGGAATTACCCCGAGGGGATTAATAAAGTATATAAAATAAAAATAAAAATAGCCACCACACCAAACTGGAAAGCGTATCAACCAATCGGGATGTTGGACAATTTGCACGGCTTAGATTCATAACAGTTTCAACTCATTTGCCACCGATGGATGCAGGTGGAATGAAAGAATGAAATAAAATCAAGCAAATAGACACATTTCATTACCTGATTATTTGTCAGATGCTGCAGTGGGAGTAGCCAAATTGATCAGATTTTACTGATGATTCCACATGCATATCTGTATGAAGTGTTGTCACTCTCTTCCCATTCATTTGGTTTGTCTGAAATAGCGGACTTCCTCTTGTAGAATATGGTATGTTAGCCTAAATAAAACATAAATCATTAATCCAACTTTTCCCAAATACATTTTCTGGACTTGGAAAGAATTAATTCTATGAAATTACTTGAAACATCATTTAAACAATGTCTTTTCATAATCTCCTCATTGTCAGTGAGTCAGACAGACGAATCAATTACACCAGGGATTATACTCTTAATTATCCCAATTGAATTGTCTCAAAGACATGGAGATTATAATTTTGCAAATATTTGATCGTATTTTATTGATCTTAAAGCTAATTCTGGTTATTAAAACAGTTATCCAGCTATCTAGATCCATGACAGAAAGAATTGCTGAAATCCAATACTTGTGTCTGCTGCCATCCATAAAACAAATAGCTGTATGGTAGAAAAAAAGATTACTATATGACTTTGGAGCATGAATCAATATGATGCTAACAGAGATTGTGAAAGCAGTTTTACTTAGAGAGAATGTATCCCATATTTGTCACTTTGCATCGATCCCGTGCTATGTTGCATGTTTGAAGATATCCCATTACATCCCCTCATGTTTTATAGCCAATACATCACACACGTGTGGCCACGATCAGTACAGAATCAATTCAATAAGCCACTCGTACCGCAAGCGCTGTGTAATCTAAACCCAGATGATTGGGTGTTAGGTTGAAGACAATCCAAACACTTGAATACTTCTGTATCATTAATTGTCGTCTTTGTCTTGCTTTAAAAAAAAATGCATGCTTAACAGCGTTCGCACTCCCCGGAGTTCTAAAATTAGCACTCGATTAAAAGAAGAAAAAAAAACAAAACGTGTTTTCTGGTATGCTAAAGGGTCCATACAAGGAGAAGACACAGATGCCAGTGGAAAAAAAAAATAATTACTGCTCTGCGCTGAACTCACCTCACATCTCGAAAATGATATGATAATGTAGTCCGACTATTCTGCCCTCACGCATGCTTGTTCTATTCTCAAGGTTCACTCGCAGTTCTCTGTATTGTAAGCATGTCAGATATTAACGGGTGTCGGCGACCTCGCTTTTTCTTTGGCGTCGGGCCTTTGAAAGGAGTAATCTGGCAAAATAAATAAATGAAATGAATCACTTATACGCCGCCTTAGACTGGCTAACACCAGGCCACATCTGAATTGGATTGCACGTGGGTCTGGAGAGGGTGAATTTGCCTCTCACTTCCAAAAGGCGCGACCAAAGGACGGAGATCGAAATGCCTCCGTATGCAATTGCATAGGCCTACGACCAATCAGACAAATGATCTGGAGGATGTATGCAGTAGTTTTGTTGGAGCAATAGCTCAATCTACGACTTTTGCCAGGGGGGAGCTCCGTGGAGCGAGTCGATTTAGATTTAAATGGAAGCGACAGCTGGTCTTCGTTGATGTCATGTTGGATGTTGACGTCTCTGTCTTCATCAAGTTGAGCTCGCCTCTCGAGATCGGTTCCTTTTTTTATAGATGTCCTAGTTTGTTTATAGAATATTTCTTAATAATTGTTGAACAGCTCTTGTTAAAACTTTTTTTTTTTTTATTTGTGTACAATGTTTTCCCCATCAAAATGATTCCTTGATACCCAAAGCCATTATCTTTACTACTTTAAAACTTTACAACTCGTGGTGTCAATATCTTTGAGAACAGGCCTGTAAAATAATACCATTGGCATTAATGGGGAATGAGATTATTAAATTTTATCATCACTTAAAAGAAGTGTTTCACTGATGGTGGAAGGAAACCGCAGAGCTGCAGAGGAGAACACACTGTTTACATTCTGGGAATGAGGTCCCGTCCCCCTACGAGTGCGGAATTAGCGTTGCAGTTTCAAGCCTCGGACCAAGGGTCACTAGTGGGCACGTAACAAAAGAAAAGAATGAAGATATTTCTCGACGCAGGGGAAACTGTGGTTGAAAGGCACAATTTTTCAAAAATACTACCCCTATTCTAGTAATACAAAGCTACATGCAAATCAGTGAAGTATTCCTTTAAGAGGGCTAGGGTAGGGTTTAAAATACTGTTAAGTTCTTGTACAATATAAAATATAAAACACTAATAAATTCTTCCTTTAGTTTAGAAAGGACATTTATTGAATGTTTGTTTTTGACTCAAGAAACAAAGGCTGTTACAAAAGAAGAAGTATGACACTGTCTCAGTATAACGAGTGTTGGATCAGAGCGATCACATAAGTCATACTCGCGCCGCGTGGTTGACTCCGGCTGTTTGTGGTGTGCATCAAATAATGGGTTCATTCACAACTGCGTATCTCTCGGAACATCACATCATATTGTTTCAATCGTACATCGCAGCTCCGTCATTTACCACTCTCCTGTCTTTATTTTGTTTTGTGTTGCCGAGTTGTTACCGAATATTAATGGTCACGCGTTGGAAGATTTATTTTCTCAGCAGAATCCGCACAGCGGTGATCTTCTCTTTCCAAGTCTCACTGTAAAAAGTGTTTGCTACAAAAGGTTGATGCAGGTGTCTCTGATCTGGAATGAGGGGAAGAAGCCAAAAAAAATAAAAATAATCGTAGTTGGAGCTATTTTTAGCCCACATTGCCTCCTTTATCTATCTTTGATTAAGTTAGTATAAATCAGTCCCATTGCCGTGCAACTGTACGCATCCGCAAAAGTGATAGCCGTGGCTGCAGGCAGTATAGGGTTGTTCATATGCATCTTAACTATGATGATTATGTTACACCACTCTTGAAAGTATTGCATTCACAAAACCTTTGCACCTTTTTGATTTGATTTCAATTTCATTTCAAAAAGGTTTTTCATGTTAAGTTCAAGGTCCTGATACAATTATATCATTAATACAGCACCTCAATAACCTCTTTGTTACACATTTCACATTTCACTTTGGACTGAAATTTGAATAGTTTCCGGTGGTCGAAGGTCACGGTCAAGGTGATCTCACCGTTGCAAATGCAATATGTCAACAACACAGAGAGAGAGTTTCAGTATTTTGCAATGAATGGATTCAAATGTCACAAATATTTACTTCTTCTGCCTTAGAACTATTCTGAACAATATGGCTGGCATTCATTTGAGAGGAGTCATACTTCTCCTCTGACATTCACAGATCCATACCTGAAGTCACACTTTCTGCACAGATTTCACACTGGAAATCCATCAACATTTCTCCTGTTGTCAAGTCCACTTTCTGCGAGCCCGTGTCACTAATTTGATTTGGAGTCGAGACTTGATTCAGTGGGGACTGCAAACCCTGCCCAGAATAAAGCCTCCAATCCCCAGAAGATATTAATAACACACCTTTCCAAAACAATCTTTTCAAAGACAAAAGATTAAGAGCAGTGTGTAGCAAAAGTCTTAAACATTTTATAGTCAGTATAAACTATTCACAACAACTTGAGACGGTTGTATCAAGTAAAACTGTGCTTAGTTTTGAAGCTCTCTGCAGTGTGTGTCCTCTTCACGTTCTTATCTGCAGGCTTGTTTTTCCTCCCCTCCCACAGATTTGTGCTCGGGCACTAATTAAAATCTTTGCAAATTCATAACATAGTGATAGATGATTGCGGTTGAGCCGAGATTATTGCCACCGAAAGGGTGACATGGTGATGAGCCACAGCTGCATTTCCTTATGTGTGGTTTGTTTAGGCAAAGCTTATTGTGGTTTTGCCTTTATAATGGTTAGTTTCTGCTATTTCCAGCTGGAGTTGATGTGTGTTTGTTGTTTGTTGACCACACACGTCTGGATGAGCTTCACAGAGGCAGGTTTTCGATCTGTTGGCCCAAGGGTGAAGAGGTCAGCATACACCTCTGGGCCATTGTGCTGCTGCTGCTGCTGCTGCTGCACAAGGTCCTAATTTAATATAGAGCTCCAGCGTTAATGCATCAAAGTGCAGTGATCCACCGCAAGTATACAACTTGACGTGAGCACAGTGCTTTGATGCTCTCGAAACATAGAGGTCACGGTTTTGGACTCTTTTGCTCTTGAAATCCTGAGCCTATGAATTCACAATCATGTTCTCTTGCATTATTCTCACAATGGCACACTCGGGAGATGCGCCTTCCAATGGAAGGAACGCTGCAGGTGTAAATTCTAAGTGGTTGCTCTCTTCTTCTTCTTCTTCTGAGAACCTCTTCTCTCTCGGTGAGTCACCGAGCTGTGTGATTGCAGAGTTGCACTTGTCTCGCAAGTTGCATACTTATTAGTTAATTCTAGTAAAGGGGGGGGGGGGGAGTGGGTAGGTGGAGGTGCATGTATGTTTGAGCTTGTGTTCCAGAAGCCCAACTCTGCCTACTGATGTGGAGACGGTGGCAAACGGACATGAATTATTTCCTAGTTTTTATAATGAAGCGTTAACATCGGGTGTCACAAACATCCGATCTGGGGAAATAACCTGCAAACCGCGGCGGGCGATGATGAATTTAAATGCAAATGTGTAAACAGATTACACCCATCACTTTTGCTAAATTGCTTCAAATTAAAACTGCGACCTCAAATGTGGGCATATTGTGCCAGTATTGTATGAAAAAACAAAAAACAGCTTTCAGTTACAGTGGCCTGTTCAAATAAACAGAAGGTGCTGATATTGATGTATTATCACAGGTCATACCTACAAAGCCAGAATTGATTTTCTGGTTCTTGTAATGTGAGAACCAGTGTGTGTAACTATGATAGGGATCGGACGTCTGTGCTCGGTGTCTTAGGTCTTAGACAATAACAAAATGGAAAGCATGTGCAAGGCTCGCGTGGAAGACGGCACTTTATCAAAGTGCCTGAGAGTAATAGGTAATCATGGGCAGTTTTTGTCGTCACATTTCTTCCGCGCACGTTCAGCCTCCGTTGCAATGTGACACTGAACCACTGGCTCGGCTCTCGTCTGATAGATTGACTGTGCAATGTGTTTTTGACCTTTCTCCATCCCATCCCAGCTGCCAGCCATTTATTTCCCGCACACCTCTGCCATCGACTAAATGTGTGCTTCACTGAGAAAAGCTAACATGGGAGGGGAATATTGTCTCTTACCCCCATTAAGCCACAGGGGATAAAAGAACACTCTCCTTCTTTCCACTCCTCACTCCTCACTCCCCCCCCCCCCCGCTTCTACTCACTCCATGTTTTGCTCAGAGCAGCAAATGCGGGGAGACTTTGAGATCATGTCGGAGTCAGGTGCAGAATACAGATCAGCAGTGGAGGGAACTGATGCCCAGACTATTTAGCATACCTAATTGACCTCTAGCTGTAAGAGCGCAGTACTGTGACTAACCACACCTTCTGCCCCCAGCGACCAGCGTTTGCTGTGATACTGTTTTTCAGACTCGGTGCTTACGGCCATCTCTACTGATGGTTTGGGTTAAAACAGAGTGTTTGTATGCTGCAGTAATTTCATCTGCGAAACTTCAAAGCTGTGATCCGACGAGAAAAAAAAAAGAAAAAGAAAGGAGAACTCTATTACGTCACTCAGTTTAGTCTAAAGTGAAATAAGAGCCAAGATCTGAACGAGACGTGAAAGCCACTTAGTCTCATGCTTGATTATTGCTGGAAATGACCTTTTTCAACAGGATTATCAGCAACAGAACAGCACTGTCTCGCACGGCCCTGCCACTGCAGTCACTTTCTTTTCCCAGGAGGCCTCTAAAAATATGCAGTAATTAAGTGCTCACCTCTTTTTAATGGGTTTATCACAGTGGAAATATCCTAAGACTATTATTTTAAATCTGAACAAGTAGACGGGGCGAGAGGAGCTACGCCATATAATTCATACTTTCAGCAGCAGTACAGTAGTAGGACGGCTAGATTCCTTAATATCTGTCACCACACAATATGTGTAATAATAATAATATATATAATAATTGCATTGTACTTCTTTTTATCAGAACACATCCTATAAATCATTAAGTCCCTTGGTGAGATTAGGCATCAGCTCGAACTGTAAGACATCTTTGTATGCAGCGTGCCCAAATGTGCTCTGAATATCAGAGTAAAGGGGAGACTGTGATTGCAAATAACTAAGGTTTTATTAGTTTTATTTATAAGAAAAAACGCTGAGCTGCTGAGAAAATAGTTCAGATCTTTGACCCGGTGGACATTGCCATAAATTCACCACACCAACCAGGAAACAAAGAGCAGTCAGACCACCGGACAGGTTGTAAACAAACCCCAGACTGGTTGCTGTAAAAATCACCCCATCCTCCCGATTTTAAGTTGGGCCACTGTAAATTCTGCAGCTACAAGCACAGTAAGAGAATGATGATGGTGATAGTAGATAGTAGATATTTATTATCCCCTAAGACAACAAACACATCACGTCATTTAAAAGTCTAATCGCTGCAGGGACAAATGCACCTTAGTATATTGAGTATATATAGATATCTGGAAGGAAGCAAACTGAACTCTTCATGTAGTGAAGTAGTCTGGATCTGCCCGGATCGGTCTGGCTTTTTTTCCACTGACCTCACCTTGTGCAGATCAGTGAGTTTTTTTTTACAGTTTGTTCCTGTTCTTACAGGAATGTTAAAAGACCAAACCAGCAGCTGAAGTTAAAGATAGTCAAGACTCGATAAAACAAGAATAAAACATAAAAGTAGAATTCCGATAAAAATACATTCACTGATTTGGATTAATTAGACTTTAATGGGCATCATCCAGAGAGTAAGGCCCACAAGGAAGTGCCTGAAACTTGTATTCTCTTGAATGGCCACCAGGAGGCAACCCGTACATAAGTCTATGAAGAACTTACCTATTTTGCCCTTGATTTAAAACTACAGTAAACATTTTCCTGTAGAATTTATGCTCTCAATCACTAGTGATAGGTATTCTGTGAATACCATTTTGTTATTAAGTTCCCATTCAAATAACATTTTTACTTTTAGAGCATGCGATTAAGTAGATAAAATATGAGGACCAAATAAACAGAGAATGAGTCAACATCTAACAAGGCTGAAAAAGAATAGATATAAAATTGTACGGATGTCTGTCAGACAATTTCAAGCTTTGAGGACGTCCATATTTGCTTCTTTCATTTGAATATCGTCCATGTCATGTCAACAACAACATGCATTTAGTCAAAATCAATTGCTGAATGTAATAACTACCAAGCTCGGGCTTTTAGCTTTGCCTCATGGACTTTAGCTCTCCAATTACAAAGGTTGACTCAGCACAAATCAACTGAGGTTAATGAACCAGGATTCTGAAATGCAGCTTATTCATAGCAGAGAAACAAAACGTCTGGGCCAGTGTTTGCAGAGACACAGCGGCCTTGTGCAGTGTTTCCTAACTGGGCCCGTCAGTCCTTTCATGCAGCTTTGCAGCACGGCCTCTGCAATTAAGAGATACAGAAAAACATAGCTCAGGGTGGAATTAGAAGTCCTGCTGCCGTGTGTACGCTGCAATTTACACTTCAAGAGGTTGAGCCACATACGACTGTCTTGGCCTTTCAGTATTTATAGACTATAGATGTAGACGGTGGAAGAAATACAGAGTAGGATCCCGTTGAAATGTCAAAGCAGTAAAAACAAGCCACAATTCCACGGGAAGTCATGAATTTGCCATAACAGTGTGCGGTCATGACATTGAGATGGACTGAGGAGTCACTATTTGATGAACCCTGGGCTGTAAATCTTTCAATGTGAACCTTCCCTGTTGGATATAACGCATGATGTTCCACCGTACATGGGCACCGGGGCAAATTATGTGCTCAGTTTCAACAGTGGAATGTGTGATACAGATAGCTGAAACACTGCGGGCTCTATCTTACGCTTGAACTTGTGTCATTGCTGCTTCCAAACTGACATAGTTGTCATTTTCTCGCCCAGTGTGTATGTGACAAATGCAGTTGCACCCGTCAGTGTGCCCTTGGGTGTGTTTGTCTTAAATTGAGGTGTGGATGGGCACGTTGTTGTGGCATTGCTGTCTTGAGGCAGTGGAAAGCTGCTGTACCATTGACCAAAAAAACCCCCACAGGCGCAGTATTTTCATGCTTATTTAAATGGTTAAATGGCACTTAGATGCACCTTTGTAGGTGGGTTCACAGTGCACGTACACTCGTGCTTCAGCATTCCTTCCCCTTCCCTGTCTCATTAGTTAAATGCTGGTTCAATGTCGGTGCAAATACCTCATCCTGTGCAGTCTAATGATGGGACAGAGGATCGATAGACAGTAGAGGTGGAGGATCCGCCGGGCCAAGGCCAGCATACCTATCCCTCAGTGAAGGGGTTCTTGCTGCAGCCGTAGACGATCTGTTTACAGGCTTCCATCTCATACGTGAGCAAATCAGTCTCCTCGGCAGAGAATCATTCGCTTCCATAGCTTCCAATGCATTTATATCAGAGTTTCTCTTAACTGTTGTTATGTGCAAACACCCCTACGGATAATTCAGACACTAAATGCAACCCCTTCATGCTTTGTGTCTGACTTTGCACCTTGATTACAGGCTAGATCACTGGCAAAAATTATACCAGTCTAATTAATTTGCACCACACACTTAAGTCCATGGGCTATGGGTCATCTAAAAGGGGCCTGACTTATATCTGCAAGAGCTCCCTAACCTGGTGGGGACCAAACAAGCAAACTCTGGTCAAAGAAAGGAAGTGAACCAAAGAGGAAGTGGGGATTCTTGTGAAAAAGGATTTTTGGTCCTGGCCAATCAATGAGCCAGGTATTTTTCTTCCTCATGCTCCACCCCCCCCGCTCAGTGCTCGTTCCAGGCAATAACGCCCAAACTGCGTGGTGTTGTTGAGGTGGTCTGGTCAGCTTACAAAAGTGCAGTGTGAAAGTGAACCAAACAAAATGAAGGTGTCAATTTGTTTTGGCATCCCTGGCCCAGTTGAGTCCCCTGGCCCATCCTGGTGTAAAAGCACCCTTAAAAAAACATTCCTGAAAACTAAATTGTGTTTATTCTTTTTGGGAGGATGCTGTTTTCTCCACTTTTGTCGATTTTGGCAGAAATGTGAAACCCCTGCCCTTCCTCCCAGTGAGAATTTCGCTATCAACACTCACAAACTACGTCTCTAGTGGTAATATGTAAAAAAAAAAAAACATTATCTTGGAGAACACAACAACATCTCCATAAAAATGGAATTGAGAATGCAGTTAAAGTCATTTGCAAACCTAATTTTCAGGTGACAGGGTTAAAAACTGTTAAGGAGTCTTCTCACAATGGAGCTGCCATCACTGTTTTCACTAATGACACTCAGCTAATATCACAAGGTCATATTTTGGAGTGAAATTATGCAAAACAATGTGCTTTTGAGGATATTGGTGTTTAAAAGCTGGTTAATGTCGTACATTCGGGATTTTAAGATGTTGATAGGCAATGTTTAATGATTATGTCCACAGCAATCAATTATCTATGTTACAGAGATTGTGATCTATCTCTATCTATCTATCTATCTATCTATCTATCTATCTATCTTTTATGACTTGCAAGTCATTTCATCACACAAAATAATCTCTGGAAATCTATGTTTTTTTAAATAGTACAGAGCAGCCGTAACTGTCTCATATGATAAGGTATATGTACCACTTGTGATGCCAGCAGTAGTTACAGCCCATTTACTATTGGCACAAACTTCTCTCTCTCTCTCCCTCCATGTTGTAAAACAGGACTTAACTTTTCTAATTGCTCTAACACTAAAACTTTATGATGACAAACGTAGCTTGAAATGAACTAATAATGACGGTGCACTAAACAAGGAGACACAGAGATGACACTGAAGAGTGTGAGGAGACAATTCCACCTGTACATGTGTTCGGTGTATAATGTGATGTTTGGGTTGAGTCAGGCTTAAAAGTAGTGCAGCATGGGTAATATATTGGGAAGTTACTCTTCCTGCTTATTGTGGACAATGACTACTTCAAAGGATGAACATTCTATATGATGTGTTCAAGTACTCTGCTCATGTGCCACATTTAAACCACTGGTATGATGTTAAGCTTTCCACGTTGGGCAAGTGAGGTTTTCTTTTTTGAGCTGGTTTATGTTCTGCTGTGATTACAAGGCTCATTAGCAGAGGTTTGTGTTTGTTTGTAGTCGGCCTTCCTTTGCAGTCTCTTGTCGGAGGAATTTATGGAAAACAGATGCCCATAAAGGTTCCATCTCCATCCTTGCTTCTCAGGGGACATTTGATTTTGGATACTTCAATTTGAGTTGTCTGGGTAATTTCATAACACCAGGCCCACATTCTCATTGTCTGTGCTTTTTCCATAATGGATGGTGAAATGTTTTTAATTCACATTTTTTATTAGGATATTGAGTAATCAAGTTAGGCCTAGCTAAGACATGGTCAGTTGTAAGCTTCATATAGTATATATAATTAACCACATTAACGGCAATAAAAAAATAAACAAACAAAAAAAACGAAAAGATATTGCAACGGTTTTTCCCATTCTGTCATTTAGTGCAGAGGTCCCCAACCACCGCGCCACGGACCGGTACTGGTCCATGGGTCATTTGGTTTCAGGCCCAAAGAAAGACTGAATACAAAAAAATATTTGATTGATTATAAGAGTCTGAAAGATCTTTTATTTTGAGAAAAACGCTTGTTAATAGCTAGCAAAAATGAGTAAAAATTAGTAATTTGTAAAAATGTACTAATAGTATTAGTAAAATTAGTCTTTGGAGAGCTTCTTTGGAAAGGGAAAAAAGCCCAAGGAAGAGAGCCTTTGACTTCCAAGAAAAAGAAAGCTGAATTTAATAGACATCAGAATTCATATTCAAATACTGCTATTATTAGATTGACTGTGTACAGTTATCAACCATTCATAAGGTGGAAATTACGTTTTCTTTTGGATTCCTTGTGACATGTAAATAGTAGTGAGAGTCTTTGTTTGCCAATATCCACTTACATCTTCTCAGGCTAGGTATCAATAACAAGTCATTAATAGTGTATTGCTCTGTGTCTGACATCCCTGATTGGGGAGCACTCTCCCTTGCAATATAAAAGCTTTTATTATACTTAGCAGTGAAGTTAATTTATCAGTTTTTATTGGCTGATGATGACCTATCAGAAAACAAAGCTTCACAGGCAGCAACATCATAGGTGAGTATTTTACAATTCATTTCCTCTGACAGTGTACCCCGAGACTTGTTACTTGCAGACTGGGGTTTGTGAGTTTAAATGACTTGAACAGGAAAACAATACTCCAGGCAAATGTTTTGCGAATGTGAATGGATGTTATCTAAAAATTAAGATAACACCCATATTACATGTCATTAGAATCTTAGGACTTTCAGTCATTTGATCTCTTTGTTCTGTTTTGGCTTATTTGTTCCTGCCCGAAACTAGAGGATAATTGGTTCCATTTCAGTCCAGCTTTGGCCTTTCCAACAGTTGTGCGTGTCTTCGGATTTTAGGCTGATTTGAACAGATTATCTGGCCAAATTATCCTGTAGTTTGAGGGGTTAAAGGACGTGATGTTTACGACAGCAATCGGGGCGTGAGCACAACCCCACAATAACCGAGTTACCAAGGAAACGGATGTTGCGTACTTTTGTTGAGAACCGTAAATTGTAAAAACCATGTTTTTGAGTGTCTCAGTACAAATTATCGTGCCCACAAGCCGCCAAAATGTCTGTTTATATTCTGAAGTCACGTTGAATCACGCAAGTTTCTTTGAGATCCCAAATCCCTGGACTCTCCTCCCGGAAGTCGTTAGATTAAACGCCAGATGTGGAGGTCCTGCGTCTTGACTCGATTGTCTAGTCTGTGCTTTCTCAGGATTAAGACATTGACAATTGGTTACGTTCATTGTGTCTGTGGATTCCCAAGTTTTTTTTTAAATCAAGTCAGATTTGAAAAGCCTCTAGTGTGGGTCAGGCAATCATTTTACTTCCTGCTGCCGTGTATTCCCCCGATTCCCTGCCCAACCTTGATTGTTTTCGCCTGTATAAAGTTTACATGCCCCAAAGCCTGCGTTCTCCCCTTTGTCTCCACCAGTTCATCTCTGCAGTATCTGCCAGCATTCGAAAACACACTATTATCCGTTGTTTTGCTTCAGTCAATACTGAGTGAGCCTGAGTTGAGTGTCTGCATTTGGGTCCTCACCACATTACACTCCTAATGTGATGCACATAATCCCAGTGTGTCAGACTAAACGGAAGAGAAGTAATGTTTTTTTTTCCACTGTACAGAAATTGAAAAGTCTTTCCAAATACATAATACCAGGAGATCTTAAAAATGCTTCATTTATTGTGTCCCAGAAATGATCACATCTTTTTAAGTTCCTGACACGAGACCCGCGCCTGTTACTGTCATCCATGGCTGTCTTTCCAGATTCCTCTATGTTATGGTTTCTGCAGAAAACATAGAAAGAGCCCGGAGAGTGACAGAATTATGCGTAGAGAAGTTCACACTGGTTATGTTCAGAAACAATTACAGAAAAATGGAGGTCGGCGGAATTTGTTTCAAAATGAAATTGCTTGAACAAAACAGTTCTCTGCAGCAGTGTTGACACAATTAGTCTCACCGTTTGAAATGCTACTACCTACATGACGATGCCCGGAACTGTGTACGTGCGGGTTAGGGTTAGTGTGAGCATGAAAACCTTCTCGTTGAGTTTTCCATGACAACAATTTTAAAACGACGTGTGCTCAGTCGAGCCGTGAAATTTCGAATCGTATAATTGACGGTTCAGAATTTGTCAAAACAAGCCGCTGGGATACCGAGACTAAAGGCATACGTATTTCTGCACAGTGTACATAAAAACAACATGTAATAATCACCATTATGGGGATAATGTGAGGCTCTGGATGTCGTCTATGTTTCTATTATTTGTCATTGGTTCCCAAAGTGTGGGCTGTGTCCTCCTGGTTTACATTAAAACCTCGATTTTTTTCAAATGTATGCTTTGTAATTAAGCTTCAAATTATTGTAAAATATAAGTCTTTACATATGCAACAGTGCGACAAAAAAGGTTGTGATTTAAGGTGTTTCCTGAGCTGCAGAAGAGTTTCAGAATTTAAATTGAGCCCACGCCATTCTTAAGTTTAAGAATGCCTGCTACAGGTACTGTATATGCCACTACGCTTGCCTTTCACTGGCAGTGCTCTCCCTAGCTTCTTCTGGCTCTCTTCTCCCTCCTTATCCAGCCTTCCCAGGTCACAGTCAGCTCAGACACAGTCACCTGAACATTAGGCATCGGTGATTCTGGTGCGGTGGTGTCAGGAATCTTGAGATGCCTGCAGTAGTTCGCCAACAGGTGCCACAGAGTCTCTGTAGTGAGTAGGGGAGCTAATATTGTGGACTGCTGGGTCAGCTCAGTGGACAGAGATGGTTGACGGTGTTGATGGTTGATGCAACACATTCTCTCTCTGTGTATCACGCAAGGCTCCTCCCCTGTTGAGGTGAAAATTGTTTATCGATTGAGAAGCACATGGACTGGATCCCATATATGACATGCAGGTCTTCTGAATGGCAGATGTCAAACCTCAAGGGGTTGAGTTGCTGCAACCTTTACCATCCAGTCCATGCTCTCTGCTGCCACAATCATTGTTACTTTATATCACTATTACAACTTGACAACACATAAGAAGACGAAAAAAACCTCAAATGACCCTGACAGTCGGGGGGCTGGGTTAAGAGAAAAAATAAAATACCTTTTTATGGCAAAAGCAACATTTCAGTAAGGGTGGGCAATATAAGCTTAAAGTTATATCGTGATTATTCCATCATGACATAGAAATGGGAATTTTTAAATTTTATTCATGCTGATATTTCACAGAATTATCAGCATGAATAATAAAAGCATTTTTGTGTATAGTTTACAATAAAAATGTATTCCTGACGCAAAATAAAAAAAACAAAAAACGTACAGAAATAACGATATTAAGTTGCAGGCTGCATGACATCAATTGGAGTGTTTATCAATTTGCCATGGGTGCACCTGCCCCATGAGCACTAAGTATGATTAATTGATATGAAGTGGTTGGATTTATATTTTAAATTTGCCTTGGGATTATTTAAAATGTTCAGCCAGCTTGTGCACAATGACGATAATTATATATTGAAGATATACTGTCTACAAACCTGTGGTTATTCATTCTTTTTTTGTTTTCTCTCGCTGCCGTTCCTGAAATGCCTGGGATAAATCTATTTTTACAAATGTCTAAACAGAACGTGGTAATGTTCCCAGAGGATGAGGCATTACCAGCGTCTCTATCACTGGCGAAGTTCCAAAAGAGACGATTGTGGGGGGCGAGGAGGGCGGGGGACAGGGACTACATTGTTTCTGCCACACAGTTTGAGTCCTAATTCTGCACCAGTGCAGGTTTTATTCGTATCACAATTGACGAAGTGTCATAAAGCTGACGTGCCGCGCACAGACACGTTTTGGCTGCCCTGACTTTGCATCATTCATCTCGCGGATCAGTCAGCTTGCAGTTGAAGTGTTGAAGAGCAGAGCCGGGGATGATAAGCCGCGAGGGCTGGCAGAGCGGCGTCTGGCGATTAGCCTGGCAACAGTTAGCAGTGTGCCGTCAGAGCCTCTCCTCGCTTGCCAAGAGCTAGCATCACACAAATAACAGTGCCAAGGGACGGAGAGATAGCAGCTACAGAGAGATGGGAATCTGCTGAGCAATGTAGATGTAAGGGAAACAAACAGGGGGGAGGGGGTGTGTGGGGTCACCTGTCAGTCAATGCTGTGTCATGAACTGCATGGGCTCAAGCCTCGTATGGCTGGATTTGAAATGACAGGTGTGTATGTGTGTCTGTGAGGAGGGACACTGTCAAGACTGATTGCATCACAACTGACACAGATGAAAGATGACCTCTCGGCAGATGTGCCCCGGCCACCCACAGTCATTCATCCCCTTTATTTACAGATACAATTGAAACATAATACAATGTTTTCTTATTTTTCTAAGCGATCATCCAAAAGCACACACACACACACTCTGTTATAATCTGTAGTTTGATCCTCAAACAGAAGATCAGACAGACACCTCTGTGCTCCCTGTGTTTCCCCCAGTGTTGCCTGCAGAATATAAACACGTGTGCGGCTGAATCACACAAAGAATGCACGGACACAGCAGTGCTTGTGTGTCAATTTAGGGGCTGCGGCTATAGTCGGCCGTCTAATGAGAGCTCGGGCGCTAATCTCAACAAGAATACAGATGGAGAAGAGCGGTCCACTGGTTTCAAAGCTCTACAGTCTGTTGGTTATTAATCAATTGTGGAGTGATGTGTAATGCAATAATGTTGGAGAAGTTACTGAGATTATATAATTATTCTTAAAATACCCTCTAATACTTTCCTTCTGCAGTAAGATTAATTAGTAGAGCAGGTGGTGCACGTGTCAGAATTCTAACACCTCCTTTTTTTATTATTTTATTTGCTTGTAGATGGTGATATCAGCATCTCTACAGTATATCTGCACTCGTAGACCAATGCTTTCAGTGTTCCTGTGGGTGGCACAGGTTGTGTGTAGAACCAGTGAGACAAAGACATAACACCTCCACCTATAGTGCAGGAACTCCACCACGAGTAATGCCGATTACTGGGTTTGTGTACATTCAGGTCAAAGGCAAAAGTTTTGGCTTTTTATACACAAGGAACTGACATTTTGTGAGCCATTAAATGCTATTTTTTTTGGAAAACAGATCCCAGAGTAAAGACACTACCCTTGCGTTTTTGTATACGGCGTACTAATATGCTATCTTTGGAAAACAATGACCTCTCTCTTGCTTTTTTTGTCCACGTCGCCTTCTTTTTAAGGTTCTTTCCTTAGCCTCACTAGGCTTGGTTCACTCTGTTTCTGTAATTGCAGACACCGTAATGTGTACTTGTTCAAGTAAAACATGCTTCATGTGCATGTTTCACTTCTCCTCCTCCGATTTTTTGGTGCATCCCTGTGGCTACATAATTATGTAGAGTTAGAGTTGTTTTGGGGGGGGGGTTTCATGTGAAAAGAAAAATAGTGAGACAGGAAAGTTCTCTTCCTGTGTGGATAAGGCCTAGGAGTCTCCATACACCTGTTTCTGTACTCACGTTATATTACAATTCACTATATTTTCCTTCCTGGAGAGAATTGAGTTGACATGAACTGTACGCATATGGATTTTCTTTGGCTGTGCATGGCGGTCTATGCATACAGACACAGGTGAATGATGACATTTACTGCATGTCATGGGGACCATAGCGGACCACAGCGGACTTGATAATTATGAATTGTCCTTGAGTAACATAGCAACTAGCTCTGTTAAAAGCTCTGGAATGTAGTTGATGGGTAATAAATATGCTTCTGATGGCTACATACTGTACGGACCTAGACACATGATTGCTCTGCTACAGCCACAGTGCATAGTTTCACATTACTATAGGGCCCCACACACACATACCTGTATGTTTGAATTCCAACACACCTTTGCCCCTTTGACCATTTCTTCCTATAGTGTGAGAAACCACATGCAGGCTGCCCACTTTATGTCAAACAAGCCAACAAACCCCAACTGTCAGCTCTCCCAGGACCTCTGCTCCTCACCGACTGCAGGAGGTGTGTCAAAAGACTCATCTAAAATAAAAATCTTATTCTAAAAGCACAGGCACGGGACACGTACTCATCAAAAAAAAAACATAGTTCATATGGTTTCAGCAAATATTTATGAGCGGGGAATTGCTTCAGAGTGTTGTTCTATATAAAGTGCTAAAACATTTAGAATGCACATTTCAGAGTGTTTTCTCCTCTTTTCTAACTCACACATACAGGAATTGATTAACGCGTTCATTGTCCACGGCTTTATTGTGCACATGAGGGTAGTGGGGCAGAAGGTGGGGTATAAACCCCGGATAGGTCGCCAGTCTATCACAGGGCAAACGTATAGATAAAAAGAAACATTCAGGCTCACATCTAAGGTCAATCCAGATTGTCCAATTAACTGTGGGAGGAAACAGGGGGTAAACCCATAAAAATGATATTAAATTTTGTATATATTATATACCCACAAAAAATATTTTCATTTCATTAACACATTTGAGCAAAAACGTACTCAATGTGTTTAAAATCGGATTGAATTTGTGAAATTTGTCACAGTCACAAGTTCACTTGGCTCGTTTTTATGAACAAAGGGGAAAGGAAACTGGTCTAATTTTGTGACTTCTGCACAATTATTGCTACTTTATATCACTACTTAAAGTGCGATATAAAATGAATCTTAACTTTGACTCAACAACACATAAGAAGCCACACTCTTTAAAGCCTGAATATGTCATAGGTCCATATAAGGAGTTGTGTATTATTCCCACAGCAAATTGCCATGGGTGCACCTGCGGCACAGATTCAATGATAAGAATTTAAACTCTCAAATTCATCTGCTTCTGCAAAAGCACACGTCTAGTTGTAAGGACGTGTGATGATACGTCTCTCGTTTGCAGGGGTTGAGTGGTTGGTGGAAGAAATTCTAGTCAACGGTGTGATATTTCTACAGTTGAAAGGATGATCGACTGACTTTTCTTAACAAGTAAACACAATTAAGTGGTCACACAAAGCTCCTTTGCCTGCGTGAGTGCTCCGTGATGAAAGGGGAAAGCAGATGAAAAAAATGCCGGCTCGGATTCAAAAGAGAGAGAGATTTCCATCCGGTGGGACAGTATTTTTCAAAAGCTATCAAAGGATCTGTAGCTCATGTAAATTATGAAAAGGCTTTCATCTGTCATCGCCGTTACTGTATGGAGTGACTCTATACTAAAGACAATACAGAAACAAATAAATGATTTGATTGTGCGGCGTTTTCCGTGACCCTCGACGCCGCGAAGTAAAACACGAAACCTTCCGACGCCGCTCTGCGTTTTCTTTGCAGACATCTCTCCAACCTTGCGACGTGCTTTTGTGCGACGACTTGTTATGAAACAGAAATACTAAAGCAGTACTTTTATATTATGTGCAAGACTGTCCCTGGACCTCATTAAGCTTGCCGGTACACTCCACCCACATGCTTTTCATGTGCCCACCATGTTACAGCAGGCTCCATCCAGCCGAGCACTACATCCTTGAAAATGACATTCATAGCACAAATAATGGTGGTAATTTATTGCAAATTGACGAGACTGAAGTGGTCTTTCGTATTTATTAACAGCGGACCGAAAGCGTGGTTTAACAAGGCGGCTTTAAATCATGCAAAGCAGGCCCTGATCGTGATTAATCACTGCATCTGCACCAGTGTTGTGAAGGTGTTAAAGCTGCTAGTGTTAAAGCACACTGACGTTCTAAGAAATGTATTTATTTTAAAACAATCTCGCACCGTCTAGTTCAGAGTGTGACATTTAGTGTGACTCATAATTTGGAATATTCCTGACAGCACGCACCCCCCCCCCCCCCCCCCCCTTGGCAATTTTTTATGATCAATTAAAATGTCATTGAGTTTTCTCAGTTAATCATTTAATTGTTTGGTTCGGAAATGATGAAAATAAATGTCAATTTGTCTTCCTGAAACCTCTAAATGACTCATTTTACTTTACTAACCAAAAAGAATCTTTTTAATCTAGACATTTGCCTTGATTTTGCATTGATGTAGACGCTGACTTTGCAAAATCTGTTTTGAATCTAAACATTAGGTTTGTCCGGTTATGACTTGCCTTGCAAGGCACGGTTAAGTTGTGTTTCCATTACTAAAAAAGTACCAGGTATGAGGCACTATTTTATTTTAAAATAGCAATTGATCTGCCACACACAGTAAAGTAGTGTGCCCCCCCTCGTCCCACACTGGAATCACAGGTGCTGTGTTTTAAGAAGCCAGGATTCTACAGCTCGCAGCAGCATTCAGACAGAGTTCTCAATAATTTATAGAGTAACACTGTGTCTAATGGGGCTGTAATTACTTGTACACTACTTCCTTGCTGTCTTCTCCGTCTCTCTTGAACACAACCCTCAAGAGAATGTGGGTTTCCTTATGCCTTGGCTATGAATAATCTGCATTACCAAATTAGAGCCCCTCTATACTCAGTGGAGTACAGGGGCCGAGGATTGCATGTGTGGGTCTACCCTTTCTTCAAACAATGCAAATATATTTATGAACTCAAATAATAATAATAATAATAATGATAAAAAAAAAAACTCTTAACAAATACAACTGCTGTCGAGGTGCGGCTTCATTTGTTTTATTTCGTAACGAGTGTGTTACTTGGCCTATAATCAAATAAATACTGTCACTGCGCTCGATGCTGAATTGTAAACATCCACATTGAGTTGCCACTTAGAAACAATTATTTCCAACACCGCGGCAGCAGAGTGTATACATCTGCCAAAGCGCAACAGTCCCCTTAAATTAAATCAAGCCCTTCGCTAAAGCCAATTCCTGCGCTCAGATCCAGATCTGCACCAACACGTAAAGGCTTCTTCCTTTGGCCCCATACGACCAAACAAATCAACACAGGGACACGGGTGGGAAATATAACCTTCTTGGCGGAGGTAACTTCAAAGTAAGCAACATCTCTCAGACATCTCTCTGAAGTCGAGGCTAATTTATGATGCATTAAACTCACACTGATGTTGAGGATGCAGGCAGTGGGAGTACAGTTGTAGGGAGAACAGGAAATAAGTGCTACTTTCATTACACCGCGTGTGTTGGAGGTAAAAAAAAACCCAAAAAACTGTCAGATTGTTTAGCAGCTAAGTATAGAGACGGGCTTTCTCTGATTGGACGTCGGGATGAAAAGCTGTTTGAAATAAACAGTGTTGTAAAGTCTTAAGAATAAACACGTGGTCCCTTTCTGCTAGAATATGGATCACATGTCCTCATGTGCTCATACTCACCTTTTGAAAGGTGTCACGGCAAGGTCGTCCGCCCAGGCCACGCTCTCTGCCGTGCCGTGAAGGTGCCGCATAGACCACATTTCCAGAGGACATTGACAGAGTTACAGCAGCAAATAGAGCGACAAGTAAAGTTATTAAATAATAACCACGCATCTGCTTTGAATTTCATTAACTAGTCTCGTACTGAAGTGTGTACTGGGAGGGTGGTTTCTGATATTAGATGCCCTGAAGTCCAGGGACTTTTTTTTTATAGGTGGTTATAGTCGGTGTAGCCCAATTTCAATAAGACTCCTTTGAAAGTTTGTGAGTGAAATGAGATGATGATCTGTGGCCTTCCTTGTGTTGCTTTGTCACATTATATCGGAGCAGCTCGACACAATTGCCGACGGCTTCCTTCAGTCGAACTGGAATGGAAAGCAAACAAAAGATGCATTCAGCTGTGAAATTATCAACATCCCCAAACCAATATACTTCTCTCTCTCTATTTTTCATGAAATGAATGACAGTGTTTTTCTTTTGGGGTCACACATTCATTCATTCATTCATTCATTCATCTTCTACCGCTTTATCCGGAACATGTGGGGGCTGGTGCCAATCTCACCTGGCGAGGGGTACACCCTGGATAAGTCGCCAGTCCATCACAGGGCCACATAAAGAGACAAACAACCATACTAAAACTCACACTCACGGTCAATCTAGAGTGTCCAATTTGCCTTAATCCCCTAATCTGAATGTTTTTGGACTGCGGGAGGAGAAAACAAGAAAGACCTTTGTTCCAACCAGGTTGCTGCAAAGACGAGTGGCAAGAGTGCTCGCATCACACATACTGTACGTGATTCCACACTTTTTATTGTCTTTACACCAAAGGTGAGATATAGGCAGTCTTGTTAACGTGATGGTGTGTGTGTGTGTGTATGCATGTCTCTCTACTGTTGCTAGGACACGTTTTGGATTTGAACATCACATTTAAGCAGGTCGTTGATCCGAGGATTAGAATGATTAGCACCCACACAAGTGTGATGGACAGAAATGCTTAGGGTTAAAGCTACGGTGGGGCATTTAGTTGCGTTCACAGAGAAAAAAAATGCACGGCGTTTGTCTGTTTATCTTTGTGTGTAAACAGCTCACAACCCTGTTGTTAAAATTTGCCATTTAGATCAGAAGGACACTTCATTTATATGTGTGTGTTTGAGAGAGAGATTGAAATTGTTGCTCCTTTTTGTAGCATACCTTTATCCCAGTTTCGTGTCCGTCCTTCAAGGAACACTCTTGAGAGGACATGACTGTCGGCGAGCATGGAACCAGATCATTCAAGTTGGCACTTAATAAAACCAACATCTGTGTTGTGAGAGAAGTTCTCTCATCGTTTATGTGAGAGAAAAACGTATAATTCGGCGTTCTCTCACCCGTTTTCTCCAAAACCTTATATAAACCATAACTCTGGGATTCGCAGGCAGACTGACAGGGGATGCCCATTGTCTCCTGATAATCAAATATCCACAACAGTTTACACTGCACCGCTTTGGTTTCACACTTTCTTCACTAAGCCCCACACCACTGTGCAGTCGTGTAGAAGTTGAAAGCAATTTTGCTTTTTTAACTTGTTCCACCATTTATAATTGAGAAGTACGCTTAAAGGGAAGCTCTCGCTCTGACTCTCTTGTCCACATTTTTTGTTTGTTTCCCGTGTCATGTGTTCAGGCGCACGTAGAGATGGAATTACATCTGAAATGGGGCCACGGACATTTTAGCAGGCGAGGGAGAATCTGCAGGAACATTACTGATACACACCGTCAATGTCTTTACCGCCGTAGTTCCGCTCATCACATCATGGTCAGAATTCGGACCGAAAGAGAAAATGGGAAACAAATGATTACGACTCAAAACACTCCGTGTGATCACACGGAGAAATAGAAATAGCATCCATACGGTGCCAATAGCAGACAAAGTAATGTGTCATTATGAGGAGCAGCCCCCCCCCCCCAGGTATTTGCAACATTTATTAGAGAGAAGGGAAGTGGGAAGAAGAAAAAAACAACACTTGCCTCCCCAGCCACTGCCATCAGTCTTCTTTAACAAAGTATATTACTCAGACTGAACAATCCATCATCACGTCCCTTCTCTGTTCTCATAATAATGTGAGACAATAAGTGTCTTTCTCAGTCGCCGCAGTCGTCGTCGTCGTCGTGTTGTTGCTCACGCATACGGGCTTCACTTTCACGTGTGCCGCTGTTCACATGGCTGTGATTGAGCAGGGCGTATGGATTAGTGTTGGTCCAAGGGCTTGTGCGCCATCGCACAGTCTATTCCTGAACAATATTGATCCAATTTGTACAAAAACCGGGATAAATGGCGTGTCATTTTGGGGGAGGCTTTTCGTGACATTATGTATCACTCGTTCGCTAATAACTCGGCAGAAATGTGTCGGGGTTGGGAAATGCACCGGAGAACTTAGGAGATGGATGTTCTGCTACATGCGCCTCTTTTTTTTTTTTATCTTCCTTCTTTATTCACATTGTACAAGTAGATTTGCACACACATGACTGACCGCAGCATCTCCTCCGGTTCAGTTTGTTGAATCGATGTGTTCTTTTATTTATTGTATTTTCTTGGATTTTATTTCTTTCAGTTGTTCTGTACTTTCTGTTCTGTATCCTTGTCAATGTCTATTTAATTCCTATTTTTTTATGATCCCAGTTAGGTACCTTGCCTCCCCCCCATACATGAAAACACCAAGAACACACATACGAATCCCTAGTTTGACAGCATAAAGTAATTAGTGCTATATTTATTTTTAGGTATTCAGAGCTGACCTCCTGAATAATCATGCATACATTTGTATTATGTCATTGCAGATTAGTGACCAGAAGTGTCAAATAGAGAACAATGAAAAGAAAAGAAGTTGCCAAGTGTTCTTTTATAGCGCTTTTCCAATATACAGTACAGTTCCGGCACGGCTTGATTTTACACGGTTCAGTACGGTTTTTATCCACCATAGTACTAAAGATATAGATATACAGTATTTACAGAATTGTCCAGTACTTCCAGACACTGAACTGGAATACGGCGGAAGGAGTTGTGATGCGGTCACGATGGACACTTTTGGCAGTGCTGTCGCTAAATACACCATGCACCTCTGTTTAATTTAGATTTTAGACATTTCCTTTGCTAAATCTTGGAGATTAACGCACGTCTACAGGATTTTTAAAGTCTTTTTAACTGATCTACCGTTTGGCATTGTTCTGTTTCTATAATTTGGTAAAACAGAGCCTTTTACATCTACCACCTTCAAGTCAACCTTGAACTAAGCTTTGATTGCGGTGTATCATCCCCGTTGGTCTGATTATTAAAAACCCGTTAACTGAAGGTTCGGTTGGACTTACATTCAGTCAAACGACACAAGCACCAAATCAATAGCGACGCAGTCCGAATCTCATCCTTTAGCTGTGTGCGACAGTACGTCATCGCCGCTGCATGAGTGCATGAGAACATGTTCGGTGATTGATCACAATAATCAATCGTCATTATCGCACTCACGCCCCGTGCACTGTGAGGAAGCTGTGCATCACCAGTGCGGAGGCTCTGTGTGCATTGCAGTGTATTGCCAAACTGAAAAGGGGTTCATCTCAGAGCACACAAAGCCTCTCCACCTCCCCTGATGTAAACATCCTGCAACAATCAATCAATAAAGGTGATTTTAAGGTAAAAAAAAAAAACAACAACAACAAAAAAAACTGATCTCATTATAATGACAAAAGTACCTTGTTATAAAGAGAAAAGAATCAGATATTCTTTCTCCCCTGTGGCAGTTCTATGCTTCTGTAAAATACTGATGCTGTTGTGCTGCATTCCATCACGGCGTTTGCTCAGTATTACCTGCACCCCCTGGTTTTCACTGGGAGATACAGAAGACAGGGGTGTATCTGTTTGTGTGCAGAAACCACCGCTGCATATACAACTTTGTATGTAAGAGGGAATCTGAGGCCGCTTCACACAGGCTACAGTATCAGACTTATTGGCTTATTCACTTTTTCTCCAAAGGAATTCTCCAATATTTTTTTTCCCCTTCTCAAATGCATTGTTTACGTCAGCTGTCAATAGCTTAAAACTAATTCATTAGTCTAGATTAAACGCGATTAAAAGTTTGCTTTCTCTTCTCATGACTAAAATTAATGAGTCATTAGAGACAGTGTGCATTTCAGACGCCATTGTTTATTGTATCATTCATTTTGTAACACAGAACTACACATAATAACCATGTGATTTCAAAGAGACTCTGGTCTATCAAGTGCCAAACGGGTAATTTTTAAGATTACCCCGTTGGCATGTTAAAATAATGACTGTCATCCTGTATGCAACAGGAACAAAAATCCACCCGAGAATGTCCTTAGAAACTCAGACATTCACATTTGTCATGATAAAGTGAGTGAGCGAGAGGGAGAATGAAGAGGGAGCGAAAGAGTGATTAGTTTGCCACTTACTTTCCACTCGTTGGCGATGTCGAGGAATTCCTCTGCGCAGGCCTCAGCAATTCGTCACGCATCTGCTTTTTTTTGACAGTCGAGGCAAAGGACCGCAACTTCCAGTCACTGTCAATAAACTGTGACACCGTCGTAGTCGCCAGTTCCGTCGCTCAGCTTCTTCCCATGAAACCCTCCGCCCTCTCACCTCTCCCTCCCTCTTCAGCTACCATCTCCCAGTCGCTCATATCTGACTGGACGGATCATTTCCGGCTTTCATGTCCGGAGGTCAGCGCACACCAGAAGTAAACAAACTTGTGTTCAATTACTTTATCGTTAATCCCGGCTGCGGTGATCGCAGCGATTAACGCGTCGACTTTGACGGCCCTAGTTTTGATAATGCTTTTATTTCTTGGACTGTACAAAAGCAGAACAGATCAGTCAGTGGTTTTGAGGGTGTTGTCCTTGTGGGACCATAGCAAACTATGTGATTTGCTGACTTGAACTGACCTGGACTGAACCAGTTGATTAGTCAAAACACAAAGCTGCAATGTTGGCATACATTTTAATCGTCTTTAATCTAATAAAAAAAATAAATACTGAATATTTTAACACTGTTCCGCGAAGTCTGCCACTGTTCAATTAAACATTCTGAGCCATGAAATGACGCCGCTTGTGTGTGTGCACTTGTGCACGTACAGTAAATGATTTGTTTTTTATGTTTTTAATTATTATTCTCACACTTTCGTCTTTTTTGTCTTCTTGGCAGTACATGATGGCTTCATGAAAGCAAACAAAACTCATGGAATAATAAAATGACACGAGCAAGACGATGCTTTTTCCTCATTGTTTTAACAATCCATATATTTTTTATAAGCTTCTCTCACTTGTCTTAATCTTCTGGGCATTTAACTCCGGGAGCTCTATGTATAAACTCCGCTTATCATTTCTTATTCATTCTAATATCTAATATCTCGGTGCTATCGCTTGGCCATTCGTTCCATATTCTAATACATTTTGAAAGATAATTTTTCTCCCGAGACACGAGCAAGGCTGTGCATTATCTAAATAACGTGTCATCTAGGGGCTCAGAGCCTCTATCAAAGTGTACAGGGGGGTTTTAGTCCGCAAATGAAATATAAGTCTGGAAGCATCATTAAGACTGTTTTCATTCTTAGCACCAACGTAAGACAGTTTAGCTCCCAAAGGTCTGAAAACAAAACATGATTTTAAAACATAATAAGCAGAGTTGGTGAATTGTGTCTGAAACATATTTATTCCACTGCTCTCCATGCCCTAATACCTGTTAATGAAATATTCTGAATAAATACATGAATTAAATAAATGATTAAATAAAACAAATCCAATAGTTGTCGCCTTTACGAAGGTGAACGTGAGCGATTTGGCAAAAGTCACAGACAAAGTGGGAGAAAAAGTGCAAACTCAAACACACATCTTTTTGACAGTACCCAAACTTTGGGTACTTTGGCCCTCATTTTGAAACCATGGCCACATCCATCCCCTGAGCAGGGGGCCCAGACTTCCCTTCTTCCCTGGCTAAATCATCCAGCTCTCTCTTATCCCCAGGCGCTCCCAGGCCAGTGAGGAGATGTAATCACTCCACCTAGTCCTTGATTTGCCCCTAGGTCTCCTCCCCATTGCATATATGTGAGGAACAGCTCCCTTGGGGGGGGGGGGCGCCCTGGTGGTATGCCCGAACCACCTCAACTGGCTCCTCTCCACTCTACTCCAAGTTCCCTCCCGGACTGCTCAGCTTCTCACCCTGTCCCTACGGGAGACCCCCAGCCACCCCTTCTGAGAAAAACCCATTTCGTACCCGCAATCTCGTTCTTTCAGTCGTGATCAGTCGCTCATGACCGTAGGTGACGGTGGGAATGAAAATCGACTGGTTGATCAAAAGCTTTTTGGATCAGCTGCGGTAGAGCAGTGGGAGCTGTGTTGCCGCATGCATCCATTCTGCTTTAAATATCCCCGAGATGCGCCGCGTTTCCCGTACACTGATTCACTTGTAGCAGCCCGCCACAACATAAATCTCAACACCCACGTATTGATTTGTTATAAATTCACGTTAAATCCTGTGTGCAGCCCAGTGGCTTTCTGTGAGAAGCCTCTCCTCTCTGTGCACACTCTGAATCCACACGCCAATATCTGCAGCCGCAAAGACTGCTGCTGCTGCTGTTGTTTTTCTTTTGGCAGTAAATCGCGGCGTCGCTGCTTGCCAATGTCATTAGCTCGTGAAAATGAATAACAATAATGTTATTTGTTTAGATCTGATACTGAATATTTGTTGTTATTTTCACAAAGACAGTGTAGCCTGGACCAGATGTAGTGAAGAAAGGGAAATGAGATCACAAGTGGAGGCTGCGAAGTTCGTCTGTTTACACCTGGTATTAAATACATCCTGGTTGTGTCTGTTGAAGACTCAGGCTTTATCCATTCCACTCCATTTCTCATTTAAATACACACTGCCCTGGCTTTTTAGAGCCCCAGAATTGAGAAGTTTTCAGAATGCCCAATGTTCATGAATAAAGTCGTCATGTGATAGACGTTTTTAGGCATTTTAGAATGGATGCAGATTACTCCATCCATCGGAAACTTGTTGCCCTCTATGGACAGGCCGCCACTGCTTGATGCATATCATTATTATAGTGTTTCCGTGTGAGCGATAAAAGAAAAGTGAGTGTAAAGAAAGAAAAGTAAACGCATAATGTGAGCATGGTGAGAATGCGGTAAACAGTACATGTGAAGCCAGAGTTAAACGTTCACACACCGCTGCCAGGAGCAATTTAGGGGGTTAATTGTCTCTCCCAAAGACTTATCGGCATGTCAACAAGAGGGGCCGAGGATCAAACTGCTGCAGCTCCGGTTAGATGGCGGCACAGCCGCTTACTGTCCACTTACGGTTGGATCACTACACATGCGGCCTGAATGGGGCCAAAGAGAACTCAATTCGGGAGGCCGAGCAGTCCGACCCGTGCGATTGTCTATCCCTTCAATCTGTTTCGACTTCAGTCGGCGCCGCTTCAGCGGAGGAAGTGGCAAGTAAGGGGTCGGGGAAGGAAAGCTGTAATGAAGAGAGAGATGAGAGCAAGACGAGGAGATCAGCTGCAACATGGTGCTCCAGGAGAGCGAGAAAGCAACAGGTGAGATTGCCAGCGAACACAGAGAAAGAGCCGTGTACATTCACTTAGGAATGTGTGCGATGGGACTTTGCCACTTGCGAGCTCCTCCACAGCAAATATTTCAATTTAAAAATGTGACAGAGCTTCAGAAGTCCTCTGCGGAGATGAGAGAAGCTGCTGGAAGGAGCACGGCGCTCCATCAATCAGGCCTTAATGGTCAGCCCGGCTAGACAGACGTCACTTTGAGTAAAAAGGAATATGACGGTCTGCTTAGACCTTGCCAAACAGCCTTTAAAGAACTCTGAGAGCGTTAGGGAACGGGGATTCTCAGGTCTGATGAGATAAAAACCACAAGTTCAGACACTGTTCCTCACCTGGCCGGCACCATTTCAACATACATACATGTTTGAGGGGGCCTGACCATGCAGGGACAGAGAGAGATGAGTCAGAACCGAGGGAATGATAAATGTGGACGAATAGAGCCAGAAAACCTGCTTTGGAATATAAATGACTTGAGAGTGGAGGCAAAACTTCACTTTTCAGTACAATACAATCATGACCTGAAGCAACGGCCAAGAAAACAGCAGAACGTCATCTCTGTCTGTGAGTATCCCAGACAAAGGTCTGAAATAAAGGGATGGTTCAGTATTTTTGAAGTCGGGTCCTATAGTTTCACTTGGCAAGAGTTGTTGAGTGTTGTTTTGCTGTCACGGCTCTCTGATCGGAGTCTTTTCCACCATATGAGCAAGGACACATACAGTTAATTTGTAACCTGAGGCGATGACGTGTATTTTACTGGATTTATCGTGCCACTTTCTTGTTCAGTTGCATTGCTTTGCAGTGGAGCCAGTTGGTACCGATGTGCTGTACATGCATGTATATCAGTTTAGTGAAACAGCCGTTTCTCTTGTCATGGGCCATATTTCCCCCAAGGCTGGAAACAGAGCCTAAAGCAGTCAGGTTCTCTCTCAACTGACTTTATTTACATTATGCTGCATTATAGAATTATCAATCAATAGCGCCATGCTTACCCCATCTTTCATTTGATTAGTTATTCATTTGAAAGGTAAATAAATTGATTCTAATTTTGGGTTGAGGGTAGGTTAGAGTGCAAATTGGCAGTCTAATATCCTTCAAATGAAATGCACTACACAAATTGTACAATTAAAAGGGATTGAATACTTTCTTCAATCGCATACTTTGCGTAGACCAGAGGGAAAGTTGTTAGAATTCCTGGTGAAGACGGAATTAATTTGGCCTATTGAGTGTCCAATAATTTGAGGCCATTGGGATTTGTACCAATTGGATCTGCTGAATCAGAGTTAAGTACTTGTTTTAGGACAGAAATATAAAGCTGTCTCATTACTGAAGCTTTAATGACGTACATCTTGGCAGCGCGCGGAATCGTGCTGGCAGAAGGACAGAAGTGTCTGCATGTGAAATGCTGCTATTACCAAACTTTTATAGACAGAACAGAGAAGACCTGGCTGTGCACACTAATTGCCTCTCTCTGTTTTATTAAGCCTGAGCTGCTGTGCTGTTCTTTATCCGCGCACCTTTTCTCAATGAACTGATTTTTTTCTCTTATCCTCTGATAAATCGGCTGCCTTTTATCTCCTTGACTTGCTTTTAATCTCATAACCTACACGGACACACAGTGAGCATTTCAATGTCATGAACATGTTACCGTATTGACTGATTTAAACAGAAACAGATATTTTTTCCATTACTATGTTTAAACGTACAGTATGTACAGAGGCTATAATAATATGTCTTATAATCCTTTTTTTCAGCACAACATAGGCAATTTCACCAACTATATAAACACACCTGACGTGTACTCAAAATGTTTAAAATTGGATTGAATTTGTGAAATTTGGAAATACATCAAAGTTCACTAAGCTCGTTTTTAGAAACAAAAAGAAAAGAAAAAACGTAAAATTTTGCGACTTTTTACACAATTATTGCTACTTTATATCACTACTAAAAATGCGATATAAAATGAATCATACCTTTGACTTAGCAACAAAAAAAACCCTGCAGAGCACTAAGGGTTAATTAGCCTGAAAATGTGTGTCTGGAAATAACAAAACGCACAAAACTAACAATGTTTTAAGAATTCTAAAGCACATTATATACAAAATATGGCAATAAATAACTTTTTTTCCCTTCTCAGTACTAAATCCAAATCTAAAATGGACATTAGTGTATTGAACATCTCAGAATGACACAGAATGAAGGTTTGTATGTGATTCAAGTCCAGCATCTTACACACAACAATGCACACACAACTAACAGCAGGTTCTGTGATTTGTTTATCTATCTTTATACATCTGCATCTTGAGTCTGATTTTAAAAAATGTGGATCTAAGCTGATTTAGAAGAACGTCAGGCCCGTGGAACAGCAGAATGGAAGCAGAAATCAAAACAGAACAGAACAGAACACGTGCCAAGACACCTTCACACATGTACCTGTATGAGATTTAACAGAGTGGGGATGATATTTGTACATTTGGGGAACACATTTTTCTCTTTTCAAGGCTGTGTCTACATCAAAAATATGGTCCATAGCAGTTTAAACCAGTCAGCCAAGTGAGGGGGAACAAGTCAGGTGTAAGGTGTTACTCAGCCTTAGCTGGGTAGCGGCCGCGGGAGGTTTGTTAGATCAAAGCGAGCTGTGTGACTGGTTGATTAGGCAGAAGTGGGGTAGAAATACAATGGTACTGTCCTAGAGCAAGTACTACTGTTTCTCACCAGGGGTGGAGAGTGCACTTTTCATGAAAGTGCTGCTGTTTTTATTTTTTTTTTTTTTGTGGAGTTCCAGTTGGTCAGTGCTGCAGGAGGTCTGGGTTTCACTTGAAGCTGGGATCAAACACATACTCCGGTTAAAGCCCTTTCTTTAAATATGTTGATATTTTTCCTTTTTGAATGGAAGATTGTCGCACAACAAGTATGACCTGAAAGTAACTGCATTCTTTTCTGCACCCTTGTTATTTTAAATCAGGGAAGGGTGACATACTCTGAAAGATCAAGGTAAAAAGATGTCCAATTAGTGTATTTTTTTGAAGTTACGCACTACAAAAAAGTAAATAAGTTTAAAATCAGAGTGATTGATGGTTAAGAATGATGAGCAGCAAAGTTAAAGCCAGTTTCTGGTGTAAGTATTTTGAATTGTATAATCTACCATTTACTGTATTTTTGTACTCAGATATTCTTAAAGACATGTAATGCAATCATTCAAACACTGGATATAACGGTGCAGCTTGATGAGGCACGTCATTGCAACGATCTTAAATCAAAGTCATGTGAGACTTTTTAACAGCAAGAGGGGAGACGTTGCTGCATTTAAACATGTCTGTTCTGTCAAATCTTAAAAGAATAGGTTTCCTTGTCACTAAAAAAAACCAGACTAACCCGACTCTCATATTCCAAGTGTTGCCGCAAGCGTATAAGCAACATGTGTCGCACAGTGCTTGCATACAGTCGCCGCTTTTTAACCGCTGTCATCACACAAAATCTGAAACGCTCCCACGCGGGAGAAAAAGACGACGCTGCTGGCGCGTCCTCTAACTCCGGCCCTCCTCCTGTGTCTACTTCTCTTGCCATTTCAACACTTAAACACCTTCGCCTCGTTGGCACGGACCGAATGGTGCACACGTTCCACTCCGACATTTTAGTAAGAACCTAACCTTACACTAATTATAATTTCTAACAGCACACAGCATCTGGGTTGCTCAGTATTTTTATTGCAGTTTGCGTATTTCCTCTTTCTATATAAATATGCGTCCTGAACAAAGTCAGAATTCTGAGATTGGCTGCCAGCCATTTTAGGAGCAGTGATCAAATTGACGTCTAGGAAGTGAGGATTCTGAGAAAAAAAAGTCAGAATTCTGACTTTAATCTCAGATTTTTTAGAAAAAAGTCCGAATTTTGAGATTAAAGTTGGAGTTCTGATATTAAAGGAAAAAGTCAGAATTCTGGGATTAAAGTTAGTATTGTGACAAATCAGAATTTTGAGATTAAAATCAGAATTTTGAGATTAAAGTCAGAATTCTGAGATTAAAAATCAGAATTTTTAGATTAAAAGTCAGAATTCTGAGCTCCATCACAACAAAAACAAACCCACAATCAATCTGCATTGAGCTTGCAGAGGTATGACGTTAAAGAGCAGACTCTTAATAGCCAGTACAGTACATACACACTGCTATAGAGCACATCTGCGCTCACCGAGTGAGAGAGAAACCATCGTTAAGGACGTCTCCCTATAATCTGTTTTCCCCCCCAGATTAAATTGCATGATTAAAATGCAAACCCTGCCTTTTGTCTTTGTACTTCACATTGAATGCCTGTTGTTTTAGTGCAGCCTCTGCATAACTTGCCTGTGGGTGTAAGTCACTCCCCATCTGCCTCCCCCTCCATCTTCTTTTCATCCCAATCACATGGCCCGGGGACAAAAGAGACACTGTCACAGGGTGCATCGCCCCTGGACACCGCTGTCTCCTGTCATTGGCGAGCGACGGGATAGAACACCTTTATTTGCTCAGCAAAAGAAGTAACCTGTATGTGTGTGTGTGTGTGTGTGTGAGAAGACATGCACAATCTCCCTTGGGCCTGTAAGGGAGGCTGGCCAGTGCATTGACATTAAGTATTAAGAGCCTTGCTGGACAAAATAACAGTAGAGGTGGAAGGTTTTCACAGGGCTATGGGAGGGAGAGGGAGAGAGGGCAGCACACTGGGGTCTATCCTTCACTTGCATTGCTCCGTGGTGCTGTCCTAAATGTCTTCTAGCGTGCACTGCCGCCCCACCAGGGACTGAAACCCAAACTCCACCAAAATGTTGGTCTCTGACAGCTGGATCAATAGTGTCACCGGCCATAGTCGTTGGTAGCATTTTCCTTTTTTCTTTTTCTGTTCCCGTTCATTTCTTTTCTTCTATTTGAATGCCTCTGTGAATTAGAGTTAAAATGCCTCAGTGAATTTGAGTTCTGCCCCTAAAGGCCCTGGTGCACTTCCGCGCACAACGTTTCAAAAACATTTCGACAACAGAAGAAGTAGTCAGTCGCCCAGGATAGTCTTCCAAGCCTCGAACCGGCTGACACCCCGACTCCCCTGTGTGACGTGGAACTAGACGTGCATCATTTTCTTCTTCTTTGGTCCAGACTTGTACCTTCATCCGATGGTGAAGTCAGATACTACAGGACCCGGTGCACGGACGTATACCAGGGCCTTAATGGTTCCTGGTCTTGTTCTAACGTTTCTTCTTCTCCTCTCCAAACATTTTCCGAGTTTAAACCAACCACAGCTTCTCTGTAGACTCTGTATCAGGAGTTGATCGTCTCCTCCTTCTGCCAATATTGTGTTTTATTCTCATGCGTTTTACGACTTGATAATGAATCTGAAGGTATAAATGCTCTGCCTTTATTTAATTTTCAGCCATAAGTTAAAATAAATCTCTCAGCTCAGTTATTTTTAGCTGTGAGTCCTTGGAAGGTGAGCCAAAAAAAAGCCACCCACTGCCTTCCACCACAGATACCTGGGTAGTTAAGTGCCCCTACCCCTGCTGAAAACATACTCCCACATCCTATCTGTCAGTGCCATATTACATCTGTCCTCACATGCAGTGGCTCAGTTGGAGGCTGCAGCAGTGGGCGTCGACGCGAGCTTCATTACCAGAGATGTTTTTTTTTGTTTTTTTTTTACAATCATTATCGGTCAACCATTTCCTCCCACTTGTTTTTGAATGCCATGTTTTTCCGTTCCAGACTTTTCAAAGGGCCGGACAGGCACACATTTTCAAATTAAATTTAGAATTTTTAAATGTCACGATCAGCGAACTGCTCCCGAGTAATTCAAGTGAAAGAGATAGAAGAAATTCTGGTTATTTTCTTATTCAAATTACTTTGTTGTTACTTTATTTATTTGGTTTATACCAGTGGTGCGAAACGTACGGCCCGTGGGCCAGAACCGGCCTACCAGAGGGTCCAATCCGGCCCCGCAGGATGAATTTGTTGTTTCCACTATGGTCCTGACTCGCCTTGGCTCGCTACGGCACGGCGCGGCACGGTTTAGGTTGGTTTTTCTTCTACAAAATAGTACTTACTCAGCGACTTTGTTACACTGAATCATTCGAATCATTTAATTAAAACCATTTGTTCAGTACTTCCTCCATGACACAGTCACTGGACTGAAATGCAGGGATTGTGATGCCGTTCACCGCTCGCGATAAAGAGACTCCGCTGTTAAATATTGAGACTTTAGACATTTCCCTGCTAATAGTTGGAGATTAACTCACATTTTTAGGATTGTTAAGTCTTTTTAACTCATCTACAGTTCGGCATTGTTCGGCTTGATTCTTGCGTCGTACGTCTCTTCCTGTGACGGCACTCTGACCAATCAATGGCTGGCAGTCTGGCAACGTCACATGTAGTAAAAATGTTGTTGTTTATAGGTTACTATGCTATTATCTTACTGCTCCGGCCCCTGAATTAAAAAGAGTTTGACACCCGTGGTTTATCCAGTTGCTGCTTTTGTGATAATTGTTCAGTGTTGTTTGTGGATGTTCTAAGCCAGTTAAAGATATGTAATATCATGTTACCAGTAGCACACTCTACGTTCTCTCTCTCCGTTCACTTGCAGTCGCTCCGCTTCAAAGCAAGTCTCAGTGACTATTGAATGCACTGTTAAAAACCTTGCCTGTCAGAGCTGACTCAAAAACCTGCAGCCCTGATTTTTCCCTTTTCCTTTTTCCCCGTTTATTTGAGGCGTCACATATTTACAGTAAATCTGTTGATTCCATTTGCATGGGGAAAAAAAAACCCAGCTCACAATGCTGCGGTAAACACAACCAATCTATTTATTTGGGTTGATTTGATTTTGCTGCCCTACCTGTTACTAAGTACTGCACCTGCAAGGTTTATTGTTTTGTTTTGCAAAAGACAAGAGCACAAAAACCCTCGACTGACACGAAAACAAGCGACAACCAGACAAAGGAAATGCTTTATAACAGTCATTGTTGTTGGTTTGGGTGCACTCACATTAATAGTTTGTGCTGTTGTGATGTTCTTGTTTCTCGAAAGCTCCATTTCACACACTCGAGCTTTTTAAAAATCTGTACTTGGGAAGGAAAAATCCCAGTTTTGGTGCCTGGAAACACCATTTTGCTCGTGAACGAGATGAAAGTGCCCCCAAATGTTCCTTTTTTTTTTTTGCATAATATCAGCACGAGTGTGGACAGAGCATTGTCAGCGTCAAAGAAACTGTGCCCCCGGCGCTCGCTCCTCGACATGGCTCTCCGCAGTCGGAATTCTCCAGACTTGTAGACCCCCAGCTTTAACGTCCTTTCATTCCTCATCTGTATGAAAATGCCGCGTATTTTCATTTGCCTGCCTCGCTTTCCTTGTGCTGAGCCGTGCCGCAGTGTGAATGGAGTGCTGAATAGTCACAAATGGCTGGTGCTCCCTGAAGGCACCTCACCAAATCAATGTCAACATATCCACCGAGGGGTTTCCGCCGCCGCCAGAGTGCTGGTTTAACACAATGCACTGTCATTTGCCCCGATATCACTCTCTCAAACATATCTTAAAATTTCCTGCTGCTTTCATATGAACACTCCCGCCGCAGCCACGACACATTCTGAGACTTGGCGCGGTTATTTCTTTTCCCCGGCCGTAATGGATGATGGATTGCATTTTCCCAGCATGCCACAGAAACAACGTAGCTGTTGACTCCAATGTTAGACATGGCTCTAATGAGGTGCAGGCGATATTGATCTTACATTAGCACCACTGTTGCTGTGTACAACAGATGATTTTTTTATGTAGAAAGGCATTTCTAAGCACACGTGCATATTTGTGGAAAATAGTTTTGCTTTGTGAAACCAACAGAAAAATCTATCTTAGGGTTTATGTTAAGATTATGCTCAGGGATTTATGCGAGCGCAGATCAGAAGGTTTCACTTCAGACTAGTGCTGAAAGTTTATTGCGGCAGGTATGAATTTTGTCCCACTCAAACCTCAATATTAACATCAACCACAAGAAAAAAACGCACAAAAGATTCTGGGAAGCAAACACTCCACAAACTGTAAACAGAGCAGGCAAAAATATAAATTGTTATAAACTAAATGAGAAATAAACAATGAATGCCCTGCTGAAATAACCAAAAAATACATTATGCCGACTCCTTTAAATTAAGACCACTTTACACACTAATCTCTTGCATTAACTTCGAAATAAATAAGGAAAATAAGTGCGACGTATGGAAATACACAGCTCTTGGCCTGTGAACATTTTTTTTGTCGGCCAAAAGCCGGCATATAGCGGCTAATATCGGCTGGAAGGTTGTTTTAAACTCGGACTAGGAATCCTACTCTGATATTATATTATATCCATCAAATGTTTCATGTGGGGTCTAAACCAGTGGCTCCAAATCATTTTCAATCATGGCAAACATTAAACTAATAGCAGAATGGAATACATAATAAATCATGTTTGGGTGTTTGAAAGATAATTTAGACAGCACAGCCTTCGGTCACTCCAGGCTGGTCAAGCCACTGGGAAACACTGTCGCACAAGATGAAGAATGAATGAATGAATGAATGAACCAATGCCAATATGTTATTTATTGCACATGTTGTTTGGGATATATCACTTATTCTCCATCCAGCCACCCGTCCGTTCGTCCACTGGGAGCAGCCTGAGCAGATTATTCTACACATTTATCTTCCATTCCGAGGGGATTCTGAGGCATTCCCAGATCAGATGGATGTATAATCCTCGCGGTGCATCCGGGGGTTTACTACAATAGACGCACTAATGAGATCTAATAATCTGAGGGGGATCCGTGGGGTTTTCAAGTGAGCGATGGTATTTAAATAGCTTGACGCTTAACTGGTGGTGGACATTCTGGTAAATCTTTGGGTTTAGCACAGCGAGGAAAAGACGGAGCCCTGAAGTTTTATGCAGAATGCCGCGTGGGACTCCCACTTTAGCCACATGCAAAACCACTCCATCTCTCTTTCGCTGAGCAAGATATTATTTTCTGCAACACCATGCAACTTTATATTTAATCAATCATTGCCAACTGGATTTTGACAGATGTATCACCCCCCCCTCCTCTGCTGCACTGGGAGCAGTTCATTAAAATGCAGTTGAATTAGTACAACAGTTTTAGTTTGATAGAAAAGAAAAATGCTCTATTTTGAGAAAATAGAAGCAGGGGATTTGTATGTATTGTGTTTGTAGCAGCGTTCTGTTGCCCATGAGTCATTTCCAGCGTCACTGCAGATATACATCACATCTATTAAAGTAATTTCAGATCTTTTTCACAGGCTGATTGTTTCATACTGTGTCAAGGGACTGTATAATACTGTTAAACAGTAAACTGTAGCAGCAGGGTCAAAGCAGCAGCTACATCTCACCACCATCAAACAGTCCAGGTCATAACCTGGTTTCATTCTTGTGTTTGATTTAAATTTTCTGTTCATTTAATTTACTATTGATGCATTGAATGCCAGATTTCTTTAGAAAGTTTGGCCAACTCCATCGCCAATGTCTCTTAAAGGCGGATTGATAGTCAGTCAGACGCTGGATAGCCTCAAACAATCGCAATGATGGATTGTCTTTACAACGTAGTCATTTTTAATAGCTAATGGCCTCTCTCTCTGGCTTCTTTTGTGTTCATTTAACTGATTTTTTGTCCTTGTCCTGTGAAAAATCTAAAACAAATTTCCCAGGTAAT
Organism: Solea solea; assembly: GCF_958295425.1. Lineage (NCBI taxonomy): Eukaryota > Metazoa > Chordata > Actinopteri > Pleuronectiformes > Soleidae > Solea > Solea solea. Next base: position 18,430,601 of record NC_081137.1, on the reverse strand, counting down.
GAAACTGTATTCTTCATTGTAAATAATTCATAATTCATAATTCATAATTCCGCTTCACAGTTTCTGTTATATTGTTGTATGTTATTGACATGTCTACAGACGTGCATATCCGCATTAGGCGTGGGAATCACGGGGTACCTCACGATATGATACGGTACACGATACCAATAATATCACGACACAGCGATTCTGTGATAATCAATGTATTGCAAGTCAATCATATAGCGATACACCGCGATATCACGATAGTGATTATGTTTAGGCAAATGTGTCACAATATTGTGGACGCCACCTCACTACGTCGAAAACATGAAAACATAAATGATTTCCTTTTTTTTTTTGTCATTTCCCCTTTTGTGATTATAGTCTTTTACGCCAGCTTATGTGGAACAGTTATAAAAAACATAGATTTCTGATGTGGTCAGACAGCATTACAGACAAAATACCAGGGTGGAAGTTCTGTGTTTCTTATCTACTAAAGGCAGACAAAGGGCAGTCACAGTGTTATCCATTTAATGTGTACTATTTGATGCAACTGTGACTAAAAGCAAGGCAGGGTAAGAAATTGATAGGATTCCCGACACCACCGCTCAAACCTGGTTCCCTGTGGTAGATGTTGACTCACAGGGGGCGCCGTCATCCCCCCTACAATGTACATCGCCTCCTGCAAACCACTTAAAGTAAACTTGCACACCCTAATTATCAGCAAACACAAATCTCCCTGTGTCCAACTTGCACATCAAACATTTTGTAAAATCTGAAGATGGCGGCTACTCTGCATTACTCTGCAGGCCTCGGGTAAAAAAAAAAAAAAGTGTTATTGTTGAAACAATAACACATTAGAGGAGGATTATTAGCGGCACATTGTGCTGTCCGCTGGCTGCAGCTGTGATTGGCTGATTAGCGCCCATTTGTCTGCGTAGGGATTATAGTTGTTGTGTGTATTTGCATGAGGGAAGGCTTCATCAGCATTGTGTGGACTCATTTGAATGTAATGGATATATTAAAAAAAAGAAAAAGAAGAAGAAGCTAGGCACTGCAGTTTTAACCAATAAATATCTTCATTATGTATAATGTAAACACCAAAGGACCAAGAATGTTTTACCCCCCAGGAATTCTCATTTCCTCTCTGATCGACCTCCTTAGGACCTTTTTCTGGGATAAACTGTGTTTGTCAGGACCAGTAGTCCTCATGGAGACCAAAGCCTGGTCCTAAAGGCCCTGGTCGCATTGCACAGACCTTGGTGTACTCATGTGCATGACGCCTGTTGTGTGTTGTTGTTGTGTCTTAATAAGCAGTTCTGAGGAACTGGTTATGTTGTGGTTAGGTTAAAGGAATACTTCACCAATTTGCATTTAGCTTTGCATTAGGGGTAGTATTTTTGAAAAATTGTGCTTGAATTTTTCAAAAATACTACCCCTATTCTAGTAATACAAAGCTAAATGCTTGTGAAGTAGGTGAAGTATTCCTTTGAGAATAAGGTTAGGCATTAACTGGTTATAGTTAAGGTTTGTTGTGACAAATGAGTGGAAATCAATGCAGTATCCTGCACAAACCTGAGTGTGTGTGTGTGTGCCACCTACAGTAGTACACCCTTGGAGTTTTACCATCCCTGCCCCTGTAGCAGTCAAAACAGTCACACCCAATCTAATGCAATCTGATATACAGTACGTTTCATCCCGGATTCATATCTATATGTATAGCCACACACGCCTGTGATGTCTCTATCTGAGCAAATGTCATGGTATCGCTGATAGGATCCCAGTGCCTGTACCGAAAAAGCCCCGCTCCCCCCCTCAAAGGGGTGAAGCCGTGGATCAGATACAGTCTTAGTGTGTGTCATGTCTCGTTATCGCTCTCAGTTTAGTTGTCTGCCACTCTGTCACCACCACACACACACACACACACACATGCCCGCCTTACAGCTCACCCCATCAGACATGGAAGCAGCATCCTGTGACTACACAAACTGAGCAGCGCACTCTGTGGCCCGATCCCTGCCCAGCATGCAACGCCGTCAACAGTGGCTCCATTCACAGGTCATTTTTCAATGTCTCCTCAAGGCTCCAACCTTCCTTTCTGTGAGGTCACTGACACCCACTTCATGAAATCAGCGTAAACTCTCACTCATGGACTTCCACCGCGTGTATCTTTCCACTCGTCCTTCTGCATCCTCTGTCTCCTTTGCTACATTATGACGGTGCAATGTTCTCAGGAATGGATCGCAGGAGGAGGAAGGAGGATGTGGAGGAGGGATTGCAGAGGTGGAGAGTGAAGGGAGGGGCGGGTTTGCCGGAAGGCACCGCTCTGTGGCTGGCCTTGTCAATTTGATTGATGAGAAAGGCAAGCTTGTGTTCTTGGCAGGCTGAGGATTCATCCTCCTGGCTGTGCTGATACACTTATCTAGGTTTAAAGTGGCGGAGGGAGGGGTTTTGCCATCACACCGCCAGGGTGTTAAGAAGAAGATTAGGCTGCTGCACATCATGCCAAATGAGATTGAGCGCCGGCTGATGCACATGCGACACTGTCATGCAAGCACCCGTGCGCTCGCTCGTTGTCTTAAACAAATGGCCAATCAAACGGTGCCGTCTTAGTGATAGAGAGCCTGGAGGAGAATCGGAGACGTCCGCGTTTCCTGTTTTCCTGACACCTGGTGTTTGAAGGGAGCATATCATCAATGGCTAAATATGAGACAACAAAAGGGGGGCGAAGTGCATGAATGCCACAGAAAAAACTCACTGCACTGACAAATCATGTACTCTCCTTATAATACTCCAGGTTCCCCCCCTCAGGTTCATTTATTTGCTCATTTTTGTGGAATGACCCTGAGGTCTCTCAGTATCAGCCGAGTGAATCATGGAACACCAGAAGCCTTTATTCCCCTCATGCTTGCTGTTGACAAATGCAGCATGAAATCCGTAGGACACATTGGAAATTCCACTGCGGCTGAATTTATGGTACCGGTCCACGCTGAAAAATAAACTAGGCTTATTTAATTTACCCGGAGTCTAACCTCTCAATGTCAAGCCCAAGGGCAAGAGAACAAAGTATACCTTATTACCGGTGGACGTCATTTCACGTAAGGAAATTTGATTTCTCCTCCTGCCTGGTTATTTTGATGATGTGTCTTGGTTATTTCTGTATTCCACAGCGGTCGTCGTTCTTGTAAAAGCAGCAAAAACACAGAATCGCAGCACATTAAGAACGCTTTGATACCCTGCCAGCAAACAATGGAAATGCTTAGTATGTATGATCAAAGGGAATCAGTTTAGTGTAGTAATGGCTACATGCTCACAAATGCACACACACACACACACACACACATACATACAGCTTTTTAGGTCATCAAAAAGTTACACTGAACCACCACCTTTGTTTATGAAGCACTTTCACTAATGAAACTCTTAAAACACTAATTAAACTAAAATATTAGACAGTAGAAATGGTAATAGTTGTGAACAGGGAGCCGTGAATATCAGATGTCGCCTCTTGTGGCTCTTAAAAAAAAAAGTAGATTCTGTATAAATGCTCAACCTCCCTCAGTTTCTCAAAAACAGTGCTGGAGGGAGAGGGGGGTGGGAACACTCTTTCAATTCTTTCACCATGAAAGGAAAGCTCAAATTGCATTGTCATGTTACGGCACCGGCGAGGGAAGGGATTTGTCTTTTAGAGGTGACATTATCTTGATTCACTGTCCAGATCCCAGCATGGAGAATAAGATGTCAGTTATACTATATTCATTCTGGCCATATTCCTTTATGTCTGCCCCCACACTATTCAGTGCGGTAAAAGTTGCTGCCTGCGATGGTTTAATGATGGCAGGCTGTACGGCAGCCGACGGGGGGGGGGAAACAAATGCAACGTGAGAAATGCTCTGCGTGTACACAGATATGGTGATCTGGGTGTTTTATTTTGAAAACCGTATGTCGATGTCCTTAAAAATCAGCCTGACTGCAGGGTTTTTGCTGTAAAATTCAGTGTCAGACAGTTTGACTGTAGTAAAGAGTGCAAATACCCTCTTAATAAAGGTATTTGATCATGTTTCTTCTTCTGCATGTGTTTTGGGTCCTCGCAGTGTGTTTGCCCCTGTCGGCCATCTTGTACTTCAAATCAAAAATCAGAAGAGACGTTGTTATACGTGACTTTGATTAAAGCCTACCTTCACACTTGGTGATTTTTTTTTTTTTCTTTTTCGGTCTCTGATGCAAGTTGCAGGAAAACGCCCCTTGTGAACTCTTCAAAGATGCAATTAAAGAGGAGCGCTCCCCGAGGTGTCCCAGACCCTGCTCTGTTTACCAAAATTGCTGCTGGAAATTTAATATCCGTGACAACTAGGACCACCGCAGCCAATCTGAGACCAGGACAGAGACAAGACAGAAAAAGAGGAAAAATAACAGTTCGACTGTTGACCTAAATTATGACTGGACCTAGGAGCCCGCTGCCACATCAGTGCTCCCAGTCAACCACGTCTATTCCAGAGGACTTAGCGCAAAGCAAGGAGGTCAATCTCTCCAGCAGTGATAAATGAATGAATAACAACTTTATTGCCTCCCATTACTCGCAGCCCCGCGAGAGCAGCAAATAAATGCATACAGCAATTTCTTTTTCAGCCTTTATTTATCCAGGGGATTTCTGAGTAGATTAGTATTTTAGACTAGTTCAGGCACTCTTCAAGAGTGCCCCTGCTTCTTCACACTTCTCATACAGCAAGACATTAGAGATCCCATGCCCATTGGGCGCCTGTAGACCATCTCGCACTCATTACTGCAGCTATGAAAAATCGTCAACATAAAACCGTTTCTGTAAACTAATCAATTACGCAGCGCTAACCAGAGAACACATTTCCCCCCCACCCCCTAAGTCATTCCCTGTCTCCTTTATTCTGCAACCGAATTAAAGGAAGTCGATGCATTTTGTGGAGAATAGCAGCTTCTGTGAAATAACAGAAGAGACGAGATGATTTTTCAGCAAGTTCAGACATTTTTCAAAGAATCCTGTCAACCTTAGTTTTTGGACTATTTACATTTTCAAGCCAAGGTTAATTTTCTTTTCTTCCTTTTGCTTTTTGCTTCCAACAGGTACACTTATCCTGAAGTGCTAGAGTGTTCTCATCTTCAGTATTGGCTTGTTTTTATGTATTTCCCCCTCTAAAATCATCACCAACTCTCCATCACTAGATAGCTGCTGACACCCATGTGTTTCTTCCCACTTCACTTTTTTATTATTTTTTTCCGCTCCTTGTCATTTTTTCTGCTCAATCATCGCATCGTTCGGCGAAAGTTCGTCAAATTCATTGCCATTTATTCACTGCCGCTGCTGATGCGCACAGTTAGGCGAGTCATCCTGAGTAATGCACAGCTGTTATCGCCGTGCCCAGCACGAGACGAGCTCTCACAGTCAGCACTGAGCAGCTCAGCAGATGCACCTTTTTTTTTTTTTTTTCACATGGCACTCAACGTTCACGCCACATGAATAATTAAAGCTTTATATTCTGTGATGTAGTTTGTGCCCCCGTCGGTGGGAAACTGAGTGTATGAAATGCCTTTCAGCTTTTGACCCTCAAGTTCTTCAGAGGACTTTAGCTGTAGGGTTAATGCCTGAGGGCTTTTTTACTTGTTTACTTTGATGGTCAGGAGTCAAGTATGTCTCGTATAAAGAAAATGTGTTGCAGCAACAGCATTTATTTTGAGGAAAGCATACAATTGACAGGGATCCCACGGGTCCTTGAAATCGTTAAAAGTCAAGGCCTTAAATAGACAAGAGTCATTGAAAGTGCTTTCATTTTTAATTGCAAGAAAGAAGTTAAAGTTTGCCCTTTGTTACACAGACGTGCAGTTTGCACGCTGAATTAAATATACACAAAAACAAAACTCAAATGAACAATATTTTCCCGGTACTAGATTATGGTGGGCCACGCGGTTGGTGTAGTGGTTAGCACTCTTGCGTTTGCAGCAAGAAGACCTGGGTTTGCAGCCCGATTGGAACAAGGGCCTTTCTGCATGGAGTTTGCATGTTCTCCCGGTTCTCCGGTTTCCTCCTACAGTCCAAAAACATGCAATATGGGTATTAGGTAACTTGGACACTCTAAATTGACTATAGGTGTGAGTGGATGGCCCTGTGGTGGACTGTGACCTGTCCAGAGTTGGCACAGCCTCCCCTGTAACCCTCATGTGGAGGATACAGCGGTAGAAATTGGACAGATTATGGTACTAGATTATTACTTGCTTAAGATACCTGAACAGTTACTTTTCAGTAATGCAAATACAAACGTCCCACCCTCATATCAAATGCACATACAGAATATCTAATGTCACAAAGTCCCCAAACAAAAGCAAATCATAGTACAGCAAGTAATTACAGTGTATCAGGAGTAACAACTGACATTGATAAACAAACATAATGTGGGAAATACTATAAAGGTATTGTGGTGGGGGTCATTTTGGGAACCATCAATCAGGTCAGTCCTCCTCCAGCCACCAAACGTAATGAGTGGCACCATCACTGTCATCAGTCATCCATTTGCGCCTCTTGACAAACATAATTGAATTACAGCATGAATTTGTTTTGCCACTGCACTTTAATGACTTCACAACACGGGTCAAATAAGGTCAACGCGTACAATATTCTCATTTGGTATTACTTTTTGGGTAAAACGGCAGCGCCGTAGCTGTATGCAGTATCATACATTAAACCACCTCATCCACTCTGCCTCAAGGATGGATTTTCTTTAAATTTCTACCACAGAGTAAATTATTTCACTAAATGTACCCTTAGAGGTGCATTTGTGGTCATAAAATACAAAGTAATTTTCACGGTGAAAAGGATACAGAAATATTTACTCCCCACTGTATCAGCTGGTAGAATTATTCAGGATTAGTGGGCGAAATGCCGTGTATTCATTCAGTGAAAAGCAAAGTTTTGGACACGGACGGTATTAACTTCAAGTTAAAGAAGTGTGGGACATCAGATAACGGCTTGCAACGTAAGGCAAACATGCTGAACACTGTGCAATCAGATTTAATGCAAATCTCGTTTGGGGAGTCCCAAGTTTTGCAAAGATTTGATTGGAAACTGGTTTCACTAATAAATAGGATTTATCCCGAGCAGCAGCTTCCCTGGTGGCAGGAATAATCTTATTGGGTAAGTTAAATATCAGTCGGTGGAGCCGGAGAAATACAGGCCCAAATATATATTCATGTGATCAATTAAGATTCACAGCTTGTTATATTCCCATCTGTTTTTAGACTGCTGTGTGTGTGTGTGTGTGTAGCTTTACAAACCTCCCTTTTTCTTGTAATATATTCTTCGTGGAATGAATGTCAGGCCTACCCATGGGCTTTCCCCCTTGTGCTCTTGTTTGCCAATTCATGTGATTTATCTACAGAAATCCCCTTCAGGTAAACATCTGATCATTTCGTCTGTTCTCCGTCTTTGGCTTTGCTTTGTTTTGGACCGCGGGAGGATAGACAAAGCGAACGGCACAATTTAGCTGACGGAATAGATAAGCTACATGCAGATTCTGGTAAACAGACAGTGGTGAATAACATGCTTTAGCAGGTTGTAGGCTCCATCCGTTGATCCCAAGTCATCCCAAAGCCAAATGAGATACGACGCTCAAACCACCTCAACTGTCTCCTTTTGATGTGAAGTAGCAGCAGCAGCAGCAGCTCTATGCTGAACTCCCTCCCGATGTTACATCCTTAAAATGTACAATTTCTGTTCTGGCTGCTGTATCGTGATCAGAGATGGTGATTTGTGTTTCTAAAATGTACTGACTTTGCCTTTTGAAAAAGCTGCTGCACAGGCAGTTTGGACCACTGTTTGCACCATTGTGTCCGTGACCCCTGCTGTTTGAGTTGAGCCACATTGTTGCACCTGAACAGGAATTTAGTTCTTGCACAGGTGTGTGTTTTTTAAAAATATCTGATGATAATGTTCAGACGCAGGTGCCTGGATCAGGGCAACACCATGCTCCTGGAAGACAACATGCTTTAAAATAAGACTTGACACAAGACCAGACGAGCAGGTTCTCCCCTTTAGGGAGAGAGGGGAGGGTCACCCATCGTGATATCTCCATTTGATTTAACCCTTTGACACCTAAGATGTCTGTCTGGACTTTTTTGCTAATATTAACCATAAAAGGGCCAGAAAATGTACTTTGAGTAAGTGATTTTGCCATTTTTTCCAGAATAACTTTCAATATCTGGCAGTTTGCTGCATGTTGAAATCACAATTTAACAATTTAAAATGAAGAAAAATAAAAAAAGTTGCATTTAGAAAAAAAACACTGTAGTTGTACACGAACAACAGATTTGTGTGTTAAATTTGAAATTTGAACAGTATAACACATATTTAGAAATAACATTTGTTTGAGTCTTTGTCTCAGTGTCGAAAAAAACTGGTAAAAAAAATGGAAACTACATACACTACACACGTTTTTCTCTCCTCTCTGGTGGCAAAGACAAAAACAACTGATTTGCATGAGCAAAATTAGCATAATAACCACACGTCTCAGCTTTCAGAAACTGTTGGAATGTTTCCGATAGCTCAAACCATTGCATAATTACAGTAATGCAAAGTGCGCTTGTGCAAACGTGTCGTCTGCAATACGCTGAAAATGTGTTACAGGATCTGTGCAGCAAGTGCACTCATGTAAATTGCCGTGGGAACTCCTTATATGGACGTCCTGGGGGTTTGTGTTTGCAGGTCACATATTCAGGCTTTAAAAAATGTGTTGTTGAGTCAAAGTTATGATCCATTTTTTTATCACGTTTTTAGTAGTGATATAAAGTAGCAGTAGCAGGCACTTCTGTGCTGGTTTCAGTTTGTAGAATATTAGCTATTGGAAGTGAGGTGCACGGTTCGTCGCTGTGTGTTTACTTAGCCGTAAAGTAAGTTTGTAAAGACCAGTTTCATCTGTGATTAGACAAGTTTAATTTGAATTTTTCGCATTCCCCTTATTCTGCTGACGCTTGTAAAACATCTCACATCACAGGACCACTGACTGTTTACTGCCTCTCTCTCTGGGCTCTTATATAAGAGTGGCAACACATGCTAATTAATAGCATAAACTTTTCCTTTTTTTTTTCCCTTGCTTGGGTAGATCTTTCACATTGAAGGGGCCAATGACAATCAAATTAACATAATTATTCATTAATATGCAAATCATCACAGATGTTCAACAAGCAACAGATGTGCTCCTCTTGTACACAACAACTCGGTGGTGAAACCTGCAGAGACAAGCGGAGAACGCGGGATACGAGAGCAGAGGTAGTTTCATACAGTGCATCAAATTCCCACTTATTATTTGAAAACCACATTTAACTCAAGCATCAGACCAAAAAAGCCTGGCCAAGACCAATTCTGACAGCTGCTGCGGAAATGTGGAATGAAAATGTTTCATAAAAGAAAATATGGGTGAGTAGCATTTACTGGTATTCTTCCAAACGCTCCTTTTAACAGCTGCTTTTCGGCGTAATACATCACCGCAATGGGAAGCGAAAAGTCAGTTTCAAGGGCTATAATTCAGCAATACAACAGCATATTCAAATAACCCTGCATTACACAGCTCTATCGTCCATTGTTGAGATGTAAAGTTGCAGCAAAAAATGTTTGCAGCTATGCATATACACACCGACTGTAGCCCGGGTGCCAGCGGCACGGCCGGCCAATTTGCTCGGCCTCTGCTGTAAAAGAACGCTCCTCAGATAAATCACATTTAATGAAGAAAACAAAGGTTACGAGTGCGGTGCCAAGTTATCATCTGTGGAAAGGTATTATGTTTCACCTTTGATGCTCTCTGTTGGACAAAGAAGAAGAGTGGAGTTTTTTTTATTTATTTTTTTGTTCACATGCCCTGATGTGGGGCCACATCCGGGTGCTCCGGCTTCCTTCCCACAGTCCAAAAACATGGAAAATCGGGATTAGGTCAAATTAGACACGTTAAATTGGCTGTAGGTGTCAGAGTGAGAGTGGGTGCTTATAGGTCACATATTCAGGTTATGATTAATTTTATATCACATTTTTATTAGTGATATGAACCAGCAATGATTGTGCAGAAGTCATAAATTCAATCACATTATGAGTACTTTAGAGTATAAGATATAAGACACTCTTTATTGCGCATTCTTATACCCTGTGTATTTACTGAATCTTTAAAGTAATGGAAAACAGCAGCCGAAGTGCTCTGCGTTCTTAGGGTTAAAGCGCAGTTAAATACTTAAATAGCAAAAAGAAAAAAAGCAACATAAACTGTGTTTCCATCCAACTACAGTACATGAATCCAGGCTTTAAAGTAATGATGAAAACATATTATCATATTATATTTTTGCATAAAAATGTATGCAGCGGATGGAGGTGGATTATAATTTGTGTAAAGCAAAAATAGATTAAACCGGGTGGAAACGTTTTCTTTCTTTCTTTCTTTCTTTCTTTCTTTCTTTCTTTCTTTCATTTCTTTCCACTTTACAATGGCACACAGTGGGTAGGTGGGTTGAAGTGTGGGCATGGAACATGTTCAAAAACATTCAATCAAAAATGTGGAACCCAAGGTTGCTTTGAAAGACTCGCTCGTGGGTTAGTTTTGGGTCGCCACAGCAACCATTTTTACTCTGATTGGCCCTTCTGCATTGAGTAGGATGGGGGTCATCTTTCTAGATAATGTGCATAACATTAATAAAATGCACAGAATTTCACATTTCCTTTATGGTTTTCAAATGTAAAAAAAAAAAAGGATGATTGGATTTCATAGATAGATAACGACACCATCCGTGTTTGTCTGAGGTCTGTCACTTTATTTTCTCGGCCAATGTGATACGTGCTTGTATTTACAGAACAAAGGACAGAAACAAATATTAGAATAGCATACACCTGGTATCCATCATGGTTTCCATGTAGATCTGCTCATTATGATACAACATTGCAGTGTGGTATATGTGAAAGATTAGCAGACAAAAATAAAATAATAATAAATAATACATTTATTTTATTTTTTGTAAAAAAAAAAACTTGTCAGTCGTCATCTTACATATCAAAGATGAATGCATTTTTTAAGTTCTTACCCTTAAATTGACATATTTTGTCATGATGCATCAAAAATAGTGATTTTAGCGGGTCTCAGTGAGCACATTTTTGTGCGTAGGCGTGTTAGTATTTTAGTTCATGTTGTTTACAATAGACCAAAAATAAAAAATGAGAACACTCAAAAATGCACAACCTGGCATACATTTGTAACAATATGTGTGATGAAAAGGATAAAATATTCTTGAAATTAAAAGCCGAATCCACAAAAATGGGTGTGTTTAAGGGTTTAATAAATAATTATGAACACTTGTACTCTGTTGCATTGTACTCTATTGCATATTCACCAGATCATTGACCTAGAATTGAAGCTGTAGCTGTGGTAGTGCAGCAGAAAGAAAAAAAACAAAAACATGTTTAATTAATTAATACTATTAATTAATGTTCTCTTGACTTTGAAAAAAAAAACTACAATGTGAGCTGGCTCCTAGTTCACCTGGATGTTACCGTACCGTGGCTCAGGGAGTGTTACCTCATAGTCTGGCTGAGCCTCCATGAGATGAAAGACTCCTCTTATTATCTTGTCTGCTATTCTGTCTGAAAGTGATGTAAATATGCATTGTGTAGGGCCTCCCGGGCAAATTGGAGAGCACAACAAACAATGTGGCCCCCGTCGGGAATTTCTCATTTGTACCAAATGGAACTCATTGGGGGATTTCAAACAAGCACTGTAATACCACTATTCCTACACTCCCTCTCCTTCCTCACGATCTTTCCCTCTTCCTCTCAAGAACTACCAATTATTTGACCTGCACTCAGCGCGGTGCTTTGTGAGCCACTTGCTCGTTATTCATTGTTATCCCACAGCATCTGCGGAGCGCCTTGTTCCCTCTCCAAGAATTTCCAAGACCTCAATCTCAATCAATGCGCCTTAACAGCGAATGAGCACAGCACGAAAACAAGATGCACAATGGCACACTTATTCCTATATGCGTAAACAATTTCCACGTGAAAGGATCCCTGCTGCCTGAGGCCATTTGTGCGAGTGGCAGGAAAACACAAAGGAAAAGTTGAAAGCTTCACACAACTCTTGTCTTAAATGTGGGGTTTATGTGCATCTGAAATAATAATAATAATAATAATAATAGGAGGAGGAGGAGGATGTTTTCTAGATGGCAGAAGAAGAAGAAGCACTTTCCACACGTCTGTCTCTGCTTCAGACGTGTGGTTTTTTTAGTGGTAGCAAATTGCTGTTGATGTGTCGGCACCACAATTCCACATAAGTGAAGCCTTGTTGGCAGCTTTTTACTACGTTTAAACGTACAGAGGCTATAAGAATAAGAAATAAGAAAACTCCCCATAATGTTCAAAATCAGACTGAATTTGTGAAATCTGGAAACACGTCACAGTCCAAAGTTCCCTCGGCTCGTTTTTATGAACGAAAACAAAAGAGAAACGGTCTAATTGTGTGACTTCTGCACAATTATTGCTCCTTTATATCACTACTAAAACTGCGATATAAAATGAATCCTAACTGATACATACGACTCCGAAAAACCACAGGTTTTGTGTAAGTTCATATTTCTTATTTACACATCTACAAACGTGCATAATTACAAATGTCACACGGTTTGGGGCTCGGGAATCGAACATTAAAGCATTTTTCTTCTGTGCAGCATGTATCAATGCAATGTTTCCCTCTGGGGGTTCGTTTAAAAGTAAAATAACAGTGGGTTTGTTCTCATGGAGGATGACCTCTGTGATCAGTCCCTGGAGTGGATGAGTGGTTGAGGTTCACAGTAACGTGGGTGGATTTTTTTGTTTTACCCTCGCTGTTATAGAGTGAATTTTGTGGGTTTTGTGCAGATGATGAACCACACATGATCATTTTTAACTTCTATTGTGCCAAGCCATAGCGCACGGTCCGCGACACTCTGAGCAGAGAGTCTGTGACAGTAGTGAGGGAAAAGAAAGTCAGTCTGTGTGGAAGGACGTCTGTGTCAGCTGCAGCGAGGGGAGGGAGAAACAGGCCGGGAGCAGCTACTGTACTGTACTATTCAACCAATATCAGGTATTTCTTTTCACTGAAGTCAAGTCTTAACTGCGAAATGACTTTAAAGCCCCCTTGCCGCTGGTCAAAACGCTAACATTTTGCTTTTGCCTACAATGGGAAGAATGGATGCAATTTTTCACTCCGGGGTAAAATTACTCTCCAATAGATACAGTTTACAGACACCTCTTCTTTTACTAGTCGAGTCAAATGGGTTGTTTCCACCGCCTCGGTTATTTTACCAGGGAAATGTCTAAAGTCTCCATATTTAAGCGACAGCACTGCTGTATTTTCAGTCATGGAGGAAGTACTGAACAAATAGTTTAATGAACTGATTCTAATGATTCAGTTACACTGAAAACAACTGCTCTACAAGTCACCAGTCACTCCATGTTTGTGTGTGTCGTGCAGCTGTGCAGTGATGACTCCGCCCACGTTGAGTAGCTACTATTTTGTAGTGGAAAACCAACCATAGGTGGGAAAAGGCGGTGCATGTTTGCTGGGATTCTTTTATGAGCCACACTATTCAAGCAACAATTGCTCCTCAGTCCCACTGAGGCTGATTTGAAAAAAAAAAAAAGCTTTGCACCTATTTCCCCCGAGTGCCCACAAATGTGACATTGTATTGCAGAGACTCTAAAGTCAAAACCCACTGAGGCAAATCAGTTAATAAATTAACGTTAAAAAAAAAAAGAAAGGCAGCTCTGAGATAGAAGGACAGAGCGCATTGTCCAAGAAAGCAGACCCTCTTATTTTTGTTCTATTGTGTGTGTGTGTGTGTGTGTGTGTGTGTGGGAAGACTGAGGGAGAAGGAACAGTCGAAGCGTGACCAACTGTGGAGCCGCCGACACATTGTTTGCTAAATTAACTTGACCTTTTTTTTTCCACGTGCAAAAACAATGCTCTTGTCCATGCAGGCATGCATGCTAAAAAAAAAAAAAAAAGAGAAGAAATTCTTGATGAGCGGCTATTGTGAACGCTACACGACATAACCACAGTGCATTGTGTGAAGCGCAGTTTGTTTCCCTTCTTACGGTTATGATGGATCAGATCGGCCTCACCTAACAATAGAGCGTCCCCTGCATCATTAAAGCTCTCTGTCGCACAGCGGCGAGATGGATCGCGGCGTATACATCACTCGCCGCCTCCGTCGTCGTGATTGAATTGCCATTAGTGTTTTACAGATTACTTTGCCTTTCTATCTTAATGATTTAATGGCAAATTGACCCGGCGAGGATGAATTAGCACACGGCGGACTACAGTAACACCGCAGCAAATTCTATCAAAGAGACAACTCTGTTTTTCCTAGTTCGTGCTGAATATACAAAAAAAAAAGGCTCTTTTATGAGTGTGGCAAAGCTTGTTTGACAAAAAAAAAAAGAAGTGTATATTCATATATTTTACTTGTGTTGGAGATTAAATGAGCCTGAATGCCAGGGTTCAGAGGGAAATCTGACCTTACACGCCTCTGAGCAAATATGACACGACTCTACAAAGTATCTCGCATAAAGCACATCACACATTCGGGAAATTAACTTATCTGAACGAGCAGGTCACTGGGATAATGTGCACAGGATTATCACTTTTAAGAAATCCTTTCTTGCGTTGCCATAGGGAACTCCGCACACAGATTTCAAGCTCAGTAAGCCAAAACTTTCAGCACACTGCCTTGTCTGTGCACCGGTGATACTGAGAAGCGGAATATATTTCCATAATCTCAGCTCGAGTAACTTTGTGCTCTGCCCTTTCTCAAACTTCCAGGTACAAGCCAATTATAAACTAATCTATGTCATTTACTTGCTGCTAGCGAGGACCTTATTACTTTTGTCAGTATGCAGTGGGCCTGATTATTATTCCGGACACCTCACATTCCCTATTTGATGTGAAGCGGGTGTTTGCCGTCCTGAGGACCCCTCCAGTAAATGAGGTCAAATCATGATCCTCACCTGGAAATAGATTCAATTGTAGACATAATATTAAAAGCGGCTCGTCAGCTGCCTTGCTGCGTTTTGACCCGGCCATGACACAGCTTTGCTCTCTGGTCATTCAGAGTGAGGGCAGCTGTTGTTGCATGTAGACAAACATTAGATTGCAAAAGCTTGTCTTTGAGGTCTTATTCCGAGACCCTGATAAGCTCAAGAGAGAACTGTATCAGGTTTGACTCAACTTGAGTTGCCTGTGATGCGTTTAAAAAAAAGCTCTGTTGACGCTTGAAGGAAACGCTGCAGATTTAACCCTTTTTTGCTTATTTTACCCATAAAAGGACCAGAAAATGTCCTGTGAGTAAGTGCTTTTGCCTATTTTTCCAGGATAACTTTCAATATCTGGCAGTTATTTACAATTCACTGCACGTTAACATAGTGTATTAACATTTTAAAATGAAGAAAAACACCCATATTTTGCATGTTAAATTTGAAATTTGAACAGTATAACACGCTTCTTTGTCTTTGTGTCCAAAAACAGGCCAAACAATGGAAACTACTGTATGTGCAGGCTTTTTTTCAACTCTCTCCTCTCTGACAGACTTCCTGGAACAGTGCGAGTGAAATTACCGTAATAACCGCATGTTGACTTGACAGAAGCAAGACAGACAGCATAACCATACACTTGTTTACTTTTGGGCATACGTATGTGTTCATATTATTAAACACATTGATATCCAAGTGTTACTATTTGAATTTTCTGCAAAACATGGTCAATACTGCATTTGTAAAATTAATGTCATGTAAAAACAGAGTCATGTTGTATAAGGAGAGAAAACTGATCACTTCCTAGCCCTAACCAGTCGCCCTCTGTGCCTACAACTAACAACATTCATAACCACACAACGGTTATCTGCATCACCCTCGTTTAAAACACTATCACACTGATAGACATGTGAATATGTCAGCTAATTGTATTTCATAAAAAATTAGCTACTTTTGGTTTGTAGAAATTTACGTTCTGGCAATTAAGATTGCACCAGTACATAAAATAATAATACTTTTTTATTCCACTTATTGACAGCTTTTTCATTCAAGCATTATCTACCAGAAGCAGACGAGGTGGATGAGATCTGGAGATTATGTTGAGTGCAGTCTTTTCCAGGCAAACGTATGTAGAGATTGCTGCTCTATCTTCAGGGTGTGGTGCTGATTTAAAAAAAAAAAAAAAAAAAGATAAAAACCTAAATCAATAAGCTGTGACATGCTTCTGATCAGTGAGCATGTAAATAAACAATCTGTCAACGCTGCAGCAGACGACACACTAACAGGCTACGACCGCTCTAATCCGGACTGAGGATGCCTGAGATTTCAAACTTGCAAGGTTTGGAAAAAACGAAAGCTATGAATAATAACTGAAGGTACAAGCGCGCACATCAAACGCCCTCGCAGTGTCCCGTCTTTAGAAAGAACAACAAAGGCGAGTTCTGCAAGCAGCGTACAGTGAAACCTGAAGCCATGCATGGAAACGCAACCACGGCTGACTTTTCTCTCTTCTTTGACAGTTCACAAGAACACGAGGCGCGTCCCATAGGGGGGGCAACTAAACTTCATCTACTCCTACATCAACTAAATATGTAAATATGCCCTTCACAGTGTCTTTTATTGACCGTATACAATTTCATACACTGTAACACAGTGTAGTTTTTAGGGAGAGGGTGTTAAGGGGAGGAATGAGGGAGGGAAAAACACATTTACCTTAAAAAGGTGCATTTTCTGTCAAGTATGTAAAAATTGGTCCTCCTGTTTAATGGCACCGATATCTGCTGTGAGACGTGTAACTTAGGGACCGTTGGCTGGAGTCAGCACGCACACAGTTTAATAGTGTCGCTTTTTCATGATTTACCTGCTGGACACGGGGCGGCGTGTCATGATAAGTTCACCCACAGTGTCTGATGTGAAGAGTGTCATGTCGGCCCTCGGGGGTTCAGATTTACTGACTGAGAATTTAGACATGAATTTTGAATGGGACTGCAGTGCTGCAAAAAAAAGGTGAATCACCCAGAAACTCCAGAGGGTTTAATGACGACGATTAAGAGGGCATTTGAGGAAGCAATGTGTTGTATGTTAAACTATGGGGGAGTATTAGGGCCACATTTAATAATATAAAATAAAACAGCATTAATTCTGAGGTTAAAGTCAGAATTCTGAGAAAAAAGTAGGAATTCTGAGATTAAAGAAAAAGTCCAAATTCTGACTTTAAAATGTTTATTCCCTCAGAATTCTGACTTTACTCTAATTTTTTAGATGTTGTCCAAATACTCTTCCATAATAACAATAATAATATGAATAATAATAATTGTTTTTCCAGATTTGAAAAAAGAATATAACAAATCAAACCGGCCATCCCCTGAATGGCAAACCCAGAATTAAGATGCACTGAGGCCGCACTCCAACAATGCCAATACAATAATAATCACACATAAATATTATGCAATATAGAAGACATTCTTATAAAAAAGTCCTGCTAAATGGATAAAATGTCATCATGAAAAGTTGCTTTTAAAATGTGAAAGTAAATGTTACACTAAATGAAAGCAGAAAAATGCAATGATAATTATTAAATTAGGATAAAACACTATAAAATATTTACCGCTGTAAGGTTTTAAGATATTCTATGGTGCAAACAGATTATTGAGGCGATCATATGATGCTTTATGTTCCAGTCGAAAAAACTGGTGCTGTCCATGGTGCTGAAGTGCATTATAGCCAGGAGGTATCTTTCTATCTCTCTCTCAACACCTAAGCCTCAAAATGTCCGTCTGGACCTTTTTGCTAATTTTAACCATAAAACGGCCCGAAAATGATCCTGTGAGTAAGTGCTTTAGCTGGCGGTTATATTTCCATTTACTGCATGTTAACATAGATGTACATTTGCAACTTCTCAGCTTTCAGAAACCATTGGAAATGTTCCCATAGACCACCGATACATATATATGTCTTAGTATTTTATCTCCATTCATGAAACACAACTCATCTCAAGCGACATGCAACACTTGATCGGTACAATTATTGGAGGAAAAATCCAAATGATTTGGGAGGTAAGGCCTACTGTTACCAATTTGAAATAATTTTCATCTTGTAGGAGATTAACAGCTAAAGATTGTTTCCAATATCCGATCATTTATCTTTGACTGAACAATGGTTTGTTCAGATTTCATGGAAATGATGCTGGAAAATGGCAACATTATAATTTTGTGCTTTGTGTGATGGAAATAATGGTGAAGAGAATAATAAAATAAAAGACGATCCTGTATCTCTGTTGCATATCTCATGTAGAGCATTACTCATATGCCAAATACAAACACGCACATACACTACAGAGTTAAAGTTGACAGTAAACGTTGCAGAGTTTCTCTTATCTGCCTCCGCCGTCTTCAACCTGTTTTTTTTTTTTTTATTCTTTCAGATGAACCTATTCTCATCTCCACAGGCAGTGTTTCATGTTTATTTTTAGATTCTCAGAGGAAATCTGGCGCCATACAGCTCGGTAGAAATTTCCGGATGACAAATTAACTCATCTGAAGCAGGCAAACCTGCACGATTTAGACACTCCATCCTGGAGCTGGATATTAGGTTTTTGGCAGAATTTCATAAGCATCACAGAGAGTCTCTGGCTCGGGTTCTTCTCCCCTGCATTCTGTTTGTTTTGCTGCGAGTGTGAAATTGCAACCCAGCAGGTCAAAATATTGTCCTGTGTCATTACTGATTGACAGGGGGAAAAAAATGCCCCCCCCCCCCACACCAAAAAAAATTATCCTCAGTCTTTGGGTGAAAAAAAAAAAAACACTTTCCCAGGCTCTTAAAAAGTGGAGCCGTCTGTGAAGGAGGACATTTTTTATTTCCCATCTATCGTCTGTATGTTTCGCAGACATGTGATTCGTGGGCTGATTTGAAACGGTTTAAGTGAGATATCACGGCTTTACATTTGCCCAGCGGTTAAAAATAAATGGCATTTCATTGTCTGAACCTTTCAAGCTGAGGAAAAGAGTTTATCTGACTTTTGCCACCACCAGCCGTTTGCAGTCATCTGTACTTCCCGCCCCTGTCCCCAGTCACCTCGCTTTGACATGCAAGTAGTTAGTTAGGGGTACACTTGAACCCACCTGCATTTCCCAGTGGACACGATTCTGCTAACACTCAAGTAAAAGCACTCTTGGTTGGTTTTAGGTGAAGCACTTGTTCCATAAGAGTCTGCCTTCCTCACCCCAAGGCTTTTAATGCTTAGCTTTTTGAAGATTCCACACACACAGCAATTGTAGATTTTTCAGTGAATCCACCAGAGCATGAATGTGCTTTGCATACAATTCAGCAGCCCCTTTCTCTCTCTCTGCCTTCTCAGCTGCTCCAGTCTTTCAGTCTCTCACTGTTTGTTTTCTGACAATTGAAGTTCAAGCGTACTTGACAATTCACGACATCTGCGCTGCTGATTAATGCCGTTTGCGGCTGAATGCCACCAACACAGACCTTGTGAATCAGTGGCCTGTTTCCACAACAACCCTAAGACTGCACAACTAAAACTGTCTTTTGCAAAGGTATTTCTGAACCACCGCCAATTGCTGGTCTTTGAAACAAGGTCATTTCAGGCCCACTATATTTCTACATAAACTCTGCAAACAGACAACAAGGACAAGGAAACGCGATAATTTGCTATATCACAGAGCAAATGACGCACAATGACCAGCTTTTTGTCTACAGATGTCCCTCACAAAATCCACACAGGACTGTTTCTGCAACACTGTCAATCAAAAACTGGACAGTTCCGTTCAATCATCATGTAGAAGCCCCACGTCTGTGCCCGCCCACTGCTCCTTTGAGTCAGAGAGAAGCTGAGCTTCCCTGGAAGTGGCATTTGTCCAATCACCGTCAAACTCACTCACTGCATTGAAAAAAATAAACTATTCTGTGCCGTCCTAAAGAGCAGCGGTCCCCAACCTTTTTTCATGTAAAACAATATTTTCACAGACCAGTATAGAAACTCACAACTCACCATCCCGCTGAATTAGTGGGAGCTGTCAGCTTGTTTCCCTCTTACGAGCCGGTCCCATCTGGGGATAATGGGAGACAATGACACCCATAATTTGAGTGTAATTCACTGTCACTGCAGAAACTCCTGCTTCACAAAGAGAGGATGTTGGAAAGAACTTTTTTGGCCATCTCTGGATATTCTGCTTTGAACTTAATCCATAACATATCCAGACTTGTTGTGTGAAACAACAAGTATTTTTAAGGCCCACCATACTTTGCAATCTCCTGCAGTTGATCTTCTCCGAGCAAGGACAGGCTTGATTCACCTTCACGTATCCATTCTTTCAAAGTTAGGGTTTTTTTAATGCTTTTTTTCAAAGGAAAAGTCTTTATTCAGTCTTTCTGTGGGCCCAGTACCGTATGACCTGGTGGTTGGGGACCTCTATATTTATAGGGAATATGAAAATCACGTAAGACAAGCCATCATTCTTGATCGCGTTCTAGTGCGTTTGGTCATGATGCTTTCCATAAAAACACACTCTTGTCCTCATAATAGTACACAGAGCAATGTATCTTCCCATATTGAATGTTGAACTAGGTTTGAATTGTGTTCTGCTGCTTGGAGGACACTTTTGTGTCAGAATTGTACCTCAAATACCTGTGTCACTATCAAAAACACATGTATTCTGGTGGAAAAGTAGTAATTAGTTGTTTATGGAGGTTTGTGAGCTGGGTTGAGTTATTGAGCAAGTTATTGGCTTAATTCTTAAGGGTGAATATTCCCTCAGGTGATTGGAGACAGAATGGAGATAAAATATTTCCACCAAAGGTTCTTCATGTTTTTAGAAATCCTTAATCGATTATAACCCGAGGGAAGAGACTGAAGTCTCCACCATGAACTCTTGTAGAAGCTAATACATTGGGACCCCCCCAAAAAAAGTACTTTTTAATAGTTATGCTTGAAAAGTATACATTTTAAGGAGAGGGCAAATTCAAAGTCCTCTTTGTGTATTTGTCCTTGCCTGGTGTTCAGAAAGGTTCACAGTTTGTGTTATACCATGAAAAAAAACCCATAAACATCAGCTTATCTTTGGCTCAAGGGCTGTCCTTCTTCTGCTTATTCGTTTTCCCATAAATTTAAATCTAAACACTTTCCAGCCTCTGTTGTCGTAGAGGAGGTGAATTCCATATTCTATTGTTTTTTGTTTGCCACCTATTTAAAGGAGCCTAAAAGTGTCCAATGCAAGTGTCAATGCAAATGCAGTACTTTTTTGAATTCAGTTGTTTGTGTTATTTTTGTAATTACCTTTGGGAAAATACACTTGTGTCTGCCTTCAGTTCAGAGTGAGAAGCTGAGATGGATGAATGGATGATAGATAGATAGATAGATAGATAGATAGATAGATAGATAGACAAAATGTTCACACAAGGATAGGTTTGTATGTTTTTTTTGGACCTCACAAGTATTTAAATACAAGTACATACACACACATGCCAGCAAAAGTGTTAAAGGTGTAAAAAATCACACTTTCTGTTCACTTTCTCATGCGCTGCATTATTAATGGCGCTGTCAGAGAAATAGTTTTGTTTAAATTCTTGCTTTATAGTCACTATATACTGTATATTCCCACAAGAAAATATTCCATCAACAGGTAGAACTTCTCTGTTCGGCTGCCTGTAGGATGGAGAAATTCATATTTATGGTTTCACGAGCAAAGGTCCTTGTATAATAGTCCATTTGTTTACATTGCAGAGAGCTTGTGTCTCAAGTGAGATGTAATGGACCCAAAGCTTTAGGCTGACACTTTTTTCAAAGTTGATGATTTGTTTTAGCTTTGGTGAGCTTGCAGTTTTCATCTGCAGGCTAAACAGAAGTGTGTGTGTGTGTGTGTGTGTATGGGTATATGAAGGTATAGAAAACAAAATAGGAAACCTCTCAGGTGGATGCATGTATCCACTGCATGTGTTTTGGCTGCAAACAGATTGTGCAGATGGTGTGGAAACAGTGTTGGAACAGTATAAGCCAATGTTTGCCTTGTTCATGTAAATGTGTGTAAATATTCATCAGTGCTGTGATGAACATTTGTTGTTGTTTTTTCTCTATAGAAACAAAAATGGCACAAGATGGTGAGACCACTGTCACACCAAAAAATAATAATGGCCCAAAAGCAACCTCTGTAGTCCCTTTTCCACCTATGGTCCCAACTCGCTTCACCTCGGCACAGTTTAGGTTGGTTTTCTACTACGAAATAGTACATACTCAACATGGACAGAGTCATCACGCCACACACAAACAAGTGACTAGTGACTTTTCAGTTCAACTGAACCATTAGAATCAGTTACTTAAAATATTTGTTCAGTACTTCCTCCATGACTGGGAGCACAGACTCCATCTGACACAGTCACTAGACTAGCCCTCTGTTGGTCATATTGGCAAGTGCAAGTGTGGAGACACTAAAAACAATACTTTACTCCCACTCAAAGGGTTGAATTAACTAGACAAACACTTTTCACTGTCCCTCAAGTATTCCTACTTAAATTCCTACTCTTACGCTGACCATGCGTGGGTCATATGTGACAACTATTTATCTTGTTTTCAGAAAACTCATGCTGTTGCTAATATTGTGCACTTTTTTTTGATTTTATGCACTTTGAGTTGCACCTGGTGTTCAATATGACAAACATAATTTTTTTTTACATGTTACAGAGAAACAACTGTGACTTCAGCTGTTTTTGGTTTTATGCACTTTGAGGTGAACAAAGGACAGAATGAGCAAAAATATTTATGCAATTTTTTTCTTAGGCCTTTCATGCATTTGTGCTGGTTTTAAATTTTAATATCCGGTTGGAAATGTAGCCAAGATGAGTTTGTAATTGAATACGTTTGTACCAGTTTGTTTAGGACATTAAGAGTTTACTTTTGGCCTCGACTGGCAGCTTTGTGTCTTGGGAAAAAAAGAAGAAAAAAGTTGCCAATTTACTTTTCTGCAAACCATGGAAAAAGTTTAATTTATACGGCTCTCCGAGCTGCATGTAAGTGTTTCTGAAGACCACTGACTCGGCAGAATAAAATGTTTGGATGTGTCATTTTGGTAAATTCTGCCACAGTTAATAAACATCTGTGGCAAGCTTCTCACCTGGAAGTGGAGAAGGGGTTGGTGCTGTACTGATACGGTTCAAGAACAAACTTTGGGGAAGATTTATTGCTTCATTATGAAGACGTTATGGTGTGTCCGTCTGGACTATTTTTTGTTGTTGTTGCTTATTTTAACCATAAAAGGGCCAGAAAATGTTCTGTTATGTGCTTTTGCCCATTTTTCCAGAATATCTTTTGATATCTGGCAGTTATTTAAAAATGACTGCATGTTAAAATAGCTTTAATACAATGAAATAGAATATATAATACATTAGGAAATGGTTAATATCTCATTAATTCCTATAACAAGCATGTTATCTACTGTACGTGCATGTTTGTTTACAGATGTAATGTGATTTTGCTCCTGGTAACCTGGTTGCAACTGGGTGAAAAAAGAAGATTTGGGGAGAATGGTAGAGAGACAGACGCCAGTTACCAGGTGTGATATTGTGGCCGAGTTGCTGATGAAAGTTAAAACCCAACCTGTGTGGGTCAAGTGAGCGAGAATTGGAGGCTCAGCATTGGCTGCAGTTTAGCTTGGGCTTACTGGACTGTGCCTGGAGGCGTCGTCATCCAAATCTCCACAGAAAGTCGTTTTTCATTGAGTCTTAAGAATCCCTGCTGAAGTAGCTTCCTTCGTTTCCCCTCCTTCTGTCCAGCTATAGTGTCCATGCATCTGTCCCTGTCTCTCAGCTCCCACACGAAGAACTCCTCAGTGATTTGCATTCGGTCTTTTATGTCCAAGAATCATTCATATGTGGATTTCTTGAATTCTTGAGTGGCTGTCAGCACCACAGCAGTCTGACTTTTCAGTCTTTGCTAAAAAATTTTTTTTTTTACATATTATTTTTCTGTAGATGCCAAGTTTTCATAGGGGAGCAAGCGGCATCTATATGTATTATATTCCAGTCAATACAAATTAGCATAATAATGTTCAGTCATGACTGAGTGGTGATAATATTCATCACTGAGTTTTTCATTCTGTTGACAATCGTCATCTTTGAGGAGTAATAAAAACAAAATTGTCCATAAGTATTGAACAAGACTGACTAGGTTGTGTTCAGGACATCTATGATTACTTGCATACTGTAAATCTGACTTTTTTATGATACAGTTTTAGAGAAGTTTCAAATTAAAATTCCCATATTTACATTTTTTAATCCAAAAATCCTCAACTTTCAGATGTAATAAAAACAAACATTTCCATACGTTCTGACCAGGACGGACTTGGTTGTGTTCAGGACAGGAGAAATGTAAAATTAAAAGTCCCATATTTGCATTTTTTTATTGAAAAAATATTCGATATATATATAAAATGCAAAATTTAGATTTCTGGGAGTCCAGGCTGGGAAATTTGGTCAAAACAAACAGTGACTGTATTTCTTATATTGTTGTTGCTTTTATGTTATTGATCGTTACCTGTTGAGTCCAGCAATTAACGATGTAGTTATAACGTCTGCTTCACTTTTGTTCTTGTTTGTTGTGCCTCCCTTATCGATTGAGTGTTTTCAACTACTGCCCATCATGTATTTAATCACAGCGGCACCATTGTCTGCACAGAGAACGGGGATTATTCCATTTTTCGCTTTTTCTGTTTGACTCTGAATAAGATTCTCCTTAAATTTGCACCTTTATGTTGAATTAAGTGCATTAAAATGTATTTTCCAAGTTAAACTGCCATTGATATGCAATTCAGTCTTTATTAAGATGCAACCCTTATGTGAACAGGGCATTTTTTTAAGCAGATACCACTATGAAATGTTCACAGTTGATGACTAACATGAGCAGCCTTTGGATTTTCTAATATTTTACGTTTAAAAGGGAAAATTCATATTAATCTGCCAAATATGTGGCAATTTATACACATTCCTAAAACAAGCATTTAAAAATTGGATAAAAAACATTGTTGGCATATTAGAGTCAAAAGGTTTTGCACACAAGTCTGCTTTTATCACTTCATGAATCAGAAAACAAGTGTCAATAACCTTGGAAAAAATCTAGTTTTGACACGTTTTGCCAATACAATGAAAAAGATTTATGAACAGACCCCTCTGAAAAGCCTTCATATTTATTGACATGAATAAAAGGTTTGTTTTTATATAAGTGATACTGAAGTGGAAATGTTTTGTCTGAGGTGGGGGAAAAAGAAAAAGAAAACATCTTTTTAAGCTCTGTCTTGTGTGTGTGACACCTCCAGACACAAGTGGACAAATGGAAGGAAAATAAACACTCAAATGAGAAAGTTACTTTGGCATTTAACACTCTGCATTGTTGTCTCCTATGAGACACGGAGCAAAACAGCTTTGTATCGAGTGTAACCAGTGCTCTGCCACAGAAAGAAAAATACAATACAGGAGAGAAAGGAAGTGCCTTGTGGGAAACCTTGTCTCCTAAAAGTCACATTCTCAATTACATTGTGTAATGCATATATTTTCTGAACTAAAATCACAATCATGCGCTACTAACTGTGTTAAAACATGCTGTGTCTCGGTGTGAAATCATGGTGTGTTTTGTGGGTCTTTGCTGTTATTAAAACGTCTAGTTTATTAGATAAAGGTTACCGTGGACCCTTTGATACCTTTGACAGCTTTGTGTAGATATATACTGGACAATATCTAGCTTTTTGGGTAGGTGTACGTGTCCGTTAGAAGTGTCTGTGCTAGGTTTAGTGTGAAATGTTTGGTTGACTGTTATGTTACTGTTTAATCTATAGATCATCATTCACAACCTGGAACATCAATGGAATATCTCTGTGTGTTGTTGATCCGAGAGAGCCTTGGATATTTGTGGATAGAAATGTAACCCTGGATGTACAGCACGTGGAAATACATGTGCAAATCCCTTGACATGACTCTTCCTCACTTTACTGATTGAGGAATTGAAAAAAAGCACCAACGAGTCAAGTCCATATGATGCGCCTACAGCGAATGACCTTGGTTTGCCACTACAGTGGTGTGACTTCGAGAGCTCAATATTTTCTCAGGTGGTACTTGATATAAAAAGGTTTGAGAACCACTGTTTGGCAACAAACAATTTGGCAACACATGAAACGTTTCATTTAAATCCAACATTTGGTTTGTAGAAATGGCATCTTCCGCTTTCTCAGACTCCATCAACCTTCATGTGAGAATTTATCCTCCATTACTACATCAGTATTGATGATATATAAAAAGTAGTGTAGTTATGTGGTGGA
Source organism: Solea solea (assembly GCF_958295425.1). Classification (NCBI taxonomy): domain Eukaryota; kingdom Metazoa; phylum Chordata; class Actinopteri; order Pleuronectiformes; family Soleidae; genus Solea; species Solea solea. The sequence continues at coordinate 18,404,252 of NC_081137.1, read as the reverse complement.
TGATTGGGAGACAAAGTTTGACTGGAACACCAGAGTCTAAAGCCACCGGCACTGAGGAGAAATAAATAATAACAATGCACTTCTTCACACTTAGTAGCCCGCCAATCTGGGTGGAAGATGTAGGAGTAGAAATATTGAAGCTGCATATTGCAGATAAGAAACATCAAATATGCATGATCTTCAAAATGCAGTTAGTGCATCGAGTGCGGTTGTTTTGTTGGTCTCCGCAGTCACCGTTCTTCCATCTCTGCGGCTGTTGCCGGACTTCGTGTGACCTGATGGTCCAAACATATTTGTTGTCAACCGTAAACACAACTGTAGTCTGCAGGTGCAAAAAGTGCACGTTCATTTCAAATCTTTTATTTAGAGGATTTATTAAACCCTTAGGCGTCAACAGTTTTACATCCAAGCGAGTTCACGCTATCTGCTGCAAGACTCATAGGTTTCACTCTCAAAGCAAGAAGTTTTACCGTACGCTGAAGTCCAAGTAGGCCAAGCTCTGCCCTGGCAGAGTGTGTGTCTTGTAGTAGCTGGGTGCGCCGCCATGAGCCGCGCATGTAGAATTGACAAGACATTGAAAAGCATTCAGCGGGGGAACAATGCATATGTCTCATCCATTTCCTGTGGGCGAACACTGACCGTCACTTTCCCGGGCCAAAGCAGCTCTCCACGGGATCTCTGTTTGGTAGCTGCAGGCTGGTTTTCAAACCTAACCAACCGTGCCGGCCTGTGTGTATGTGATAGAAACTGCATTTTGGGGGTAAAAAAAAAAAGATCATGGAACACAGACCTCACACTGTGAAGTCTTCTTTGGAAATTGTCGGGAAAATAGGTCACAGAGCAAGTACAACCGCTTGGCTTCTAATAAAGGGAGAATTTTGACAGGATATGGTTTTTAGATTGAAGGAGAACAAGACGAGGGAGAAAAGTATTGTAAAGTTCGACAAATCGAGCAACAAGTGTAACTTTTTTTTTTCCACGAGGCAGACTTTTTGCATCAGCTTTCTTCTTCCTCTTTAGCCCTTGAAGTTACTGGCTGTAGCATTTCTGTAAAATAATATCACAATCACCAAGACGACCACCAGCTTTTCCAGAGAGCCTGGTTAAATGTTTGAATAACTATTCAAATTGTAATTAGAATAAAAACATCACCCCGTTCTTTGGGGGTTTTGCTTGGGTCTATAGCAGAAGTCTACCCGACCTCAGACTAGTGTTATCCAGTGTTGTTATCAGGTGCCGATATGGACTTATTGGACCAGTGTTACCCAGATCGATCCAGATTTGTGCCTGATCCGAGGCAAAGCATCCTCATTTATATGTACAGTGCCTCTGTTCTTGCCTGGTTAACTTTTTGAAGCTTCAATGATGCCACACCACTGCCGCTCTCTGCTGAGTCAGCCATTCCTGGATCATTCACAAGTCTTTTCCCCAGCCATCAATCTGTCAAAACAGTCCTCAAAAGCAGACAGACCTCATCAGCTTTAGGGGCAGTCTTTCATCGGGCCTGGGTTCTCCATTCTCCCAGTGAGTACCTGCCAAATGGCTGCGGTCATCTCTGATGTTTTAATGAATATATAATAATATCAGAGTATCAGGAATCATAACTGAAAACTGGATCAACCGTTCATCTGATGGTGGCGTTCCGTCATTTCCATTGCCCTCATCAACAAACTGCTACCGCACTTCTATTACACGCTGTCATATTAATGCAGGAGCTCATAGCATTTTTCAAACAGTCCTTGTCATCTCCTTATGATGCTATCTCAAATCTACTTTCTTTTTACTTCCACTCGGGGGATAATTCAATCACTTATAAGCAGTGAGCACCGAAGGAAGAAGGCCACTTCATGCCAATCTTTGATCAATACAAAAAGGCTGTTTTTTTTCTTATTATTATTATTATTGTTGTTATTTTGTCAGCTTCTTCAGAATACTAGATTTTTAAAAATACCTTAAGGGCAGACCAAAAATACATCAAGAACTTGTTAAGAAACAGCCTTGTAAAATGCTAATCTACCCTTTAGGTTAATTATCTTTTAATTAACGTAATTTAATTAATTGTGTTATTCACATGTGTGAATCTATATCCAATTTGCTAATTAGATGTCATAGAATTGTAAAGTTTCCAAAAGAGTTGGAAGTCTTGCGTTCAGATTCAGGGTAATATGTCACAAGGGGCACTTAACCCTTAGTTTGATTCCTTTTTTACACTGCAGTTTAGACTCGACATGCCCTCAACGCTACGTGCTTATCAACAGTCGTCAGAATTTTGTGGGAAATTTGCCGTTTGTCTGGATGGATCGTATTTGAATATGTCACTCCAGTCCCTATTCGTGTAATGATCAGACGTATGAATGCTTTTGTCCATATAGTGTAGGTGGAGGATGGTAAGAGTGGTACCTCTTTAAAAATCTCTTAAATCAAAAGGAAAAACAAGCATTCTAAAAATCTATCCCGAGTTTCGTGGCCAGCCAATGAATAATGTTGTCATGTTTTCGTTTTTTCTGTTCGGAGGCAAGCTGCTGCTGCATTTTGCCAACCAATTTGTGATTCTGTCAATAACAGTCAACTCAAAGTGAATTTTGGGGTGTGAGAAAATGTTTTATACAGTCTGGAGAGCCCAGTGTAGTTCATATGAAACCAGGAAAATACACCTTTTGGCTCAAACTTGCCATTGTCATGTTGAAACTACATTCAGGGTGAGAAGAATTGCCTTTATAAAGAGTTCATTTACAATACAAAGGGGCTTTTATTCCATATTCAAACCACTGCTGTGATATCTACCCTTACATTTATTGGTCCAGCTCCAAACATTATTAGTGTACCATGTGAACGTGGTGTATGACTAAGCTGCAGAGGCTGTTTTTTAATAGAAGGCAGCCATTTCTGTGCATCATAGGAAAGACACAATACCAATGTTGCCTTGAAATTAAAATGAACACACTCAATTCACCTGGAAGTGTATTCGTACCCACAACCAGACCAGACTGGCTTTTGCTCCTCAAGACAAAACCATACACTCGCTCTTGTTGAACCTCACATGAATATTAAATGCACGAACGAAGACGAGTGACACTTGTGCACATCACTGCAAAGTGCAGAACACTCTTGGGAATCCCTTATCTTTTCGGTGGTGTTCTTCCCTTTGTACGTCTTTGGTTGAAGGCCACTGTGGGCTCCCTGGTGCCAGGTGAACAAAGGGAAATGACTTGCACTGTTGTCTGGATTCACCTCACACCCCAGCAGTTGGAAGACTGGTGTGTGTGTGTGTGTGTGTGTGTTCGTGTGTGTGCTCTGCTGTGTGCAGTGGCACAAATCAGAGAGAAAAATCCTGTCATTTAAGCACATCAAGTCTTATGTTTGTCAGCCTTGCTCATATTTATTTCCACGCTGTGATACACGCTTGCAAATCAAACACAACCACACATTCCCCGCATTCCCCGTGCTGCTCCCTGACATCTGGTTTGAAGTTGCTTACCACAGCCAATGCCGCATTCGCTAAAGGGCAAACGGAGTACAGGACAGGAGCTCAGCACCGCAGCATTTCTCCCCCTCCGCCCCCCCCCCCCCCCCCCGGCGTTCCAAGTAGCATCCCCTAAATCAATGAGAAGCCGATTTCAAGCAAACAGATGATTTACACATGTGTGCACAGGGTCAAATTGTGGCCCAGGCTGTTAGGACACAATTCATTATTATTTATTACACCATATTGTGTGCAATCGTTATATCGTGGTGAACTTGTCACGTACTTCCCATGTTTGTTTAACCTTACTGCAAGTTCAATGAGATGACTGTAGACTCAGGACTACTGTGTCATGATGTTAGCGCTATGATGGGAAACTGTCAGTGATGTCTCTCGCTGCCTTTCATGAGACGCTTCAGTCCCCGATGACTGTGAAAGAGAATGAGCAGGCAGAGATACAGTGGCTGGATGTTTCCTTGAGTCCTGTTATTACCCACATCCATTCTCTGCACACACCTTTTTGTTGTGTACATGCAGGAGTTCAGGACTGCTTGATAAATAAAAAGTTAAATGCTGTTTCTGATGTCGTCTCGACACAACAACAGCTCCCTCCACCTATTGTGATAATGTTAGTGAATACCTTTGGCCCATAAACCCAATGAAAGTGGCACCAAACGTAGCAGCGCACAGATAAAAGGTTTCGTCAGTATCGGTACTGCCTCATGTGTAATGCAAGAGTTGGAAACTGTATATAGAAAATGGAATTCAATTCTTTCTTTTCTTTTTTTAGTGTGTGTATAGAGCCGAAATAACAACACACATTATTGCACTTTACATTGTCTGACAATAACTTGTTAAGCTGACTGTTTGATTTAAAGAAGCGGTGCCCAGCCTGTATTTGAAAACCAACGTCTGACAAAGTCATCAAAAGAGACAGTGAAATTAAATTAATGGGAGTTATGGGTTGTGACTTAAGGCAGAGTGAAAAAGCCTTTTTTTTATTGGCAACCTGACATAACAGTGAGTGCAGGACTTTATGAGCCTGGTGCTTTGATCAAGTTGTCAATTTTTTCCCCCCCATCATTGGCATATGATCGTAGTTTGTTCTCTGGCTTTTAGCGAATGTTGATCTAGAATCCAGAGAATGGGTGCAGCAACATTCTGATCATGTCTTTCCCTCACATCTCTTATTCATCACCAACACTTTTGCTGCATGTCGAAATTGTGTCTCTGGCTGTCATAACATGTTTACTCTTGTTTTTTTTTTGGTTTCAGCTCTAAAGCCAGTTGGTCCACAGCTTTTAATGTTGTCCGGTTAATTGGAGTGTTTTCTCTCCTTTTTTCTTTATTGAAATGCTTTTCTGATTGATGTGACTGAAATCCATTTATTTAATACCACAATTGACCCTGAGATACCATGGAAACACTGCTTCAATCTTCTTTTGGTTACTGACTACTACAGTTGCCAATGTTGTGTAGCAGGTTTTACAAAAATGAATTTTCTACTACTCTCTTCATTTTTTTACTCTCTTTCTTTGTTTATAAGTCTCATAGCCACAGTTTTTTTCCCCCCCACCAGAAAACCATCTCCATCAGCACAGAATGACATGTTCCATCAGTAATGTTCCATTCTCACTGTGAGGGGACAAGAGATTTGATGACATGTAATATTGGTCTGTAAAGGTCAGATTAACCTGCTACTCACTAAACACAGCTACTCTGTTGCTGCTGCTACAGTGTATGATCCAATGTTTTCTTCCATGTGTGAGGGGGTCAAACTGCACAATTGTTTTAAGTCAAGTTTTGTCCTATTTCATCAATTACTGTCTTTTTTTAGTTTAGTTTTTATTGGTTTTGTTCAGTCGTCTGCAAAACAAACTTTCCCTTAAGGGACAGCATAGCTCTGAACTGAACTTTCTTTTTGACTAAGCTGAGGGAAAATGCATCCATTTAATAGATATTTTAGATATGCAAGAATCCACTGACAAAACAAGCATTTTAAGCTCTATCAACAGTCTGTACAAAACAATATTTATTCCTCATGTATGGTGGGCATGTAGGGCTGCTGCAGAGACTGTGTCACATTTTCAGGGACTTGAGCAACTAAATTAGAGAAAGAAAAGTACAGAATCTAAGGAAGAAAGACCCTCTAACCCTGTTACGGCCTCCTTTTAAAGAATAAAAGCTTGGCTCAGTAGGAGACCGAACATAGAGAAGTTATCCAATCAATAATTCTATCAATAAATGTATTAAACAAACTTGTCATTTCAGACAAAGTGGATGAATGCAAAGGGTTGGAGATCCCGACAAAAATAATAAGAAGGTGGGTAGCGTCTGGGCCAGCCCAGCAATGGGCCGCAGGACCCAGCGCGTCCCCAAAAGAAAAAATAGATAAATTCAATTAAACCCAAAAACAGGACTGCCGGTAACCTCCAACCAACTAAAACATGAAAAGGCAACTGAGAAAGAAAAAGCACGAGGCAGTTCTTTAGCAGCAAAGTCATTCTCCTGTCCGTTCTCTCTTTCCTCCTCCTTTTAAACTTCCCTCTCCATGACGACGCTTTCTCCCTCAGAGTGGAGGGAAAGGTCAGAGGGAGAGGAAAGAGAGAAGCTGCAGCAGCTGCGCATAACAAACCCACAATTAAGTTTTCTAAAGAAAAGTTAACTACCAAGCTGAATTTACCTTTTGATGGACATGGCAGGAGAGAAAAATATTGCTGTGCACCTCTGCATTTGAAATGATTTAAAAAAAAAAAAAAAAAAGATTGTACATTAATTCGCCTTTTAAAATAGGTCTATTTTTGTACCTAATTTCTTCTAAATAAAACTGAAAGACAACCGGGGTTTACAGAACTAGATTCATTCAGAGCGGCACAGCACCTCGTGCCTTGCATGTGCTCAGTTTAATTTCGGCGATGTACTACATGTCGCTGACAAGCATTCAAAGTGTTTCTTCCTGTGTCACATGAGAGATGGGGTGGCTGCACTGTTATTTGTCCTGGAAATATATTCAGTCATGTGGGATTTGTTTGTGTGGCTTCGCTATGAGATGCTGTTGTGACAGCAGCCCGTGCAGGAGAAGGAACGCGCGATTATCCGAGGATGCCTTTCATATCCATAATCAAGACAAAATGACGGAGGAGGGAAAAAAAAAATTGCATTTTTAAAAAAACTGGTTATTTTTCCCCCACAAACAATGAATGATTGGATTCTGAAATCAGGAAGGCGGCGTGAATGCATGTTGATTACCAATTCATTTTACCCACGTTTGAGGAGCCATAAATTCTGGAAAACAACAATAATAACAACAGTAATAATAAAAACAAAAGCAATCGTGAAAAGTGCATGATTATGTAGATCAGTGGCATAGCAATGTTTTCCTGTACTTTTTACCAAACACTTTTTGTCTGTGTAAAATAAAGAGTTTAGTCACACAGTCATGCTCCATGGTCTCCTTTTAAAGGAAAGTACTTCAGTAAAGTGAAGAGACCAAAGTAACAGAGGTGCAGACATGGTAGATATACATTTTATCTCTTCTTGGCATTGAAAAGATAAGATAATAACAGTGCACACTCCATTACTGGATGATGACTTTGGATTTGCACTTATGCACAAATGTATTTTGGGTTTATTGCATATTTAACTTAACGCACATTAAGAACAGCACTTGACACTGTGATAGCGACATTAGCAGCAATAGCAGAGTTGACTGGCCATTTTGCACATTGAATTTTGATAATTTATCTATTATTTATGCTGGATTTTTTTGATGGTCATCTGGCAAGTGTGGTGGTGTCCATTTAGCGCCGCCATTAAAGAGAGTGGAGTTAGATTGAAGCATATAACTCCACCCAGTGCATGACTTTGAAGAATAATGCCAAGAAGTTGGCTGAGACCTGCTCACAACGCGCTACCTGGTGGAGAGAGAAAAGTGTTTAAAAAAAGGGGAAGGAGTGTAACATGAGCCTCGCACTAAAATGCCAATAAATAACAATAAGGTAGGATCTTTAAGTGATGAAATGTAGCCGTGCAGATCCAAAAATGCGTCGTACACAGAGATTTAGGAGACAAAGCCTTTTAAAGTTGTTTGACTGAAGACTGAATCCGCCCCTCACAAAAACTCAGCCTCACTAATGGCCAAGAGTGGAGACAGTTGTGAGCTTTGTTACTTTAACATACTGCAACAGTAACCAAAAGTTTCTCACGCTTTATTTGTATCCCCTCTCTTGCTGTCGACTCATGATGTCTTTGGTCATCATTCCGTACCCAGGTAGCGAGAGCGTACTTTGAAAAAATATGGGGCCTTTTGTTTTTTGTTTTTTTTCAATTACCAGTATCTGTGATGATTTTAGCTTCCTCTTGTCTATATGAAGGAAATTCAATAATTTAATAACTGCGTATAATGTGATAAGTCCCTCAAAAGATAGCAACCAAGACGCGAGTCATAGTGTTTTATTGCGTTAGGGAAAAAAGGGGGAGGGGGTAGATGAGGTTAATAGGGAGAAGGAATGAAGGAGGGATTTGCAGAAGAGGCCAGATGGCAGAGGAGGGGGGGGGGGGTCGAGATGAGGTCCTGGGCAGCCAGAGTTTGGAAGGAGAGGAGAACAGATGGGAGGATGAGAGAACCCATAAAACCATATTACCACATGCATTATCATTGTCATGATCACAGGAACCATAGCGGCAAGGAAGCTGATGGTGTCAAATGTTAGATACTGAAAGGCCCCAGACTGTCTGATGAGTTCTCAGGGATGGAGGGGGGGCGAAAGGAGAATGTTTACCTGTTTGATATCGTTGATGGCGACTGCAGAGACAAAGATGTCCCCAGTTGGCAATCAATGGCATCGTTTTTAAAAAAAAAACAGGCCAAGAGAGACAGAGAACATGTTCCTGCTCTGAGAAATACATGAGAAATGTGTGAGAATGGGATGTGGAGGAGCATACAGTATGTGTTTCATTAGTCGTATACTGATAGCCACTCTCCATGTACGGGCATGCCACATGTTCTCGGCCATGGCACTGCCAGGACAAGTGGTCACAGAGGGTCACACACTCTAACAGGGAAAGTGAGGGTCTCAATAAGGTTCTGGTCACTGGAAAGGAATCATTGATGAAGTACACTCTGCGACAGGTCACGACTCGACAAAAGACTGAAAAGATTTGACTCTTTTTGGTGACAAGGACCACAAAAAGAATCTTAAGCGCGGGCGCAACGCAACTGTCCTTCAAATCCTGAAAACCATTTTATGCTTTTTAATCAGCTGAAGTCAAATTTGGTCTTTTTACATTTCCTCCAGCAGCTGTGGATGACATTTGTCAGAATCGCCAATTACTGTAAGTGAGCGCGACCCCTTTAAAGTCGTCAGATATCCATCAAATATTTAAAACATTTAACCCAGGCGAAATTACGACGTGAAAGCGGTCTGAGTGGTCTCCTGCGAGGATTGAAGAAAACCTTACACATGTATGTTTTTAGCAATTAGCGATACCACTTGACTCACTCACGCTTTCATCGTGAGACACACGCAGAGTAATAGTATGTCTTTAGCATTTAGCTTTGTATTACTAGAATAGGGGGTAGTATTTTTTTTTTTAAAAAATGGTGCATCCCAACCTCAGTTTAACGGTGCATTCACACCAAACATGAACTTTTTTTTTTTTTTTTTTTTTGTTTCACCATTGGATCATTTGTGTTTTAAACATAGCGCAGGAAAACCAGCTATTTCCTTTGTAAAGTGTGACCAATAACTTATTATAACTTTCTTGCTTATACTTGTTCTTATTCACCCTCAACACTAATAAGCTTTCATGAAATTTCATCATGCAGAGTTTGTGCTTGAGCCAATAAAGGGGACAATTTAAATTCCGACTTTGTATGTAATGTCCCAGCTCTATGCGTTGCATCCGGTACTTAAAGGACACAAAACACGACTGATGTCGTTTCTTTAAAAGTGAATATAGTTGGTATAAACGGCGGAGATGTTGTTGGAATACACGGTAATCCCTGTGAATGCAGCAGCAGCCATTAAATATGGTGACAGCCCGAAAAAGAAACAAGGATATTGCTTGTCTGTGATGGCTTTCTGTCAGCTCCAGGATGACAGCACATTTCCCCAAAACTCCCAAGACTCAAGGTGAGCTTGTAATGAAAGCAGCGGTGTTAAAACTGAGGAAGAGGCGCCACCTGCTATGTCTGCATGACAGAGACTTGTGTATTCACGGCGGAAGAAATATGCATATGTGTGTGTTTCTTTTTATAACCTGTGAGCTTCAAAAGGCTTGTCAAAGCATAATGACTCTGTATCCCCCCCCTACGGATTGGCACAAAACGCGTGTTATACATGCAAATTAGTTAGGTATGCATGCGTCGTGTGTGTGTGTGTGTGTGTGTGTGTGTCGGAGACAAATGCAAACATCTGAGCGTGCAGCCGTAGCCATACCGAGTACATATTAAGATATTTGTCATGTAATAGCGTTGGGACCGTGTTCAGCAGCATTGGAGTGTGGATGGGGACATCCTCTGATGAATAATACAACAAGTTCATAAAAGGGGCTTCCAATGAGCTTAGCTACCTCGTGCTAACAGAGCAGAAAAAAGGGGAAAGCCGGTGGTTGGGAAGGTTTCCGAGCGGAGTGTCATTTATAATTAAAGAGGTTTTTGAAATATTCAGAGCTGTCTCACCTACTTGAAGGTCACATCCCTGGCTGTGCTCCTCAAATCGGGGGGGGGGAATTGAGTTATCACTCTTTGCAAGTGAAGAACAATTACCACTGAGGGCAATGTTGTTTGCAGTGTAATAACTGGATTAGCACTGCAGTTGGGCTCCTTGAACTGAACCAAATGTAAATCTGGACTTTCCATTAAATATTGTCAGCTCGTTTTCGGCAACTGTTAAAATATGAACACATAACTTATGTTGGACGTTAACGTCTCTGTCCAACATTAACCTGATCCTGTCGTCGCTGACAGGACTTGGCAGACCGTTTGTGAGATCTAGAAAATTCAAAGACGACGCACCGGCGATGGATGTCTCCTCATGTGGAGGATAAAGCGGTAGAAGACGGATCAGATGGATTTCAAGATGGATGCCGTTAAAGCAGAGGAACGGTTGAATAACTGCCAGATATCGAAAGTGAAAGCTATTTTGGAAAAAAGGGAGCAGAAGCACTTTTTGGACAATTCTACAGCCATAAAATCTAAATAAATCCACGCGGCCTGAATATTATGACGGTCATAAGAGGGTTGAAGCCCAGGAAAAGTTTGAGAACGCACATTAGTGGAGCTACACAAAACAGTACACTCCCTATTCTTTGGCTCGAGATTCATTCACAATGTTGCCTTTTATTGATTCTTGGCTGTTGTTTTCCTCTGAGAACATTATGGGCTGGATAATGCTGGTCCATGGGACGGATTTGGCCCTGGAGCCATATATATATATAATCCCCATGTGTAACCTATAGAACCTTAGTCCTTTATAATAAAATTGGCTTGTCCCTGGCTAAAAAAAAAAAATAGTAATCCAAATGTTTTTAAACTCTGAAGTCTGATCCCTCACCTTAAGGGTTTAAACCTCCAGGTTTTAGTTGTGAGACAGACTTTCTGTACATCCCTGACTACCTGCAATTGAAAGTCTTTTTGTTTGTGTTTTTTGTTCCTGTTTAAAAAGTCTCCTCTGGTAATGAAGCCTGTATAATTGTTAATTCATGTCAGCATCAAGCTCCAGATGTCCTCTGGACATTTTTATGTTTGGTTAATGATCAGGGAAAACGCATAGTAAGAGATCTTGAGCTTTCTTTCCTTACCGATAACTTCCCTTAGATTTAGAAGGTATGCCCACACATGAAGAAATAACTCCACACTATTTATTGCAAGTGATCAATTCGTATTTGTGTGTCCGGAAATAACCAACTTATCTGCATGGGTTGCTGTAATGACATGTGAGCGTACCCGTGTTTGTGATGTGGCTTTCAGACATAGATGGAGAAAACTGGAGGTGCATCATCTCACTCTCCAAACAGTTGGGAGTTGGGAGTCTTAGCCGTCTTTGCTGTGCAGAGACTCTGACATCTTGTTGTGCGATGCAAAAGATCATTTGAGCAGTCACAGCGATCAGGCTGACGTGCATTTGTAGAAATCTGAATGAAATTGCATTTGAAATGTGGAGATCAGTCTGAAGGCCTCTGCGTTATACTGTCTGCACCTTCTTTGTTTTTTTTTAAAATTGAATTATGTGTGTTATATTCAGCCTGCTCCTAACTGAGTCTCTCATCTTGAGGCTCCTTTTAGATTTGTTATAGATGAAGAGGTGTGATTATGTTACTGGCACCGACACGAGGGATGACTTGCAACTTGCAAACTGTCCTTTATATCGAGTCTCTTTTTGTTATCGTCCAAACACGGAGCATGGGGGCTTGAAAAGAATAAATTACACTATCACTCTGTGCATTTTTTTTTTACTTTAAAGCAGAGTACAAAAAAGTAAAGCTTTTTAAAGGCCCTTCTTGCACCACTAACTTTGATTGCTTTTCTTTGGTCAGCTTTTATGGCCACTCAGTATCAGTTTTAATGATGTGGAGACAAAGCTGGACTGAGAGCGAGAGCTTGACCACACTGCGGAGTCAGTCAGCCGAAAATGTGGTTCTCCAGTGAAGGTTTGAATCGAGTCCCAGTGGAATGTTTTCAAAGCCTTTTGGTCCACAACAATGTGTCCCTCACCCTGCACAAGAGCAATTAATTCACAGTATTACAGTCCAAAGTAGCCCAGTGTTCTCAAAAAAGTGCTCAAAAAGTGCCGACCCTCGGCGAAACACCCAGTTTAACAATAATCCTGCTTTATTCTTGAAATAACTGGAATGAAAGGAATAGTTGACCGTTTCAAGGCACAAGGCTCAGGATTGACATCAGATAAATCAACATCATCAGATGGAGGAGGTGGAGATTAGCTTATTTTAGGGGGGGACAAGTTAAGGGATATAAATCTTGAACATTTCTAAACAAAGACTTTATGATTGTGGGAAGGAAGGGATTTTTTCCCCCCCTTGATCAAGTGGCAAAGTTTCACAGTGCAAAGTAGTGCACAGTAGAACATGGTGCTAGGGTGAATAGCTGACTCACTCAAACTAGTGAGACGGTGCAAATTCTTCAGTTTGAGGGGTGATATACCAGTTTGCGCTCTTTTTATCTCACTTTAGCTGCATGGTTTTGTCAAAGTGGACAAAATGTAGGAATTCAACCTTCAAATAAGTCTCCGAGATTGTTTTGATGCCTCATCAACTTACAACAGGATGAATGTCGTGCCTGCCAAAACCTGAGTGGGGCTGCATCACCTGCATTGGCACTATGTACTGGCACTATGGTTTTGGGTCCGTGCCACATTACGGCATACTTATTTGAATTTTCTTTTTCCAGGGTTAGTTAAAATGCTATAACATCTGAAGACATGGTTGTTTGCACATTAGATGTCCTGCTTCAGAGTTCTCCTGTATTATTGGCTGTATTATATACAATAAATCCACACGGCATCTTCCTTTTGTGGGGGATCTTTTGGCCTACTCCATTTTGTTGTAGGCCAAAAGGTTCTATTTAAGTGATCTCTTGATTCAACAGGTCTGGCACTAATCAGGCCTGGGTGAATGCTACTCAGCGTTGAAAAAATGTGATTAACCAAAATTACTCAATGATTTTACAAGAGGGGGCAATTACTTTTTCACATAGGGCCATGTAGGTTTGGATAGTTTTTTTCCCCCCTAAAATCATCACTTAAAAACTGCATTTTGGCTAATATTTCAATTTGTTTGATAATCTGAAACATTTAAGTGTGACAAACATGCGAAAAAGAAGAATTCAATAATATAATATGTGGTATAATATGTAAATGCCTGAGAACAACATTTCACATGAACCAAAGTCTGTAAAGGGAATTTAAACCCAACCCTAATGACGATAATGCCCTCACACAAGATTGTCTCCTCTCTTTCCTCCTCTACTCATGTCAAGATCTACCATCCCAGTGTTGTTACTGCGGGAGTAATAGCTTAAAAAAATGGAGTCTTAAATTGTTGTTTATTACTGAATATTTTACCGAGGCAGGAAAACAACACTTTTGCAGGCCATCCACATACTAAGCATCTAAAATTGGGTCTTTGTGCTTCCTGTCACCGAACACCTAATTACCAAAAACACCAATCACAAATACAATATAGTGCGTTTAAGTGTGCTCCCGCTATGTGTTGCGCTAGTGAGACCAACTGTGAGGAAATGAACCTGTTCTAAACGCAACTTAACACTAACGTAAGGGAGCCGAGGACTCATTTGGACACAAATATCAAGTTGTTTTTCCAAAGTCAGCGCTGGCTAATAATACATCAGCATTCCGACGCTCGTGTTTACTGCACAATTATTATGCCACGGGTCACCGACAATGCATTTACCTTACCACTGTTAAATAAAGTGTTTAACCTTCTCTCGTTGACAAGTTTTCTTGAAGAAGAAGATAAACATGTCACATTCCTAGTATTGTCATTGCAATGTGCTTAAGTAAAAAAAAACACACTGATGCCTTGTAAACGTCCAACTATCCAACTACGGCTGGCAGAAAGAAAGACTGCGAGTGTTTAGGGTTGATTGGTCGATGATATCGTCCCTGTAGTTGTGGAGACATTGCAGCACCAATTCTCTTCCCCCCCCGAGGGCAAGGATTTGTAATGCTGGGAAGACAGATTACCACAGCAGGTTCTGAAAATGTGTCATTTTTCTCTACCTGGGGGCGATTTCACCTCTCCGTTTTGCTTTTTGGGTGTTCGGCACTGAGCAGCGAGTAGGTGCTGAGTTACAAATACCACGAGGCATTAGAGGAGAGAACTTTGTCTTGCTTTTATTCCGACGACCCGAGAGCAATATTTTGATTTCTTTCTAGGAAACCATGATCATTAAAACCAACAGTTGCTTTTCTTATAAAAAAATATTTAACTCTTTAACACCGAGCGCATCGCAGACACGTTGCATTACCGTAATTACGCGGCGGGAAAAATCCAACGGTTTCTGAAAGCTGAGAAGTTGCACGTCAAATCCAACGTGTGGTTATTACGGTAATTTCACTCGTGCTGTTGCAGGAAGATGGAGAATCAGCGTGTTTGTCGTCAGGGAGCAGAGACTTGGGAAAAATTTTTTGGCCTCTTTTGGGGCAAAAACCCCAAACAAATTTTAAATGTCTTTTATACTGTTCAAATTTCAAATTTAACACGCAAAATCTGGTGTTCATGTACAACTACAGTGTCTTATTTATTTATTTTTTTTCTTCGTTTAAATTGTTAATACACTATTTTAACATGCAGCAAATTCTTACTCTCAGATCATTTTCTGGCCCTTCTATGCTTACAATAAGACATTTTGAGGCTCAGGTGTGACCTTCAGGTGAATAGTTGCTGTACAATCTTTTGTACATTTTTGCTTTGACAGACAGTTCATGCACTGTGGTATTTTCTAACCACGTTTGTAGAGTATAGGTTTGAGTCTCCTTGCTTTATAGCAGTCTGTGCTTTGGCTGTTGAGCTGAGTTGTGAGACCCTGTGACCGTTTGAGTCGGGCTGACATGGTACAATTAGGTTTCCACAGCTCGGCAGGTAATGGGTTGATGTGTTGCTGTACTCTGTGTTTTTCGGATGCTGCTTTCCTCCTTTTCTTGTGCTTCCCTGGAATATTCGGGATGGATCTGAAAACAAAATGGGTCGGAAATAAACTCTATAACTATTAAAAACTGTGTCCCAATCCACACTTTGCAGGATTCAGCATATGACGAAGGCCAAACTAAAAAAAAATTAGACTTCCTTATCACGTCACTAGATTGTGCCACCCTACCCAGCGTCGCTTAGCAACCGAGTTGCATCTGGACACTGACGAGGTCGCTAACGTCATTCAATTAAATTGATGTTATTATGAATTTATCAGGGACAAAGCAGTGAGACGTAGTGGACATGAAGTACATCTGATGTAGAGGACATAGCAGTTTGCTAGTTTGCAACTCCTGACCCAGGTTTCGGATTTACAGAAATAAAATCACATGTACAGTAATATATATATATATATATATATATATATATATATATATATATATATATATATACATATATGTATATACAGTATATGTATGTATATGTATGTATATATATATATATATATATATATATATATATATATATATATAACTTGCTACACTTGAAAGAGCCTTCAAAATGCTTACAAATACACATTTCTGGTCAAATTAGACCAGGAAACCAAAAGGCTTACATCCCCCACATCTTGTCTCTCACTTACAGACTAATAAAAAAAAAAAGTGCCTTTGTACGTGTAGACATATAAGCCTAGAATGCTGGTCAAGGTCAGAACATAGCCACACTCCCCATGACACATCTGTGCAAAGAGTGCTTGATTTTAGGGGAGGGGTGGATGTGCATCTTTATTATTATTATTATTGTTATTGTATTATTTATTTATCTGCAGCAGCTTTGACATGTCAAGTCAGGTCAAGTCAAAAGCCCGCAGGTGATCTCCTCAGCACCGCGCGCCGCGGAACAACGATCCCAAGAATAACATTGACCTGCAGTCTATTCATCAGTGAGGTGAATCCATACTTTCTTACTGGGCTAAGCAGCGCGTTACAGCTGTTGAGCCCGCTTGCATCACACAGTACTGCGGGGTGTTTGTGTTATGCACTAACCCTGTGTGCAAATAGATTCCCTTAAATGTCAAGGGACTGGTGATACTGGTGCAGGAAGCCCGAGTAAAAAAAAAATACAAACGCTGCTGCTGCTGTTGCTTGAACGTCTCACGAGAGCGGAACGGTCGTGTTATTTATGGGATAAGGGGACAAGTAATGCAGGAGTATGTGCACTCACAGCTTCACAACTGAAAATTCTTCCTAATCATACAAGTAAAATACTGCCACACAGGCATCACTATGTAAAAAATGATGTTTTTTCTGTCTCAAACCATGGTTGGACCCACCTGATCCAAACTGCTTTCCTGTTTAAACGTACTTGTATTGCTTGTTTCCTTGGTAAATAATACAATTTAGTGTTGTCATGGCCCAATTTGTATTTAAATCTTTTATTCATTTCTCTCAGACTGCAGTGAGTTTTCACAGAGCTCCCTCTGTGAGAGACTCAGTTAGTACCTTCACCTTTTTGTGAATGCACGATAAACCCACCAGATATACTTAAATGTGCTAAGGATGATGCCCCTGCAACATTAGAGAAGCAATAGTCTCCCGTTCTCCAAAGTGAACCAAATGTTACAATTTTGTCCCTCACCATTTGGACTTGGAGGTCAGCGCTAACGCTAATGTTGCTGGTTCCACGCCATTGTCTTCTGCCTTGGCATCGGAGCAGCTGTGAAAACATCAAGGGCGTCATTGTCCCGCCTCCTTCGCCTCTCATTCTCCTTTCCACCTCTTCACACACAACTCACACAACAGGCATTGTCCTTGGAAAAAACTGAGTGGGTCAAATTTGGCTGTCTTTGTGTACAATGGGGGAATGACACTTAACATGCGTTGGGAATTAACTGCCTCCCCGTCAACCTCTTTCAGCAAGGTGTAGGAGCCGCTGAGAAGTGCCAGTCAGAGGATGAAGTCCGTCTCATTTCTTTTTTCTTCTTTTTATATATATATATATATATATATATATATATATATATATATATATATATATATATATATATATATATGTGTAGTTTTAAATCAAGGCAGAGCACACGCTGGAGAGTGAGCTCCGAAAAAAGCACAATCTCAGAAATTGAATCGGAGTTGCTGGATACATAATGGTCGAAGACGGAGGTAGTGAAAAACAATCCTGTCAGGTCTTGCTGCTATACCGTTGTTTCTGGGTCAGCGGTGTCTCGGACTTTTCTCCTTCAACTCTGCAACTGAAGCTTGATGATCTATTCTGCGAGACCTCTGCTTGTTTTTCTTTTTAGCCTCAATTTCTTCTCAATCGAAAAGGAAATCATATCTAAGAAAGATTCACTTCTTCCATCGTGCACCTGTGTGGGAATTAAGAACTTTGAAGAACAAACCAACGTTAACAATTACAAATGGAAAGATAAGAAAACCAAAACAGTCGGACATGCAGATCAAATCAAATGCAGTGACATACACATGCTTAGCCGTACACAGCTCCCTCCTTAATTCCAACTTATTATGGTGCCACTATATGCATGAAAGCAGGTTAACCATCTTACGACCGTAATGATATTCAGGCCTGCCTGGATTTATTTCGAATTTATGGCTATCCATCCATCCATCCGTCCATCCAGAAGAAGAGGTAAAAACAAATCACGCAGTGCTGCAAATGCAAGAGCTGGAGTCCAACTGGCTTTTTGTTGCATTTAGGGCTGAAGACATCACGGCCGTCACGGACCGAGTCAGAGATCGCCAACGTGTTGCAGCCCTCTTTGTAAAAATGGTCTTTTTAATTCATAACGAATAGCTGCCCATTAATGCACTTACAGTTCGGCCTGTAATGGAAGATAATGCTGCTCCCCTCAGGACATGACATTAAGCGGCGTCTAATGTTATGGACTGAAAGGATAACATCAAACTCTGGTGAGCAGAAGTTGTAATTGTTTGATATAATCGACCGCTGTGGCGAAGGGAAGCTCCTGTGACTTTGCTGCGTGAAACCCACAGAGGACAGCAGGAAGTGAGGCACCGCGCGAGGTCAAACTCATGCTGATATGGGGTAGAGGCTAATTAAGCACGCTCACATTACAATAGCGGAGTAATTATTGCTTCATTTAAGTTCAGTAGATCCAGCGTGAATAAAATACAGCCACCAGGACGCAGAGGGTAAAAGGGCCAGGCTTGAATTAAACGGCATTCAGTAGGTGGAGAATTAAGTTGAAATCTCATCCAATCAAACCACTTCAACAACACTTTTTATCAGCTTTTCGATGTTTTTAGCTAAGAATTTGGATTGTTTTGAATGCACCACACTTGTTTCTCAACACATGTTCATTTCATGATCGCTCCATATCGTGAGAGCTTCTTTCTTTTCTTAAAAAGAAATGTATTATTTCACAATTTTACTTTAATTGAACTTTACTTTTACAAGGCCCAATTATGCAACTCAGTGTGAAAATCATCTCAGCTTAAGGGTGCATTCACACCAGCTCTGGTCCTCCCAAAAACTCTGTTCGCTTCAAGTGAACCAAACACCGGAAGCGGACTACAACGCAGGGCATTGTGGGTAAACACAACCAAAACATAGCTGGTATAGTATGTTCGCATGTAACAAAATAATTTAAAAAAACAGGACCAATGGATTTGACACCGCCCCATACTTTTCTCTCATGTGGCAGAAACAGAAGTTGCCCTGCATCAACCAACATATGAGCGAGTTTTCTTCTTCATTGTTTGTCTCGTCTTCTCCTGCAGTAATTCTGGATGCAGCGCCACCTCAGGTGAGGCCGGGAATATGTTATTCAAAAAGTTTGGTGTATTTCACTAAAGTTTGAAAGCAAACGAGGACCGGCTGAATGTTGCAAGCCCCAATTGAACCGAGTTAGGTATTGTGCAGGAGCCTGTGCAGTGTCTCATTCGGCCTAGACATACAACAATAAGCACAGATGAAGGTTTTTTTGCCTTTGTACGTCGGCGGAGTGTAGTGTCACTCGTCACCGTCTCTCACAGTTTATGCTTTGTCAAGAAGGGGAACAGTGCACAACTCAAACATGACAGATGCTTTAACAAAGCTGCTTCATAGGTAATTGTCATAATCGTGTGTCATTGTTTCGGATTATAGACATATACATATATATATATATAGACAGTATATATGACAGTATAGAGGAAGAATGAAAAAAGATATTTTCTTCTTGCAGAGTATGAACTTGACACTTTTCAGTATCTCTGTACTTCATGTAAAAAAAAAAAAAAAAACACGAGTTCCTCCTGCAGTGAAGGTGGAAACACTCGTCATTAACACTTAGCATTCTAGATAAATTGACTCATTCTTCACGTTTGAGCTTCATATTATTTTCTCACCGGCTAATATGGTAGCTTGACATTTCAAACATGGATTTATCACCCGCAGGGAATGTTTTCCCCTCGGTTTAACCTTGGCGGCGAGTGTGTGTCGTTCACCGGCGATCGTGCACGTGTTCGATACTGCGCTGTCAGGCTGCAGTGGGATGAATGTGTGTCTAATATCAGTGGGTCTGTTCGTTTTTGCTTTTGTTCACACTGATTTTAAATCATCATGCAAGGTCAGTCTTTAGATTTCGAAATTCTCAAACTTAAAAAGGAATACTTCAACAATTTGAGAAAAGAATGGAGATGGTTCTCAACTCAGGGGAATTTTCAAAAATACTACTCCTGTTCCAGTAATAGAAAGCGAAATGCAAATCGATGAAGTATTCCTTTAAAGAGAAGGGGTGAAAAAAGAAGTCTCAGCGTGTTATAAAAGTAATAAATCTATACTGGACAGTCAAGAAACCCAAACTACAGCTCTGATAAACACACAGAACTACAGGATTAGCAATTTCCTTTCATGTTGATTTTATTAATACGCAGAAAACTTGGAATTGAGTCACTCCACAAATATTATGCACATAATAATCAATCCATGAATGTGGCAATTGTAAAGCAACATATTAAAGATCAAGCATAACCTTATCTTTTATCATACTGTATTATACAAATATATAAGTATCATGGTTTTGTTGGGCCGTGACCCTGAGACGAAGACTTATGAATCGATTACTAAATGAATCGATTGAAAACAAGATTTCTGATCATTTCAGCTTCTTAAATGTGAATATGTTCTGGTTTCTTTGCTCCGTATGACAAAGGAATCATTAAAAACTGAATCATTTTTGGTTTGTGTACAAAACAAGACACATCATTTCCAGGTTTGACAAACATTGATCAACATTTTTCAGCATTTTCTGACATTTTATGGACCAAACGATTACCCGAAAATAATGGTTAGTTGCAGCTCTATTGTAAAGTTAGATTTGCTTTGCTGGGATTGAGATAGAATTTGAATCATGGATTTGCTGGATATTATTCTAAATTGAGTGACACACAAAAAGCTTGTGTATCATTTTACCAAGAGAGAGAGAACATGTATTTCAACAGAAAGGCAGTTCAAACTAATTCACATTAAATGTAAAAGGTGTTATGGGAAATCACCAAAAAAAAAACTGATGAAAGACGTTACAAAGAATCCGCATTTAGAAAGAAATTAAAGATTTATATAAATTAAGGCAGCGGGTGCTGTGGAGATAATTGATTGTGAAATTAACAGACATGCTGGCAGACGCCAAACAGTGACTGCAACTCAAAGGACGCAGAAAGTGACACGGCAAGGGAATTGTAGCAGGGGGACAAATAGAAGAAGAACACGAGGTAGTGAATGGTCAGGCGGGGATCAGTGGACACAGGTGGAACAGATCTGGGTGGGGCAGGACATGAATTAAGTAAACGGGAAAAAGGCTTTGACTATAAACTGTATGGGATTCCATTTGTCAGACGCTGTTAGTTTAAGATGCATGGCTTTCATCACCTGCCTGGCATATATGTGAGACTGATGCTGAACCGTGATACACTTCCTCTGCAGAGCTGCGCAGCTTTAAGGAATCAGAGCGAGGAAAGATGCCTGTCATCATTTAACCTTTCATCCAGAGATTTGCTTGACTGGCTGCAAATGGTGTGTGAAACTCAACCTGAGTGTTTGGAATCCTCCACGAGAGACAAGAAACTGTTTCCGTTTTTACGGCGGCTCAGAGCTCCTAATTCGTCCCAAAAGGATATATTCTCCCCTTTTTTGAAATTCAGTGTGTCAAAATTGAAAAAGAGTGACATTGTGACAAAAAAGCTCCAGGAATTCAGACGTCATCCGACGAGAGTATTAGAAAACGCAGTGTGAATGGATGTCGCCCCATTTCGCCCATAAATCGTGTAGAACGTATTTTTGTGTGTCGGTTAAAACTGAACGGTTCTTTTCCCCCCTGTTAACTACTAGAAATATGTTTTAACAAAGCAAAGGATGCTTAAAAAAGTTATATAAAAGGGGCAATTAGAATTTTAAAACTGCCTCTTTTTTCTTCCTGCCACCAATTAATATACCAAATATCCCAAGTGGAATAAGGCCAAGCTTTAAGTACCGTTCATATCTACTGTATATGGTGACAAGTATTTAAATTCCGGTCACACGGAATCATGTCCTGGTCTGACAGATAAGGCTGAACCTGCCACTGTCTCTCCACAGTGTTATCTTAAGAAAAGAATTGCCTTTCTCAGGTTGCGAGACTCGAGGGGGGGGAAAGAAAAAATGAAGTGGCACAAATGTTAATGATATCAGCAGTAGGTGCACTAGAGCAACAACGTGTATTAAATCAGGCATAAAATTAATCTGCCTTTCAACAGGGTGCTGGTGTAATAAAGCTAATAGTAGTGGGGACGTCTCATCGACAGCGGTGATCTGTCTCTTGATTTCTTTTCATTCGCAGTCAGCTGATGTTGTAGGTACGTCTTCATCGGAGAATTGAGTTTCTATTGTTGTAAAAAAAAGTTGTCTGGGAAAATGTGGAGGAGGATTACCCGGATCAGAATTTGAATACTGGCCAAGCCCGGTGCCTTATCCCTCCACCTCAACCGACTCTTGTTACTTTTCCACAGTAGTGATCATCTCCCTGATTCAAAGCCTAATATTTCACAACTGTCAAGACCCATTTAGGCTGAGCAGAGGAGCATATGAAACAGACATGTCTCTCACACACACAGACACCATTACATCATTCTCCAAGCCCGACCTGTCCTCACACAACCTGGGAGATCCTATATTATGTTTTGTAATGTCTAAACAAAAGTGCATTATAGTAGCAATTAGCACGTCTGCATATTTTGAGGAAGTGAGGGTTATAATGAGGATTTCCTGCATATTTTTTGCTAGGTTTAGGCACAAATAAGCACCTGATTATGGGTAGAAAAGTACTGCGTTTTTGAACTGCGTGGCTGATGCATCGCTCTCCATAAACACACCAGTATCTCCTCATAATCCAGTGGCTGCTACTGTTCTGCTGGTCCAGGTATTTACTGTAGGACATAAATTCTGACCAATTTTTTTGACTTTAATAAAAAGGAATAAACAAACGACTGGTACAAGGAAACGTGATAATTATGTAAATCTGAAAAAAGGAAATGTGATAGTAGGTTTTTTTCTTTTTTACAGTGTATAATATGTACATAGGGAAATGGGCTATATCTCCAAGGTTCTAGACTTCACTCGCAAACTTTGCATAGGACTGAGACCGAAAAGGCTATTGTCTCCTGTATTTTTCTACAACACTATCTAAAAACAAAAAGTGGTTCCGCTTTTCAGATGAACCATCATGCATCACTCCAGCGTCTGTGTCTGCCCACTGCTCCTCTGACTCCCAGAGAAGCTGAGCTTCCCTGGAAGTGACGTTTTTGCCGCATGTATCTAATCACTGTCTCGTTCACAACAGTGAAAATAAAATCTACAAGAAAAAAATCACATCAGACAATAGTAATAATAAAGAGCTAGTTCTCAATGAACTAGTCGTAGTTTTATACAACAAAATACAACAACATGATTGGTGAAATTTCAAAAACAAACACAATTCATCCATCCACATTCTACCGCTTTATCCCCCACATGAGAGTCGCGGGAGGAGCTGTGCCAATCCCAGTTGACACAGGGCCCACTCTCACACTCACACCTACTGTCAATTTAGAGTGTCCCATTGACCTAATCTCCATATTGCATGATTTTGGACTGTGGGAGGAAACTGGAGAACCCGGAGAAAAACCCACACACACACGGGGAGAACATGCAAACTCCATGCAGCAAGGCCCTTGTTCTGACTGGACAAATATAATCTGGGAGAAAATATTTTCCTTTACAAAATGCAAATGAGAAAGCAGTCCGGTCGTGTGGAAACACGGCAGATGGACATCGCATCGTCAGATGGACATTAATGTCATTTTATTTATAAAATGTAAAATGTAAACACTTCCTGCCTTTATAGAAACATTATGCTCTCAGTGATTTCATGAACAATATTTACTCGGGTTAGATTTAAGAGTCCATAATGAACAGACGAAGGGATTTGAAACGGTCATTTACAACATCTACTCATTGACTAACACGCCATATGTTTGCAGAATGTCATTATCTCACTGTTACAGCAGATAATCCTTCAATCGAGTGCGGGCGATTTCGTGTGACCCCTCAAATTGCGTCTCTCCAAACTGAATCACCTGATGAAATGTGATGCATTCAGACAGTCAGAGAATTTCATTTGTTTTCTAATCACCAATCGGTGACCTTGGCTGTACGAGCTGTGGAATCTCACCCCGGGGCTCTGTTGGTAACAATAGCATCAGAATTTGATTACACTCGATTCTTTTCTAATCACATTGCGATGACGGGAAGTAGCGGCAATTCTTTATACTTTCTGCATAATAATACTTTTACCTCCGGCGCGCGCTCGCTCACTGTGAGCCGATTATGTCGAGCAACACACAGAGGGTTGTTTTATTTTCTTTGTCTTTCTCCACATGTTTGACAAAATTGCCTCACTCTTGCTCCTGTAATCCAGCCTTCGAGGACCCAGCCATGGCTGCACTTGACTGTTGGGCCCTTACATGAGGTTGATGGCCAATTTCCATCAGCGCTAACAATGCAGGTGCATTCGAAGGGTTTGATTAAATCTCAAAAAATCAGCCAGGATGAAAACAATTCCCCCCCAAATGAGCGATATTTGATTTCTTTTAACTGTGTTACAGGCAAATCTATATTTGAATGATTGCAGCCTCCAGAATAAAAAGTAATTTTCTTGCAAACCATCGGCAAGGTACATAAAACAGTTAATGTGTGTCATATAGCAGAAGACCACAGTTTGAAAGCCAAACATCTGCGATGTGAATGTTCCAATATTATGAGGACATCACTGTGTTTTTATGTCGCAGCGTGTTTTTATGCAAAACTTGTTTACACTGTGAACTTTGGACAGTCCTGGATAATTGAATGAATTATTCAGTTAGGACTAATTAGTTTTTTTTTTTGGTTGATCAGACTTTGCCGTTGTGTTTTTCGTGCACTTCAGGGTTTTTTTTGTTTTTGCTCTGCACTTTCTGCAAAGTTCTTTGTTTTCGGTGATAATCCGTTGTTCATTTCCTTTTTCCCATTTTGCTTGTTTATTTGGTCGTTTCTCTGTAGTGTGATTCATCTCTTAAGTTACTTCCTGACATTGTCTGGTTTGCTTTCACTGTGGTCGTCTGCCCCACCTTGATGTTTTGTTTTTTTTCCATCTGTGATTAATTATCCATGTGTCTCTCGTGTGTTTTGTCTCTGTGTTTGCTGGCCCTGCGCTTGTTAGGCTACTGTTGTTTTCCAGTGACAGTAATTTGGATTTTCTCTTCTTCTTTTTTTGTACTGTAAGCCCTCTCCTCCTCCTGCTTTGGATATTTTGTGTTCTTTTTGTCACCGGTTCCTGCTTGGCAAATGTGTCTTTTTAACACCTCACCCACACCTCTCAGTTCTAGTTTGAATATATACATTCTGCTCCAGATACGCCTGTCATGCACACGACCCCCCAGCATTTTAGGCCCCTTAAAAAGTTGAAAAACTGCGGCTGGCTCAGATTTTGTTTGAAAACTGGGGCTGTATTTTAGTCCGAATGGGTAAAAAACTGAAACCTTTGGGAACGATGATGCTTTCTAGCGGGTTGTTATTGGCCAAGAGGTGTCCCGTGACCCCCTTCCTGGAAGAAAACAAATGGCCCACCTCCAGTCCATAGACTTTATGCACTTTGTTCTCTATGTTGTGTATAAATAGAGAATTCCTGCACTTTTAACTGTTTTTGTTTTCCTCAGTTCGACAGATATCGAACTGACAATCATATCGCTATATATTGATTATCACAGTATCGTTGTATCGTGATATATTGGTATCGTTAACCATGTAACTTGTATCGTATCGTGCGCTACCCTGTGATTCCCACCCTGAACTTTTTTTTGCGTTTTCAAGTTTACCCTAAATGGCCACAGGCAGATAAACACTTATTGTTTTGCTATCACATGGTGGAAGTAAATAAGCGACACAATTTTTGTTGCGAAACATGAGGCTTAACTGTACTTTACTTGTACTTCGTTTGTAATTAACTATTGACACAATGTAATGATTTATGCTCAGGAGTGTCACCGCACAACTCATCCCTCTCCAGGCATAAATGAACAACTCGGGTTGTAGTTGTAACCTTTGATTTATTGATATATTTTTGATGGGTTATATAAGTGAGTGAGTGAGTTCAGTGATTTGTGTTGTTAAGGTTCTATCATCACCATGTCACCGGCACAGGGACATAATGTGCATCCTAGTCCTAGTTTCCCAAAACCAAAATAATAGTGCTGCTCTGAAAATATTCTGCAAACCATGAGAAACATTGGTACATTCTGTACAATATAAAATGCTCAGTATTTGACACCACATCTTCTACAGGAGGAGGGGTTAGCAGTTTAGGAGTTGCAAGATCAATCAGACCACTGTTCAAGACTGAAGATTTGTCATGTATTGTTGAGATATTCTGGTGTGTTTTTGTTTTTTATGAAGAGAACGTTGATGCTATTAGGGAAAAGCCATAATCATTTTTCAGCCTCTTGCCGTCTCTAAACCGAACCACAATCACAACCAGGAAAGGGTTATTATGGCCGTCCTCATTTTCTCAAAAACAGCAACGGTGCCACAAGCACTTAAAAACCTATCATGCATCTGCAATTTTCGGTTTCGGACACACAAGCTACATTTGCAGCATAACGGCAGCATACCTTATGATCCGGGCAAAATATCACAGAACAACAGACCCCAAATTCCCACTGCACAACAGTCACGCGTCGCGCATCGTTGTGCAGTGATTTATTTGACCTTCTCGAGGTTCACAGCTGGAACAGGTGGTGAGCTGTGTGTGAAGGGATTTTGAGTTATTTTGTGGTGAGATTGATTTGATTGATAGAGGTGTGGGATCATTTTTGGATGAGTCAGAAAAACTAAAACTGCTGTAGCAGGCTGCGGATAACGTAAGATAAGGAAATTACTTTCACTCAGTAATGACAAGAAGGGGGAACACAATGCAGGAAAGTTAAATACGATCATGTAAAACTCAGTTCTGATAAAGTTTGTTTTCCCCCACCCAGGACTCCCCTGCGTCGGCCTTATTTAACCACAATAGCTTTTAATGTGACAGCAATATTGATTTCAATTTCTTGAAACTCGATGATGAAGTTTATCTGCGGTTTAATCACCAATAAGTGAATTTATGACCTTGACAGGAGTGTTGGCGGACACACCGGGTCGCACAGCCTTCTGCCTGCTGTTGCATTTTAAACGAATATGCCGCCGCGGTCCTGTAGATCAATTCACTCGCATTCCAATAGCTGCTCATCACATACGATCACATCCCGAGTGGTATTTCAATTTAATCTAATTGTGAGTTCCCTTTGCCCAGTTGGAGCCCGAGTGGATTGCTGTGTGAATCCACGCCTGGTGCTAATGCAGCATATACTCTCTGGATGTGTGATGTAACTGTTTGTTTTTCTCTTTTTTCTTCTCTCCCTCTCTCCCTCTAGGTAAGTGAAACAAATTGCTGAGGCTGATTGAAAGTGGACTGCCTTGGGGTATCACATTCAACAACACACCCCGCTCTGGTACAGTGCACAGCCTTTATACTCGTGGCGCATTGGAAATGAAATAGCTGATTGTGACACATGGTTGTTCTTTGTTTCTTGTTTTTTTTTGGTTTTTATTTTACTTTATATCAGAATAGTGCCTCGACTTCAGAGGCAATTTAGTGCGTTTGATTGGTTTTTGATGGGTGACTAAGTGCACCGGTGCGGTGGATTCGTCTGCAGTGCCGTGACTGCGCGGTAATTGAAATAAAGGTGTGAAAAAGTGGATTCAGTATTCATCAGACTGACACACGGCGGGATTTTAATCCAGACGAGGAGGCGAAATGTGGGCCGTACCTGAGCAAAACTAAAAAGGCACTATGTGCCAGATTTAGACCACTTCTATTTTATTTGGTTCATTCTTAATTGATATGCGACATTGCAATGGCTTACTCGTGGCCTAGATCTGGTCAGCCACCCGAGTGCCATCATTCCATGCGTAATGTGGGCCAGATGACAAGGTTCAGTGAGCCATATTTGGGCCATTTTATCACATATGCAACTTTTTATTATTATTATTTAATCTTAATTTAACTAGGGGGGGAAAAAAACACATTGAGATTAAGAATCTCTTTTTCACTTGTGTCCGGTTACAACTGGTTACAACCGGTTACAAGCAAGCAAAGTAGTTCTCCTAAAGACACCCAGTGAGACCAAGCCTTTAAGTTTGAAATCTTTCTGCAGTTCATTGTATTTAAAAGGGAGCAGCAAACATAAAAGGCCTGTTTTCCCTAATTCACTTCTGTCCCTTGGTGAGAGTGAGAGAATATCCTGGGAACAAAGCCGATAGGATGCAGAGCTCCTCTGATTGATGGAAGTCAACACGTAGGAGGGGAGAAGACCGAGAATAGCTTTGCAAATTAGTATCCGCCGATTTAGTCTACATATGGACAAAGAATTCCAACCAACACACTCGTAGAGTTGGTGATAAACCCCCAGGGCCCAGTGATGCACAGTGTTGATAGACCCTGAGATGAGGCGTGCATGTACAGTACAAATCATCTTCATAGTCTGCCTGAAAGACTGACATGTGGAAGCAAACTTTCTTTTTAGACTGAAAAGAAAGGCAGGATTTAATCCTGAAATAGAAACCCAGCTCCACTTTCAACAGACAGCTGTTACGCGCGTCAGACCCTGACAAAATAATTGTAATCCTAAAAAAATGCTGCGGGACTCATACAGAGCTGCTGCGCAGTCAATACTGTTATTAACGTGGACAAAAGTAATCAGACCTTCTCCGCTTTCAGGAGCCATAAAAACAGGGGCCAATCTTAAAAAAAAACACACACATATAATTAGCGTAACACATACTGGGCAGCGTTAGAGGGACGGCCAGTTTGTGCAGCAGTGGTTCGGATTCACAAAGAGGAAACGTCAGCTCCCAGCGTGGTGCTCGGGGATCAAATCAGCGGCTCTGTGTTGAGCGGAAAGAATCCGCTCAACGTGTGT
Source organism: Solea solea (assembly GCF_958295425.1). NCBI lineage: Eukaryota > Metazoa > Chordata > Actinopteri > Pleuronectiformes > Soleidae > Solea > Solea solea. Next base: position 18,375,593 of record NC_081137.1, on the reverse strand, counting down.
TTGAACCACCCACAGTCTTAAAGTGAGAAGGTGGAGGAGATATGAATGTAAAAGTGCAGGTTCACGCCCGGCCTGTATTTGTACATCTTTATACCTCTGCCACTGAAGGTTATACGTCAGGTGCCGGATAGCCGGATAACTGAAAAAATAAAAACCGCTGAGCCGATTTCCATGCACCTAGGTGTGAGGGTGGGCTTCTTGACCCATGGAGGAACCCATTAACTTTTTTTGGAAGAAGAATTGAACGGGGCGGTTTCGAAAGTTGTTGTTTCCTTGTCCGACATTGGGAAATGGGGAAACTTTATTTCCCAAGAAATAAGAGATTGCAGTATAACATAAAGGCAATGTAGAGTAAGTGAGAGTGAATATTTTCGCTGTTCGGTTTTTGTGAAATAAACACTATGATTTAGGCGGCTGGTAGAGCAAGGTTCTGCAAGGCTGCCTCCATCAGTTACTTCAAATCTGTTATATTTTTGAAACCCTTCGTCCAGATCTCTCGTAACAAACTAACTTATAACAAGTTCTGGCTCAGTTTACGCTCAGTTTTTCAAAAAAAAAAAAAAAGTCTCTCCGTCAGAAGTCACCGCATAATGTTTGTGTTTGATTCCCGGCACTGTGTCATGCAGTGTAATTGAGTTCAAATTGAATATGAGCTACCAATCAGTGCAATTAAGGGTAGGGTATGACTCTTGTGTTGTGGAGGTAATGGGTAAAGTCAAATCTCCCCCGTCCTCACACGTTAATATCCAAACACACATAAGAAGAATCCCCACATTGGTCATGATCAACGCTGTAGGAGTGAATGAATTGTGTTAAAACTTAAATTATATATAGTCAACATCTGCCGTAGCCAAAAAAAGAAGTGTTTTGAAAAATGTAAAAATCCCCATGTGAGCAAAAAAAATAAATAAAAATATTGTATTATACGAGACAAATGGTAATGTGGAGTCACGCGGGGGGAACATTGTGTATTAATCTATCCAGCACTGACTGTGCAGCCACCTGGCATGTTACAGTGTGCATTTTTAATTACAGACCTTGGCTCCGACAGGAGGTGATGTGGGTATCATGATGACACCCATGTTCCAGGATTTATTGGAGTGAGACCTCGAATTATTACTCATAGTCATGTTTTTTAACCTCTGTTATCTCTCTATCTTGCAACGGATGGAATATCTCTCAGCGTTCATAATGTACGTGTTCATTTAATTCATGATTCTTACCCAGGCTCTTACCTTTCTCATACACTGCCACCATAGTCATATCTGCACACGTGTGACAAGTTCCAAAATTGAAAGACTATTGAACGTGAATACATCATAGCTATCTGACTTTTGCATCCGAGCCAAAGTTTCTTCACTATTTATTTACATTTTGACAAATGTGCTTATTAACTTAAACGTGTTTTACCTGGTTATGTTGCTTTTTGGCAGAAATCAACAGTGTTACTAGTTTTCTCCCATTGCAAAAAAAGATGTTTTTCCCACAATGAAACTTTAAAAAGTAACACCATTTATTGTCACGCCGTTATTCCCATCACTTTGGTTCTTCTTCTGCTTGGTGAGAGCCACACTGAAATGTTTTTGTTTGGTTTGTTTAGTTTGGTTCAGGAAAACCAATATGTGTCTTTTCTCCATCATCCTTGACCGCCTACTTCTCTTCTGCCAGAGCTATTCCGTTTCTTTTTGCACCTCTAGCATTATGACCTCCTCTGTCAAAGAGGCCTGACTAGATACTCACATTATTATAATAAAGACCCTTTGTTATGGTTTCTATCCACATCAGAATATGACAGAAGCATGAGTCAGACGCCCTCGACTCCACAACACAATGCAAGTGTTGTAACAACCTCCCTGTTTGTTCTCGCCAACCGTGTCTCGGGGCACTTTTTCCCCCCTCACATGTCGATTGAATGTGAATTTAAATGAGAGGAAATGAGAGTGACTAAACTGCAAGCAAATATCTAAAATAGCAGGCAGGTATTCGAGTACACAGCGACAGCCTTCCATTATAACATGCTATGCTTCATTGGCACCTCCATTATGCTAATCCACAATGCGATGCCGTTGAAATGATTCGTTAGCATAATGGGAAGAAGCTAATTGAGTGAATTTGCACCAAATTACCAGAAGCGGTTAATTGCCTGCCATAAGCTTCAGTCAGATGTGAACATGTATACAGCGCTTCCACTGGCACACGAGTGCATGCGAAGGTGTCTACAAGAGGGGGGGGTGACTGCATTTAATCTCCGACAGGCTCTCCGTTTAGAGCAGCGGTGCTGCACAGGTGTTCACTGCTTGAAGACGGACAATATCTTCGAGTGGAATTGACTGTGAGCTGTCAAAAAAGAGACATGAATACTGAGCAGCTCCCTCGGCGGAAGCAAGTACAACGGTCGGAGTCCGCGTATGTCTTCCAGTTGAGTCATTCACAAACAGAACGCGGTTGCTCCCTGAGGAACACAGTGTTTGCAGAAGGTGGGACGAACGGTGTGAACATGCCGTGTCATACAAGTGCCCCAGACTTTACCGAAATAACTTTGCTAATTTGCAAATGAGCCTTTATGTCTGTTGCAGAGCAGTGTTGATTAATCAGCACCAGTTACCGCTCCTCTCTCCCCCACCCCCCGCCCCCTAATCTGGATGTGCGAAAGTGTGTGTGGGTGTGTTGACAGAGAGTGCACTCGGGATAATGTCACATTAGCATACCTCTATCCCCGCGCTGTCACTCTGTGTAAAATAGAAGACATACCTGTAGAGCGAACCCCCTTATACTGACTCCACAAATATGTCTCTAATGTAATCAGGAGTCAGCCATGTGTTTCGGGCCCCGTGTAACTCATCAGGAGCCGAGCCGGGGAATGTGGGAACATTAGCCGTAATGAAATGCAGTAGGTGTGGTTCAGCCGAGTGAAACACGGTGCGGCGAGGAAAAAAGCGGACATATTTCTGCTGAAGTCACACAAAGTGTGAGGTATTATGAGAGGTGTAAATGAAGTGATACCAAAAGCCCGGAGCCTGTGGACATCACGGATGTAATAAAGAATCCCTGCTCTGCAATGTTTCGGCCCGATGAGTCTTTGAGTCTAGTTGGTTATATCAGGATTGACCGTGATGTGTGCACTTCATGTACGTAGAACTAGCTGGCATGGATTTTATTTGTTGAGGCTTTCTTGTGCCAAAGCTGAATATCATAATCTGATATACATCTGCGCTTTAAAAATACCATAACTGTCCCTTTAGCCCTTTAACACCGAGCGTAGCGCTCACAACACACATGCGGTTTCTGAAAGCTGAGAAGTTAAAGCCAACGTGTGGTTATTACGGTAAATTCAAGCTGGCGAATCAGCGTCTTTGGCCTGATTTTGCAAATCGAGAGGCAAGAAACAAAGAAACATTGACAGAATCAAAAAAGTATGTTTTATTTTGTTCAAATTTCAAATTTAACACTTGTTTGTGTACAACTGCAGTGTTTTTCTTCATTTTAAATTGTTAAAACAGTATTTGAGCAGAGTTATTCTGGAAAAAAAAATGGACAAAAGCACTAAGTCACAGGACATTCTCTGTCAAAGCCAAAAAAACACATTTTGAGGCTCAGGTGTGAAAGGGTTAAGGTACACCCAGTTTCCTGTGCGTGTACTGATATGATTTAATTTAGTGCGAGCAGTAGAGTGCAGTAAAACCTTGAGATCTATAAATGTGATATATCTCCCCACCAGAGCGGCCCAATTTTAAATTATGCATAGACAGATTAAATAGATGCTACATTAGTTGTGCTGTAACTCAGCGAATTATGCCAAAGACCCACTGCAGGGTCTGCGAGATGTGCAGTTAATGCGTAATCTGACTTACAATGTCTTCACATGCACTTACTATACGTCACAGCGGAGGGCAAAAAGGTAAACATTTGTAAAACTTATAATTCAATTCCCTTAGTTACCCTGACCCCTGTCATTTAGACTCAGCGGTCAAATGCACATCGTTCAGGTTTATAGGGTGTTTTCAAACAAACATGACCTACAGTCATTTGAGCAATCCTATATAATATTCACAACCTGTTAAAAGTGTTTTTTAAGAGCTTAAACATGTCTTCATACAAGGCCATGAGTTTCATTTGAAAGGAGCAATAGACACAGGAAGCAACCAGCCTCTCTGTAATGGCAGACAGCAGGTCAAACCGTCCAAAAGGCCAATTTCTATATCAGCAAGTACTTATATTAATAAGCAGTTTGATGAATAAAAGATGTATGTTTTTGGTTTTGACCTGCTGGCACATTCGTAGCTTTAATGTTCAGATTCTCAATTCTCTGAATTACTACTCGTCTCCACGATTGTTACTACTGCCCGCAGCTGAATCAGTGAGTGAATAAATCCTAATTTATTAGATATTTATGTATGCAAATGATGTTATCATTTACACGAATCGGACGGCGAATATAAATCACAAACAAAAACCCCCAAACTGCACTGAATTTGTCTTCAAAGCCATTAAAGCTCCCTGGGAATGTTTAGTAGATGGAAGCTCATAAAAAAGAAGAATATTCTAGCAGGTGTTGTTAAATGTATGAGTGGTCAAGTGTTCTCATATCAAAATCCCACTGAGGTTTCCTGCAGAATCATGATATCATATTTTATGTTTAAAGGAAGGATATGGCCTTAAGCTGCACCGGGGAAGATCCTTTTAGTCTAAAAAGTATAGCCTAATTTTCCCAGAGTCATTTATCAAAGACGAGGCTGTGATGAGAGCAGAAGCGATGAGCGCCCCTGCCTTACCAAAGATGAATAATAAATCTATTTGCCCAAGTTAGGTACAGACACTTTATCTCTCACAGTGAGTGACAGTTTGACATTTAAATAGAGTTTAAATTCTGCCTGAGCAGCAGCGCGGCGAGCACATCTTCCCCGATGTGAAGCGACATCTTTGACCTCACTTCTCCCTCGCTGCATGTTTCACCACAAACAAGAGCTGCAGCGGCGGCAACGCGTCACGCTGTGGACGTTTCACAGCTTGACAGGAATATAAACACATAATTGCAGACTGTTTAAACATAGCGATCATTACGAGTATAAATACTCAATAACAACTATTAGCTGTGGCTGCAGAGTATGCGGTGAGTGAGAGTTTTCTTCCAGACTGAAATATTGGATGCATTGTTTGTCCCTAGAGAGAGAGAAAAGTTTGGATTATGAGTGAGATGGATTTCCATGAAATGTGTCATGCAGATTCAAGGTCCAGTCAGGATGAACTGTCATGACTGTAGATTTTTCAGATTTTTGTTTAGAATTATGAAATTTTAGACATTTCCCTGGTAGTTGTTGGAGATTAACCCACATTTTCAGAATTGTTAAGTCTTTTTCGGCATTGTTCGGCTTGATTCTTGTGTCGGACGTCTTGCTCACGCCCCCTCCTGTGACGGCACTCTGGCCAATCAGTTTGCCAGAGCAGGTACTAAAAAAAGTACCAGGTGCTGTCGCTAGTAGAAACCGTAAAATAACCCAAAAAAAACCGTGCCATGGCATGGCGAGTCGAGTCGTGCTAGTGGAAACTAATTATATAATAATTATACTTTTTTCCTCATTAGAGCAATGCAAACATCCACATGGAGATAGCTGAAAAACCTGCTTTTTACTAAGTTGGTGCATACAGTAAATATGATGAGTAGCGTGGCCAGCTGTTAGCAATGTCATTGTGAGAACTTTATCATGCTGACGTATGAGTTTCCACTACCTCTGTCTAAATACAGACAATGACAGTGTCAAGACACAAGGTTGTGCACAGTATCTTGCCTTGTAACACCAGACACTCACCCCTTGGCTTTTATAGGTGTAATTTAAAGCAAAGTATATACCCTTAATCAGCTGGATATTCGGTGTACACTGTTAATGTGACCTCTGCAGTGGCACTGTGTCTTACACCCTGACTAATTACTAGTTTTACCTCCTCAGCACGTCTAGGACGCAGAGTCAGTGACTGTGACATTTCCTTGTGCTGGAAGTCTTGAGGTGTAGGAGCATCTCTGTGTTGACAGGAAGGTTAAACAGGAAGAACACCGTCCCACACCTGCAGCATGCTTTGAATTGTGTAGCGGAGAGGTGCGGCTGCTTTCTGGCTGACCTGCTGCACCGCAGTTATCAGGTTTCTAATGTGTCTCATTGTCATGGCGGGGGGGGGAGGGAGTGAATCCTTGTTACAGGGCAAAGTTCAGGTGAAGAGAAAGATGGTACGGAATTGAGAAACTGGGTGTTGTTATAAAGGCTCATGGTCTTATCCGCATTGCAAGCAGTCGAGTAACATATAGCGTTCTACACTTTTGGATATGCCGTGTTTCCATCAAGGACAGCCCACTCCCCGCCTACCAAGTAACTGTTCTCAGTCGAAAGGGCAAGCCTGATCCCAGGGCTTTACCATTCCAAAGTGGACCGTGATGGCAACACAGTTATAGAGATCTTCACTAAACATAGGGCCAACACCTGACCCAGGATCAGCCATGTGAAAGAGCACTAAACTGTGGTCAGAGTCATCTGGAGATCATAAATGACATGTAATGAGATAATGCTAATTAATAGCAGTGGATGTATATATGTGCTATTGCAAAAGGGCAAATAGTTCTCCTTTTTATACACAGCAAAAATGCTCTGTGACTGGTCAACATCTCATGAGGTGCAGAATCATTGATCTTAATCAGATCAATTTTTTTTTTTTTTTGTATTTTACTCAAAGATTAGCAAGGAAGTATGGATCAATACCGTCCAAAAATCCTGCCAACTGTACGTTTAAGTTAGACGGGAAAAAACGAGAGTGGAGTGTGGCTCCACAGAGGAGACCTGCAGACAAACCTTTCTCCCTCTGGGTCATAAGTGGCCACATTATTTTACCAACGCGGTCACGGATCTGTCATCGGCCACTCTGAAGGATGACATCCTCTGGTCTGGATTCACAATGAACCTGAACATTTTTTACACTTATATTTAGTGCTTCCCAGGGCATTGATTTATTTGTGGCCGCCACGACATTATCAACACTGACCGCTGCATATTGATTTTTGCTTCACTGTTTCAGGTTAAATCTCATTTTGTCGAGCTGCGGGTAGCACATCGATTCCCGTAGCCACACACTGTGTACAGGATATATAAAATATATTGTGGCGGTGTGTGAACGTGTGTGAGCAAATCTTTGAATTGATGTTAAAGTTGCAGTGCATAAGTTTGATGGGATTCATTTTGTTGTTGATGTTATTACTTTTGCCCGTGTCATTTGGGCTCTGTCAAGCAATACTATGAGACCTGACTGGGGGAGCGTTTGTGTGTATACAGCAGCAGTGCAGGGGTGGGTGGGGGCAGGAAGCCATTTTTTGAGAAGCTTAATTACCTTCTGAAACTTTTTGTGGGTGTTTGTCAACATTTTGGAGACGTCTGTCTGCTTGTTTAGTTTGGTGTACATTTGCTCTATGTAAACAGTGTGTATTTACACACATTTACAACCATACAACCATACAACCATAAAGTGGTTGTGGGTTAAAACTTCTTTTCATGGCAAGTTTCACCTTCAAGTGCAGTTTGAACCAAAGTTAGTTGTCAGTTCTCCCAGCATCCAACTATTCATAACAGCTGCCAAAACTCAAAATCTTTCAGCAGGGTCCTTGGATATAATTATATATATATTTTTAAATGTTCTGTCTTTGTGTTCAGTACAAAATACAGCGATTCAAATTCAGTGTGGAGTTTGCATGTTCTCCTCCATGTTCTCCTGCATGGGTTTGCTCCGGTTTCCTCCTACACTACAAAAACATGGCCGAGGTTAATTGGACACTCTAACCTGAGAGCGAGTAGTTGTTCATCTCCGTGTGTTGGTCCTACCTTTCACCCTCGTGTCATTTGCGATTGGCTCCAGTTCTTCCCCCCCTCAGGCGGAGGATGAAGTAGTAGACATTGAGAGAGTGAGAACATACAGTACTGTAAAAACATTTTCCCATCAGTTTGACTCACCGTCACTACTTCATGACCCTTTTACAGTAATGAGGGTCACATAAACGGAAGTTAAGATAATAATGGCATAATGGCAACTCCTCCCAGTTTTGCACTTTTACCCTGTTAAGGGGAATCTGGATTAGTCAGTTTAACAGATGTGATGTATCTGATTTTCTTCCAATAAATTGTAGCCAACTCACTATTATCGCATTAAGATTTACCTTAAAGTAGAGCCTCTGCCAGTTTTGAATCTGTTGCAGTATTTCAAGTCATTTCAGCTTTAATTTAAATGCACCACGGCATCATTATTTCATTAATACGCTTGTTTGTTGTCCATGGCGTTGTCGTGTCCCCGACTGCAAATGAAGTGACACTTCAGTGACTCGTACACGGATGTGCTCTATTTCACTGTAACTGCTACTATTTCATGTTTTAATGATTTGAATTTAACGGAGAGGGACTCGACACGCTTTAACAAAAGGATGTGCTGAAGGATCTGATGCAACGCTGTATATGAGTGATAAAATATTACCTCGGTTATATCACACATCGCCAGAGGGACCTGTTTGCTAACTCACATTATCCGACTGAAGACGATGTACCCTAAATTCTGACCAGATTATCTCCACGGCACTTTTAAAGTGCATACAGAGTTCTTACAAACTCTGAGTCCTTAGTGTGTGGAGGGATATTTACTTTGTTGCCTTTTCCATTTTCCAATTCTTGAAGCAGTAACCGCCCGCAGACCAGATAAATGAGTGACTGCATTCTCCAAATAATTGGTTACACAAATGGGTCAATTTGGCTCAGAGGAGTCGGGAGAAGCGAGCGAGACCAGCGCCGGCACAGGTTTACTCCAAAAGTGCTGACGACTGCAGAAGTGATCACAGTTATAACAAGAACACGTTTCATGGTAACAATTAGAGAGAAGCAGGAGAAAGTGGGGATAGAGTAGAGTCGAACTCCAGTGTAACTCGGGTACAAATATACATGCGTATGTGTGCGGGTCTGATTGTAAACAGGAAATTTGCAGGACCTATTTGTTTTTTTCATGTAGTAGGGCCATTAAACTGTGACACGCATTAATTGGGGCCGGCTATTCTTATCTGGATGTTATTTCCAATGTGCAAAATTCAAGCCTTGTTGAATGTCACTTAATATTTATTTATTCCGCTCACGAAATTCACATTTGGCCTTATAACTATTCCCTGCCTTTAACACCAGAACTCCCTGCAGTTCCCTTACATGTCATGATATGTTTTTTGTCACTCCCGGACATAATGACACGAGGCATGAGAAACTTACCTCGTAGTGCTGGGTGACATTAAACATAATAAGAACTTTCTACGGTGCCGATATTTAACATATCACGTAGGAGGTGGACTTAGCCTAAAGCGTATAGCAAGCTGCTAATAACCAGAAAGCCTTACTATGAGAGGAAGTGACCCCTGTAAAAAAAAAAAAGTAAAGAAGAAGAAATGATTTGATGTCACTGAACAGCTGCTGCCATTGTGTCCTTGAGCAAAACTAAGGGCAGCTGCTACTATCCATCCCTCATAATTAAACGAATGAATAGCACTTGTTAATTATTGTCCCCCAGTTATCCTAAGTGCTTGATTTTAAGTACAATATTTAACTTGCTCAGTTGCAGAGGTAACAGGTTTAATTCTGATTAAGACTGAACTATTGATACTGAACAATGGTAATTGGTAATTATGCCTTGAAACCCACAAATAGTTGTTCTATTTGTGGGTTTGAGGATTTGATTCCATTCTGGTTTTTTTATCACGCCTAATCACAATATAAATTATCTAAAGACACGTTACATATTAAGGTCAAAACCTTACAGTGTTACAGAGAGAAAGATACATTCACACAGCGTCCAATTACATGGCAACCGTGTCAAGTAAAAATGGAAGATAGGTGGGTGGAAAGGAGGGGGGACAAAGGTGAGAGAAGAGAATTGGGTATAGAAAAAGGAGCGAGAGCAGGTTGTAAAAGTTATGATAACTGTTAGAAGACATACTGTCAGAGTAGTTGTTCATGTCTTGTCAGAGTTAGCATTCCAGAACTTTGTATGCCACTCTATGTGTTTGCAGCAGTGATCAGAGTTGTAGGGTTCCTTGAATGCACCTCATATCTTGTCCTCTCAGCTCCGTTCCCTCTACGGATGAGACAACTCCTCTGTGTCCCGTCTGTCAACCTACAAAATAAAAACAGTTCTGCATTACTTCAATGCAATAATGTTACTTATATTAACAGGAAGACTGAGGGCAATAAATGTAATTTACATTCACAACACATAGGTATAATCATAAGACAATCATTTTAAAAAACAATTCATTCCCGTCTCTTATTGGGTTAATATCATGTTTTATGAACAAACAGTATGTGGGTAATTAAAGTTGGGAAATAAGCAAACATAATATGAAGAATAGGTACAATGCAGACATCTACCTGGTCAAAGTGTGAGCGTCTCGGTCGCTCCGAGAGTCACTCAGATTGTGTTGTGCGGATAATTTCCGTCCAAATTGCATGTTTCCTCTGTTTATTAACAAAGTAAATGGAGATTCACAATCCTCCCGCCTTTCTCCTCAGCAATCTCAGCGGAGTGACGCACTGATAAATCACAATCTAACCGTTAATTTAAATAACATACCCTATCAAGCGGACGGGGAGGGCACAGGCGCTCAGCCCCGTGTGTTGCTAATAAAATAGATTGTTACTGTGCACTGTTTCAGACGGAGGCGGGCGCAAAACAATATAAATCTCGGCAATTACATTCTGCTGGGGGTGAGAATGGCTCTTAAATGCAAAATTAATTTGGGGTGTGGCTCTCTCTGCAGCACCGCTCGCTCAGCACGGGAACATGGCGAAATTACACGAGAAGAAAAGGTACATAAACCTCACAAATCAATGGCAGTTAATTAAACGGTGAGATGGGGTAAACAGCATATTGACACCCTTTTAATGGCAGCCCACACAGATTTGTCCATTCAGGCTGATAGTTGTAAATAAAGACTCTCACACACACACACACACATTACAGTGGAGCCTCACCTCGAAGCAATGTCAGGAAACTGTGCTTTATTGTTTGCAGTGATTTAGAACTCTTATCTAGAGCCCCGAGTCGAAGATATTGTGGCCGAAAGACAATAAAGTCGATACGTTTATAAATTGGAATGGATTCTGAGTTTGCACAGCATGGTGAATAAACATTGTTTCTCGGCGGCTTATCTGTGGTGTTTGAAGGCATCGCGGTGCGTTTAAAAGGGAACATCAAGGGTCCTTGCTCGGCTGCTGCTGTGTTCAAATTAGAACATGCTCCAACACATTATATCTTATATCGCCTTAAAATGCAGCATCGCCTTTGCGCCCTTTAAAAGTGCCTCCGGCCAATACTTGGGAAAACACATAAACACTAATGGATCACTCAATGCATTGGCGAACGGCAAGAAAGTGGGAAGAAAACAGCAGCTAATTGCCTTGAAACATTATAAAATGAAGTATATTGCTACTGTACTGTCCCTTAATGTCAGCGGTTTGTTGCTGGGTAGATTTCTATTGTATCAAGTTTGAAGTAAGATAAGAAAGAAATTCTATGCAGAATTACATACAACTTGTGCCATCTTTGTGTAATAATATATACTAAACATGTACAATTTTACAACACCTGTTCTAAGGCAGTTTTACTTCAAATACAATTTTAAATTGGCAAATAAAACATTTAATGATTGTTTACTTGCTCTTTCCTGTAGAGTACAATATAGTACAATGTTACACAAATCCATAATTACTTTTGAGACAACACTTTTCATGATTGGAAAGGGGCAGAGAAAAGAATAGAATTCTTAATTATGTCTGCCCCTAAATTAAACATCTACACCCCCAAAAAAAACCCAAAACAAAACAAATCTACCCGCAAGTGTTAATTTTCAAGACCGAAACAACTCAAAGTCAAAAATCTCAAAAATGTAAACATCCAGTTGAATTTCCAATGCATATTGTATCATTTGTTTCTCTTTATACACTTTTAAGGGGGTCCGAGCAACTTGATGCTTGAAATCAAATCTCCTCAAACACAAAGAATTTTCTATTTCATGCTCACTCACTGTCCACAGAATCACATTAACAGCTCACGTCAGTCAAACGTTCTATTTTTTGTGAGGACACGTATTGAATGGGCTGTCCTCGTTATTGCCATGCCGTGGTTACTGCGTCTTGTCATGCGAGCCACCGAGACCGACTCAATATCTCATCACCTCTGCTTTGCTAAGAGGAAGACTGAGGGCAGTTTAATGTCAGGCTTGAGTTCTAGCCCAGAGGCTTGAATGACTTTGCAATAGTCAGCTAATTTGACGCTAAGGGGTTTACAAAAAAAATGTAGTTTGTAGTGATTTGATATTTGTATACAAACGTGTGAAAAATGTTATATTAATAGCTATTATTTCCGTGGGAAAAATGTGCCCCATCTCACATGTCATTACAACAGGCTTCACAATAATTTCCCACAAAATATGCACCGTCCACTCTGTATTATTAAGTCCCTTTACTTAATTAAAGGGTTTTATTACTTCTGTCAGAGCTGTCATTTGCAAAAAAAAAAAAACACATGCCAATATGTCAACTTCTCACTTTTTAGTAACGACCAATGCTGCATTTAATTCATGAGAAGTGCTGGGTTAAATTCAGATCTTTTACTCCCAGGGAGTTAAGATGTTTTGATGCTCAGATGGTATAAATCATGTCATGGATTTTTTTTTTTTCCCTCCCACGAGACTAGTGCCGATCAAACTTACTCTGAGAGAATTCAGTTTAATTACACCTTTCCTCTCCATTTCTGCTTTTATAGGTCATTTCTCTAGGCAAAAGATAATACTGTACACAACTCATTTTGATGGAGCACCTAAGGGGTCACGGTGGAAGTGTTCTTTTTTTTTAATTATTTTTATTATTATTAGTTATTTTTGGATTCACTCTCATTAGACTGTGTATCCTCTCAGATCCAGTTCCACCTCAACGCTAAAATACAGACACTCTCTGGAAAAAAAAGCTTTGCAAGTCTTACAGGCAGAATGTGTCTGTATGTACATGATGTTTTTTTTTTTTTGCTCATTAAACCAAAAGGCTGAGCTCAGTAAGTACACTGACACACAGCCACGCTGGCAGTGAGCAGAGGTGTAGCTGCTCTGCTTGGCTGTGCCGCCGGTTGATGCCGCCGTTACTTTCATGTTCCCATTAAGATCGGCCAAGAAAGCGGCGTTAAGCCACACAACGTTGCAACTATGAGATAAGATAGACGGGACAGGAGTTCAGGTTTAACACAACAGTCAGTTGCCTGCACTGTGGAGCTGGTCTCACACTCATTATAACACACAGTTATCATAACAACTGCGGCATGACCACGCCTTCTGCCAGCAAATCATTTTTCTGCAAATCACACCGAATAGAAAACATATCACATGCTTTACTGATAGGTTTGTTCATGATTCTACAATACAGTGATCATGGCTGAATACCAATTACCCTGCAACTTGCCTAACCAGCCTACAGTACTTTGTCACTCACTGGTGTTCAGCTGATTCATGGGCCGCAACCTCTGCTGTTGCTCACACACGGAGCGTGTCATCTGTGCGCCCGCTGTGCAGCTGCTGCTGTGTTCTTTTTACGCCGCGTTTGCCCTTGAAAAGTGCCAGAAATAATATCGTTTTAAGCATACTGGACCTACGTACTCCACTGAATGCCAGGGCGCCACTGTGCATCAGTCGTCCTGCAAATAGTTCACTGAGCAGGAATCCTAGACTGCTTTTACTTACATATATATATATATATATATATATAAACTGAGAAGTTGCACGTCAAAGCCAACGTGTGGTTATTACGGTAATTTCACTTGAATCAGTATCTCTTCTGTTGCCAGAGAGGAAGAAGTGGTAAGAACACCTGCACATAAAATAGTTTAAATTTTTTGGCCTGTTTTTGCACATGGAGAGACAAATAAATGCTAAATGTACACGTTTTGTTCAAATTCAACACGCAAAATATGTCGTTCCATGTGCAACTGCAGTGTTTTTCTAATTAAATTAGCTGCGTAATCGATTAATCTGTCAATTATTTTTTCAAATAATGGAGTAATCGTTTAATCGTCTAAAACAAACCTTTTTGTTTTTGTTAAAACAGTATTGTAAGGTGAAGTAAATTGTAAATAACGGCCAGATATTGGAAGTTATTCTGGAAAAATGGGCAAAAGCACTTAGTTACAGGACATTCTCTGGTCCTTTTATGGTTAAAATAATCAAAAAAGTTTAAAGTCCGGACATTATGAGGGTTAGGTTTTAAAGGGTTTATACTGTGATGAAAAGATCATTTTGAACCGAGCACAACACCAGGGAAAAAGAGGGGAAACTCAGACTCTAGAGGTACCTGATAATATAAGTGCTAGAATAAAAAGCACCAGTATTTAAATATCGCTACTGAACACCATGCGCTTGAACTTGAGGACTGCATCACTCTGGGTATGGATTTAATATGAACAGAAGGGGAAATTAAGAAAAGCTATTATTGTGTTTTGTAATCAGTAACACAAAGTAGATGCATTTATTGATCTCCTGGACGGAGACTGAATTGCGCGTCTCTCTCTTACAGTCGCACTTCAGTGTCTCTCAGTCGCTCCGTTGAGGAAGAGGCTTGCGGTGCCGCCTCGGAGCGGAGCTCGGAGTGCTCCCCATGTGGTGGAGTTAAGCTGTGGATAAGATGACTCGCTGCAGCTGATGATACAATTAGAGCAGGCTCCCGTAGGAAGCTGCCCTGATGAAGCGCCGCCACCACTTTGATTGGAATTACTGTAGTAGAGTTTATAATCAAGTTCCGGGAATACGCAATTAGCATACGCCATTTGATGATGTGATGTTATCATATTGTTTTATCAGCCACAGTTTAATTAATATTTCATAATGCTTTGTATAAGCCCGATGTTCACACTGCGGGGAGACAGACAGCACACTTATTTATTTATGTGGTAACGTGCTGTAAAAGTTCTGAAGTCTTAAGAGGAAAGGAAATCTAATATTAAGCAATTTCCCATCTCTTTTTACAGTGTCCCTACTGGGGGCGTCGTGTCAGTGATCTATTATATAATAAACAGAGTGTTTGTGTGTGCTCAGATTCGTTAATTGCACACTTTCGGAGTCTAATTATTCCGAACATAGCAACATGTGATTAATTACCGTGCTTTAATTGGCCATCGCTGGAATATGCCTTCCGTGATTTCGTCTCCGGGAATATTTATCCACATTTTCATGACTGATATTCAAAATTATGTCTCTCTCTCTTTCCCCTCACACGGCAAGTGTGTTAAATGGAAAATGGGTGTGCCAGCAGCATGTGGCAAATTCATTTCTTATTTATGTGCTTATTTATTTAATTTTTTTCCCTTAGCGTGAACTGGAGAGAGATGTCAGCTGTCATGAGAAAATAACCGACAAAAGCTGCCGGGGGGGCGGAATAATATGTGTGCCTTTAAGAGGCGACTTTCGCTTTAGGGGCGGGCGTGTTCTTCACTTTGCATGTGTGTGTTTGACGTCGCTGCTCTCTGTCGGAGGAGATGGACTGATAGCAAAGTGGTGCATGCTGCAAATGTATGTTCTTTTTTTCAGAGAAGCCTTAAGCACAGCGTTGATACGAGGGTCCATTTCCGATGTCTTTTGTCTCGACTGAAGCGGTTGTAGTGGTCTTTCTCAAACATCACTGATGATGCGGCGACTTTCTGGGCCATCTTACTAATGCTATGTATCGTTCTTGAAATGTATTATTGCTCAAATGAGTGACCCAGAACCAAACGTGTACTTACAGAACAAGGAGCTGATGCATGTCTACAATCCCAGTTTAGATCCTGACATGGATTTGGCATGATAGTCACATGCAAACCTGTGTGATGTGACCTAAATAAGATGATCTCCTAAAGAAGGGCTTTTCAACTTCAAAAGCGGGTGGTGTTTTGCGGGCCAAAAATAAAAATGATTTGGCTTAAATAAAAGGTTTATAGTAATAATAGCAAATATATTGCTATAAAGAATAAAAATAGCTAAAAATATACCATATTTATGACTTTATAATCAAATCCAGAGAGCAGCAGCCAGTCCACTTTACAAGTGGGACCGATTTGGACATTCAAGAGAGGTGCAAATGTTAAATCTAACTACTAACAGACAAGAACATGAAGCCATTTTGTCTCTTGACTGTGTTGAAATGATGCGAATAGTTCCTGGATGCAAGGGCGTAGGTTTGTCCCCACAAATATTTGGAAAAAACCAGATGGTCCCTACTTATATTAGAGTCAGGAGGTTGCTTTCCTCTTTTTTATTCCTGCTTTGTTGTTTGGTGGTGTACTGTATGCCTATGTGGGGTTGGCCGGTGTTTGCAAATATATATTATGAAATAAAGGTGCAACACAAATAGCCCACATACACAAACACACTGAAAATACACCCACCACAATATGTGTACATGCAGCACAGCCAATGTGCTTGAAGTTGCGGAAGAAGAGACATTCAAGAGACACTTCATTCATCAATTTATTGGCAGCACGACTGGTATAATTATCTGATTTCAGTTCAGTTTCACAAATTATAAAGCCCCTGTGAACATTCCCAGCTCCATCTTGAGTGTGTCCATGTCACACTTTCTCACTCTCTCTTTCTCATCAACCTGTTGCCGACACCCACACATGCAAGTACACATCTGTGCAGTCACACTGGCTATCATGTAGTGTGTGTGTGTGTGTGTGTAGTGAGATCTGATCACAAGTTGTCGCCGGAGACACGTCCATGGCACATTTTAGTCAAGCGTCAACAGATGATCTCTCAATGTTCTAAGAATATCACACACATTGGTACCAGTATTTGATCATTAATAATTACACTTGCACTGTTTGGTCTTATTAGCATAATTACTTGGACTGCACTTATATTTATTTACTCAGTTTTGGCAGTGGAATTACAGTCATGCTTTAAAAGAGTCAAAGACAATTAGCGACACTGCCAGTCATCGGAGTATGTCTGGGTGCCTCTCTTTTTATGCTTCAGTGCCGTGACAGCTGGGGCCGGGGGCATTATTTTTTCAGGAGTCCATCTGTCTGTCTGTACGGCTTACCTATCTCATTCTTATGGAAAATGGTCATTGGAATCCTTTCCAACTTGGCACAAATATCCACTTTGATTTGGGAATCGGCCGATAAGATTTTGACGGTTGGGTGGCACACTCGCTGAGGGAACACCCTACAATTTTGTCACCAATTGTCACCCAAATTTGAAAATTTTCGATGCTGGTAGTCCAAGATTAAATGACCTCACCATATCCTTCATTCATGTCCTGATTAGATGATATATATATCATACATCATATATACGTTGATTAGATGACACCCAAGTTGTTTTGACATTTTCTGAGATGTCTGACATTAAACGGGATGTTGGAGATCTAAAAAAATTAAACCATGAATTGTAGTTCTAAGCCTATATTCATATTTTATATATATAAAGTCAGACCTGTCGCATTTCTGACTCACCCTAAATACAACACACGTCTGAAGTGAATGTCACCAGATTTATGTGAAGCCCTGCGGCAGTACAAGGTGAAACATGCGCCGAGAACAGGGGATTACATGTGCTCCGTTTACTGCCTCTCACGACCAGGGTACTAAATTTATTATTTCAACCGTCATCTCCGAGGCACAGAGAATATTAATTAACTCCAGTAAAGCATCTTGTTCTCTTGATGAGAACATCGCTAACTTATGTTCCCAGGATCCAGGAGAGAAAACATTTCTGTAAGTGTCCTGTCACACGTTCGGAATGAAGATTGAAGAAGCGTCGTCCTTGTCTGAAGGATAACGCTTGAGCTGATAAATGAAACCGATAATGTCACATACAGTATTCTTGCCTTCAGTATGGAGAAATAAATAAATCTCACGCTTTGTTTTTTCTGGGGGGTTGTCGGAAAAGGGGACACCTTTGGTTTCGGGAACGTGACGCGAACCCGGGCTCCTCCCGATGACGCCGTTAATGGGGTTCACAGGTGAAGTAGAAGAAAGAGCTAATGAAATTTGCAGCACAGTCCAGATTGCTCAGCTCAGGGCCCTGTTGGCTGGGAGGGAGCGGGAGAGCGCTGCCTCCTGACACGATAATTCATCCCCGTTTACCGTAGCGCCAGAGAGTGGAGTCCGGGCAATTGGAGAAACATAAATCCAGGCTGAAATCTCTCAGATTGCATCCAAATGGCCCTTTAAACAACCGGCACGGCTGCCACTGTGACTCCATCGGAGCAATCTATCGTCTAACCGGCACCGCGTGAGCCTCCTTTCCAATCACAGATAACAGTGAAGGCAGGTTCTAAGGGCAAATTATGTGAGGGGGGCTTCCTCTTCTCCTCTGCCTTAGTACTTTCACAGCGCGATACACAGGGAAATTAACACGAACCTGAGCTCATTTTGCTTTTCATCTGTTTGAGTGGAGGATTTGTCAAGGTCAGCGCTGAAGCGAGAAGCAAGTGGGCGTGTCTAACATGGGCAAGAGCGAAGGGGGCGCGGGTGACAGAACTGTCGCGGACCCTCACTGTCACCACCCGTCTGTTTATGCGCCCCTCGCACTCGTGCAAGAGTTGCAATACTGGAGAAGCTTACTGGAGCAGCCGCTGTCTCTCAGCTGCATGCATGTGATCGTGACCGAAGCACAGCTCGTTTGCATTCTGCAGCAGGCGCGTGCTCACTTTACAGCACATGACATAAAAGTGCACTATTTGGGAAGAGCTTAAATTGCGGTCCAAGAGGCACTAATTGATATATGGAAGCAGGTTATAAACTGGGCTACAGTAAAATATTTTTTATATATGTTCCTGGTGTGGTGGAATGAGAAAGAACCCTATTAAATCCAGGTAAATTGCAAGCACTGGAAGTAATGTCAGTTGCCATGCAGGCATTTAAACTGAAAGCTTCTCCAACCTGCATGTTGAGGTGTCCTTCGGGAGGAGACGGAGAGCTGTGATCAGCAGTGTGTGAATAGAAAATATACAGTCGATAAAGTGCTCGGTATATAGAAACCGTGTATGAATGTATATATGAATGGGTCAACTGCATGTAGAGAGCTTTGAGTGGCTGGTAAGACGAGGGAGTGCCAGATTGAAGACAATTTACCGTTCGCATACAGTTTGGCATATTTTTAAACATGACGACTTACAATGTCAGATTGAACGGAAATTAAATACCTGTGAAGTAATGTTGTCGCATGGCTGTAAAGTCTGTTTTTATACAATAACTCCCCTGACGTTTAATTAAGTTGTTATCCAGCAAAACAAAATGCATGCGTGCATCAAAACATCTCGACGCGGTTATCACCAGAGATACTTCACAAACAGGAAAACACTAGATCTGCACACCACTGCACACACACACGCATTGAGTATCTGTGACACACCCACTGCACACACATAAAGTATCTATGACACACCCACTGCACAGATACACACATACAACCACACATTGAGTATCTATGACACACCCACTGCACACACACACACAATGAGTATTTGTGACACACCCACAGCACACAGATAAAGTATCTATGACACACCCACTGCACAGATACACACATACACCCACACATTGAGTATCTATGACACACCCACTGCACACACATAAAGTCTCTATGACACACCCACTGCACACACATAAAGTCTCTATGACACACCCACTGCACAGATACACACATACACCAACACATTGAGTATCTATGACACACCCACTGCACACACACACACACACACACACTGAGTATTTGTGACACACCCACTGCACACACACACACATTGAGTATTTGCGACACACCCACAGCACACACATAAAGTATCTATGACACACCCACTGCACAGATACACACATACACCCACACATTGAGTATCTATGACACACCCACTGCACACACACACACACATTGAGTATTTTGCGACACACCCACTGCATGCACGCACACACACACACATTTAAAAGCAGATGGTGCACAATCATGCAGCCAATTGGGGGTGGGGTGAGGAGGGGAAGCCAAGAATCTGTCTGCCTCCCCACTTCAACAGCTGTGTGCCTCCGGTGGCTGACACCATACCTGACTACCATATGGCACAGACACCGCTCCCCACTACAGGGCCCATTTAATAGGAATAAATTGGGCTCATTTGTCTGTCCAGTTGGCGGCGTCCAAATCGCAGCGTACATTCTTTAACAGAAAATGAATCACTGGGGAACGTGTGCCTCATTTGTCCTGTACGGTGATGAATCTTTGGTGCCGCTGCAGCTGCTAATGGATGAGGCAGCACCTTTTCTAATGAGCGCGGCCTCACCTCATCCTTTACAGTTTCGGTCATACACAAATTGTTGGTAGGTGGAAACGGTGACATGAGCATTTGTGTGTGATTTGATGCAGTGTGCCCAATGTTGTCAGAGGATTAACTTTATTTGTTGTGCAAGAAAAATAGCCCAAAACACAAATGCAAAAGCTATTGTCACTCTGGTCTTTAACTATACACACACTATACCAGATACTCAGCTCAGCTGTTGTCCTCTCAGGGGCAGTGTAACATAAGAGTCACCGTAGAGGAACATGCAGAGATTAATGCAGTCATCAAAAGGTTCATGTGCGCAACACCTTCATCACAAGTAAGAGTGAAGCACCTGTCAGAAGGTTTGACCCCAGTTAAAGATCGACAACAACAACAATGAACTTTGCCACCGTTTTTTGCTCCATGTACACAGTCGAGCGGGGCTCAGTTGGCATTTTTCTTTCAGACTCTTTTTTTTGTGTGCAATTTTTTAACCTGTATTCGGTCAATGCAGTGCTTTCACATTGGCAAGAGAATATTTTGGTGTTGTTTGAAACTTTTGTTGTTTTTTTCCCACAGTTTCACATACAACTGATACACGATCAATGAAAACGATAGAGAAGAATAAGAAAGAGAACAGGGGGGTACTTTGAAATTCCTTTCAGAATTGTTCACAAATTCATGCTGTGTCTTTGTTCTTAGTTGTGTTTCTGTTACAGTTTTTTTTTTTTTTTTTGCAAAATAAAACCGATATTTCTACAATTCCGACAAAGTTGCAGGTCTTTCCATTGAAGGGTGTTTTTCGTATGCTCCACTTTGAAGAAGACGCCCAAAAACATTTTGCGTTTCCATGGTTTTTCGCAACAGTGATCTCAATTGCCGCTACATTTGTCTGTAGTGAACCGGTCATGTGACACCCCTCCGTCCAGTGATGCTGGTGACGTGTACACTTGTGATATTTGTGATATTTACTTGCGCGTCAAACTTCCTACTATATTCAGTCGCTCCTTGTTGTCGCGTCAAAATTATATTACATTATATTTACTATATTAATCTATGTAGGACCTTTAGTGTGTGTTACTTTTGCTAAGAGCTACTTTGCATCATATTTACTGTTCAATAATCATTACTTATAGACGAGGCCATGACGATGGTGTAATTCCACACAGACGACACATGTAGAACTTTTGATCTTCGCACATCAAACCACTTTACTCTCCAAATATAATAAGCGCATTACACACCATAACAACAGCTTTCTTAACTATGCACTCTTCTCCTTCACCTCCTCATCATTGGCATAAGGAGGTTATTTTCAGCTTATTAACCTTCAGGCACGCACTCAAACACAAGGTCTCGATGAGTCCTTATTCAAACTATGAGGACACGGCAGTAAATAGACCATTAGAAGGAGCATTGGCCGGATCCCTGGATAGTGTGTGTTGTGGATGATGGATGTGAAAACATCTCAGATAGAGATCAAGGTAAATTCCGGTGCTGACGGCTCCGGCGTGATCTATTATGCACAGGCTGCTTTGTTCTGATGAGGAGGAGGGTCACTGGAGTGGTGTTGTAGCTCGTGGTTGGGAAATTATTTTCCATTAGTTCTCATGTTTTATGTAGACGGCCCGTGCATGCGTCAACCTTGCATAATTCCTACATGATATGGTTCGACCTGAATAAACCATGAATAGCCAGCAATGGAAAAAAAAAAAAATCTCATCTGCTCATGTAGCACATAAGCTTTCGTTTTAATGATCACGTCGATGTCTTGTAAGTGCCTTCTGATGATTTGGGGGATGTGGGTTTTATAATTTCTTTTCCCCTGCCTTACCCTCGCCAAGCTGTCACGGAACAAATCGTCTTTCTCTTCGCCTGCTCCCAATATAATCTGCCCAGACAAGGATGTATTGATCCATGTTTGCTTCTAAATTGTAGTGTACAGTAGTGCCTATGGTTGATATTTTGGGATAAACCATTGCAGGCTTTGGAGGACGGCGGTCACTCTCACTCCTCCACTGTGACGTTACAACACAAAGAAAAAAAAAGCTGTCAAATAGTCTCATTTCCTCCCACAGCCCTTGCCGCACTGATATTACCTGAGGGTTGCAGTTAAAAGCTCCGCTTGTGACAGTCTGTGGATAAAGCAGCTCTGTGTGTCTTTATCACAGCGTGCCGTGTTTGTGTGTTACTCGGCAGCAGCAGCAGCAGCAGCAGCAGCAGCAGCAGCAGCAGCTGGCCGCCTGATCTGCCGTCCTAAGTGCGCCTCCCTCTGCCTAGATCAGGTTCAATGGAGTCATCAGCGGCGCTGCGTCTCCGCTAGCTCACTTCCCATAGTTGCCGGGGCCCTCAGGCTTTCGGGAGCGACATTTACGATTAGCCTGAATATCACCCTCGCTGTGATCCGGGGCAGAATAAACAACTCAACATGTGAGTCGTGTGTGCAAGTATGTCTGCTGCTGCTGCTGCTGCTGCTGCTGCTGTGTGCCAGGTTGTGCCTGTACACTGGTATTGGATTTAAACCGGCAGCATTTAAGGATTTCACTGACAGATATTCAACAGGATAGGATGTTACTGTATATCTGTGAGCATACATGACATTATGTATGTCTGCAAACTGTGCTTTAGGGGGCAACAACAACCATTTAATGCATGGATTTGGCAAAAAGAAAAAAAAACCCTAACCCTAGATTTGTGCCTTAAATAAGAAATGAAACTCCTTATAAATGCCCAGTATAGATTGAGTGATCATAATATTCTACAATAATTATACCTTACCCCAGAAATATGACATTCTTTCAACTAACCTGTGTGAATGATGCTTCAGGTGTGATACTGAAGTTGGTTCTTTGCTGTGTATGAAAGTGAGCCCTTTCTGGTATGACGTAAAATTTTCACCACCGGTCCCTGAACTTTGTTTATTTGGGGACGTTGCAAGTATTTGTGGTTCTCTAAACAATGCACAACTTAAATGATTGGAAATTGCTCTCTGTGTGTGGCCAAGAAATGCATCGCAGTGTCATGGAAATCTGATTCCCCTCTCCCTATCGACAGGTGGGTCTTTGGAGTTGGAACAGTTGTATTTGCCTTGAAAATTTGGCAACCATATTTAGATAACATACAGTTACAGTGCATCTGTTATGCCAAGCACCTAATACAGTATTTTGTATTTACTTTATGTATTGTTTTGTTGTTTTTTGATAGGGTGAGGACTTTGGTTTGTCTTTTAGGCCTTATATTATGTTATGTTGTCATGTTGATGCAAATTCATATACAAAAAGAAACAAATAAAACTACCCACTGAGACCCCAACATCCATCTGTAACAGTGGCAGCGAAGCAGTTTCTGTAGTCTATTTATGACATCTAACATTACTTTTCACTTAACTTAACTATTACGCAAAAGTAGGGCTGCAACAAGTAACCAATTAATCAATTAAAAATCCCTTATCAAATCAACAACCAACTATTCTGATTAGTTTATTAAATCTAGTTTATTTTCTTCTCTGACTGTAAACGTTTTGTACAAAAACAAAAAGATATTTTGGGACAATTTTAACAGAGAAGATGATTAACTTTTTTATTGCATAATGAAAACAATGGTTGGTTGCAGTCTTAGCAACCAATCAATCTTATTTATTTGTTTTTTTTATTACATTTTTCATGAATGTTAATATATATGTATGTTTTTTTTTTTTATTCCTCTCTAATATGGTGATGATGATTAAATTCAGCCCTTGGGGTGAAATGCTTTCATAAACACATTATAATTTTTTATTGATTAAAAGGATCTGTACCAGACGTGTACCAGAAAACATAATTATCCACTCAACTTTTAGTTGGGTAGGGATTGTCATCTTTTTAAAAGACACAGCTGGATAACAGAAAAAAATAAAATAAAATCAACCATGCATTCCCAGTAGATGATTTGCTCTGGTATTAATACAGATCCGCTCTTCCCTTAAGGCAAGGAGAGTAATGTCGCAGCATTGTACCGAGACGGATTGTATTGACTGACCAAAAACTGATTATTTTTCTTTTTAATAAATAAAAGTCTGTCCAATTTATCAAGCGGTACACGTCGCATGTACTGCACATGTGAGCGAGTGTAGGCCTTCTCCTGTTTGTCAGTGTGGGCTTTTATGTACTGTAGCTGTGCATGTGTCGCAGGAGTTGCACAGCACAACACAACATGGTGAAAAGATGATTATGATCCATTATGATTATAGCGAGGGTACAGGGGGAAAACTGAACTAATTGTTGGTGACTTGAAGAGTGATTCCAGCTCTGACGGGCTCCATGAATGAGAATAATGTTGGTGCGACTGGACGGATATTTGCTACAACATAGGAGGAATGTGTGATCACGAGTAGGAGGGGAGGGTGGGGTGTGATGATGGGATTTTTTTTTTGTCCCTCGGGTACTGAATCAGTATTTGATAAGTGAAAAAGACTCCCGTCGTCATTGCAAGATGCCTTGTACTCATCAAACACATTTATTTATCTTGTATGGCCTGTGGCTCCCTGTTAAATTCAATATACAGTTCCACTGCTACACCGACGACACCCAGCTCTATCCCTCCCGCCCACCTCCGTCTCTGAACATCTCCTTATATGGACGTGGTAGCAATAATTGCGCAGATGTCACAAAATTAGACCGTTATAATTGTGTTTTTGTTCATAAAAACAACTTTGACATATTTCCAAATGTCATAAAATGAACATGTCTTTTCCATCAGATTGCCTAGGTTGTGCATAAACAGCAACAGCACTAGAACCCCGTCCGTAAACCATATGACGCCCGCTCCTCCGGCAACTTCACTGGCTCCCTATGGAACAATGCATCACATACAGTACAAGATTCTGCTTTTCACTTTCAAGGCCATCAACAGCCTCGCCCCCCAGGACCTTCGCTGACCTCCTCCACATTAGTACACCTACCCGTTCTCTACTTCTTCCATCTAACTCTCCCTCCCACCCGTCTGTTTGACCGCCATGGGGTCGAGAGCCTTCAGCCGAGCTCTGCCCTCTACCACATGATATCAGAAACTTGGATTCTCTCTCCATCTTTAAATCCAGGCTCAAAACTCACCTCTCCAGACAGACTTATTCACTCTCACAGACTCTTCAGTCTTCAATATTCTGGTTTATTCTTCATGTTGTTTCTTGTATTTTATTTTGTAATTCCCTTCTTTTTGGGCTTATACCTGACTAGTCCATCCAAATTCCAGCCGATCCAAAACTCTGCTGTCCAGAATTCCAGAATCCCCTCCTCCAGTCATATTACACCTGTCCTGCAGCAACTCCCATCAAATTCTGCATCATTAATAAAAATTGTGCTTCTCGCCTTCAACAACCTCCGTATCTTACTGAGCTCTTAGGGTCGAGAGCCTTCCGCCGCTCGGGCCCCGCGCCTCTGAAAGTCTCCGCCACGGGACATAAAGCATTCCAGTTCTTTCACCTCCTTCAAATCCCGCCTCCAAACTCACCTTTTTAGACGGGCATATTCACTTTAATCCTTTAAGACTGGAGGGACCTCACTGTTGCACTTTACTGCTGTTCTAATATGATTTTTTAATTTCGTTTCGTCATTTTTGAGGGGGTTAACGTGCATAAAAACTTCGCTTGGAGGTCAGGTCTGGCGAAAATGCTTCATTGGCATAGTTCCCGGCCCTGTGCGTTGCTCAAGGGCTCAATAGCGCCCCCTAAGGTGAAAACAGAACATATTCCACATATATGTTCCACCGAATTTCATGAGACTTGGTGGGAAGATGTGATAGCCCAAGACGAACTAAAAAGTTAACAGTAACCATGGCCTCAACTCAACGGAAGTTTGAATGTAGGCGTCCATTATGGCGATTTGCACCCTACGTAAATGAATGTTTGTAGTAGTTCCTCAAATATGTAGTACACACAACACTCGGAATGTGCGTGGTTGCTGACAAATGTTAAAAGTGGGACAAAAAAGGAAAAGAAAAACCTCAAACCTCAGATTAATCTACCTTTAACCCACCCGAGCGCCGGCTGTGGAGCTGATCGACAGCGCGTCGCCAGGGATGACGCGCTCGCTGCAGACAGGTCTGACCACAGCAGCAGCAGCGCGATGAGTCAGAGGTGACTCTGTCCGTCACCAGAGAAAACAACACAGATAAAAAACATGTCTCCGTGTGGACAGAAGGGCACAATGCCACTCACTCGCCCACTCACCCACTCACTCACTCACTCACGCACGCACTCTGCAGTCTGTCTGCTCTCAGATTTCCAACGATGTATCAGAAACACTGACAAAAAATATTTTTTTAATCACAGGAAAGTTGCCAGTGAGGTGATAGAATATAATACATTTGCTAGCAATATTTGTATAATAGTAATAATAAGACATTTGGTTGTAATCACTGCATTATTAAAGTACTCCATTGTTTAGTGTTTTAATTACAGTCGTCCTTGTTATTATTGAATTAATTCAATATTTATTTCTGTCTCTTTTTGATATTAATGGATTTATTGTTATTTATTTTGCCTCATAATTAATTGTGAATGTTTTTTTCTGCCTGTCATGATCAGGCGCTCATTGGCCCCCCCCAGGTCATAGACTGTGGGACGGTGCCAAAGCTTTTGGGTTGTTTGTCGTTGCAGTTGGTAAATCTGTAAGCAGGTCTCTGTTAACAGCTCCCATTAGGCTGCTGGTCAAGGTCTGGTGTTTTCTGACACAACTGCAAATAACTAGGCAAGGAGAGCAGAGAGACGACAGAAACGGAAAGGGCAGACAGACAGAAAGTGTCTAATTTGCTTAAGTTAATGATAATGTGGCTCATTCAAGCTGAGGTAAAGAAAAATGATTATTGCCATTGAGAGATTGAATAAATATCCATCTTGCTGTCCCTTAAAGGAAAAATCCAGAGTTACAGACATTCTAGGTCTATTTTCAGATATTAATGACTTCATATTTTGGATGACGATTGGATGATTTTGGAGAGATTTCGCGATTGCGACCGAAAGAGCTATGACGGCAGTGCACGGGGCATAGCATTGCGTCGAGACAAATTGCTATTTTAAAACCACTGCTAGGCTCAAAACAACTCTCCACTTCTGTGGTAGTGTGGAGAGGGTTCCTACAGACAGGCCAGCCGACAGTCTTGACCCCGTCCCCCAAACCCGAAAGCATTCTAACACTAGTAGTAGTAGTAATAAATGAATATTTACCATTTAAACCACATATTCTCCTCCTCCTCCTTTCTCATTCCCTCTTCTCTCGTCCTCTCTGCTCCATTTTTCTTTCCTCCTCCTAATAAAGTTTTTATATCGGATATTTTCATCCCATCTGTGGCCATAACTCTGCATAGACAGAGTCTGTCTATGAAGACAGTACTTTACCCGAAGTTGTCTTCGCGTGACGCCATCTTCAAAACAGTCGACTGCAGAATGCAGTGCCAAACACTCTCTCAGTGAACACCAGTGCAGGAGAGTATTCCCAATATTCCAATATAGAGGCTAGTATTGAAGTCAACATTGAAAGGGAGCTGCATAGAACAGCATAATCTGTTTGGAGATAGCTTTAGCAGAGTGTTTGGATTTTTGAACTTTTTTTTCTTCTGCTTCGAGCACTTTTCTTTCCCCCTCTAACAGCGCTGCATTAAACAGCAACGTTACAAGGGAACCCACCACTTTACCTATTACCCCATCGAGTTTCTTAACTGCAATCGATCGTCTGCCGCGACAAATTAACTATTGGCATAACACATTTATTCAGCAGAACCACTTTATATCATTTAAACATACATTAGATGGGCAGGGAGGTAAATAATCCTTTGGCAAATAGTGTTCTCTTCAATTCATTATAGTTTTCATTCAGATAAAATATGATTATGTCTCAGAATTGCCGTATAATCTGTTGTTTATAAGTTCCAATGACCTTGTGCTGTCTCCTGACTTTCTTCCAAAGTTGCTGTTGTTGTACATCCATCCATCCATTTTCTACCACTTTATCCTCCACACGAGGGTCGCGGGGGGGATGATGTGCCAATCTCAGCTGACATAGGGGGCGATAGGCGTGGTACATTCCTGCACAGATCGCTAGTCCATTACAGGGCCACATATGGAGCCAAACAACCATCTACTCACACACTCAAGGTCAATTTAGAGTGTCCACTTTACCTCATCCCCATTGTTGGTGCCAGTACTGGGTTAATGTAGTTTAGGGTTAGTTTAAATGATTAATGCAGGAACTCTGGGTCCTCCCACAGTCCAAAAACGTGCAATATGGGGATGAGGTAAATTGGACACTCTAAATTCAGTGTGAGAGTGAACGGTTGAATGGTTGTTTGTCTCTATATGTCGCCCTATGATCGACCCCCTTTTGCCCTATGATTGGCACAGCACCCCTTCGAGGATGAAATGGATATTACTGTTAAATCAATAGATCGTCATTCACAACCTGGAACATCAAGGGAATATTTGGCTGTGTTGTTGATCCTGCAGAGGCTTGGATGTACTGTATGTGGGTGTAAATGTAACCTGGATGTATGGCATGTGCTAAGAAACGTGCAAACCTTTGTCATGACTCTTCCTTGCCTTGGTGATTGAGGAACTGAAACAGTACCTACGAATCAAGCCCTGCCTACCACGACTTTGGGTGGCTATGGAATTAAGTCTACATTTGCCACTACACCCATATTGCATGTCTTTGGACTGTGGGAGGAAAGCTGGAAAACCCGTGTTCCGACTGGGTCGTAAACCTGTCTTCTTGCTGCAAAGGCAAGAGTGCTAAACACTACACCAACCGTGTGCTCTTGTTGTGAACTTGTATAATCAGTCATCCTTAGGGGTGTGTGGCCCCCCTCTTAGTTTGGGGGCCACAGGCATTTGCCCACCTCGCCTGTCCTGTTGTGTTTTAGCAGATGTGGGCAACACCTAGACACCAGTCAACGTTATTTGTGTTACACCTAGGAAAGAAAGTCTGTTTTCGATCTCCTTGGCCACTGAATTTCTAGCTCCCAAGTTCTCTGACAGCTGCGTTGTTAGTTTTTCAGTGTGCCGGGACGTAAATAACACAAATAATTTGCAGCAAGTATTTTTAACAGGAACTCAATTAAGATAGAGTGAGAGAGAGAGAGAGAGAGAGAGAGAGAGAGAGAGGGAGAGAGCAAACCTCACATGACAGATTAATCACAGGTAGTCATTATAAACATATTTGAAGAGTTCTGAATTCCATTGCAATTATGGGACGCGTTTGTCCCTTCATTATCTGACTCTTAAGACGACCTCGTACACTTTCACGGCGACGCTTGTTTGACTCCCGGTGCACGGCGCTGTCGTAGGCTGTCGTGTCGTTCGGTAAACACACACACGCCGTACTGCAACTTCACAGACACACTTTCTCAGTCTTTAAACTAAAAAAAACATCTTTGCACTGTGACAGAACAATTTGCACAATAATGGCATTTTCATGATTCGCTAATATAAGATTCTTCCTTTGGATTTTGGGTAGATCATGTGCATCCTTTCCTTTTTTTTCCCTCTTATATTTGACCTGTCATGTGAAGTGGGCCACAGTCTTATATATATTGGACGCAATGGGGCTCCGTTGTGCTCCATTATTTTTCCTGCTCGTTCCGAGTTTGGAGCGTGTGGAATTTGTACAACACGTTTCAAAACAAGGCGACAGATTGTTTTGCATTTTGAAATCGGGGCAAATAGTACAAAACAGTACTTATGAATAATAATGTGTCTACGTGCTAGAAATGAATAGAGTTTTTCTTTGAGATGAAGTCAGAAAGTGTGCCCAACGCTTTGCATAACAAGCTCACTAAAAGGTGCTTCTCTCAAGACACAATATAAATCGTCAATCTTCTTTATAGACTTTCATATCCATGGTTTTGCCTTTTACTAATATGTCTACTGTATTGTAGAGTTGTGTACTTTCATTTGTCAAGGTCCCATTTTCATTTAATAAACATAATCCATTTACATGGGGTCCTGTTGACAGCGGTATAGTCATTCATTGGGACGCCACTGTAATGTGGCGCAGGTTTTGTCATCTAACCTCGCAATCTAAGGAAAGACACAACCCCCCCAATTCAATTATTTTTTAAAACATCCAAGCACTTGGGTACATGACACCTGAGTCGTTCAAGGGTAAAGCTGTCATTGTTTTGCTCTTCTCATAATGGCGAGGAATCCCACATGGCAGGCTAAATTTAACGTCGAGTCATTTCTTAAGTGTTTGTCAAACATTAGTCCAGCAGGAGGACGTTGCTGGGGAATATGTTCAGCGTCACCAAAATACACAGTACATTTGTTGCTCCGGTGACGATGTGGGGCAGCGGGACAGTGTGTGCATTCAGGGTGAAAACGCCGAGAGTAGCCATGTGTGGCCAAGAAACAAGTGTGTCTTTTAATCGTTTCTGGACCACGAAGCACAGCAGGCTTTTGAATTCAGAGACGCTCAATGAACAACAGGGGGAAAAGTTTTTTACTGCACTGAAAAAAATAAAAAAAACTTTGTCTTGTATTTACATTAAACCTTAGTGCTCACGCAGCACGGATCTGTGCCGCCGCAGGTGAACCCATGGTGCATTTGCCATGGGAGTAATACACAAATCCTTATATGGACGTCCAAGGGGTGTGTGTGTTTTTAGGTCACACATTCAGGCTTTAAAAAGTCAAAGTTATTCATTTTATATCACATTTTTAGTAGTGATAAGTCAAGAAGCAATACTTGTCAAGAAGTCCCAAAATTAGACTGTTTTTCTTTTCTTTTTGTTCATAAAAACGAGCCAAGTGCACTTTGAACTGTGATGCATTTCCAAATTTCACAAATTCAATCTGATTTTAAACATTTTGAGTAGTTTTTGGTCAGGTGTGTTTATGTAGTTGGTGAAAATGAAAAAAGTTGCTTAGGTGTTATTAATGTGTCATTTGGTCAGATTTGACCAATGGGATTAGTTTAGACCAGGTTTCTCAAACTCAAATGGTCTGGTCAGTAGACAATTTTTTGTTTGTTTTGATATGCAATGATATATAGTTCACTATGAACAACATATCTATTATGCAAAATTAATCCATTAAGTGGTAGTGGGGTACATTAAATGGATTGGGGGAACCACTGGTTTTGACTAATGTTTCTACCACATTTTTATCCCCAATTTCAGCCGTGGGCCTAAGATGATATGTCGCGCTCATATTTTTAAAACGTTCATTTTAGCTCTCAAAGAGCCAAACGCAAGCATCGGCAATTTTCCTCCTTTTTGTCACGGCGCACTTTATGCTCTGCGCTTCATTCATTCATTTATAAGTCATAAGGTGCTCAGGGAAAGAAGGGAGCGATAATCCTCTAAGACAGAGTGCAGGTCTCCAAACACTTGTGAGATCTCTGTTTAACATGTGAACATTGACTCAGATAATCTTTATGCTGATGTTCTCAGTCAAAGATTAGAGTCTGAGAGCCTGCGACTCACGTCAGCGCTTAGACGGAACGGCAAGACGATGCCGCCTTGGCAGCGATTTCATCAGTCGTATATTATGTATATATGCAGTGACTCCATATTAGTGCCATGTATGGGAGTAGCCATGTCCCCGGTCTACTGGAAATAAAATGTTTCTTTTAAAGATGTCCAAAAAAATGGAAACTAAAGCCATTTTTCACAGACTCCTCTGTGAAATATTGATATTATAGACATTTCCCTGGTAATTGTTGGAGATTAACCCAAGTTTTTCAGATTGTTAAGACTTTTTAACTGATCTATTGTACGGCACTCTGACCAATCAGTGGCCGGCAGTCTGGCGACGTCACGCTTGGAACCTCGCCAGAGCAGGTACTAAAAATAATACCAGGTACTATCGCTAATGGAAGGGCAAAATAACCTTACCATGCCGAGGCGAGGTGAGACAAGTAGTGCTAGTGGAAACACACCATTATAATAATTTCCATCATGGTATAGAACTAATGTAATATCAGAGCACCTAGTGGGAAGTCATATTTATTTGGATTTCTTGGTGACAGGAGAGCTTAGCGCTGAAGTACGACCCAGAACGGTGGTGTTAAAACTCCTCAGATATAAATAATAAGCAGAACTTTTCAAAAAAGCAAAAATAATACCCAGAAAAATGAAGGAACTTCATTACATAAGTCCTATTTAATTTCATTCAGTTACATTTCATGTGACTTACTCTTTAGTATTTATTGCACTTGAAGTCGAGAACCGTGTGAAGTGTTTTTTCCCCCCTCAGTTATGTAATTGGCCTTTTGATTTAATTGACATTTTTCTTAATAAGCTGCTTGAACTGTGAGAATAACGCAGAGGGGAAATAGGAAGGCCTGATAAGTGAAGCGGGCAAAGGGTTAGTTGTCTGATGACGCTGATGTATGAGATAATTAAATGTAAATGATCCTTGTTTTGGCTTCTTCCGACACAAATGAAAGCCTGCTCCGCGTCGCTTTTGAGGGAAATATCCACACATGTCACAGTTGTCTTTTTCATCCAAGAAAATACAGCTATTCCTCCTTTAAGGGGACTCAAACTTGAATAAGCTACTGAACATCTAGTCTGGTCTGGTAGAAGTGGTGGGCAATATGAGCTTAAAATGATGTACCAATGTTCCATTACGATTTAGCAATAAGATTTAGTACGAATTTCAAAATAAAAGTCTTTGTTATGATATGGAACAATGTATTATTCACAATAAAAACATATAATGCAAACATAATTTATTATTTATAAATAAAAATTATTTATTATTTATTATATAAAAAATTAAACATTTCTGCATTCAAACAACAGTCGGAGGGACTTAAGACTGACCTTTGCCCTCTTTGTAGAAGGAGATGAATAGAAATCTGGCAGCACAACTCGAGCGACCGGATTTCGTTGCTGTGAATAGGAAATGACTACGTTATTTCGGTTGTTGACGGACAGTGGTATTGTTATGTATAAAGTGAATCATCATTACGTTGTCAGACTTAACACAAAGTAGGAGGATTTGTAATTCTTTTTTCCCTGACTTTCTGCAGCGCTGCATTGTGTCACTCGGCACAAAAGCATAATTGCAATACTACGAGAGCTTGCAGTCACAAAGTGTAGTCTTTTCTTCTTCTGTGTCAACCTACTCCAGTTACAATTTTATATTAACAAATGTAGATCTTTTATCCGCGTGGAGCGTGCCGAGCATTAAACACCTTCTGAACATGATTTATTGAGGTTAGTCTTCACTGTGGCTCTCATTTTCTGCAAGAAAGCCTCTGCAGTGAACAAGTCATGATGTTGTTCTCGCTGCAACTCGGTGAGAAGGTGAAAGTGTGGCTGTGTCAGCCACAGCCACACAGAGCCCACACCTATTCCTCCATTGCCCTCTTGTGATCTTGTACATTCACATGACTCACACGGTGTTTGTGCAGTTATCGTCCCCGTGGGTGGACGGGTCTCTCATGCGTGCGCACTGCCAACGAAGCAGGCACTGACAAGAGCTCAAAGTGGGTGAATGTGCCTCGTGCAAGATGAGAACACAGGAGGAGTGAGCCAGTTGATAGAGCGCTTGTCAGCTCATCCGGTCACAGCCGTTGAATTATCTGCGCCTCTACTGTCCTCTAGAGGACAATGAAATACATCACAGCGCATTTCCTCTGCAGTGTGTCTGCAGGGGCAAAACTGTTCGGCGATTCCCAAGGACGTCCGGGGAGGAGACGAGAGGGTTCAGAGCAAACGCTCGCACAAAAAGAAACGACTCGTTTACACTCTTTGCCTTCATGTTTCACTCCGTCACCCCCATTTATTGTCCTTGTTCGAGACATCTCAAGGCATTTGCAATTCAAACAGACAGACAGCAGCGTGAGATGGGCATTATGTTGAACTCCGTGGTCCGTTTGCAGACACTGAGGGATGAGGTTCTGTGATTCATCTGCTCTGTCCATTATGCCTGAACATGTTTATACATAAAGATGTGTTTTGGCCTTGAAAGGGAAAGAACAGGAAAACTGATTTGGATGCTGGACTAAAATCTAAGTCCTTCTTTTGACCCTCTTGACCCTCTTATAACCATCAAGGTAATGATGCCGCCTGAATTTATATTGATTTTATGGCTGTAGTATTGTCAAAACATTTTCAAATCTCTTTCTACTTAACATTAACGCCCGAATGTTTTCCATCACGTATTAAAAACTTCGCCCTCACAACGGCAACACCACCACCCATCCACCTTTCCCCCCCCCCCGTCTCCCCTGCGCTTTATTACCAGATTCTTTAATTATACTGATTTAGCCTCTCTTCCTTCTCCCATCCATTTACGCCTTCTCTCATCTATTGCCTCACCCTCAGTTATCTTGTAAAGCTAAAGACTTAACACCCACAGTATTCACTCCAGCCCTCTGAATTTATCGGCGTATAATCTGCTCCGACGCTCTTGCAACGGAGTCCAGAACTCGACAACGAACACTCCTTTATTTAAGAGCTGGCCTTCCGCTTCGTAGAGATCAGATTCAACCTTCATCCCTCGACACTACTGATATCCTGCTGAGACTGAGAGGGGTTCTCATACTTTATAGTAAATTAGAAATTCAAATGTTATCTATTATTTATTATTATAAATTATAAAATTTCAAATCAAAATGCAATTTCTGATACTGATGCATGTGGAGTGTACAGTAGCATAGTGTTAGTTCTCCTTCCTTTACCGTAAGGCATCTATGGTAATCTTTGATATATATTTTTTGGTTTGGTTGTCTGCATGTGAGATTCAAATAAATTGGACATAGGTGTCAAACTCACAGCCCGCGGGACACATGCGACCCCCAAATTAACTCAATTCAGCCTGCCACTTAATATCAAGTTATTTCTGTAGGTTTTTGCATCATAAATACATTTATTTTGTGAACTATTTATGGTCCCATATCAAAACAAACACTTTTATTTTAAAATATCATCATAAATATGATTATTTCAATGTCTTTTTCAAAAAGTTGTCTTGACTGGCCCCTTACTGACCAAACTAGACACTCAGGGTCATTTGAGTTTGAGACCCCAGCTCTAAATTGACCATAGGTGTGAGAGTGGGTGATTGTTTGTCTATATAAGTGTGACCCACGGGATGAATGCACAGCTGAAGTTTCAGTTAATTCCTTTATTCGCCCACTAACCTCGTGATATCAATACAGTATGTCGTGTCAAAATGATAAATGGTAAATAACAATGCCATAAGGCCTTTGCCTCCTTACATTTTCATCTGTTTCTGTCTCAAACGGCAGCTCCATCACACCCGCGAAATTCCGTGGCAGATCAGTGGGCAAAACTTTACAGAACAATGCTCCTTTTTTACGCCTCTGCCACAAAATCTCTCCCTCTTCCCCCCCCCCCCCCCAAAAGCTTCTGTAGCTTAGCAACGGCCCGGATAAGTGGCTCAGAGCAAGAGAAGAGAGGACGGAGGTAATGGACCAGCATGTGGAGCCTCGCGCGCTCCCACGTGCCCCTCATTGTTATTGTCTGTCTAATTTGACACTGTTTAATTGTGTAGCTGACTTAATGACACATGAATCACCCTGTCAGTGAGGAAATACAAATGTAATGTGGCCTTTAGTGCTGCTGACGCTTTCCCGCTAGAGTGAGTTGACTTTCGACAACCCGTGACTTTCCCGTGGCCATAAATTTCCCCATTGTTTTTATCGCCGCTGTTAAATAGCACATGCCATTAGGGAAAATGGAGCACAGGTGTCATATTTATGCTGTTAATAAACTCTGCAAAATCACACGCACACATGCAGATGCTTGAGGCGCCATATTGGGGCAGATGTTTACTTGTGAGATATTTCTGTCTGTCATAGCCAACAGGTATCCACTTCCAACTTCTGTCGCTAGAATGTCTAAATTTGATATAATTTACTGCACGAAGAGTCGCTCCCTAAGGACAATAGGACTTGTTTTCTGGAGCATGCGGAAGAAAATGGAAGCAAAAAAAAAAAATACATTGTCTTTTCCAACACTAAAATAAATCACCACAGGTGGAAAGTAAGAATTACATTTACTCGTGTGGCTGTAATTGAGTAGATATTTTGTGTAATTTCACTTTTTGAAAGTCATTTTTAAAAAAAATATATATATAATTGTACTTTTATGTATGTTTTTTTTACGTTAAGTACTGTACTTAAATAAAATAAGAAAATAAATAAAGGAATTAATCACGCACAGGCAGTGAGTAAATTGGCACTAATTAAAGTGAGGAAGTATTTTATACTTTTTTGTCAGCACTTTAATTTTATACAGGTTTCATGTGAGATATGTGCCCCCTTTAACTTTTACTGAGTTAAATTTTAAACAAGCTCCTTTTATTTTTATTTTAACTTGAGTACACTTGTACTCAAGTAAAAAAAATTATCAAAATAGTGGTACTTTGACTTAAGCAGAATATTTCAGTGACTCTTTCCACCTCTGAAGCACATCCTTGCATCACATGTCGCTCTCTTTTCCCCATGAATCATAAATAAGGCTCAGTCGCGTCGCGTTTTTTTTTATAGTCCATCAGCTTCTGCAGTGTATCGTCATGTGCATGAACAACCTACGCAATCTGATGAAGGTTCGTGTTCATTTTCACCAACTACATAAACTCACCGGAGGAAAAAAAAGTACTGAAAATGTCTAAAATCGGATTGAATATGTGAAATTTGGAAACGCGTCACAGGTCAAAGTTAAAAAAGCTAAGAAAAATTTTCTAATTTTATGACTTCTGCACAATTATTGCCACTTTATATCACTACTAAAAATGTGATATGAAATGAATCATAACTTTGGCTCAACAACACATGAGAAGACAAAAAAAAAACACATTTTAGAAGTTTAAGAATATGTGACCTATAAACACACACACACACACAGGATGTCCATATAAGGAGTTGTGTATTATTCCCACTGCAATTTACCAAGAGTTCACCTGCGTGAGTGCGAAGGGTTAAAGGTGTGAAAAGCCAGATGCATTTGTGTCTCTTTATTATTACTTCCAAAGAAAGTGCTTATCGTCCCTCAGCATCCAAAAAGCAATCCATGGTGACAGCGTTTGAGAGATGCAGGCACAGATTGTACGGTCCGGCATGCAGCGTGTGGTGTTCACACCAGTGAAACAATCCATTTGGGAGCAGAGAATTATCGGTTTGACTTGTGAACAAAGGTGCCCAAACCTCCCCTGCTGCGTGCTGGATTGTTAATGTCTGAAAAAGCACATTAGTTATTTCACCGGATCACATCAAGGCTGGGTCCTGTCAAATTCTTCGTTCCCCTGATCCCCCACGTGTTTATTCACTGACAAGGAAACAAAGGAACAGACATGCACATTTCTTTTTGCCACACTCACCGGAACTCGTAACTGTACCGCGTGTGAAGTTTTCTATAGGTGACATTTGTCAGTCCCACAGTGCATTGTAAGGTGCCCACGATGTTTAAAGTTATACATGCCCTCAAGCACTTTGTCAAAAGGCTGTGTTCTGACTGACCGTCATGCAGGTGATCAAAGATATTAAAGATCACACCTTTTTTTTTTTGTGCCAGAGGCAAAAACTATTTCCGTCACCACTTTCTGTTACAATCAGTGGTGTGAAAAAGACAATTAGATCCAGTTGAATTCATTCGGAATCATACAAAGGAAGCGTGAGTTGCCGTCTTGTGACTCAGCCCAAGAGGGGGAAGTCGGATCGGAAGGTGAATATGCAGTGAATGCTCGGAGTAACGTTTGGAGGTGGACAAACCAGACAGCGGTGCATCGGAATTTGCATAAATACTTTCCACTAAGTAAGTGATTGAATAAAGATTTTTGCTCTTTCTGCCGAGAGCGAAGATGCCACAAATTGCTTTTCATAGGCAATAAGACAATAAAGACACATTTACATAAAACACCATGACAGCTAAATAGACCGAGCGTCGCAGAATCACGCAGGTTTCTCAGACTCCTTTTTTTTTTTTTTTTCTTAAAGTTTCCATAGTGACCACAGAGCTTAAGTCCACCGGGACACTGTTAAAGATTGTTGGACCTTTTCCCTAACGTTTCATTGGTGCGACACTCTCATAATATGCCAGGAAATAAGATACCTTGGACAAGTTCTCACTCGTGATTTGCCGTCAACAATTTCCTCAGGCTAATATGTTGCTCCGTGTTGTGGAAAACACGCTGTGTAAGGAATAAGTGTCATGTTAAATTACACTGTGTAAGTTTAGTATTCTGTTAAAGTAGAACTAGCAGCTCATCTTTGGTGCAACTAGAGGATAAGTAGTACGTGGAGGCTCAACGCCCCAGTATACTTCTGCACACACCCTGGTATACTCACGTGTCAGGGTCCTGTAGTATCTGACTTCATCGAGTCTGGACACCGGGAATAGGACCAAAAGGTTGCTTCATGTTCCCAGATGGAATAGTGCCAGTCAACTTTTTGTGTCATCTGGTGAGGCGCTCCAAAGACATTCATTTGATGCATTTGAGTCAGAAAACAGCATCATGGTGGCTTTAACCAGCCCAAAGAAGAGCTGCTGTCAGTACTCATCTAGGCTCAGAGAGCGTTGGCACGAATTTTGCTTAAATTGATTGCTGTGGCTTTTATTTTTGCATGTTATTGCTCTACCTGTGTTTATTCCATGGACCTGCACATCAGGATCACTGGTGCCAATCCCAGCCGTCGCCAGTCCATCACAGGGCCACAAACAGCCACTCTCTCTCACACTCACACCTAAAGTCAATTTAGAGTGTCCGATTGGCCTTATCCCTAAATCTGCATGTTTTTGGATGGAGAATCCAAGTCAGCAGTCTGACAGTTGCGTTTTAGACCATTTGCATGCAATCCAAAGACGTTTTGCTCGTGAACATACTGCACTTTGATGAACCGTTAATGATTCAGAGGCCTTGAGTGACACGAGTGTGAACACTACCTGGGGAGCAGGTCGGTGCGTCTTTTAAGTGGAGCCATAAGACATGAGCACTTGCCACGCGGGTGACGTCGGCCGTTTGAAAACCCCCGTTTGACTTCACGTTTCTCGTGCCGCAGTCTCCGCACATCCCAAAAAAAACTTCAAAGTGTCTGCTTTATTAGCATATTCACTAAGCAGTGCCTCTGAGGCGCCGTGGTGTGTGCTGGGTTTTATGTAAATAGCTGTTGTTTGTCTTCTCTCAGTTATGAGCAATTATGTGAGTGAGAGCAAAAGAGTGCGTGCACTCATTTGTTTATTCGGTGTGTACATACAGGAGGGGATGCTTGCTCCTGGGTTCGACACCACTCTGGATTTCCCTGCAGCTGTTTGACACTGCCGAATGCATGCTGCTGTTTTGTTGTGTTCTCATGTAATCGGGAGATCCTGGCATCCATTCTTTACAAAAACAACCCCGAATTTGACTCTTGGTTATAGGCTGCACACTGTTATTGCCTGTCAGAGCATGGGATGGCGGCTCAGATAGGGGTTTGATTGAATGCTGTGGCCAAGGAGACAATTATACACCGCCGCTGCAGGAAAAGGAGAGAGAGAGAAAAGCCAGCCTGACAAACCTGGGCATGCCTCTCGCAGAGCACCAGCCCCATCTTCTGCCTCTGCCAGGCAAAGGCACCGTTATTTATCTTCATCACATGAACACAAACAGAACTGTCTGCGAGTGGAGCAGGAAAAATGAATGTTATTTCGGTGTCAGTTTTGTTTGCATATTTCATTTATCAATGACCGATCAGTACCGTATCATTTCATCCGGGCCGGCTGACATGATTGTGAATTATATGGCTGCGTGGATGGAATGAAACCCAGGCCGGCGTGAGCGCTGTCAGTCTTTGAATTGATGTCGCGCTGCCTGAATGTTACCTGATTGTGCCGCGGAGAGATTTGCTGCTCTGTCGTCGACGTCAAGGTTTTGCAGTGGGGGGGGCGGGGCGGAACCTTCTTTGAGCCTCGGCGGTTATTAGAATGGTTACTAAAGGCCAAACAGACTTGATGAATGAATGCCAGGTAAAAATGCTGCACTCTACAAAAGGCCGTTCCTTCTGGAGTTATTTTTGACATGGAATGTAAAGCAACAGCCGACTTGCTAATCACATCCATCCCTAGAGCTTCAGTCACAGGTGGACAGCTCACTAAGTGTGACTGCTCACAACCTTACAAGGAAATTAAAATGCACCCTGGATGTGTCTCCAATGAGCATTTGTGATTGGATCTTACTTCCCCCCTTTGCTGTATGCTTATACACACATCCACTGAACCGGTCTGAAAGAAAATAGAAGAGGCAACACACTACCCGCACAGCTCTAGCATTTGTTTAACCCTTTAAAAACCTTATGTTTTTCTCCATTTTAACATGCAGTAAATTGTAAATAACTGCCAGATATTGAAAGTTATTCTGGAAAAAACCCATCAAAAAACTTTACCTTTGACCGTTGCTTCATAAGATTTAAGTTCCTCTGTTTAATACACTTTGTGTGAAGTGAACTGATACATAGAACCTATGAAGCTGTTTATTGCGTTGGCAATATCACCGATATCAAGATTACGTGCCGTCAAGATAACTTTTTTACGTGTAAGTTGCCTGTTTATATAACGTGGTGTAACAGTTGGGATTTGCAGACTCAAACAGTGTTAATCCCAACACATTTCAGTATCGAGATTAACAGTTAACACATGGAATCCACGTGTGCGTGTTTTTAGAGAGAAATGGAAGTCTTATTGGGTCAGAGTTTTCAAGAAGAAAAGAAAGAGCAATGAGACTTGTTCTGATGGATTTCCACGTCAGGTGGGTGTAATAAGCTGAATACACCATGCATTCGCCAAATGAACTGCTTTTTCAAGAGGGGACCAAAGCTTGAAAGAACAACTCACGGGTTATGAAGATGTATGGTTTGACACCGTAGGAGGAGTTTGTAACATGGTAAATGGAGTCCAAACTCTGAAGTTTCCACGTGCTACTTTTCTTCAATAAGAAACGATTGTAGGTCCATTTAGTGGAGTGAAATGATGTATCTTGTTTTGCTACACTGTAACTTTACCCTTCTCCCACTCTTGCACATTTTTTAATTCTTACTGATTATGTGTTGGGGGGGGTGGGGGGGGGGGGGGGGGAGAAAAGAAAATCAATTTCATATCAGGCAGTCTTTGTCTCGTTGTCAGTCTTGTGCCATTTCAATATTGATATGGATATTCTAATTTAAAATGTCTCCAATTTAATTTCAGCCACCTCGCTGTTTTGTGAATAAAAGTACTTACAAGCAGCACAACCGGGCGGTCGGTTTTCATTGATTGCCAATAGAAGAAGCAAATTATATAACATTTGGACTTTTACTTTCCTTTGAGCTGGGGCCATCTGTTTTGGTGTTGTCTTCTTTTGTACTTTCCTTATGTCCAATGTGTCCAGTCCAATTTATTTCCTTCTTTATTTTGCATCCAGGCAAACTGCATCCAGTTTGTGTTACTCCGTCTTGATTCATGCTTCCATAATTATGTGGCCCACCTTATATTATTGTGTCTGTGCCCTTACGGCACCAGTTGGTCTCTGCCATTGTGTCCAGTCAGATTTGTCCCTGTCTGTACCGCTGATTTATCTTCGCCTTTGTCTGTGTTCCATCCTTTTGCTTGACTACTGATTTAAAAACGTAAACTTTTCTTTTCCTACATTTGGGACCTGTGTGAACGTTTCATCAGTCAGTGGTGCAAGGACTGTGACTACATATTGTCAAGCAGTGTTTATGGACCGGAACATGTGATGTTTTGGTCAAATCTGACCACGTACACACAACTTTCAACTGTTTATTGCTGAGGTTTCTTACAGAAGTAGAAATCAAAGCGTTTGAAAGCTGCTATGCCATTAGTTGTAGGTAAAATTGCGTCTAAAACTCACCCTAACGTTCTGTTATGGTGCGTGTAAAGGCAGCCTTGACCCATTTTAGATTTTGCATTACAATAGGATCCCCACTCAGTACTTGGATAACAAAAACAGTCATTTTTTTCAGATGTGGAAAGGGCAGATCACGTCCACAATTACTGCAATGAAGCACTTTCTAGTTTCTATCCGTCCTCTGCCAGCACAGCGCTAAATACCGGTTTTCATAAGCTGATCAGACCGAGTGGATCCATGTCCAGCTTCATGCAGTGGCCTGTTCTCTCATCAAATGGGTTTTTTTCTCTCTCTCTCTCCCTCAGTTGCAAACACTGTTTGCTTCTTCTGTGCCCTACTCTCTCAAATTACTGCTTTTTTTTTTGTAACAGGCTGCTGTGCATAATAACTAGCTCAATAATATGAGCTGAGCAGCCAGTCAGTTCAGACAGAGTTCAGCGTGGAGCTAGCAGCAACACACCGTGGAGTATGATTAGCAGATGATCAGTTTGACTGCAGCGGTCGATTTTGAGACTTTTAGGATTGTGTTATTGTCTTCAGTTTCCCACAGATCCACCGCAGACGATTACTTCATGTGTGTTTTTTTTTTTTACTACTCAGGGCTGGGATGCATTATTGATATTTGTCAAAGTGTACCCTGATATTGCAAGCTTCTCCAGAATTACACACCCTAGCCTGGAGGACCTACATTGTCATGATTACAATAATAAACACATAGTTACGGTTGGAGAACAAAACATGGGTTAAATAAACAATACACGGTAATGGCGATCGTAATTGCTGTGATCAGCGAGGGTCTCCTCGTCACAATATCCCAATCAGCCACGATGAGATTTCCATTCATTTCAAAATGTGTGTTTGTTTGTATGTTTTCGTGACACTCGGCATATAATTACGTGGTGAGTTGTGTTTCACAGCTTCATTTTACACATTGTTGTCATAGAAACAAAGGCAAACAAGGCAGTTGCATGGACACATGCTCCAACACAGGAATTTAGGACCTCATGTGTTGCCATTCAAATTCAGTCATATCCATGGCCCTGTAACTAAATTCACAGTACTTTTCTGAATGACTGTCAATGGGACAGGGTTTGGAGCTGAGACACAGGAGCTTAGACTCTTCTTCTTCGTCTTCTTTAACACAATCTTGGAGAGCAAGAAAATGCCTGAGGAATGGAGAAGTGGTCCGATCCTCAAAAGTCTTTGTAGCTGGGCTTAAGATGGAGGTTGACAGGGTGGAGCTGGTGGAGGTGAATGTCAGGTGTGATGTGTAACAGAAGGATAGCAGCAAAAGTGAAAGGGAAGGTCTGCAGGATGGTAGTCATAGGCCAGCTATGACGTATGGCTTGGAGACAGTGGCAGAACTGAAGATGCTGAGATTTTCATTGGGAGTGACCAGGATGGACAGGACTAGAAATGAGCACACTCAAAGGGGCAGCTCGTGTTGAATGGTTGTCTAGACAATTGTCTACACATCCTCTAATATAGAAACTATTGTCGCACTTAACAGTGATAACAGTGCTCAGGATATAAGAGGATGTTGTTATCAGCTACCGAGGTTCTGCTTTGCGGTGTGTGATCTGGCGAGGGGGTCGTAGACGGTGGGGAGAGCATTACTATGACTGTGCAAACATCATAAGACTTTACTCGAAATGTGTCCAGAAAGCAGATACACAATCGGGAAGGCGGAACATTGAGGTTTTGCTAATGCTTCACTAGCATCATCAATAATGGAATGTTTTTTATGGACGACGAAGGAGCCGAATTCTATGTCTGTTTGTCAATTTGAAACTTTAACATGGACAGTTCATGCACAGAGCATGTATCCTTAAATTTTATTATTTGGTTTCTTATTTGTCCTTGTGTGTATGTGTGTGTCACGAGTGCA
Source organism: Solea solea (assembly GCF_958295425.1). NCBI lineage: Eukaryota > Metazoa > Chordata > Actinopteri > Pleuronectiformes > Soleidae > Solea > Solea solea. The sequence goes on along the minus strand of NC_081137.1, from coordinate 18,331,549 downwards.
CACACTTAAATACAATAAAAATGAAATACAACGCACTAAGCAGGAGCTACTTAAAAACCTACGTCTCTGCAGTAAGCTTTGGAAAGCCTCGGTGCTCAGAGCCACATAACTGTATATAGAAATACAATCAATATGTACATTTCCACAAGAGGATGGGGGGATTAAGTTGAGCTACAGCTTCCATTGCACAGAACACTTTGCCATATAATGGCTTGTATTTATCGTATGGGGAATATCAATAGCACTTCTGCAAGAGCTGCAGTTTTCAAATTGCACACCTCCACTAAAGAGGTTGGTAACTGGGCTCAGTTTAACTCATTATTCGAGTGTGAAGGAACATACGTGTAGCGTGCACACCTCCACGCTACAATACCTCGCACTATTCTAGTGTGTTTTCATGGAGAGTATGTTGACCATAACATGGCCGAACCAGGTGCTATGACTCTCATTCCAACCAACACAATTACATTATAACACACACAGATGTACATGAGTGAATAAGTTAGTTATCCACACAAATTATTTGTAAAAGAGAGAAAACAGACAATGTCCTGTGTGATTTATTAGACCCAACTACTAAAACCAAAAAGCCCTTGTTTATTTATTCATTTTTTAATCCCTGGCTCATTGATTTGATGGACTATACCTGTAGTTTTTGCTCCTGGCTCAGCACCATGACCCTGAAGGACATTTGCTTGCTTGACTCCAAAACATTTTTGTCCATATTTAGCATAATTGATAATTGAGAAGCCCAATTGTACGGTTAAATTCTGTTTTTCACACGAGCTTCTTCACTGCAGGTAATCTTGATTTCTTATCTTTTATGCGAGAGACACCTCCAGGATCTGACGTGAACTCTGGAGCAGCTGGATTCTGTATTTCTTAGTTGCTAATTTCAAATTTGTTGCAGCAGTGATGCAAATAGGTGAGATGAGTCCCAGATCGCATTATGACCTCGCTTCGGCACGACAAAAAATGTATTGCGGCAGTAGCAAATACAAAGAAGGGGAAACAAAAGAAAGACATGAATAAATAAATATTAAATTCTGCAAAACATCAGTGCTATAATGCTTACTGAGATCGCTGCTGTTGCACAGACTACATATGAGTCTTTCAGCCCGCTGACTGCAATATGGCTCATCATCAGCAGAGGATATTTAATAATAATAGTTTGCTCATAACTTACAAGACAATAACCAGAGAATACAGTTTCATCCTTGTCTTGGAATATTTACAAGTCAAGGAATCATCAGAGGGAGTTTGCAGTATGTACTATTTCATTTTGCTCATTATTACTCTGAATTTCCTCCTGCTTTCCATGTCATCTGAATATTAATATCGATGATGTGCACGGTGCAGTTACACCAGCTTTAGTGGAGGTCAGGCGTCGGTTGTTTCATTGCATCCCGTACATGATGCATATTATATATACTCATATATACTATAATATAATCTACACAGTATGTCCCACACTAAGAATCTAGAGCAAAAAAAAGGTTATATTTTTTAGGTAATTTGGGACTCTGCTAAAAAGGTCTTGAACCAGACCAAATCAACCTCCAACTTGAAATGAACAGCCTATACTGTTTGCTGTTCCTGCATTAATAATTTAGACAGACATATTGGCTGTGAACTAGCTGTTGTTAGCCTTTAGTCTAAAGAGGGGTCTCATTACATTTTCCCTCCGGTGCAGATACTCAATATCGAAAGGCCCCTCTTAGCTTTGGGCAACTGATAACTTTTCCTACCCTTTTGGAGTACCCCTTGTAACCATGTAGTAATAATGGTTATCATAATAACGAAGTAATTAGTAAATGGGAAAAAAAAAAAAAATGGGAATACCGTTGGCCACACAGAGATTCACTATTTAAATTTACAATTCCGAGCATGATGCACATTCGCCGAATGTCGTGCCCACCGCACGGCCCTGAGACAGAAACCTCCCACCCTAGATTGCCTGTCTTCCATCCCTGAAAGCACCCATTCACTTGGAGTCCCATTCATTAGAGCAGATCATACCACCCCATGAGTCAGACAGCCAGGTCTCTGAAAGGCCAAGGGAGCCATCCTGAGCATCCCCTTCTTTAGTTGTTGGAACAAGAACTCACTCTGCAAGGCAGCAAAGTGAGGGAGGGAGAAGAACCCATTACTTGTCCTCTCCTAATTTTAATCATGAGCTTTCCCCCACACCTCCATATTCCTCTGACAGCACGACTATCTACTCGAGGTGCTTGGCCTGAGGTAGAAAAACCTCACAGTGCACCTTTAGGCAAGAAAAAAAAAAAGAAATTGGAATTAACCAAGGTTCCGTATTATCAGCCTACATGCCATAGGTGGCTCCGAGTCTATCAGCCCTGAGGAAAACAACTTAATAACAGCCTCATTAAGAGCATAGTCCATTACAGATAAGGGTCCCCCTGAGATGTGCTAATTAAAAGCAAAGGGGGTGTCACAGTGGGTAAATTGGACACAGTCAGTGAAACTTGAAGTTTTTATGGTGAGAGAAAAGCCCGGCTAATCTGGCTGCCTCCTGTGTAAGGCTTTGTGTCTGCGCTGTACCGGGGTGCGTCAGGTGTTTCGTACCGTTGGCCATATTAAGACACTAAGAGAGTGCCGTTGCACAATGATCCTGCCAAATTAGATTAGTCTCTGTGTGATTTAAATATGCACCATTAGAGGAGAGTGTCAATGTGGTTGGCCACTTGGTGGCAGAAGAGTTCTACTGTACCACACACAGCTGTCTCTGTGCTCCCCTCTCCCTCTCCATGAATTGGGGGTGAAAAAAGAAAGAACTTCTGCATGGGAGAAGGAGGAAGACAGAGGAAATCAGTTGTAGATGTCTTGGGTGTCACACTGGTTGGGTACAGAGTGACATACCCGCTCTGTTTCCCCCCCCCCCCCCAATGTGTCAAATAAGTTGATGTATTGCGGAGGGAGACAATGAAATGTTCCAATTGAGATTTCATGACAAGTAACATTGCAGCTGTACCTTAAATGGCATCTTAGTTTCAGAAAGCTTTTTCTGTCTAATGTCGGAGCTGGTGTCTGTACACTGTGACGGTTAGCTGTCCAATTATTCCTTGAGGTAGTTAAGTGGAGAGGTAATGACCAATTCTAATCTTATTTAGGAAATGAGTCTAATAGCAAAAATGCATCAAGGTATTGAGCACCTCAAGACTGCAGTTTGCTTTAAATAATCTGTGTCATACCTTCAAAGCGCTTGATCAAAGAGTGGCCTGTTTAGGCCACTGTGATGAGTGAGGAAATCATTTGGCTACAAGAAACCGTGTCAACCATCAACATCGCACATCTCCACCTGGTGCTGTGCTGTTAAGGCACTTCAAAGTTGCTCTTTGTTAGTTTGCAAACAAAACAACAACAAAAAAATACAGAAACCACAGTTGCTTTTAGGGTTGGCGGATTGAAGAGCTCTGAAATTATTTTCATCCTCCAAGCGAGGGGAAGAATAAGTGACTGTCTGGAGATGGTGTGCATGGTGACCCATGTACACGTGGCAATCCATTTCTCTCTCTGGGAACAAACATGCATGCCTAACAGTGTGGCTGGAGCAGGCAGAAAATAAATTTCCTGCTCTGTGCACTTTGGTTGTCTCTGGTTTCATCCTTATCCATTTCAATGCGGCTGCTCGTGCTGTCATTGATAGTAAGGGCAAGGACTGTTCATACACAAACCATTTCTCTTCTGGGAAGAATTGATTTAATGACAGCATCCAGTGGCCGCAATCGATGGGGCAGAGGGAAAGGTACATTATGAGGGAAAGGAAGACAGCTAATGGAGGATCAAAGAGCCATTTCCATCACTGTAACTAGCCTCCATCCCTTACTCTGGAAATTACTCAGTCAAACAGACTACTGTCTGGACTCATTCCTTCCTACTGTGTCTTATTGTCACACCCCTTTTTACCCTTTGACCTGCTTGTTTCTCACAGTTCATCGGAATCACATCTGGCCTCACAGTAAGCATGCAGCATCCATTACTAAATGACAATCTTTGAAGTTTACAGCCCCGCTGCTTCACCCCATGTGGCCTCCAGGCTAACTGCCGTAACTGTGCCTGTGGATAGACATTAAGAGATGATTTTGTTTTGGGGTTGATTTTTTTTTAGGCAGTCCACGTCGCCTTGAGATGCAGCTGTTTATTTAGGAGGAGGCTCGACTTCCACTCTAGTCCAATCCCAGCACATTTGATGAGCTGCCTCATCAAGCTAAGCAGGTTCAATTCTTCTTGCAGCGTAAACATGCGCTGAAGAGCTCGCACCCACCCCGGCATTGTTTACGAGCTACAGAAAAAAGCTTCATTTTCTTTCAGGATAATGAGTGTCAATCTGGAGGGCTTGGATTTTCTTTTACTTGCCCCAGATAGTATTCTATTTTAATATATGGTTCAGTGCTGTATTTTTATCCCACAGCGCATGGCAACAGTTTGTGGCTAGAGGCATTGTGTTTTTCAGGTTGGCTGTTCATTTTGTCCGTCCCATTTTTGTGGACAAGATATAATCAACAACACCTTGAAGAATGACTTTTTTTTAAAAAAAATGTTGACACAAACATTCACTTGAACGGAAATGACTGGTTTGATTTAGGTAGGTAGATTATTTCAAACAAATATAACCTTATATGTTCCTACACCATTCCAGTTACACACAACTCAATTTATACACTACAGTATCCCAACACCAAATAAATGTTAAAAATATTTTTGGAAGAATATTCTGGCTTTAAACACTACAATTTACATTATCCTGGATTAAAATGTTGTTCTTCAACCTTATATTTATTTCAAATGTGTATTTTGTATACTCTTTTAAACTAATTTATGTTTTTTTACTGAAACACACATACTTGTTGGACAGTGAGAGATAGAGAGAGACAGGTTTTCCTGTAGTTGCAGCCTCCGCTTTCTCCACATACAGCTGATAAGATTCAGCCTAGACTCTAAAACTACTGCGAACGGTGTTATACTTTGATGTAATATTATTGCTGGTAGAATGTCAATATCATAATTAACAGATTGTTTGTTTATTTCTGCCGGGACTTGTGCAAATTACAGGTGAAAAACAGACGAGACACCAAAACTCAGAAATAGATGTGCCTGAGACAGCATGCAGTGTGAGCACTGTAAACACTCTAATCTGTTAACACAGGCACTGAAATAAATAGGAAAAAACATGATGGAACGCAGCAGCGATGCTCACGCCATGCATCCGGTGTGAACCGGGTCTAGTGTCTCAGGAATTCCACAAGGGAATCCGTTCAAATTCAACACTAATATTTACCTGGACTCAACGTTGAATTGATTAGACTCTGGTGCAAAAAAGGGCAAAGGTCACAAACCCACGAGGTGTTATCTTAAGAAAGTCTCAGGAAAATCCAGAGACAAACCCCTGGGGCAGTAATTCTAGTTACAAAGGTATTCAACATCCACATTTTCATCTCGCTCATGAGGGAAATACACCGAATTTGTTACAGTGCAGCGTGATGGACAGTTCGGAATGAATGTGCCTTATATAAACAAACTGCTGAATATCCTGCCAGGTCTTCTCATATGCACATATCCAACAGAGACTAACATTAATGCATAAGACACGCGGGTGTAATTCAGCTTGTCTGTACTGCGGGGGTTTGAGAATTTATTAAAAATGATGATCTAAGGCTTCTGACCTGAGGCAGACAGTTTTGAAGCCCCAGGCCGTCACAGCAGAGGTCCAGAGACCTGCTTCTTTTAATCTCTTGGAGCCAACAAAGGACCGGAGGGCTCCTGCGGGTTAAAAGGACTGAGGTAGCCTGAAGTGAACACTTTTATAATCTTGACATCTGCATGCAATGATATCATAAGAGCAATGCATGTGTTAATGTTAGAACACTGTTTTATCAGTCGTCCAGCCTCCCACACTGTAAAATTTGAGGCACAGTTCCAGGGTGGAACCCCTATTGCGCCGTGTACACGTCTGACTAATTACCGTAACGCTGCATTTCTGATTCGACCTAGTTTTTCTACCACAGTCACACATAAACACACATACAAAGAGAGAGAGCGACGGATGCATGGGTTGTTTATCTGTATTTTACCACAGCGTTACTTGTCCAGAGGTGCAGATTGTCACAGGCCAGGCAGCTCTTCAGGGAGCGCTGTCGACAGAGTGCACATTTTTACAATTCCAGATGATCACCGTTGGTGTTAAATTTGTGATTGTGATAATAAAAAAAGAAAAAAACGATTGTGAAGTCCCGCTGAACTTTTCAGCACCGGATGTGTTTTCAGCCGTCGTGCTGATGGATGAAGCTGTTTGGCTTTATTTGCACGTTGTGATTCTTCTGCCTCGCCTGCTCGGCCGTGACGTTTACAGCTCAGACAAAAAAAAAACTGTTCCACCGAGAGTCACGTGGAGCCGATCGGCTTCATCAGCATTGTGTGAACCAATTTGGCAACGGTTCTAATGAAAGAAGACATTCATTTATATGTAATAGCTACAAACGTCAGCTTTAAAGAAAAAAACGCTGGCTGTCATAGAGGAGAACACACCTTTGATATCAGCCCACTTTTTCTTGGCATGCACATTCCCTCCCACATTTTCAATAACTGCATATAAACCTCACAGTCAGGATCAACTTTTTTTTTCCCTCCACAGCCTGTAAGGTCAGGACTGTAATTTTCACCATTATAATAACTCCACAGTTTATTGAAGAAGCCCGGAACTGTCTCTGCAGCTCCTCCACTGCCTCTTCTCCTCTCATGGAATATGAGGCATGTGGCAATCATTTAGTGCATTTAACGGCACTAGAGGTGAGCCGTCCCACTTATGATGTGTGCGCTGTGTGTTAGTCATACAGAGCTTGTGGTGTTTTGCCCTCCACACTGGCAGCATCTTTGCCAAGATTAGGACAACGTTTTCGTGTGTTTTTGTTTTATTATGAAAACAAAAAGTGACATATCGACGTTGCGCCGCTTAGAAAAGCGGTGATTGGAAAACTGAAGCGCTCTCCCGATATGTAATTACATTTGAGTGCTTGTCAGAATGCATAAAATCCATCATGTGTTTGCGCTTACAGCCTTAATATCCCCCCCATCAACACCCTCTGCGTCATTCTGTGTCAAATAGCCGTCGCACAACTTAAGCTGTCAGACACTCCGCAGCGACATTCCAAACTTTTTTTTTTTCAACCCAATTGGCTAGTGATAAGCCACAGTTGGCTGCTGCGGTTGTGTTTTTCATCCATTTATTCCCGGTGCACTGGGGAGCCCAGGTGTTGGCAGCAAGCAGCTTGCAGTGGCAGCAAAGTGATATTTTGATGAGAAGACAGCCGGTCTCGGCTCACTTTGCAATTCTGCCGTGCAGCACAGCCTTGTGGCCTGGCGCTGCATTGGGACGGGCAGATCCTTGGGTCCACACAGCTGGCTACAGCTCCTGCCAGCGATGCCAACTCCCCACCGCAGATGTTCATGCAGCCACCACATTGGCAGCACCAAGCCCTTTGTGTTGACCTTATTCAGGAGCACAGCAAGCCACGGAAGAAAAGTGGAAAGCTGCAGTGAACCTCTTAAAGGAACACACTGAGTCTGTGGGAGATTAGGTTGTTGGGTGATATTAGGTGAAGAGAAGTGGTCCAGGATTCTTACCCACTGCTATTACTATGACAATGCAGAGATATACTGTGAATGTAGACACATACAGGTAAGCATAGTGGCATTATTCTCTTCCTAATGCTGTAAATGCCTGGTGACTGCATTCTTTCACAGCCTCTTGCACTGCAATGTTTGTGGGTGTTCTAAACCGCTGTGGATAAACAGAATATACATATATTACTATAACAAGAGGGGCCCATAGTGTGCTGGATCCTCAGTTTTTAACACAATAAGCACGATGACATGATAAGTACTCTACAATTACGAGGGGGCAATTGTATAAATGCACACACTGTAATAATGATGGTTACATAATCTATTATAAGTCGACAGCTGTCATTTTCTGATGGTTACAATGCTCGTTGTTTGCTGAAGGGTATTTAAGGGGATGCACAAACACATACAGACTAACCCTACTGTCAACACCCCCCCCCCCCCTCCAACATGAACGTCAATGCCTTCAATCTTCAAAGGCAGACGCAATTATTTTCACAGCGATAGAGAGAAATGTCACCGGCACTCTCCAAAAGCTTCTACATTCTGTCACTAACCCCACACCCCCACCCCTTTTTTTTTCCCTCTCATTTTCACGAGGCTCTTTATCAATTAAGTCCACTCTCAAGATTGTTTCCGGCAATTTTATTACAATCATTTAGAAAGTGAGAGAAAGAGCACAGGTTCCCCAGCAAGTGAGGGGAGCTTCCGACGAGCAACGCGCATACCGAACACTGTCACCAGGTGGCCGCTGGCCAAAAGGGCCCTCGCACTAGCAGAGAGCATTTACTTCACTCAACTCTAATAATATTTTCGGAGACACTCTGGACACTGCAGGGACGCACTGCTGTGCCTTTGTGCCCAAAGTATATTTGTATAAAGAAAGTAGTGATGGACATGTTGCTGACTGCTAATATACAGTAGAGTAGATATATATTAAGTCCCATCCCAACAGTGTCCGCGCACACGTACACATTGCCCCGTCTCTGATATTGGTCGGGACAATCTGGCTTTCTCCAAATGCTCGTTGGGACGTGTCCCCACCGAATGCTGTGAGAGGAGAGTGAACGAGCAAGCAGGTTATTTTTTTTTTTTTACGAGCATCAATGAATGCATCAGTAGAAATATCGCCTGCGAGTCACAGAGGAGACGCGAGAGAGATGAGCACGTCTGACAACACGGCGGCGCAGTGTCCCCACCAGTCTTGTAACCAAACCTAGGCCCTTGGTAATGTCGCCAGACTCTTACAATAACATTCTGAGCCATTTTATGGATATAGAAGCCAATGTCGCAGTCTTCTGAACCAACTATGAAACTTTTTGTAAGTACTATTCACATGCACATGCACATTTATAAATATTAGTAGCTATTTTACTTTTTGCAAACCATGGGAAATGTTACATTTGCACATTTTCAGACTGTATAGACTTTGTGGCGTTGTGAGGACACTCTTGTGTGTTTTTATGAAGAGGCAGCGTGACGCTTTGAGGAAAACCATTATCTGCCTTTTATCCATATTGCAGAAACCTCACCAGAAAATGGTTATCATGACCCTCATTTCCCCATCCCTGCACACACACTGATATGTAGTACATCTAAGTATGTGTGAATAAGTGACATCACCGTTGCAGCACAATCGGTATAGTTCTGGTGGAGTGTGTTGTAAAAGTGGGGTGAAAAAGAAGAATAAGTATGCTGTAGATTATTTCTTTCTTTCTACTAATGAGTAGTTTATCTATCTATATATATATATACATATATACATATATATATATATATATATATACACATACACATTACAACAAGCATAATGTAGTTGCACGCAGCAGTACAGCATTTATAGATGCTACAGAAAAAGAGTAAAAGTTGATCCGTATGCATGACCTATATGGTACATGTTAAATGTGTGGGTGCAAAGTAAAGACACAGTTGTGTCTTTTTGACTGACTTTGTCTGCAACTGTGCCAAAAACTTTGTTCTGCGTTTAGTCGGCACACTTGTGGATCCCTTTAACTTGTGCAACTGCATTTTCTAGGTCACGCCGCGTCGTCGGTATGGAATCGTCCTGCTCGTGTGCACATTATCATATGTGTGTGGTGCAGCGGGTATAACCAGGGCGTTCTCTTTAATGACATCAAAACATATGGCTAAGCTGCAGCTGGCTAACTCTCCTGCAGCAGTCCAGCTTGTCAGATCCCCGGGGAAAATACATGGGTTCTTGGGGGAATAGCCACCATATGCCTGACTGTGCAGTTTGCTGCAACATTACCTGTGTTCTGTTTTCGGCATAATGCTGTCTGTGCAGTGGTTGGACCTGAGAGTGATGAACTATCGCAGAATCAAGCTGTTGTTCTTTGAATCTTATTTACAGGTTGATGTTTTTTGATGGAGAAGTTCCTGTTATATTACTTAACAGCCTACAAAAGCTAACAAAAGACACACAATCCTCAATACATTCATACATTTACAGTGTCTCACCCACTCAGCAATAACCTATGGCTTAACTTCTAGAGTTGATGTCAACGTGGTGTCCTCGATGCTTGTTCGTCTGTCTCGTCAGAGCGCAGAGCTATGTGCTTACATTAACATTACTCCTACTTAATAGTTGATCTGAATATAATCTGGATCATCTCGATGCTTAAGTTAAAATATACATTTGTGAGCTTTTCCCACTCACTGGGGTTCGGGAAGGACGAGGAGGCGGCGTTGAGGGAGCAAATATACCAGTTTATTGTGAACTGAAAACAATTAATCAAACAAAAGCAGTCAGCTGTGGCTGGCTGTGATGTCAGCGCTCTGCTGCGCTGCGCTGCCCTCACTCTCTGTGTCTCTCTCTGTCTCTGCGTCTCTCTCTCTCTCTCTCTCTCTCTCTCTGTGTGTCCGCGTCAGGACCCAGCCTACTGCAAGAGATCAGAACCAGGTTACAAACATGCTTATATAGCTGACTAATTACCTGATTCTGTCCAGCTGTCTGATCACCGGCTGAGCCACTCCCTCCTTTCCTCCAGCAGCCGTCGCTCTAACCAAGCCCCACTGCCACATACCCCCACCGCCCGACTTAGGCCGGGACCCCGCCGGCCGCAAGCCCACTCCCCCCCCCCTCCGCAGAGCGGGAGAGAAAGTCGGCCACGGCCATGCGGTTCCCCGGCCTATGGATCACCTTGAACCGGAAAGGCTGCAAAGCCAGATACCAGCGAGTGATCCGCGCGTTGGCATCTTTCATGCGGTGGAGCCATTGGAGCGGGGCATGGTCCGACCAGAGGGTGAATGGGCGCCCCAGGAGATAGTAGCGGAGGGCACCGACCGCCCACCGTATGGCGAGGCACTCTTTCTCCACCGTACTGTAGCTCACCTCCCGCTGAGCTAGCTTCCGGCTAACGTACAGTACGGGGCGGTCGACCCCCTCCACCTCCTGGGACAAAACGGCCCCCAGCCCGCTGTTCGAGGCGTCGGTCTGCAGGATGAAAGGGAGAGAAAAGTTAGGTGTGTACAAAAGTGGCTCCCCACAGAGGGCTTGCTTAACCCTCTCAAACGCCAGCTGACACGGCTCCGTCCACTGGACCGGATCTGAGGCACCTTTTCGGGTCAGGTCGGTTAGGGGGCTGGTCAGTTCCGAGAAGGCCGGAATGAACCTCCTATAGTAACCGGCCAGCCCCAGAAACCTCCTAACCTCTTTTTTGGTCTTGGGTCTTGGGCAGGCTGCAACCGCTGCGGTCTTTTGTATCTGTGGCCGCACCTGCCCTCCCCCCAAGTGGTACCCCAAATACCGTACTTCCCTCCGTCCAACTGCACACTTCCCTGGATTGGCCGTGAGCCCCGCCCTCCTCAGGGACTCCAGCACTGCTCCCACCTGCTGCATATGCTGCTCCCAGGTCTCACTATGAATGATGACATCATCCAAGTAGGCCGCAGCATATGCAGAGTGAGGCCGCAGCACCCGGTCCATGAGGCGCTGGAACGTGGCTGGGGCCCCGAACAACCCAAATGGAAGCGTGACAAATTGGTACAAACCATACGGAGTGGAGAAGGCCGTTTTTTCCCTGGACTCTAGCGACAAGGGAATCTGCCAGTAGCCCTTGGTCAAATCCAGTGTCGTAAAAAAGCGAGCCGTGCCCAGCCGATCCAGGAGTTCGTCGACCCGGGGCATTGGATAGGCATCGAACTTGGACACCTCGTTGACTCTACGGTAGTCCACACAGAACCGTATTGACCCATCAGACTTGCGAACAAGAACAATGGGGCAACACCAGTCACTGTTGGACTCTTCTATTACTCCCATCTCTAACATAGCCTGAAGTTCTGCCTGAACAGTTTTCCTCTTATGTTCCGGCAGGCGATAGGGTCGTGAACGCACTGTCACACCCGGGGAAGTTTCTATGTGGTGGTGTATGAGGTTTGTGCGTCCTGGCAGGGGAGAGAACACGTCGGCAAACTGCCGCTGCAACGAGGCCACGTCTGCTCTCTGGCCCGGCGAGAGATGAACGTCAACGGGGACCGGCGCCGACCTGTTTGATTTAGTCACCTCCGGTCCCAGCTCATCTCTCTCAATCACCGTGGTGGCCAGAGAAACAGACGCCACCTCCCTCCAGGCTTTGAGGAGGTTAAGGTGGTAAATCTGTGTTGCTCCACCCCTGTCAGAACGCACAACCTCATAGTCAACCTCCCCCACCCGCCGTGTGACCACAAAGGGCCCTTGCCACTTGGCGAGTAATTTGGAGCTAGACGATGGTAGCAATAGAAGCACTTTATCTCCCGGTGAAAACTGTCTAAGTTTAGCCCCTCTGTTGTACAGCCGCTGTTGACGTTCCTGGGCCTGGAGCAAATTCTGCCGTGATAACTGACCCAGTGAATGGAGTTTTGCTCGCAGGTCCAGTACGTGCTGTACCTCATTTTTACTGGTGCTTGGACCCGCCTCCCAGTTTTCCTTAACCAGGTCCAAGACACCCCGAGGTTTTCTGCCGAACAGGAGTTCAAAGGGCGAAAAACCCGTGGAGGCCTGGGGCACCTCCCGCACTGCAAACAACAGAGGGTCCAACCATTTATCCCAATTACGACTATCCTCGTGTACGAACTTACGAATCATGTTCTTTAGCGTTTTGTTAAACCGCTCCACCAGGCCATCAGTCTGGGGATGGTACACACTAGTCCGGATTGAGCGGACGCCCAGTAATTCGTATAGCTCGCGTAGTGTACGTGACATAAACGATGTGCCCTGGTCAGTCAGGATCTCTTTCGGGATCCCAACTCGGGAGATGACCTGAAACAGTGCCTGTGCAACACTCTTTGCCGAGATGTTGCGCAAGGGTACTGCCTCGGGATATCGCGTTGCATAGTCCACTAGAACTAATACAAAGCGATATCCCCGTGCGCTCCGGTCTAATGGCCCGATGAGGTCCATGGCAAGCCTATCAAAAGGGACCTCCATTAATGGTAATGGGCGCAAGGGCGCTTTTGGGGTGGCCGGAGGGTTGACTAATTGACATTCGCGGCAGGATGCACACCACCGACTTACATCCGCCCGAATGCCCGGCCAGTAAAATCGGGCCATGATCCGGTTCAGTGTCTTATCATATCCGAGGTGACCCGCCATGGGGTTGTGGTGAGCCGCCTGGAAAATAGTTTCTCGGAGGCTTTTTGGGACTAACAACTGGGAGAGCTCTTCCCCTGTTCGAGCGTCACGACTCACTCTGTATAAACGGTCTTTAACGACAACAAAGTAGGGGTGAGAGAGTGCTGCGTTAGGGTGAACCGGACAACCATCAATTTCCATCACTTGGTCAAAGGCGTGGCGGAGGGTCTCATCCCGAGACTGTGCTAGGGGAAAATCTTCCATGGGCGCCATCTGTGCCCCCCCCCCAGCAGCGTCGGGATGCGGCACCTCCGCCTCACCACTAAGGACAGCACATAACTCACATTTCCCTGACTTACGTGACCGCACCCTCATGGTTTCCCCTGCTAAGCTCGTAAACCCCGGCCAATTTGTTCCCAAAATTAGAGGGTGCGTGAGGCGAGTACTAACTCCAGCCTTTACTCTATGTTTTTTCCCTTTAAAATAAATTTCCAGAGCCACCACCGGATAATCGTGAATATCCCCATGCACACACCTCACCCTCACCCACGATGCCTCCAACAATGCCCCCGGTCGAACCAAGCGCTGATGGATCATGGTCTGTTCACAACCAGAATCCAGCAGAGCTTGATGTGTACCCCCTTGTATACATACCGGTATACGGTACGTCCCTTCCGAACCGGGGGAGGGGGCCGGCGGCCCGGCAACCCTAACCACTTGCCCCACTTCCATGAGCGGGCACTCCGCTCTGATGTGGCCGGGCTGCCCACACCGCCAGCACACCTGCCCTGGCGTCTGAGGAGCCCCCCGGGGTGCCAGGTGATCAGACACGTAGGCTGGGCCCTGAGGGAAAGACGGCAGAGGGTAATTAGACGACCGGAGCGATGCATGCTCCGGCTGTGTGTGTGTGTGTGTGTGTGGGTGTGGTGCAGGAGCCGATGCTGGGAACCTCCTCCTCGGGGCTGGAGTGGGACGGCTGGCAGGGATCGTCGCTGGTCTGGTCTCCTCCCTCATGCTCCGCCGGGGAAGAGAGAGATGGTCCTCCGCGAGGACGATCGCTGCCTCGATGTTGGCCGGGCGGTGGCACTGGACCCAATTGGCTGTGGACGATGGTAACCCAGCGATGAACTGCTCCAGCGCCACCTGTCCAACGACGTCCTCAGCGGAGTGGGTCCCCGGCTGGAGCCAGCGCCTCGCTGCGTCCAGGAGCTGCTGCGCGTATGAAAAGGGGCGCCCGGCTCCTTCAAAGGAGAGCCCCCTGAACCGCCGCCGGTGTCCCTCCGACGTACTGCCCAGCCGGTCCAGGATGACTCTCCTCAGCTGTGTATAGTCGTGGCGCGCGGCCGCCGGCAGGCTGTGCGCGGCCAGCTGCGCCACGCCGGTGAGCAGGGGAAGAAGCCGAAGCGCTCTCTCCTCCTCCGGCCACCCACATGCCTCCGCCGTGCCCTCGAATATGTCCAGGTATGCCTCCGGGTCATCTTCCGCGGTCATCCGCTGCAGGGCGACGGCCGGAGACCGTCCTCGACCGGGCTCCGGGTCGGCGCCGTGGGCAGCCGGGCGTTGCAGCAGCTCCCGCAGGAGAGCACGATCGTCCCGCTGTGACGCCGCAATGTCCGCGAGGAGCTGGGACTGCTGCTGCTGCAGCGTGGTGGTGCTCTCCTGCATCGCAGCGAGGTGCTGAAGGGCCAGCGACAGCGGAGATTGTCCTTCCATGTGTCCCTGTTCAGGCGCCACTGTGAGCTTTTCCCACTCACTGGGGTTCGGGAAGGACGAGGAGGCGGCGTTGAGGGAGCAAATATACCAGTTTATTGTGAACTGAAAACAATTAATCAAACAAAAGCAGTCAGCTGTGGCTGGCTGTGATGTCAGCGCTCTGCTGCGCTGCGCTGCCCTCACTCTCTGTGTCTCTCTCTGTCTCTGCGTCTCTCTCTCTCTCTCTCTCTCTCTCTCTGTGTGTCCGCGTCAGGACCCAGCCTACTGCAAGAGATCAGAACCAGGTTACAAACATGCTTATATAGCTGACTAATTACCTGATTCTGTCCAGCTGTCTGATCACCGGCTGAGCCACTCCCTCCTTTCCTCCAGCAGCCGTCGCTCTAACCAAGCCCCACTGCCACAACATTTTAAAAACTTGGCCTTGAGATGTACTTGTACTTTTTGTTTTGTTTTGTTTTTTGTGATTTTTTTAATGTAAACAGACAAAAGTTACGTTTGCATTTTGTGTAAGTTGCCAGAGTCCACTGTTCCAACTACATTTTGAATTCAAATTAGATGCCGTAGAGTCCTGGCTGAAGTAAATTACAACAGCTAAAAAGTGCCCCCACAGTTGCAGTGAAGCAGAAAAAATGATTATAATATTGTAAACATTTTTGCAGCATTCTCATTCTCATGGCCATGTCCTTTTGACCAGGACATCAGGCTGCTTTGAGCAGGCCTACTTGAAGCTATGCAGATAGGGTTCTCTTGCTGCTGGAAGCTTTACTGAAGGAGCCTCAGCTGGAGGGCTGATGTCTGGCCCCTGGATGGCTTGAGAAGGAGTGTGTGTTGGAGGGGAGCCTGGCAGTGGTTTTCACACTGAAAAGATAGGGGATCTTGGGAGATTGACTGAATCTTATGGCGAAACAGACATATTGTGCAATGCTCATCTCTATTTTAACCCACATAACATCTGGGACCAACTGGACCTGATCATCTAAGGTTCTAATGATGGATGTTATCTATCTTTATCAACTGAGAAGCCTTTGATTTCGACAATATAAAGAACTGATGATATATGACATTTTCAGACCAAGCGTACTTGAGCATTGCCACGTGGAGTATGAAGTATCGAGTAGCATCTAATTAAGGTCTCATGTATTGTAGATGTGGTGCTCGCACATTTGACAACCAACATGCATGTAATTTATAACCAGAACTCATTTAGTGCAACATCCACCACTCCTAAGTGTACATCGATCACAGAGTGTGTGTCTACACTTAGCCCCAGCAGGGTTACCTGAGTCCTTTGACACCTTATACTTGAAGCTACAGTATTACAGAGCCTGACGAAAAGGGACGCAGAGTGCAGACACACAAACTAGTTTTGTATATCTTAGTGAGGACACCTAACCCTAACATAAACCTAATTCTAACCCTAACTCAAGTCTTAACCCTGAAAAGGCCCTTTAAAGTTGTGGAGACCAGACAATATGTCCCCACAAGGTCAGGATGTCCAGGATGTATTTAGAACCCAAAACAAGATGCAACCAAAATCTGGCATAACATCATGACTACTGAAACAGACAAATTCATGAAGGAAACACAACAAAGCACAAGTGGAAACACAACGACGACCGTATACTGTTGTATAGCGTAGTGATGTGAACAACAGTAAACAGGTGTGGGCAATAAGTGCATGTATGTAAAAGATACATAACAACATAAATAAACAAAAAAAAGTCCATGAAAATACAAAAACATTACCTTGCATATACCTTATTGTCCAAAACTTTTAGAAGAGCCTCCCAAAAAAAAAAAAACACAATGTCCAAATAGTTCTTAAAGATCAATCAAAGCAAATCTCTGCCAATTGAGAACCAGCATCACCTGCATTTAATCCACTTTTCCCCGCCACAGTTGTTTTTCTCTGTGTCCAGCTTCAGACTGTTTGTCTAGATGCGCCGTGCTCAGCAGGTACGGTTTGATCTTGGAAAATTTGACACACCTCTGCATTGTGTTATTGTTTGCCGGTTGGCCAATTTTGCTTGGAAATGGGCTTCAATGGGCCTACACACACTGCAGCGTCTTCAAAACACTGCGTGAAGTGTGAAGTTTTGTGTGGATTTCCACTCACTTATCGGAACAACTGTGAAATCACAAAGGCGGCCCGTGTTGCATCCTCTGCTGCTATTGAATGTGGGTGGCGTTTCTCTCTCAAGAAATGCAGAACTAAGTGAATCCTTCCGTTTGAGAGCAGCAACTTTAAAAAAAAAAAAAAAAAAAAAAGTTTGCTAAAGGTTTTCATGGATATGCTTCCCATACTGAGAGAGGCCATCAAATCAAGTTGATAGAGCTTCATGGTTTCTTCAATGAAAGGGTCAACATGTAGAGAATGTGGTGTGGAAATAGGAATGGCAGAGCATCAGTTTCCCCATTAAAAACATTTTGTCACAATTGAGTGTGGAGCTTGTCTGATTAAGCTGGAGTGGAATGGTTACCCGTTTGAGGAACTGAGGCAGCATGTTGACATCAATCACACTTGCTATAGGTGCTCCGATGCCCCTTTCGGCATTTCTGCAAAGTCAGTGTGTTGGCTCTAAAGCTGTTTTTTGACATTTTCTATTAACATATGACAAACGCAGCAGGGATATTCATTCAGACCAGCACGAGAATCTCTGGAATATCCAGCCAAAAGATGGTGCCTGGGTCGCCAATGCAGTGGGCCGAATACTCTCCCACTGTGTTCTCTCATTGGCTCTCTCTCAGACATTATCCAGCGTTCTATCTAGAAGTTCCAAAGAACGTCTGGAGTGACAGTTTCACATACTGTAGGCTACAGCCGCTCCACACTATCACAAGAGAATAACATATTTCATTGCATGTCTGTGAGCAGCTTATACTGTATGGACGAAACTGTTAGCAGGGCCTTGCTGTAGTCGAGGCTGGAGATGACCAAAGTCTGCACTAGGAGCTGGGTAGCCTGTTGGGTTAGGTACATCCTAATTGTTCTTATATTGAATAGATATATTCAGACGTCTCTCTCTTTCTCTCTTTCTCTCTCTCTACACCACCCACCATGATCACCATTTACACCATCCACACCCACACCATTCTCTGTTTCTTCTTGCAACGCTTAAGATTGTCTATTAGGTTTATAATTGATCCCTCTGGGGTGGAGATTCTTCCACTGACAGTTGCGGGAGCCTTATGTACATAAAGGCACAAACCTCAGTCCTGTGATTTCTAAGCAAAGCACATTGTTTTGAATACCTATAGCTCCAGGCCACGCTAATTGGTTTTGCATAGATACAGTACACATGCTTTTACACTATAGACAAACTGTGAGTGTATGCAATGTTCTTTGCATTCGTTTGAATGTAATGCAGGTGATGGGAGGAAGACAACCGTGAGTTGAAGAGTGTGTCATGCAGTGTTCCTCTAATTATTATAAGATGAATTCCAGTATTTATTAGCTTGGGC
Source organism: Solea solea (assembly GCF_958295425.1). NCBI lineage: Eukaryota > Metazoa > Chordata > Actinopteri > Pleuronectiformes > Soleidae > Solea > Solea solea. The sequence goes on along the minus strand of NC_081137.1, from coordinate 18,313,164 downwards.
CCGGTGCTTATAAATATGTGTGTGTACATAACCATTTTTGAATCGCTCCGCTAGTTTGCTGCCACTCTCAGCAGCAACATGGCAGCAGCAAACTGCAAAACCGTCCAGGAAATATATAGGAGATATTTTTTTGCAACCCTAACTATAATAGAATAGAATACCTTTACTCCCTTTGGCATGTGGGTTACATTCTGTTTGTGGCACAAGGAACAACAGGACATGGTCACACCTATGGAAATGACTCAAATTGGTGCTTAATAAATTACAACATGAATTCAAACAGGCAAAACAAGGGCGTTAAATATCACATCACACAGTTCTGAGATCAAATCTAAGAAGAGATGGAGCCTGTACTTCACTTCGGCATTGATTTAACAAACGTCTAGTTTCAGATTTAGATCAGGCACTGCTTGACTTGCCTGCCGTTCATTATACACAAGTAAGAACAATATATTCGACATCTCTGTCTCTATGGCACCCTACAACCTCTCGACTGATTTTAATCAAGATATGTGTTGGCTGCAGGGGGCTGTGACTCATTTCCTCATGTTGTAATGTGTGAGTAAAGGAGTGTTAGCTGAGTGCACGTGCACGGCATGCTTTCTTCCCTCAGCATGACTCATCATCGGAGCCTTTAAACTTTCCCTGTCCCTCTGGGGTATTAAATGTCCCCATCCTTGTCCGCGGACTTTTTGAGAGCAGATGATCCTCATTAATAGTGTCCGAACGGAGGGCATGTGTCTTCGCAGACTCCGGAGCGTTGTCTCCGAGAAGCCCAATCTGACAAATCCTCTTATAAAGATATCATTCTCCTGTCATCCTATCCCACTCCCTGTTCCCGTCACACACACACACACACCCATGCCTGATTCGTCCTTCCTTATACGAACATGGCATTGATCGGGTGAAGGCGGCAGGGGAAACTAGGACAGGTGGCGTGGATGAATTGCAATAAATGATGAATATTCGTCGCCGAGCATTTTTTTTTTTGCACGGACCTGACACATGAGGTATGGCGATCAAAGTTAATATCGTCTCACCGGCATGCAAATGAGGGGTCAAGTTGCCATCCCATCAACTACAATAATTGAACTGTCACCCAGAACTGCTGTATTCCCCTACTTCACTCTTTAAATTCCCCTTTCTGATACATTTTATGAAATTTTCATCAGCTCAGCAGGGAGTTAGTTCCCGTCTTCATTGAGTCAGATAACGTGAGCGCCGGTGAAGACTCTGCTGGCATGGAACAAGATCTACAGTCATGTTACATCAGAGGGAAACTGCGTGTTGATGAAAGAGTAAAGGCACTTGACCTTTAAACGTGAACAAATGACAGTTCTCCGGGTTTTTCTATGTCTGATGTTTAAATCTGACTCAGTAACCAGTTCTTGACTCAGATCACAGCTCTTCTTCACCGTGGGCTTGTGACACCTGGAGGTAACGGATTCACTAGCTGTTGCGAGGACATAGTGATGCAAAAGACAGAATCTGGGAGTCATCATAGCATCTCTAGGTTTCTGGCTGATCCAAGCTTGTGAAGGCCTGATGGAACCAAAGGGTTTGACTGGTTTTGGACAAATATAGAGTCGGGCTGAGGTTAGGTCACATTGTCTGTGAAGCATCACATTAATATTTTTCATTATTGTTTAATGTCATTTACACTGCACATGTCTTTAAACAGTAAAACAAGCAGTAGCAGTGGTATGTGTCGTGTTTGAACGGATAAACGTGGATAAAGATCCTCAGATATTTAAATGTGATGTTTTGTGGAATCGTTTCCTACCTTTGAAATTACCCTTTCTAAGTAGACCTTAGTTTGAGCATTGGAATATGTTATTTGTTGGAGAGGATGTTGCACCACTAAGGAGATATGTAGACATTTCACCTCTCATCCAAGGGGCTCCTTTAGATCTTCAGGACTGAAGATGCATGTCTGTAGACATTTAAATAAGTGATGTAGCTTTGGTTTAAAGACTTCACAGGTTCCTTTTATGTCTGTAGTTTGCAGAAATGTACAACGGCGCCATTCGGTCGCGGAGTCTGGGTAACAGTATCACTTCACTGGATTTGATCACAATTAAAGGTCACGTAAACAGCCAGAGCTGGCAGTGGGCAGATTAGCACAGGGAGAGGAAGCGAGGACAGAGAGATAATTAAACAGAAAGAAATATGCCTGTATATAAACATGCGATAAGTCATTTCAATGTCGCCCCTATCCCCCCCACACACACACGTTCTATGCTTATTTTCATTAGTTCTCGGCCCTTAGCCCAGGAAAACGTTGTCATCTACTCAGAGTACTTAACAAAAGAAACACCATTTAATTGCTGTTAAATCAAGCCTTTTTATGATCATAATGGGAGACTTTAATTATTACTAGAAAGCCCCTCTGGTATAATTGATTCTGTTAATGTCTTTCTCTGTTTCTAAGGTAATTTTCATGTTTGAGCCCTTTTTTCTTTTCTTTTCATTTTAATTTCCCTTACAAGAGAACATATCTGTCCTTCTTTTGAAGAAATGTACACCTGCCGTGTTTCATAGTTAATACTGCAGTGGGCAGAATGGCTTGGATCATTTTTAGAAAAGAGGCGCTCATGTACTGTATGAGCGATTACGCAAGACAATCCATTCCATCCATTTTCACGTGTTTTATTTTCTGTAGTTGTTTCCAACGCTGTAATAAGCAGCCTTTCTACTGAAGGGACATTTCTCATTGGTCATCGGTCAAATTGGGTCAAATGCAGAAGTATTTTTCTCTTTCAGATTATTTGACCTACATTATCCTGAAAGGTAATCATGGAATTAGTGACCAATAATGTTGGATTTATGCAAATGTGGTCAGTTCACTTGCTGATGCGAAGTGGATAATACACTTGCTGTGACAACAGCACACTTCAAGGACTACATTCAGGAGACGCGTCAGGGTGACAGATTGCCACGATCTGTTTTTAAAAGACTTCAAAATGTGCAGGGGTCTCGAGACTGGGCCATGTGTCTCCGCGGCGCCCCGCAGAGTCGCCCGCATTACCTCAGCAACAAGTTAGGGGCGAAGATTGATGCTGGTGTTGTGGCGCTCATTGTTGCACGGAGCATACTAGTTGACCAAGGAGGAGGAGGAGGAGGAGGAGGAGGGTGGGGGGGAGTGTGATGGGGGAGAGAGTCAGTCCAGGTCTGGGCTGCCCACAGCTTTTTGTATGTCTGTCTCATTTCACAATTCATCAGCCGAGCGTGACTGTCAAGCGGGCCTTCAGCGATGGCGATCCATCAGGACCTGTCACCCAGCCATCACAACTGAGAGATGAGGCCTCAGCATTCGAATTCCATTAGCCCCATCAACCCTCGCTGTACCGACAGGCAGCCCAGCCAGCCAGCCAGCACCTTGTCCATGACTCCAAAAAGATAATAAAACAATATCAGCGAATCAGAAACAGCTCCTGTCTCCCTCCAACTGCTGCCACTCCCTGCGCTGACTTTTCTGTGGGCTATCTGCTTTATTAAAGCCTCAATGACTGACATTGTTTTTTTTTGTTTTTTTTACCTTCAAATCTTCTCCCCAACTCTTCCCCTGTCACGTCAGCCCCGCCTCTCTCTTCTGGATTAGATGACAGATAAATAAAGGAAATTACGTGAGCTTTAGATTAGAAGTCATGGGGTCGCGCAGACATCAACACACTCCGATTCTGGGGCTTGTCATTGTTATATCAGAAAAGGAATGGTTGCACTATTCTCTGAGCGCAGATATGGATGCCCTACATTCTATACTGTAATAATAATAACAATAATAATGATACATACAAGTTATTCTTTTTTTTATTTTAAATCTATGCAAAATAAAGTAATCAAATCAGCGTTTCATGCAATTAGCTGACTCTTTATTTAACATGGGTGAGCTTTTTTTAAAACACAACAACAACAACCATATAATCTAATTTCATTAGATTTTATTATTACGAGTTAATGATGTGTTTAGATCAATGCACGCAAGTGATAACAATTACTTAAAATTTTAATTTAAATTCTAATTAAAAGTTTAGTAAGCGAGAAAAGAATATGTTTATTATTAAAGAAAAGGGAGAAGAAAGCACTTTTAAATTGTCCGCTGTCCTGTCAATCAGAGGTAAACATGCCTGAAAATGACTCTGTGTCAACAGTGCATCGACAGGACATCGATCCAAGTTATTGTATTTATGACTTCCCATTTTACCAACAACACTCCAAATGACGGGATTATGTCTGGTCACACCGCCCTCTCAAAGAATATTCATTGCACCTTCAGATTTTCTTGAGTAGGTAGAGATTTTTATTTTTTTTTCAGTAGAGATGAGCAATGTTGATTCATCTCCAGCATTGGCATCATTGCCTTTCTCCTTAATCCTTCAGGCAGTCAATTTGCAGCCAGTGAAGTGTGAAGTTCTATAATGATAGGTTATTGACCCGTTTGCTGTTTGGCAACAAGGACTGAGGGAAACTGAAAGGATAGTTCCTGTTTATTCTTGTTGTTGTTTTTTTTCCATACGATATTCAGATAACTGTCTGGTACTGATGTGATTTGTCTGATAATGGCTAAAAAAAAGACATCAACTAATGTTTGTTAGCAGTGGCGCTTAATGAATTGAGTCCAATAAATCGTCAGATGTCAAATTTCAAGGTAAATTAGTTTAGTGACGGGGGCCATGTTGCTGATTTAAAGGTTGTTGTTGACGACGAATGCAAACATTCTGTAATAAAATGTGCAGATCGTGCATGATGAAGACTGTACAGCGGGAAAAATAGAAAATAGACCATTTCTAGTCCAGTGAGGAAACATCAGAAATCTCAAAATGTAACACAACAATTGGCGGGTGAGGAGGAGGGGTTGTGCTATTGTGATTTTTCTTCATAGATCAATAACGGTTTTAAAGTCTTGTGTCATTTGTGGAAAACCATTGATTTTTGGCTTTAACAAAAATATCTATTAAAGAAAAAAAATTCTATATTTTTCTATAGCGGAGCACATGCTATTTTGAGCTGCCCCTCACTGTACTTTATGTACTCTCTATTAAGATTGAAAGGATAGCCATTACTGTGCCATTACTTGTAACCCACTGTGCTCATGTCTTCACGTGTTCATACTCTTTAGTGTATGGTTTAGTGTAAAAACAAAAAAAATCAAACAGCAAATATAGATTGCAAATGACTTAATCCATATTATATAATACTGAATTGCAACACCTAAAAATTCCAATTATCATCTTAGTATCAGGAGACATTGATTGTTCTGCTATCATTTCCCTCCTAAAGGCCCTGGTATACTACCACATCAGGGTCCTGTGATATCTCATTTCACCATCGGGTGGCAGTACAAGTCTGGATACAGGGAATAGGACACTTTCCTACCAAAGAAGAAGAGAACGATGCTACACCTCCGTCGGATACGTCTCATCTGAGCGGCTCACAGCCGAAAGGCGCGTCTCGCAGGGTAGTAGGGGTGTCAGCCGGTCCGAGGGTTGCCAAGTCAAGGCTCGGATGACTATCCTTGGCGACTACTCCTGATGGCGAAATGTTTTTTTCTGCTTGGTAAGCAGGGCTTAATACTCCATCGGGGCGGAAATTTCAGTTCGCACAAGCGCTGTCCACGAGCACCCATCGTGCAAAGAGCCGTTGGCTGCACATATATGAATCTTGTTAACACTCGATGGTGGTTGTACCTCATGGTCGGTGCTCCAGGTGGCTATCCAAAGTTAGCAGAGCAGTGTCTGCTATGAGGCTGCCCCCAACTAAGGATTTTCTTGGTCATTTGAGGTCATTCGTTGACTAATCGTCTGCACATTTGAGGTCTTCCAGGTCTGAGAAAGGATGTTATAAGTACAATGCTGAAGTCACTTCTACACCGTGTGGCCACACTTCCTGTGTCTGCCCTTTCAAATGAAAGCCACGCATGGTTTAACCATATAGGTTTTGAATTTATTTTGATGCAGCTTTAAATTTACTTTCTCGTGGGTTTTTTTTCAGTTGTTTTCTTCAGCGACTAAACGACCAATGTTTGGGTCCTACTGTCTGCCATAGCTGACTTTTTTTTGTTACAGTTGCTAATGATGCTAATTGATGGAAACTATGGTTCTTGGGTGTACTCTTAACTACAGTCACAAAAAAGTATCAGGTAGTACAAACAGAATGCTCACATGATGTCCATCTGTACTCCACTCCAACAAAACCAGAGCGGATTTAGCAATCAAAAGAACTAGCATTTGGCATGATATATCATCTAAAAGGACTGATATACTTCAAGGCAGTCTTCCTCGAAAGCATTTTTTCCTGGCACTTTTTCTTGTCTGTCTCTTTTCTCTCTCTTTCCATCTCTCTCTCCACTTCCCATGAGGTTCTCTTAGTTATTTATCTTGACACGAGGGAGGAGAAGCCTCAGGGTAAGGCTTGACAGGGATTCCTCTTCATGATTCGTGGCATCTCTCTCCATTCCCCTGCTGTCACTGTAGGGGAATATAAGGGAGTCATAAAAGAATACTGTCATGTTGCTGTCACAAACACTGTATGGCAGTGAGACGTCCAGCACCAATGCAGACTGTGAGCAATGTGTGTGTGTCTGCACTGTGGTTTGGGTAAAGAGAAGCCGTATTTCTGTGTTTACCTGCCAGTGAAGACTTTTCTTATAAGGTTGTACTAGTAGCACGGGTATAAACTACACATATAGTATTGCATCAAAAATAAATGTTCCATAAATTTGTGTTTGGGTCGTCAGGCCACCAAAGAAAATGTCATTTATAATAGATGATTCTTCAAATGAGGGACAAACATCGCCGCATGTCAACCTGCATCTGAGTTTCATGGCAAAAGTGACCCAAGTACAGTGAACTGCACTGAGACTACTGAGAGGATTTCTCACCATGGCGTCAGTGCAGCCTCTTGCATAGCAGATCATAACATTTACAAATCCCACAAAATTGGTGTTGCTGTGGACGGTAGTAATACGTTCATGCTCTTGCCCCCCACCCTCTCAGTTCAGGGCCATGTAGGCTCATGCATCTAGTTTGCTTACCTTGTTAGTGGATGGAATTTTTAGGGAGCAAAGATAGAACGAGTCAGTGGTTCAGTCAGAGTATTGTTTGATGAGCGTATTCAAAAGATAAGTAGTAATTCTACATTGCACACAAAACTCACACATACACATCGGACACACGTGGGGTTAAGTGTCTTGCCCAAGGACACATTGGACACATGTCAGGTTAAGTGTCTTGCCTGAGGACACGTCGGCCACACATGGGGTTAAGTGTCTTGCCCGAGGACACGTTGGACAAACGTAGGGTTAAGTGTCTTGCCCAAGGACACATCGGAGACTCATCGTGGGGTTAAGTGCCTAGCCTAAGGACATATCAGACACACGTGGGGTTAAGTGTCTTGCCCGAGGACACATCGGACACACGTCGTGGGGTTAAGTGTCTTGCCTGAGGACACGTCGGACAAACGTAGGGTTAAGTGTCTTGCCCAAGGACACATCGGAGACCCATCGTGTGGTTAAGTGCCTAGCCTAAGGACATATCAGACACACGTGGGGTTAAGTGTCTTGCCCCAGGACACATCGGACACACGTCGTGGGGTTAAGTGTCTTGCCCGAGGACACGTCGGACACACGTGGGGTTAAGTGTCTTGCCCAAGGACACGTCGGACACACGTGGAGTTAAGTGTCTTGCCTATGGACACAAAGGACACACGTCTTGGGGTTAAATGTCTTGCCCAAAGACACGTCAGACACACGTAGTGGGGTTAAGTGTCTTGACCAAGGACACGTCGGACACACGTAGGGTTAAGTGTCTTGCCCGAGGACACGTCGGACACACGTCGTGGGGTTAAGTGTCTTGCCCAAGGACACGTCGGACACACATGGGGTTGAGTGTCTTGCCCAATGAAACATTGACATATAGACGTGCATAGCCGGGAATCTTACCCACAACCTTCCAGTTGAAAGACAACTCACTCTACCACTGAGCTACTCAAGTAATATTGGGAAAAAAAAGTGACTTCAACTTCTACTAAAGTCATTTTCTTGTAAGATATTACTTTTAGCTGCTTTATATAAGACTAGTGGTGGACGATAACATTGTTCATTTGTGTCTTGTTCCGAATATTATCCGTGTTTTAATGTTCAGAGTTCAGATCTTGACAGACTGTAGTGAGGTTGTTATAGAAAACAGGAACAGGCTCGCTGTTATTTATCTGGTTGTAAAGACCATTTAAGCAGATCAAGGTCTGTCCACCATCAGAGGACGCTTTCAACGAACCGCTTCAATGGTCAGTCATTATTTGACAGCTTGATATTAACATTAGCCACATCAATCAAAGCCAAACCAAGTGGACCGGAGCGAGCTGCTGGATGTGCGGATAAAAAGTAGCATGTGAGCTTTCATGACCATCATAGGCAGACTTTAAAAGCCCACTGTGCCATATGGTGTGTCTCTGTTCATAATTGAATGTTTGTTTAAATCCAAAATACTCAGCACAATGAGCTACAGGGTAATAATGGATTCCACAAATGCCGCTGTGTCCACATGAGAAATTCCTGTCGTTGTGTAAATGTTGAACAAAGGCACAATGCCTCAGGGCTTTTTTTTTCTTTTCTTTCAGGTATCAAAGTGCTTAAAATTAATTATTGTTAAATAGTGGCACGAAATTATCCATTGTTGGCAAAACAAAACAAAAAAAAGGGGGGTAATGTTAACATTTTAATCTTGCAATTTCTGGAAAAATAGAAGTGAGACATTGTTTTGATTCCAAAGCCAAATTTGTAAATCATTCATAATACATAAAGGTCTCACGGTGCAGTGGTTTGATTTGAATAAATGTTTCCAGCAGCTTTTAATATTCTGAAAATATATTAGAGCGGGCCAAATTGTAAGAAATCTGTTCATGTTTTTTTGCACAGGTTCACCTCACTCTTTCCCACCAAGACGCAGATCATAGTTGGAGACCTGTTTGACACCGAACTTCAGAATGTTTGTTGCAGATTCTTGAAGAGTTTGTTGATGCTATAAAGTAAAAACAACCTTTTTCTTGGTCTAACCAGGTGCAAACTTAACCACATTCATATCAACGACGTGGCACTTTTGGTCCAGAAGATACTTTACTTACCAACAGTTAATGGAAATACAGTTTAGTTGCTCTCCCCCCGGGTCCGCGGCATTAATGATAAAGCAATAAACTCCAGCATCACATCCATCTGTTCTCACTTGTGTGCACTTTGTTCCAGTGACCTTTCGCAGCTCGTGCAGTTGTTACTGAGCACAGGTGACTTTCCTCACCATGACTACATCCAGTGATCCATTGCTGCTGCTGCTGCTGCTGCTGCTGCAGCAACAGAAAACTTCCCCGATGACTTTTTTGACATACAAGAACTTCTTCATCTGCCAAATAGCCTTTGTTCCTATATGCACATAGAATTGTTAATTCTCTCTCTCTCTCTCTCTCGCTGTCACCTTGACTCACCCACCTTCATTCTACACATAACCGTACACAGGGGCATCTGTTTCATGTAAATGAGCTTTGTGACGGGGGGGAAATGCTGAACTGGTATCTGTCAGTAGCAGCAAATCTTTACTAAACAGGGAAAAATCTAAATCAATTACTGTAGGGGACAAACATTATCATCACGGACTTTTGCTTCAAATTATATTCACACTGTTGTAAATAACTCTTTCTTGAATATGTAAAGCAAAGATCGAGTTAGGTGCGCGTCGACAGCCCATGCGCAAACCGAATTTCCACCCCCCGATAGGCGGAGTATTAAGCCCCGCTGACAAGCAGAAAAAAACATTTCGACAACAGAAGAAATAGTCGCCAAGGATAGTCATCCGAGCCTCGACTCAAACCAGACGTGTCCGATGGAGCTGTAGCATCGCTCTCTTCTATTCTGGACGGAACGCGTCCTGTTCCCTGCGTCCGGACTTGTGCCGCCACCCCGATGGTGAAGTCAGATACTACAGGACCTTAGCTTTACTTGACAATAAACCTGATTCTGATTCACTGTAGCCCCTGTGATCCATCAGAAATGCAAGGCTTACCAGACCAAACCTCCTAGCAACCATATCTGGTCCACAGCCTTCATTCTGATGGCATGTTTTTCTCTTTGATCTCTTCAAAAGAAATCCTCAACCCACCCAAATATTCACCAGAATTCAAATCCTGTTAGTCATGTAGTATAAAAAAAAAAAAAAAAAAGAGTACAAAAACAGCTTCTAACGGAGTAAAAATGAAATGCAGGGATGAATGGCTTCCTGTGGAATACGGCGTAGGACTTTTTTGCTTGTTTAACAGTTCGAAACAAGGGATATTGACAGCACGGTGAAGGATCATGCGAAGCCACTGGCTTGGAAGGAGCTGTGATCAACTGAGGAAAAGAGCAGCACGATTATGAAACACAACTGCAGGGTGTTTGACACCACCTTGGGCTGACTTTGTTTTGGATCGATTGCAGGGAGATTGTGCGTGACTTCATATTTTTAATTGAGCCCCACCGTGACCTCATTCACCCAACTGGAAATGCCAGGAGCCAGAAAAACAGGGAGAAGGAAGTAAATTGGGCCAAGGTTATGAGGAAAAAAAAAAGAAAGTGCATGTATTTAGTGTACTGGAGTGTTGATGGAAAAAAAAAGAAGGGAAAGAAAGTGTTTGTCTTCCCTGCAACTGAGAATATTAAAAGATAGATGCTGGGTGTGTGGTGCTGTCGAGCTTAGACAGAAAAAGGACTAGTTTTCTTGTCAAACAAGTAGTCCTTTTTCCTCTTCTCAAACTAGAAATAAAACTGGGTTTCAGTGGCAGTACCCATAGTGAGATATGTTGTTCTCGGCGTTCATGCATTATTACTGCCGAGGCTAGCGAGGGGAGCTTGTTTTGTGCGACCTCCTTCAGGAAAATTCACCCTATAATGAATACTGATTATGTGTTTTTTAGGGTGTTAAACCGCATCCCTGATTTCCCACCGCTTGTAAGCCAAATTATGGCTCGACTAAACTCCGCCACTCATCCCTATCCCCCCCCTTTTTTTTTTCGCCCTCATTTAATACATAACGGCTTGTGTCTATTATTAATGACGTGCGCCTATTAGTTCCAAAAAAAAATAAAAAAATAAAAATGAAAGGCCCTAGTAATGAGCGAGTTTGTGTAGCTTAAAAATAAAATCTTGTATTCGGATGTTTTGAGGTGGACGATTTCATCACATATTTCACAGTCCCTCGAATCGTATTTGCATATATTGTCCATGCTCACTTAAATATAATAGAGACACCTGTAGCTCATTGAAACATCCTTTTAATTACGCTGCCCTTGAACTGTGTGATTAGTCCTCGTCAGAGAGGGAATATCGGCGGCCGTGATGTTGATACGCTCTCAGGTTAGCGCCATTATACACTATAATGGCTCATTTGGCTCTCATCATCTCCCATCTACTGAGATTAAGTGGTTACCCCATGCAGGAAGAATTTATTTGTGTTAGCCCAGTAATAAAGAAAAGTGGCATATTGTGCGCCGCGCTGGCTGAATTATGAAGAGGATGTGGCTCAAAATTAAATATTAATTTTGTTTTTGACTCTTCCCGCTGTGCCAGTGGAGAGGGATGTTTGTATTCTCAGCCCGTTGTTTTCGTCATATTCGGATACTTTGCTTCCCACACTGCAAAGGGAAAAGACATCATTTCTTATATGGATTTTGTGATGACAACAGCTTTTATAAAATTAGCTGTTGGATGTCGGTCGAATAGCATTTTCTGCAACTGAAAGAAAAAACAGTTTTTGTTCCAAATGGCACATTAAGTTCCAGCTTGTGACTACTTTTGTGCACGAAATGCACTTGAGTTTCCATATACTGTATTTCCTGTGACAGCACGCGGCAACAATATGTCATTTTATATCGTATATAAGCAGAATCATATCCAGAATCACTCAAATCAAATGCCCTATAGTGATTTGTACAAATGTAGACTCTCGCTGTTCATCATAATATCAATTTAATAATAGAAGCCATTGAATTTACCTAATATTTTTCCACAGAGGATGAGTGCGCCTCTTTTTTATCCTAAAACAAATGTGGTGTCAAAGCTCTTTTAGGTCAGTTATGTGCTGCAGAAGTTCTGTTTCCTGTACGCAGCCGGCTTTCAACTGTGACAGATGGATTTACCCCATCTGCTGAGGGTTTTAGCCTCGTCGTCCTTCGTGCAGCTTGGGCCGACATCAGACATATCGTCAGGGAGAAAATGGCCGCGCACCAGGTTCGGCTGTCCATGCTTCGCTTATGTCCGTATCCGAGGGCAGATAGTTGGACGAACACACTGGGATTATTGTCCTCTTGCTGCCTGGCCACCTCATCCACTATGCATATGTGTATGTGTGTGTGTGTGTCACAGTAACCTAATCTAATAGAGCTCGCTTCAGAGACGATCTGACGTGTTTATTTGCCAAATATTCCTTTTCCAGCATCGGCAATTATGTAGCAAGTGTATTCACAAGGCATCTCTGGCCCTCCAGCTCAAAGAGTTGAACAGAATAATTACACTCCAAATATTCAGCAGAGACAGCCGGGCTTGGTTTCCTTCAACAATACTTGCATAGTTTGTGTCGTCGCACTTAAAGGAATGAAAAACTTAGCGGTGTTCTCGTAGCCGAGAGAATTCATTTCAGGCCGTATTAGGAGATAGAAGGCAACTGTAAACCACACATTTCATTTTAGCAATACGTTTCCTTTGCCAAACAGGCTCTCTCTAAATTGACTTCAGTTGCTCTAACCAAGGAAGTCTGACCAAAGGGAGCTGGAGACCTGTTATCTGCGAATTACCCTTTATCACAAATCACCACTTTTTCCATCAGGCCTAAATATGCGGGAGGAGAGATCATAGCGAAATGAGTTGATTGTTGAACTAAATCCACTGGGCATGGCGCTCTGTCCTGAACTCAGAAGACAGACACAGCTCTGCTGATGTTGGCGCGTGTTTTGCAGGACACGCAGTTTGTAGATTAAGGCCCCGCTATACGCGCGATTTGCGTCATCAAGGCGTAGACTGCGCGTGCAGCCCAGATTTTGGAACCGCTGGGAACTGAAAAAAAAATTTCAAATGATTAATCGATTATCAAAATAGTTGACGGTTCATTTAGTAATTGATTAATAATTGATAATGAAGTATTTGTTTCAGCTCTAAGTATACCAGGGCCATCAAAGCATCCTGTATGCAGAGTAGTTGTAGCAGAGCAGCCAATAGGAGTGCCTGCTCCCTCTCTCTCTCTTAACTGCACCGTGATTGGTCAGAGTTTATTTTAAAGGTCAAATATCGCAATGGCTGTATAAGCAAATACTAGAGAGCAGTGTCTTCCCTCTCAGATCATTTGATTTATTTTAACCCTGAAAAGATATGATGCAATTATTGATCAATAATGCCAGTGTCTGTGTTGGCATTGCACGAACACACTCTGAAGAGTTGCCTTCAGTGTTTTACTTCAAATGGTTTAAAGTCGTTTGTTGTTCGCTGCCTATGAGGAAGTTTAAAGCCCCAATTAACTGATTTATTCAACTTTCACAATGAAGCCAAAATCAATGTTTAATTATCCGACATTTGTCGCTGTTATTGTTTGGTATTGACCGATTTGAAAGCTTTCGCGTGATCACCTTCTGGACCGTATCACCCGGACCTCAAAAAAGTTTGTGCAGGATAATTGGTCAAGGGTAATATTCAACCTGCTCTGCTCCAAGCAAAAATAATCCAACAAACCAATCTACATCCCGACTCCCAGTTGCCGTTGAGACGACCAGTCGCGGAGAACCAGGCCTGCGCTCCTTCAGTGCTCACAGGTGTCACGCAATAGGAAACCACACAGATGCCGCTGGGGCCAGCCATGACTTTTTCCTATCTGATACAGACCTAATTCCTCTCCTGTTTAATGAGCCACTTGATCATTCTGCCAGCTTTTGCTGCCAGATCAATTTGAACGGGGAGCAGGAAAAAGGCAAGGGTAACATTTCTCCGTGCCGGAGATATCTGAGGCTGCTTATCAACAACGGGCAACAGAGTGTAATATGTGTAATATGGTGGACTCTCATTTTTAAGTGAGAGCTTGTTACAGTGGTGGGAGGATGAGTGTCTTGGATGACGGAAGCAATTTTTTCTTGAATTCATAAGAACATGGAAGCAGTTACATTTCGTCTTTTCGTCAGTATGTGCAAAAAAAAGGAAAAATCCACTTTGAAGCATACGCTCATTAACGTTGTCGCCTGTACGTTTGTAGATGCAGAGGCCTTGTGCATGCCTGTATTCGGCGCGCAAGCGTTACGCTATCGAGTGAGAATGCACAGCCTTGACCCCGGGCGTTTGCAATAAGTGCGGCGGCACATCAGCACTTACCTTTTGTTCTGCGGAACCGGGGTTTACCGTCTCCTTGAGAAGCGCTGTAATTTATCAGAGTGCGGTGGGATCCAGTGGGAGGTCAGCTGGATGCTTCTTTTGAACTTAAAACACAGAGATATGCATTAAGGATTACCTGCCGACTCCTTCGCAGGGATCTAAAGACGGTCTCCTGAGGCGCCCCGCTTTGACACGAAAACCTGAAAAGGCATTTTTAATCAAGATCGATCCGGTTTGCTCTCAAATCCGATGCTTTGCTTTTCACCCAAGTCCTTATTAATTGCTATTTAAGTAAGATGGCTGCCAGTGTGCAAAGAGTCACTTCTTGTTTGCAGAATTGGGTGACAATGAGTGACGGGGATTATTTCCAATTTTGGAAAGAACTGTGGCACAAATAGCGAGCAAATATGTAGCATATGCTGACTCTGTAAAGATTTATTCAGATGCATTCAGCAACAACTAACTACAGCACAATGGATTTGTCCCACAGTGCAACAGATTATTATTATTTTTTTTAAATTAGTAGTGAGGACAAGCTTAACTCTTTTTGTTCCCGTTACGGTGCGTCCACACAATATCTCAGGTCGATTTGCTTTCTCTGGTGAAAATGTCGACGTGTTCATTTCACTCTTTGGGTAACAGTATGCACACGAAGCAAACAGCTCGACAGGCAGCAATATTTGGCAGCATGAGATTTCTTCTTTCTTTTCTTTTTTTGCTTCACCTCTCGGGGTAAACAAAATATACTTTTACATTCTGTCTACAAAGCCTGAAAGAAAAACCAGCAGACTATACTGGCGTTGGCAATTATGTAGCCGCGGGAAACCGCTCTTGTAGCGCCTTGCACTATTTTGCACCATTTGTAAATGTGCCCTCTTCCTTCTGTGTGTGTGTGTGTCAAATTTGGTGCCGCTGTTGCTGTTTACGCGCCTTTCTATACGTTTCTACACTCATGTTTATTCACCGCTCACTGGAGAGCGAGGAGCCTCACGCGATACAATTGTACCTGAGTGGAATGACAATGCAAAATATTTCACATTTTTAGTAACGTCTGTTTTCATTAGTTTTCAGGAAATGTTGTCCGTCAAACATATTTATATAGGTAAGCTCAACATTCAGTGTAGGAAATGACCCCTCTAACACTGAGTGTATCTTAGACGCAGTGCAGTTTGCATTGCCGTAATTATGTGGCGGTTTGTGCTATCGGAAAAATTCCAACGGTTTCTGAAAGCTATAGGTAATAAAGCTAAAGGTTATTATGGTAATTTCCCTCGCGCTGTTTGCAAGAAGCCTGCAAATCAGCGTCTTTGTCGCCAGAAAGGAAAAAAAGTGGGAAAAACGCCGGTACATATTTCCATTTTTTGGCCTGTTTTTGCACATTGAGACAGAAACTCGATTGTTTTTTATTTTAAATATGTTTTATACTGTTCAAATTTCAAATTTGGCTCGCAAAATATGGTGTCCATGTCAACTACGGTGTTTTGGTGCCAGATATTGAAAGTTATTCTGGAAAAGTGGGCAAAAGCACTCACTCACAGACACTTTATGGCCCTTTTATGGTTGAAATAAGCCAAAAAAGGTGTTAAAGGGTTAATAAATGAACTATTTAGGCAACCGATTGCTGTGTCGTGCCATCTAGCCAGGTCATGGCCATACACATAGATAACACATATAGAGTTTTTACAAAGTTAAGTAAGGTTGCACAGATTCTTCCTTACATGGTCACTAATCACTATCAGTCAATTGATTCAAACTACTGCGCTGTGTTTAGTAAATGCACCAATGGTTTAACAGAGGTATAAGTCTTGTTTTGTGTATAGGGTCACTGTTATTTTGTAATAACAATTTTACCCTAATTTCTAACACGTGTATGTTTTAGATGGGCAAGCAATAACCTCATTTTACATCTCTATGACTTCATACCTATGTTTTTTTGTACCAACGTGTTTCATTGCAATAATATTTAACCAGCACTCATGAGCTTGCTCTTTGACAAATTCCCATTTCCTGCATTTAGCTGTTTACCTGTATTATCTAATATGAGTCTCAGGCCACTGATCCCTCTTTGCGATTCCGTCTGCCAACGCTGCCTTAAGTGCACTGGTCACACATATCTGCGTGGAGCATTTGTTTGCGTCTTTGTTGTCAGTCAGTCGTGTTCCCGGGGACTATAGCTCTCTGTCAAGGTGAGTCCCTTTTCTCACGTCTCCACACTCGGACTCCAGTGTTCGTGATTGACACGCTCTTTCAAAATAAAGTCTGAAAGCCTGTCTATGAGGACAGCAGCTGATTGTGTGCTCAAGTTTGGCAACAGAAACCGATAAAGACCGTTTTAAAAACCCCAAGAAATTGTCAGGAACACACCACAAACATGCGATGACTCTCCAGATCAGCAGGTGGCAGTATTGGAAATATAGTGTGTGCCTATGATATGATGTGGGCTTGGTATGTCATTGTCTTCATTAGTTTTATCAAAACTTTATCACTTTAAAGATCAGTCAGCCTTTGATTTTTTTTTTATTTGTCAGTATGTGAGGCTTCCATTTGCATTTTAGTTTAATTTTTTTAAATTTTAGATGACTCCAATCCACCGTTCTTCTATATAAATGTATATACGTACATGTATGTACACAGAGGGAGAGAGAGCCAAGATGCTTCCATTTCGGAAAGCATTTTGGTCCTTTGTTCAAATATACCCGAATCAAGGTTTGTTTGATTTGATGTGAGAATAACTGCCGCGAACATATGCATATGAATTATGCATCCTGTGAATTATAAGTCCCATAGTCATCGACAATGACAACAATCTCTCATTGTTTAGTTGATTACCGCTGCTGCTGCTGCTGCTGCTGCTGCTGCTGCTGCTGTTACTGCCGCCGCCTCCTCGTCTGTACCTTGATGAAGTCCCTCACACTCACTTTAGCGCTTTAGTTTGCTCGAGCAAACCGAGGCAAAAACATATTTTAATCAACACCATCAATTATACACTCCTGATTAGTCCCGGAGGATTTTTTTGTGATGGAGTTTCACTCAGTCAATTTAATTAATACGAGTCTTCTTTCCACTTTTAGCAAATGATCAAGGCTTTATTGTCTCATGTCTTAGGTAAGCATTAAGGAAGCGCAGGTTTGAGATCAGTGGTTTTCCTTCGCTCGGCTAATGAGAACACCCTATCATCCGGAATGTATTTCTCAGCTCCTCAAAGACTTCTCGTGACCACAAATCCCATAAACACAGATCTGTGGCGATACATCATCGTGACTTTTTGTGATCTACTGCACTGACTTGGCTATGAATGCTGCTAAAGAGTGTTATTATATAGTGTTAAATAAAAAGTTGTGCCTTTTTACTTTTGTGCTAACCGTGGCAAAAGAAAAAAAGTTTTTACTGTTACATTTTGTCAAATGTTTTTCTCATGTGACATAGTTTAGTATTTGCCAACTATTTGGAAGAAGAATAGACTAGATCAGAGGTGTCAAACTGGTGGCTTGTGGGCCACATGCGGCCCACCACTTGATATCACCTTCTTTTAAACCCAGCATGTGTGGATGAGGCACAGCTGCCACGTTGAGTTGATATAGAATAAAGACGGAATATAATACTAAATGTGTTTGCTCGCAATGTTTTTATAACACTAATAATAATAAGACATTCGCTCATAATGATCACATTATTATATATATTACGTTCAACATTACATTAAATTACATATCTATAAGCTTGTTTGGTGTTTCAGCTACAGTTATCAACATTATAATAATGTCAGAATTTTAATCTGACTTTAATCTGTCTTTAATCTCAGAATTCTGAGAGAAAAAAGTCAGAATTTTTAGATTAAAGTCAGAATTCTGTAAAAAAAAAAAGTCAGAATTCTGAAATTAAAGAATTCCGAATCTGATTTTAATCTCAAAAAAAGTCAGAATTCAAACTGGCTTCAATCCGACTTAATTCTGACTTCAGTCTGACTTAATTTGACATTAATCTCAGGATTGTGAGAAAAAAAATCGAATTCTGAGATTAAAGTCAGATTTACATCAGAATTAAAATCAGATTAAAATCAGAATTCCGACTGTCAGAATTTAATCTCAGAAGTCATGCTGTTTTATTGTTTTTCACATGTGGCCCTAATACTCTTCCGTATGAACCTGATGACTGTGTTGTGAGAAAGTAGCTTTCGTGGTGGAGTTGCCTCCTCTTAAAGATTAAAGGTCTAACACATGGACTCTTGCTCTCTAAACACGAACAGTGCGTGTATCAATATAATATAGATCAAAGTGATGGATTGACTGCAACACGAGGTGAGAGCATGGTTAAATATTTAATATAGTTTCCGATAGTTTGTCTCAGAATTCCCAAAGTGGAGTGAAGGCACTTTTATTGTGAAATCGACTGTGCGCCTGCGTTTGACCTCCACATGTTATTGCTCAGGGATCGGGAGACACCAGCACGGCCTTAGATGCTCATATTCAGATTGCGTTTGTTCGACCAGCAGGAGAAATTGATGTTCTTACAAGTCTCCTGATGTATAGAATCAAAACAGTGGGTTCTGTAGTTAATGGATGGAAGAACAAAAAAAAAAAAAAAAAAATGCACCTTTTCGAGGGAATGGGTGTGGAGTGGTTGAGTGAGGTGAGGTAAATCAAAAGCGGCTGGTGTGTGGATTTCCTAAACCAAACAAGTTGTTCCAAGCTGTATGTAATTCACCCCACAGATGATGGGTTTTACAGCCTTTTTGCCTGTATTCTATCCAGGGGGGATCTGTAAATCTGTCAAGGAGAGAGTCAATTCCATTCCCCTTGCTGTAATCTCATTTGCTTCTGGTGCCAATGATGCATCAAATGCCGCCGGTGGCTCTTGTGTTTGGGGGCAGAGCCTGGCTGCCGTGCACCCCGAGTCGAGTCTGGGAGTAAATCCCCACCTGTCCCCCACATGAGGTGCTCCATCAGCCACAAAAAAAAAAAAAAAAGAAAATTATCTCAGAATGTTTTTTAAGGGCTAATGGAATCCTTACCTTTTTTTTTTTCAGCAGAAGACTTTAATACCACCCTTAAATTCATATCTGTCCCTTTTTAAGGTCCCGGACTGTTTGTAAAGATGTTCCTGACAACTCCAGAATGGATTCACTTAACTATTCATCATGGTTTGTTTTATATGTATATAATTATGGGAGAGTTGTTTCTGCAGCCATTTTGCTCTCACCAAGTGGAATTCAAGTCCACAGAAAGGTACTGTGTGATAAATAAAAAGACATCATTAATTTGACATAATAGTGATCAATGTGAGGTGAATTATAATGTTAAAACTTACGGTATATACAGAAGCTACAAGAATGTGCAATATAGAGTGCCTTTTGTCCTTTTTTCAGCACAACCGAGACAAAAAAAAATCATTTTTACCAACTATATAAACACACCTGAGCAGAAAAGTACTCAAAGTAATTAAAATTGGATTAAATTTGTTAAAATTTTGAAATACGTCACAGTTAAAAATTCGCTTGGTCTAATTTTGTGACTTCTGCACAACTATTGCTACTAAAAATGTGATATAAAATGAATCATAACTTTGACTCAACATCGCATAAGAAGAAAAAAAACGCATCTTTTTAAAGGCTGAATATGTGACCTATAAACACACACACGTCCAGGATGTCCATATAAGGAGTTGTGTATTTGTCCCACGGTAAATTACGACAGGTGCACCGGCAGCACTAAGGGTTAACACAAAGACACAGAAGAAGAAAAAGCAAGCGAATGAGTGCAATAACATCTTTGCATTGATATAATCCCAAAATTCATCCATCCGTCCATTTTCTACCACTTTAAAAATGTGTTAACACAAAGACACAGACGTTAATTCATGTCGTGAGCAGTGGTGGAGCTAGAGGGGAGGCAGGGGTGGCACTGGACCCCACTGAAATCTGATTGGCCACCCCAGTTGATTGACATAAACACAGTAGTTGGCGCTGTGTACCAAAAAAAAGAGTTGTAGTCCACCTTACTAGGAGAAGAACATTACGGTGGTTGCCTAATGACCCTAATTCTAACCCCCTGAAATAGCCTTGGCCACCCCAAAGATAAAAGCTCTAGCTCCGCCACTGGTCATAAGAATAAAAAGCAAGCAAATAAGTGAAATAAGATCTTTTCACTGATGTCGGGGAGGGCAGTCAGCACGGATATAATCCCAGAATTCACCTGCATCAAAGCTAAATTATTGTTATTGTACAAGCAAGACTAAGTGGGAGACAAAAAGAGAGCCTGGCAGAAAGTGAGTTAGGAACTTGGACTATACCTGAAAAATTCTGAAAAAAATAAATATGATACTTGGTTCAAGCTGTCGGATGCAGTCTATTATGAGCACAGTTAGCGCTATCATTAGCCCCGGGCAAGTATTCATGGGTGGTGTTGCGAATAAACAGAAATGATTCGGCAGCCACACTCTACGGCTTCTTTAAAATTCTCGTCATGTTCGGTTTGAACGTACCATCAAAAAAAAAAGCAGGGTATATTTCCTCTTTGTTAACACACGATCAATATACTGGAGTAAAAATAAATAAATAAATGATATTTCCCTCCTGTGAGAATTGAAAACTGATTTTATTAAATCTGTTTATTTTTCAACATAAACAGAGGAAATGTTCAATGTTCAACTTTCAGCTGTTTTACTACTAAATGATTGCACCTGAAATACATGCTGTATGGGTTAGGAAATTCAAGTTCCAAGATGCTAACCAGAGCAGAGACAGACACAGCTATACAGGAAGCAGAGAGAGGGCCAGTGCAGGTGTCTGTAGAATTTTAAATAGTGTAGTCTCCATCCCAGGCCCTATATATGAGTGAGAAATGTCAACTGCCACAGCTACATATTCTGCTTGAGGAAGAATTCCTCCCTTTTTCAAATCCCAAGAATAATATCTTTAAAAAATCTCCTCTCTGTTTCCATAACTTACCCTGAATCACCTGATGGGGGCAGTCAAATTATGGTCTAAGGATCATAGACCTCATTGCCCCCGCCCCCAGTGGGACTGCTGCATCATTTCCAGGGTATGATGTGTGCTGTTGTTCAGGAAGTAAGGGCAGAGAGGTGTATAGTTGGGTGGGTTTTTGATTTCTCGTGTCAGTGTTTGTGTGATTTTTTATATTTTTTTTTTAAATCACTTGTAGCAGACTGTGTTATTTCACACTCATAACAGTGCGATAACACCCGGGGACAAAACACAGTGCAGATAAATTTAGACCCAATTAAAGATGACTGAAGGGGACATTTTTTTAAAAAGGTGCTGAAAACACTGAGATCAGGGTTTAGCACTGATGTCAGTGTCAGTCAGACAGGAAATCAGGTCATTACTGTCAGTGATGGCTTTGTTTACCTTGGTCATAAAAAAAGAGTCCATTCATTAATTTTGTCTTCCAGTTACTTCACAGAAAAACAGATATGTCACCATGGAGGTGGAGCTGTTATGACCTATTCCACTCTTAGTCCCATTTAGAATGAAATTAACCGTGAAGTAGGACATGCGTTCATACTGAAGAGTATTAGGGCCACATGTAAAAAGATTGAAGTGATGAGATTAAAGTCAGAGTTCTGAGATTAAAATCAGAATTTTGAGGATAAAAGTTGAATTCTGAGATTTAAGTCAGAATTCCAGAAAAGTCCAATTCTGAGATTAAAGTCAGAATTCTAAGAAAAAAAAAGTTGAATTCAGAGATTAAAGTCAGAATTCTGAGATTGAAGTCAGAATTCTGAGATTGAAGTCAGAATTCTGAGATTGAAGTCAGAATTCTGAGAAAAGTACATTCTGAGATTAAAGTCAGAATTCTGAGAAAAAAGTTGAATTTTGAGATTAAAGTCAGAATTCTGAGATTAAAATCAGAATTACGAGAAAAAAAGTCAGAATTCTGACTTTGAATCTGCAGCGTTTGTGAACATGCAGCTCGTTTTTTTTTTTCCTTCTGCATGTGTCTTGTGCAAAAGAGTGCAAAAAAGTAAACGGAGGAAGAAATATATCTAGTTAAAAATAAAAAGATCATCAATACTAAATAGGACGGACAAAGAAAATCTAACCACAGCAGGGAACTCGATCTCTGTACTTTTATACCAAACATTATTATGTATCCTACATTATTAATGTTGCCCTTTCCACCTGATCCACCTCCATGTGTTTCCGTTTGATAACTTGCCTATTATTAAATCATTCACCCCCTCCGCCCTCACCTCCACCCTTTCTTCTCACTATTTACTGGTTTTCCGTTATCTGCTACTCTCTCCATTTCTGTGTGTAATTATTAATAAGCAAATAAATCTCCCCCCCACTAAAGCTCCTGCACACTGCACTCGCACACACTGAACAGAAACCCACCAAAATAGACCGCCCCGGCAACAAACACATAATTGTGCGTCCCGTACATCGCTTTGTTTGTTTGTATGTAATCCGCCGCGTGTGTATTTCCACTGTGCAGTTTTAGGATTATGAGAGATTATTCTCCATTGACGGTAAACATCTTTACATGGAAATAAAGTCTGTTTAAAAGGTCACTTTTCTGTGCAGACAATAAAAATGTCATTGACATTGAAGCCTAAATGAGAAATATGCATATGTGGACCGGGAACAATGTCATCTTTAATCCAATATACATACATGTATATATATATGTATATATATATATATATATATACTAAACATGTCTTATTATGTTTTATAGGAAAGTAACTTTTTTTTAAACCATCTGTCACTCCATCACCTGAGTGTCCAGCGAGAAGGGGGGGGGGGGGGGGTTTCAATTTAAAACAATAACCTTCAGCCGTGATGACATTTAGATTCCGAAACCGAAAGTGTGACCAGATGTTACGAACGGAGAGACAAAACACGAGAAAGGGCAGAGTCTGGACCGCTGACATTTCCCTTCAAACGAGACAAAGATGATTAAAGAAGGGACCACTTCCTGCTGATGGCACCGTCATTAAAAACATATGAAAGTTGACGTTGATCCCCGACAGACGTGACACCCAGGAGATATGGCTATTTATCTTCTTTCTTTTTTTGGCACTTCGATAGCAATGTTTGTGACTATGACAATACAGGTGAAAAAAACAAGGAGTAATCTTTAAGCAGCGCACAAAGCAGCCACTAGAGGGAAAAGTGCCCTCGAAGACCCCTGTGCTCTCTCCACGTTGAGTTCTGCTCGTGTGGGTTTACAATAATAATATAATATTTTGCCCGCATTCCCATCGTTTTTCGCTCGACAGAGCTTTGGCCCGGTTGTGTCGCCATAGTGATCATGTTTGGATTTTGGGGCGGAGCTGGCTGGAAAGGAATTGAGTCGTGGATCTTACTCAGGAGTGCAGGGACTAAGTGGTAAATGTGGGACTTCCATTATTGAATATGCTGGTGTTTTGGGTCGTTGCGGTGCGTTTGTCCCTGTCGGCCACCGTAGATGCCCCCTTATCAACACTCTCACACTTGAGCAGCTCCCAGACCCAGCCTGTTATTGTGTTGTTGTTTTTTAATCCTGTTTTGATTTGAATTTGCACATACCTTTTGGTTAGGAGGACTTTGCCTGGAAAGAAACAGCATCCTTACTGAAATATCGTCTGTTGCCTCATTAAAAACTCGAAAATCGCCTCCGATCGTGGCGACTTGCATGTCCAGCACAACCTACACGCGCTCTAACGACTGTTAGAATATATCACTACTGGATTTAGTAAAAGGCGCTCGTTTGATTTAAAGCCCCTCAACCCCAAACAGCTCCACTTTAATTAACCACTTAATCCTTGTGGGCTCCCTTGTCGAGCACCGCTGAAGGAACATCTGCCCCGACTCCTAGAGTCGAGAGTTAGCAGGCGGAGAGGATCTGACACACTGGCGCTGCCACCGCGGCACAATCCTTCACTCTCTCCCTGCTGTGACAGGCGCCGACATCTCAAAGTTAAGTCTTGAGGTCGGCTTTTAATCTCAGTGACCCCTCTGCTGTGGCACAAGACACAGGTAATGCGGCAGCTGTATCATCTTTAGATAAGAGAGAGAAATTGATGAGTAACCTAGAAGTGTCCCGGTTTTGCGAGCGTGTGTCCGCGTGCGAGAGCGTGTTGATGGATAGGTGCGGGTGTGTGGCCGAGCGGTGCCGACACACTCCCGTTATCATCCTGTTCCTACTTTCTTTCTTGGCAGTTCTTTGATTTTTACATCAGGTCCACAGCAGAGTGATCTGCAGAGCTTGTGGACAAAAAGCCGACGTGTGTGTGGGTTTTTTTTTTTATCCGTCAATAAATAGTCAACAAAAAATTCAGACAGTTCAGCGTCATGTGGGAAAAAAATATACTTTGATATGATCTTTTATTTGTTGCTGTTGTTGTTGTGGTTAGATCCAACTTTCCACATAAGGAAAAAAAAGTCCATAACAGAAGAAGACACATCACATAGACAGCAGTGTATAGGAACAACAGGTTACAGCCTATGGCTCTCTAAGAATTTACACTGCAACTTTAACCCTTTAACACCTAAGCCTCAAAATGCCCATTTTTCCAGAATAACTTTCAATATCTGTCAGTTATTTACAATTGACTGAATGTTAAGGTTTTATTTTTTTATTTGGTTATTACGGTTATTTCACTTGGCCTGTTTTTGCACATGGAGACAAAGACAAATGTTGTTTTAAATATGTTTTATACTGTTCAAATTCCATAATCTGGTGTTGCATGACTAAAGTGTTTGTTCTGAAATAAAACATTTATGTTTTTCTTTATTTTAAGTAGTTACAGCACCATTTTAACATACAGTAAATTGTAAATAACTGCCACATATTGAATGTCAAAGGACAATTTCTGGCAATTTTATGGTTAAAATAAGCAACAAAATCAAAGTCCTTGGTTTTAATTCATATACTAATAAAAAAAAAAACACATGCAATGCCACCCACTGTGAAAGTACAACTACAAATAGTGTCTGTGAAGAATTACACTCTCTGTTTTCGGTCTATTTATCTTGCTTTGCTTCTGTTGGCACGTCGCGTTTAGTGTTAATAATTTCTGCCGCAACTGGGCAGCGAGTTCCAGGGACACTGACTGGTTTCCCCTCAGTGTGTTTGCTGCAGGAGACAAAACAGCCAAATATATCATGGGGGGGGGCGGCGGCATTAATAGCACGCACGCAGTGTGACAGCCAAGGTGAAGAACCACACAGAGCAACAATTACCACAGATGTCTTTAATCAGCCTCGGCGGCTCAAAGTGCCGCAAAGACACCGACTCTCAGATTCAACGATAGTTAGAATATTCCCGTATCCAATGATTGCACGGTGAACATGAGACCATGTTTGGAGCTCTCTTCGAACATCAGTTCACTGTCTTTTTGAACACACGATACAAACAACATGCAATGCTGCAAGTTTCCTCTGCAACACCCAGATGCTGCTTGATTGCACGGACACAAATATGAGTGAAACACCACCACCACACACACACACACATTGAAATAAATTCTGCATGAAAAGACAACAGCTCCATAAATAAAGAGAACATGTGCGCGAAGCCATTAAAAACAGTGACAGTCTGTTTGGCCTTGTTTAAATTGGAGATCGCGAGGGAATAAAAGAGAGTTCCGTTTTAGCCGAAGTGTCTTTGAAGGGTTTGTGTGATTTAGTTGAAACAGACAGGCAAGCAAACAATTACATTTAATCAAAAAAATTAAATAAAGAAAAGAAAACTATTGAAAACAATACAGCTTCGCCTTTGTTTCGATGTTTTCCACGGGATGAAATATTTATTAAGAGGTCCAGAGTGCTGAGAAACATCAGCAGCCTCGTTCTCACACGAGTTCCCATCCAACTCGGAAAAAAGAGAGCAACCACTCTCTCTCAACTCTTTGCTAAAGTTCCAGTAAGAACTGCCCGTTATGAACATCTATCGCCGTCTACAGATTACTCTCTTTGAGTGCAAATGGGGGGGAAATTCCGGCTAAAATCCAGAGGCGCGCTTGATTCACATTTGCCTCTACCTCCAGAATAAATGGTCGGGAACAGTTTCAGCTCGTTAAAAACCACCGGCTTCCTAAATCCCGGGCCGTTCCTGAGAGAACGAGAGTAAAGTATAAGACCCGGCGTTATCCTTTTTAAAACGAGCTTATCATTACGGGAGATCTGATTGCGATGAAGCGCGTCATTAGCGGCTCTCTCTCTCTCGGGCTAATATTTTCGGGAGCCACAGCTATGATAATAATCGTTTCCACACGCCAGGCATGTGGTGACATTTCCCTCCTGAATATGCATGAAAACCCTCCACCGATATAAATAAATAATGAATAAATAAGTAAAGAAATAAATAAAACTTTGCACGTTTTCTTTGGTTAATGTATTATTAGTCACAGTAAGCTTCTCTCTCCCTGTAGGAAAAGCCGGCAGAAGAAGCTTGATTTTGTCAACGGGGAAAAAAAAAAAAAAAAAAGAAAAAAAACCCACATAATTAGATGTTTTCACCGCGCCCCGCCTTAAGCTGAGAATTTATAAAGCTGTACTGTAAAAAAAAAAAAATCTATAGCGCAGCAAAAAAAAGTGTTTATTAAAGTGTTTTTACTCAAGGGGAGCGGATTGTGTGTGTGTACATGTGTGTGTCTGAAAGCAGTTGTTGTATCCGTGTGTCTGGGAAAAAAAAAAAAAAAAAAACTGCTGAGATGAATAAACAAACAAACCCAACCCCACTGTCATTAATAATTACTGAGCTGCTCCCCTGCTCTCCAGATTATTAAGTCATTGAAGATAAAGTGCCTTTTTCATATTGTGCATTTATGCCCAATATTTCTTTGACCCCCTCGTGTGATTTAGGGGAGTCTATCGGCTCAAGTCTGTGGTGTTTTTTTTTTCCTTTTTTCTCCCCTCTCCTGACATCGCTCTGGGCGACCGTATCTGGTTGTTTACATGGCTGTGTTGCAGCGTGATATATGGCCTCCGATCCATTTCCCCTTCGCCACACAGCTATAATATGGAGGCTACGGACAAAATGAGACGCTTTCAAAAGTGCTGCTGCTGCTGCTGCTGCTGCTGCCTCCGTGAGGTGAGGTGAGGTGAGGTGTCGGTGGAGAGTGGGGAATGTGTTTTGTTCCCCACTTCCGAGGCGAGGATGCTGCGGTTTGATAGCCGGGTCTACAACGTGGCATAAGTGCACTTAACATGCCTCGCAGTCATTGATAAGGGGAGGGGGGCGCCCGCGCGATGAAGACCTCTTCAGTGGCATCAATCTCTTTATTAGAAAGTAATGGTCACTTCCACTAAACTGCGTCCAACACTGAAGGGCCACTTTGGTATTGATTGCTCCAGCTCTCCACCCAACCTCCTCCTCTTCCTCCTCCTCCTCCCCCCGATTAGGATCTTGGCAAACGCTCGGTTTTTTCGGTGAGTGCCGGGGATGAGGGGTGGCACGGAGTGCGAGCCTCCAGGTGCGATTGTCCTCTGATTCGGCGCCAATTTGAAACCTCTCCCGGACCGCAAGCAGCTGTCTGCGCGAGGCCACTCAACCGCGGTGCCGCTCCCACAGCTGCTATCGCCGCTGTTTGTTGACTCTTAATTATTGTTTTCCTCCGAAGAGCCCAAACCCCGAGTCAAGTGCTGCCTGTCCGCACATCTGTAAGTGCTGCAGCACAATTACACAGAAATGCAGTCACTTGCATACAATAGGGAAATCTCGCCCTAAAAAAAATAAATACATTTGTTCTATTTCCCCCCCCCCCCACACGTCTCTCTCCGGAGATCCAATTATGCTTTGAGTTGAATTCCGCGGTGTGTGTGATTAATGTGCGATCATTTATCACGCGTTGCAAATCATCAAGGGTTTTCTTTCGCCACTTGATCACACGCAGTAACGTCGACGTCTGAACTCCTTGCCGAGGTCCCCGCGACTGCCGCCGCCGTCCGCAGAGTGATATGTCGTCAACGCTCGCGACTAAGACCTCATTACCTGAGCCTCCCCTCGTGGACACGGCGAGCCTTAAAGACGGAGGATGGCCATCTGGAAGTCATCAGGAGGGATCACAGTGCAGAGCAGCAGAGATAACGCTTTAACTCGCTGTCCAGAAAGCCAGCGTGATCCATTTCATGCACATCTGGCCTGTGCCTCACAGCTGCGCTGTGAAAGGTATCGCCTGCTGGGGCTGATTGGTTGTTGTGGTGTGATGCTGGATTGGATTTGTTCCCGATATTCTTCTCAGACTCAGCTGCGTACACGCATTTCTGTCTAGACGGTCGTAAAAAAACAACAACAACTTCCGTTTTGCTTTTGCTTCGCTGCCAGAACGTCGTTTAGTCCTCGACATTAAAATTGAGTTGATGAAAATGACAAAGCACCTATTGCTGTATATTAACAGTCTGTGAATCACTGTTGTGATGCCAGACTGCCATCCCAAATTGGGGCTTTTGTTGTGTAAAATCGTAATTGATAATCTTGCAGAGGGAAGGTCGGTGAGAACATTTGTTAGAAACACTGATGAATGGTCTGTGTTTCTCACTAATCCTTCGAAACCCATTCACACGCTGTCGGCGTGGGGGTTGAGTGTCTTGCCCGAGGACGGTTTTTACAACAAACATTAACTTTCTGAAGGTGCACGGGAGAAAAGATCAGTATGCACTCTAAATGAAGGCAGACATTTACACTGTGTGCTTAAGATTTACGTGGAAAAAAGTGCAGGGCCAATGTATTTCTTTGATTGCAGACCATGTGCCGAAGCATTGCATTACTTTCTTCTTACGACAACTTAACCCTAAGTACTCACGCGGCACGGATCTGTGGTTGCCATGGGAATAATGCGCAATCCTTATATGGACGTCCAGGCTTTTCATGTGTTGTTGAGTCAAGGTAATGAATGATTTTATGTCACAACGATATAAAGTGGCGATAACTGTGCAAGAGTCACAAAA
Source organism: Solea solea (assembly GCF_958295425.1). Lineage (NCBI taxonomy): Eukaryota > Metazoa > Chordata > Actinopteri > Pleuronectiformes > Soleidae > Solea > Solea solea. Next base: position 18,283,897 of record NC_081137.1, on the reverse strand, counting down.
TTAGACAGTTTTTCTCTTCTTTTTGTTCATAAAAAACAAGCCAAGCAAATTTTGAACTGACGTATTTCCAAAATTCTATCTGATTTTAAACATTTACTAGCACTTTTTGGGGGCCACACGGTGGTGTAGTGGTTAGCACTCTCGCCTTGCAGCGAGAAGACCTGGGTTCGAGCCCCGGTTGGGACAAGGGCCTTTCTGCATGGAGTTTGCATGTTCTCCCCGTGGGCGTCGGTTCTCTCCGGGTTCTCCGGCTTCCTCCCGCAGTCCAAAAACATGCAATGTGGGGATTAGGGAAATTGGACACTCTAAATTGACCGTGAGTGTGAGAGTGAATGGTTGTTTGTCTCTATCTGTGTGTGGCCCTGTGATGGACTGGCGAACTGTCCAGGGTGTACCCCGCCTATCGCCCGATGTAGCTGAGATTGGCACGGCGCGACCCTCTGGCAGAGGATAAAGCGGTAGATGATGACTGACTGACTAGCACTTTTTGCTCAGGTGTGTTTCTGTAGTTGGTGAAAATGAAGATTGAAAAAAAGGATATAAGACACTCTATATTGCACATTGTTATAGCCTCTGTATATTGTTTAAACATAGTCATGGGGGGGGGAAAAGCAGCCTAAATGCTCTGTGTTGTAAGGGTTAGGCAGAAGTGATTGTGCAGTTGGATACAGGTAAACAGAACCAAATGTTTGTATGTCATGTTTTGGTAAATTGAATATTAGGGCCAAAACATTAGCTCTTTTCCACCTATGGTCCCAGCTCGCCTACAGTTCTAAAGTTCTGCATTGTTCGACTTGACTGTCAATTCTGGCAACAGACTCTATTTGAATAAGTTCATGTTTTTTCAGAATAAAAGCTCTGTCAACTCGATATGACTCTGCCGGGCCAGATACTGATGCCAGCGGGCCAGTTTTGGCCCACGGGCCACAAATTGCTGACCACTGAGAAGCCCAAAAAGGTGTTTCTGTGCAGACCCATGCACGTGTCTGTGTCTACTCTAAGCAGGAGCACGTTTGCATGCGTGGAAGGACTTTTCATATGAATGGAGCCACTGGTGCGATTACATGAATACACGCGTGCAACAATCTTTGGACACAGAAGATAAAAATGTGACATTTGCGACATAAAAAAAACGCAGAATGGAACGGTGCCAACATGTTGATGGGAAACAGAATGCCAGCGTATGTCAGAACAATATGTCTCCGTGACGACCTTGCAGCACAAAGGACAATATTGTGCTGTTGATTCTTAGGTTCAGACGAGGTCAGTTCAAAAACAAACAAAAAGATTTTTTTTTTTTTACAGTTTATTTGATAATATAAGCTTGACTTCGGGGCCTCTCAGTTGTTGTGGAGATGGTTCAGCTGTCTGCGGATGCCACGCAATCGCTGACAGAGTCACTGACCGAGATTAAATGGAAGCTCAAGGAGGACACATCTCGCGCTCGCCAGAATATGGCAACTGAGAAATCGCCATGGTAATGACCTGCAGGTGAAGACAATGGGACGTTCTCTTTGAGGCAAAGATTGTTTGTTCAAAACACAATGGACAAGGTCAACAGTGATGTGTCACACTCGGTTGGTGTATGTTCCAGCGTCGGTTTGGAGGTTTGGAGAGCCGCATCGCACCACACAAGGCGGAAGCTGCATGCTGAGCATTTCTGTGGGAACGTTAATTGATGTCTTGACGAAAACTACGAAACCGCTGACATCTGCAGGTCACTTCTTTGTGTTGGCTTGACAGTGTGTTTGTTGTTTATGATGACTGTAAACTCCAGAGTGCACAGTGCACAGTCACCAGATAACACGAGCGAACCAGGATTCAGCCACACTTTCAATCGAGACCCTAACTCCTGTCGGATGTTCTCCTCAAACGCTGCACAACACCCTTTAGAAGAAGAAAAAGAAGAAGAAAAAGAAGAAGAAGAAGACAGAGCTGTGACCCCAAAACTTTAAAATGTAATTTCTTTTTCTCCTGTGATCCTGTCCACTGCAGTTTTAAAGGTCCGGCATGTAAGAATGACTGAATGGTGACTCCAGATTGACCTCTCACCCACTCCATTCGCCAAGTGTCCGGGAACGTTGTCTTCTTGCTTCATTTACAGCAACGTGGGCTGAAGTGTTTGGCCCAAGGACACGTCCGCTTACCCACCGCTGCGGTTTTTAACCACAGTGCATTTTGTAACAAGGAAACATGAGTTGAACTCATTTCCATTATCATTTGTTAAACTCAATGAAATGTGTACACTGGAAACATCTTGATTCACAATTCACTAAACTAAACCGACTCGCGCTTTCACGTGCGCTATGTTTGACAGCTCAGCAACATTAGCGCCCGTTTGGGCTCTCATTCGTTGCTCTTGTTGGGAGCACACCTTTTCTTATCGTCTATTTTACGCTATTTAACATTTAAATAATCCGAAATTTGGACATTTGTGAATCTAGGAATGGATGTAAATAAATATGAGTCGAGTTGTTTGGCCTTGGTGACAGTCTTTTCAGTCTAAATCAAGTTTTAAAAATAATTTGCTTCACATCCAGTGATGCAGATAAACACTGGAATCTCTTCTTGAAATACAGTGCAGTACGTGCACATGTGCAGCGCCAGTACCCTGACGGCTGTTGTGCCGACAGATGCTGTGAACGCTGAAGAGCCGCTCCCAGTCGTGTCAGTCTAAATGGTTTCCATGAGGCAATTTCACTGTCCACTTTACCCCCCCCGCGCTGACGGCGCTTTGTGATCTGCTCTTTTTGTTTACCGCCGCCGCTTGATTGACGTGCGCTAATGGCGTTCATTAAACTGATATGCTATGTTATGGAGAGCTGATGAGGCAGTTGGCGTCGTGACACGCTAAACGCTGATGATATTCATCTGTCAGTCTTGGTGACGAACACTCCTCCTGTCACTCTTTTTTACTCTGTCGTTCCTTTCAATTAATGACATGAATTAACGCCGGGGATCTGTAGGTTTTTGTCAGGATCGCAAACCAAGAGATGAAAATCGTGGTGGAGAAACTAAAAAAAAGTGTGAAGGTGTTCTTATTCTCTACTTCACATCAGGTCATTCCAGATCGCCGTCCAGAGTCACGAGATGCCAGTCACTCTGCTCAAGGACATAATGACTTCCCTAAAGCACTGGCACGAGAGCAACGTTTTAACGCCTTCGCTCAGCGTTTCCCCCGTTGTCCTCTGAATTAAAACACCCAATTAGACCTGTGCAATTACCATTTATTTAGCTCATCATCATCAAGTATAGACAGGGTGTTGTTTTCACCCTTGTTGTCTGCGTTGACTTAATTAAATTTTGGACTCGTTATTGTTATAATGATTATTGTTATTATTATCAGTTCCTATTGCTAAGTCAAATGATTTGCTGTTTTTCATGTGGTCAATTCACAAAGAATTGGCTGACCTGGATTTCTTTACACAGCGGCTCAAAATCTGGTCTTTATTTTTATTTATTTTTAACTGAACAAAGAGGCTCCTTCAAAGTCATTAGTGACATCAGTGGGTGAAAAGCAGTAATGGCTTCGCCAGATAGTGAGGATTTCTCAATAAATATAAAGGGTTAAGAAACAAATCAAATGCCCTGTGAATATATAATAAGTGTACTCCACCTTTTGGGGCAGACGAGTGCACTGGAAAAAAAAAATCTTAGCAAAAGTTTTGCTAGGCATTTGTTAAAAAGGAGAACCCCAATGGAGGAAGTTCATCTAAGAAAAAAAACAGCTATACAAAAGGTTATTGTGTAGCTTCAAGTGCTGTATATAGACATTGAAAGCTACCTGGATTCATGTTTATTTATTTATTTTTTTGTATTTTTTTTTTTTTCCTTTAACACCTAAGTCTTTAAAATGGCCAGAAAATGTCCTGTATCTTAGTGATTGTGCCCATTTTTCCAGAATAACTCTATATCAATCAATATCTATATAACACTGTAGTTGTACCCCCTCCTATTTATTTATTTTTATTATTATTTTCTTATTTATTTAATTATTTATTTATTTATTTGTTTAATTAATTAATTATTTTCAATCATTGGTGTTTTTTTTTTATTTTACTCATAAGTACATGTATGTATGACTGTTTATTCTGTATGAATGTATGTGTATGTCATGTTGTACCTGCACTAACCACTGTGGTAAACTTTACCATAACCTCATCGGGAAGTGGGGGGTGGGCATTGGGAGGGTATGGGGGTTCTCAGCTTCCAGAAACCGTTGGAATTTTTCCGACAGCACAAACCATCGCGTAGTTATGGTCATGCATTTCCTTTTTATGTCTGTTTAACATGTTTTTTAAAAACAAATCTCATTGCTGCAGCCGGAACCAGGCCTGATGCGCATGAGCTCAAAAAAAAGCAGAGAGACTATGAGCGGAGGGAAAGAAAAAAAGAGCAGTTATTTATACGTGTCGAGGTGATGTCGTCGGTAAAATCCCCTCATTAATCAACTAAGTATTTGTTGTGTGTGCTCGTGACTGATTGACTTCATGTTTTTTAACACGGGGGAACAGTAGGTGTCACCACATGGTGCTTTACCCCACTCATCCATTTACTGAATGTCACCCAGGTGACATGGAGAACACTGCAGACACACTGCAGTGTGTGTTTCCAGTATTACTCATGTCGTGGGGACTTATGGGGACAAAAAGCATGTCCCACGTAACGTACATTATTACATTCTGAGGTGAAGACACATTGTATGGTTGTAGGAAATGAATGCAAGTCAATGTAATGTCCTCTGAAGTCATGGAAACCAGATTGTGTGTGGGTGTGTACTTGCATTTATATCTTTGTGAGGTCCAAAAACATATCTTATAAGGACATTGTATCTGGGCCCCACAACGTTAGAGATCCTTTTCAGGGTTAAGACCAGGTTTTAGGTTAATGTTGGGTAAGGGGCTCGGGAATTCAAACAAAAAAACAAGTTTGTGTGTGTGTGTGTGAGTTAGTGTGGAGGTGCAGCATAGAGTGTGAGTTGCAGCGCTCTGATGTGACTTCTCAGAAGGAAACGTGCCGCAGCCTGCAGGCTCGTTGTTCTGGATGGTGACATCTCGTTCTTAGCTCTTCAAGATCTGGACTTATAACAAAGCTCGGATGCTGTCAAGCCTGAAGCACACCCACTTCCTCAAGCTCATGGCACACTGCTGTAGAGCTGGAGGGCGGGAAGAAAGCGAAATCTCGCATTGTATGGAATGTAGTGTGGATAAAACAATCACAGCAAAGTAAATATGACATGTTTTCACATGCTGAGTCTGCAGTTAGGAGAACATGTGATAGTTTTCTACCAAATGATGCACCTGTAGGGGGGAGGGAAATTGTCAGTGTGTTTTGAAGTCAGGAAATGCCTTGTATTCCACTCAGTAATGAATGCAGGTTGTCATATTCCGCTCCGTATAATGGATTTTGACACTTATTGGCCAGGCAGAGTTTATTGAGAGAGGGAAAAAGTTGATCTAGCAACTTGGGAGTCAACCATAGTTCCACTTATTATAACTTATAAATCCCACTTTGAGGATAGATATACAGATTATTCAGATTATAATGAAGAAGGAAAGAATGTGGCATAACATGAGAACATTTCAAATCATACAGCATACTCAGGAGTAATATAGCTATAATTCCAGCTCCTGTAACTCACAGGTGTATGACTTCATTACCTGCACTCCATACTCTGACAAGCTGAAAAGCAAATCATTGGTTTCTGGAAATCCCCGGCGAGTGTGGGGTTCAAATGAGTGTGGGCAGAAGTGGTTGTGGCTCACAGAACTGAATGATTTCATGACTTTTTTTTTTCCCCTCAGTGGGTCAGTCTTATATAGGTATATGTCGTGTTATGAGTGGGACGAGACTATAGGAGGCTGGTGGTGACAGTTAGAGAGCCTGCCGTAATTAGGCAAGGCATTTATTTTTGTTTGAGAAGCAGTCACTCCGTCCATATTTTATTCCCCCTGGCATTTTTAATAGGGACCAATAATAGAAACATCATCTCCTCGAGTATGCAGTGTATTGATTCATTCATTCATTCATTGTCTACCACTTCATCCTCTATCCTCATTGGTGGGGTACACCTTGGACAGGTCACCAGTTTGTCACACAGTAAACATATGGAGAGGAACAGCCATTTACTATCAGTCAGACCTGCATGTTTTTGGACAAAAAAACCCATGTGCACATAAGGAGGACATGCAAACTCCACACAGACCTTCTTACTGTGAGGCAATAATGCTAGCCACTAAGCCCGCTGCGTTGCAGTCATATGCACAAAGGCCCTTTAAAAAATTACTAGGGGATTGTTAGAACCTTTAGAGAACGTTCTCTAAAGGTTGTATAAAGGTAGTGATAAAAATGGTCACAGGAATGTTCTTGGAACCTTTAGAGAACATTCTCTAAAGGTTGTATGAAGGTTGTGACAAAGTAACATTCTGGGAACCAAATGTGCAACCAAAAACTAACGTTAGGGGAACGTTAGGAAAACTTTCCGTGGCAACCACAGGGAAAACTTTTGGTTTTTTAACAACCAAAAGTTATAAAATATTAGCTGGGTTTAATGTCCCAACTTACCAAGGTGAACACAGTGAAAAGGTGGGAAAAAATACACAAAAATAGCAAAAAATGTATATTTATAAAATATATCTATATACAAGAAAGTAAAGAACAGTTCTCCAGTAACTCTTAACGTAAGCAACAAACAAAAATTCAACGTTGAGCTTGCAAATGCAGGTGTTACCTTCTCCATAACCAACCCATACACTTCTCCATGAGGCTCTTACAGTAGCAGCCCTTTTTAAACCTCTTGCCCCGCCCCTCAGGTTTAAAAATAAATAAAAAGTAGTTTAGTAGTTTAAGGCCTCTTACTCGGTCACAATACTACGATAAAATCATGTCAGCTAACTTTAATTTTGCCCGTCTCATACATCTCTGTTGTGTGGGTATATATATGACTGAAATTAGGAAAAATAAAATAACGCTGGTCACATGACTACCACAAAGCCTGCGAATTTACGCTATTTAAATGCGGAAGTGGAAAAGACTGTTTGACAGACTGACGGGAGGAGGCGGTGGAATGTGAGTGGTGTACGTGCTTTAACAGCGAGTAAGTGAAAATGTCCGCAATTGTTGGAAGGCTGAACTCCAGAGTGTGCACCCAAAGTTGTCGCCCAAATAATTATTGCGGAGAGTGGGTTGTGGCACGAGTTAAGCGAGAGTGAGAGAGTGAGAGAGGGGGACGTGGTGCGTTTGCGTGTGTGTGTGCGCGCGCGCGCGCGCTCTACAGCGGCTGTGTCAGCTGTTCAGTCAGTGACGGGGCGGAGGGAGCGGCTCCGTCTCAATATCTGATAAAAAAAATGAGGATAAAAGAAAGAACAAACTCGGAATTCAGATATATGATATTGTTTCAAGTGCTGGTCTTAAAATGGAAAAGGGTTCAGTGTGAGAATGTGCTTTAACATGGCAATAAACAAGGAACACATTGTTATGAAGTGCAGCCTATACATGTGTAACCATGGTTACGGTTTATGATATTATATTAACTTATGATGCCCTTTTTCAGTTGCACATGATTATAAATTAAGTTAATATCTTATATGGTATTAAATATAATGATGTGCATTGCATATTATATAGGACATATTAATTTAATTTTTGAGTAGTAAAATTATTTATATATATATGTATATGTGTATACATATATATATATTTATATATGTATATATGTATATATGTATAAATATATATATATATATATATATATATATATATATATATATATGTGTGTTATTTTGTTATTTTAAAAATATTTTATTTTAATGTGAATTTATGTTTTATTTACACCCCCCATGTTTTTGGTTCCTACCTGCCTGTGTTGTCAGGTGGGAGAGATGAGTATGCGTGTTGTGCAAAGCCAGATAGGGGTGGTGCTACGGGGGTCCAGCAGGGACCAGTAAACTTGTAACCCTAAGACCTGTTTCACACTGGTTGCATGTGCTGTATGCAACAGCTGTGGTGTTATCTCGCACATGTCTCATGGGATTGAACTGTGTGGCTCTTCTAGGGGAATAGACCTCTTCGTGCATCTCACAGCAAATATAGACAGTGAAAATGATATTTCTGCATAGTTTCAGCCATCCATATCTGTTGCATATGTCACAAACCCAAAGTAAAAGCACTGTAGAGATTCACTTCCTTGATTCCATTCAAGGTTTTATTGTGAAATATATGCAGGACTTGAGCAGCTTTATGCTAAAGAGTCCTGGTAATTTGCCGTGTAAACCTTTATAGAAGCTCCACAGCAGGTGACGAGGAGGCACTGTGTGAATGACAGAAGCAGCAGATCAGCACTATTCCTTCATACCCTGCACATGCATCTAGTGTGAAACCGGCCAGTGTGACCCTCACGTTAGGTAATGAATGTCTTGGGATGATATGGCAAATCTAATGAGGCTCACAATTCTGGTCATATGCGGTAAGATACACCTATTGATAAGCTTCCTATATTATATATAAAATTCTCCTTGGTGTCTCATTGCTGACATTTTGTTGAAAAAGTACAGGTGTAAATAATCAATTAACCTAGTTCCAGCTCGCTGTCACACCATCATGATTAGCTGAATTGAACAGAGCCATCTTTAATGTTGTCAGTAACGCCTTTGCTTTTCAAAAAATTCAAAAGCCAGCCCTCGGAGCGAAGAATTTCAAGGACAAAGTTTAGTTCTCTATTGTTGTCTTACTTGCTTATTTCATTTTACGAGTATGTGCATGGGTGCCTTGGGCAGAGATATACAGAGATTTCTCATCCACGATCGAGATCAATCAGTCGGTCAAATGCCCCAAAACGGATTCCTTCAAACTTAAAGGAGAGATAAATGCTACAGTTTGAATTCCCAGACGTTTGCTTGCTTGTTTGTTTCCAGACTCCGGTCACATAATTGCACATTCAGCCAGTGTACTGTAAGCCTTCTGACTGTTGCCGCTGCTTATGGATTAAGGTGGCATTGTGGCAAAGTATATAGGTTTGAGATGAGCAACTTATTTATAGAATGTGACTCACCTGGCTTAAAAATAGTGCCTTCACTTCACCTTCATCACACTGTACGGTACATTGCAGTCGTTTTCACTTTCACTTTGCACGTCCACTGTCACATGGCATATGTGGAGGTTGGTTCTTTTGAAATAATGCGCATGGCGTGCTATTTGCAGGTGTTGCCACAGCAACTGATTTGTTGTTTTATTATTGTCTTGAAGCCACCTTGATGAACAGCTTGCACCTGGTTAGTGAACTATGTATGTGATCCTGTATCGGAGTAGATGCTTCTTAAGGCTCTGTATACCCAACACTCATCGCGCACATTTAATTTGCATGCTTGTCTCTTTTTCACTGTCATGACTATTGCAGTATGAGCTAGTTTAAAAAAAAAAAAAAAAAAAAAAAACTTTCACCACCAATATTGAAATTACTTTCTTCGTGAAACATGGAAAAAGTCCTCAGAGTTTGATAAAATCAAATCAATGATTGGGAAAGAGCCAGAGATGCACTGGCTCAAATAAGGGTCAAAAAGATTTGTGCCCTGTGAAGTGTTTTATCTGCCGAGAGATGTTCAGAAATAATTTCTGAAAGTTATAGTTGCAATAAAACTTTTGTTAACCTGCACGCTGTTTTCTGCACTCAATCCATTCACAAGTGCCCTACATAATTTATTTTCTCTCTCTTTCTGTCCTTTTGTAACCTCACCGGTTGTGTCATGTACTTACAAATGTAATTTTATTCTTCCATACAAATCTACAAACGTGATTTCTTTCATGCAGATTCATTTTACACAAAGGTTGATTTATATCTGCAAACTTTGCTCACAGGGCTTGAATTAGAGCCTGCGTTTATTCAACATGCACGCGGCATTCACAGATATTCGAAAAAGAAGGATTCACATCACAGAATAGAAATGTTAACCATGGGCTTAAAAACGCTGAATGCTTTCCTAATGTCCACATCTCAGGTTAGCAGCTGTTGCTATTACAAGCAGTGTGGCCTCAGGAAAATGGAAAATGAATACTGTATGTGCACGGTGTGGCACGCAGTGTTCAAGTTTCTTTCTCTTTGTCCTTTTCGGGCAGCATCATCTGTGATAGTGCAGCGTTTGTCATGAGTCTCTCTCCCTTTGCGTCATCCAAAGGTGGTTTAAGTGATGAAGATCATGTTGATGTGCACTTATACGTAGAAACACAAGTAGTGGGCAAGTGATTTGAGTGTTTTGAGAGTTGTCAAAGTACTGGAAAAGGGAGAGTAAATTAGGGTTTGCCACTCTGCTGATTGCTGCTGATTAGAGTCACCTCGCTTCATAAACGTGGGGAGAGCAAGCACTTTTGCAAAAAATGGCGACTCCAACACACACACAGATGCACATCTATACATCACATGAAACTGTGTTATGTTTTTAATGGTTTGTTGAAGATTGTGCGTTTATTTCTGTTAATTTTTCAGTTTTAACGTCGGGGTATTTGTAAATATATATTCCGCTTTTGTTAGTGTTTTTTTTTTATTTTATTTTTTTTTTATTCGGCTATTGCAGAGATTCTGTTCTCTGCTTCCTGCTCAGGGACGACGGCAGCCACAAAGCCGCACACTGTCACCGTGAACTAAACTAATGAATAAATAAATTAATTACAGAGTAGGCTGATTACCAAGCTCAAGTATGCACACACATATACACACAGCATTCTAGTGAGGACACACATAAACATGAAACATTCCCCAGCCCCTTACGACTATGTGAGAAATTAATTTAAATCACATCACAATATTCCATCACGATAACGCAATCATGATGACATTTCACAGAGTTTTGGAGTAAAAGTGTTTGTTAGGGATATGGAACGATACACAGTTGTGATCTAATTGAAGTTGGACTAATAAATTAAATAAAAACACATGGACAACTGTAATAAAAACACTTAAAATGCTCATATTTTTGTATTTATCATTTGAAAGTGTGATTCATATAATGTATTATTATTATGAACATATGGCTCACTGTTCATGACAATAGCTAACAATCATATTGAGTATTATATTCTCTCTCGGGCCACATGAAATCGAGTTGGCGGGCAGCATGTGGCCTGTGAGACCTCTGCCCTTATACTATCACATCTAACATAAACCCAAATGTAACTCTAACCTTAAAATGCCTTAACCTTCAATAATCCCCCCCCCCCAAATATCTTATTTCCAGCTCCTCTAATGTGTTTTCCATTGATGTATGAAACTACAGTAAATTTAATTATTTAATCTTCTAATATTGAGAGCAGCAGACGAAACAAGCACCGTGTGTTTGTCAACTTGGGCTTTCATTGTTTTTCTTTTTTTTTTCTTCTGATAAATGTCATCATTGATCAGAAATATGAATAATTATCGCCTACAGCCATACATACTTGAAGTGATAGGAAAGATTTCCGCATTGGAAGCACATACGCCGCTGACTCTCGGGTGGTGTTGCAGTGTCTCCCCAGGTGCTCAATCAACTGAAACAGATTATCTTTCACATACCAGAAGCTCCTGCAGCCTGGTAAATACGCTGTGCTCCATGCATAGTAGAACTTAGCACATGAAATGGCCTTTTCAACTCATTTATACATTTTATTTTATTATTTTTTTTGACATTTACTTTAAATTGTAGTGTTTTATTAAAGAAAAACACATTTTTCTATGAATTATCATTCATCAATTATCATTTCAGTGTCTTTAAGAACCAACACAGGGATATTTATTTATTTATACTATATATATATATATATATATAAAGTACAAGTAAAAGCACTGGTCTGAAAATGTACTCAAGTTAAAGTTAAAAAAAAGTAGCTTGTTTAAAATGTACTCTGAGTAAAAGTTACTTAGTTGCTTTTGTAAACAAGGTTGGGGACACAAATCTCACATTTATTATTTTTAATTATAGGCAAACCTTTACATCATCCTCATTGTTCACTTGTCCTCTTCATTCACCTGTCATCATCCACCTGCCCTCATCATTCACCTGTCCTCATTCACCTATCCTCATCATTCACCTGTCCTTGTTCACTTGTCCTCGTTCACCTGTCCTCATCATTCACTGTTTCCGGTGCGTGAATTTGATTTATTCAGTAAGGGATATGGTATACCAAAAAACATGTAGGTAAAAATGTAAAATTGCATATATAGGGGATTTTTTTTTTTCATTTTTTTGCTGTAGATTGACAGCTGTAGACTTATTGTTTCACTGTTTCTGTCGTCATCCCACGATTACCTCTCCTTATTTCCTCCGCATTATTGATGTGCATGTGAATCCACGTGGCTCCTGCCACTGCCCCAGCTGTGCGTCTGTGACGTATAGCGCCACGCAAAGGCGCTCACTATAGCGAGCAAAGACGGCAACAACTCACAGTGACAACCGATGCAAATCGCAAACTTGGGCTTCGTGTCTTTTCCCTTTTTTTTCTTTTTTTAAAGCTGTAGCTGCCTGTGGTTCAGTCACATGTTGGCTGATCCATAAGAGCTTATATCCATGACTTATGGAAAAGAGGGACGCTGTCAGCTGCAGTGCCGACACTGAGGGATGATTCTCCCTTTTTATGTTTTCTTCTTTCTTGTCCTGCTTTAGAAAATAATCGGCGAATTTTTATAGTTTTATTTTTATTCCATTTCATTTTCTCACATAAGAGTCTTGCGCGCGTCTTGTCCGGCACTCCGCGGATACCTGAGCACGAGATCTGGATTAAGACTAATGAACTGGGGCTGAATAATCTCCACTGGAGCGTTGTGCTGTGCTGTGCGTGTGCAAACCAACACGGACTATCTTTCTTTTTTCTTTTTTTCTTTTTAACTGTGCATCTCTGCAAAAGGCAGGAGACGATGTCTGCCCGGGGACACTTTGACGCTTTTTACAGATGCGCGCTGTTCCTGTCTCTGAGGATTCTGCTTCTTGTGCCTGCAGGGTTGCCGGTCCGCAGTCAAGGGGACTCTCAGTCCGACAACAAAGTCATGGACAACATCACCGTGCGACAAGGAGAGACTGTCTTCCTCAAGTAAGTGCACGATGAGACACGTACATGTCTTTCTGTCTGTCTGTCTGTCCTCCCTGTCGCCGCTGCGTTTGAATATTTTTGCTCCTCAAAGTTGCAGCGGTCGCCTGCGGCGCACGCTTCTCAGACACTCGTGTGTTTTAATCATGTTCCCGCCGTTGAAAGAGGAGGAGGACGGAGGGTGAGTGAAGAGGGGGGGAGGATTAGTCCGTGATAAACAGTCAGTTGAGGAACGATACGCCCGCTAATCTCCGGCGGCTGTTAACCACAGATTTAGCGCTTTTAATTGTTGTGTGATGGTGCAGAACTAAAGGTGCGTGTAGTTGAAGGAGAGGAGACGCCGTCAGTGAAGTGTCTGGAGGACTGATGCTGCTGCTCGTGCAGCTTGACAATAAATGCACACAGGAAACAACAAACACAAAGCCTCTGTCGTAAACAGTTTCGGAGCTGGGTGACCTTTCCCCTCCTCTGCGCCCTCAGGGGCTTAACTGAGTGAGCACTGAGGGATTTGTGCTGCGTCCAGGAGCTGTCTGGGATGTCCAGTTTGTCATCTCGGAACAATAATCACAGTGGCTGAAAAGAGCCGGATTTTTCCCTCGGTTTTAGTGGGGGCACTGGATGGGGGCGGCTCATTTGTGGCACTAAATTGGTGGATTGACAGGGAGTGAGTGCATGAGTTAGTCGCAGGCTCCATGTGTCGGACAGTTTGACATTTAGTCCAAGCTCTTGACAGAAACTTTCAGTATTTTTACCGGATGAAATTGAGGTCAGAATCTTGTGGAGCGGAAACAAAAAGTTGAAGGTTCACCGTGTTCTTCCACGGTCACTTCAAAGACAGGGTTACAAATCCATGCTGTAAAAACATGTTTAATATGTTGATGTTTTTGAAATCACTACTACCAAAAATGGCTTTATAGATGTTAGAGCACGTTTTCTCTCGACCTAGTCTCCCAGTAAAGATGAATAAATATATAAATAATCTTTTTTAAAAAGTGATTTTCTTTTTAGCAAATGGTTTTTGCTTGTGACATTTTCATTTCTCAAGTGATGCAGCTCCCCCTCATGGGGAGGTGAAAGGGTTGGTGCAGTGAGATGTCAGTCAAGTGCAGTGCAGGTCAAGACCTCTCTCACTCACTCATTCTCCCCCATCTGAGGAGCCAATCGCAGCTGACACGGGGTGAAAGGCAGGGATCGGTGAAAGGCTCCAAAGATCGACTTGTTGATATATCGTCACATTATTTCTCGTGCAATACGATAATCGATACACCGGGACAAACATTGGTACTTTAATTAACAAATGAAGGTGCTCTAAAATAAATAGTCCCTGGGTGTCGGTACTTCATGTGTCCTTGTGGCGGCGCTGCTCAAATGAATGAGGGGCGGAAATTACCTAGATTCAATACATAGACTTTGTGCACTTTGTTCTCTATTTTGTGATTAAAATAGATATTGGACGTAATATTGTCCCATCCCTACTTTTCAGGGACGTTGTTTCTTCAGTTAGACAGATATCGCCATGTATCGCGATATTGGTGTAGTGGAGCATGTATTGGGTCTAATTTTGTATGGAGAGGTATGGAGAGTTCAAGACTAATTGGCAAAATATTTGTTTGTTTGATTGGTGCCAACTTATGAGGACATTGTGTGTTTTGTGTTGACAAAACCATGATATTTTACCCAGGGCCATTGTGGCTTTTTGTGCCATGACATAACTACAGTCTGTTCTTGCACATCGTCTCACCTGACACGGTCTCTCATCAATATTAATATGTCACGGGAGGCCCAGGAGCTCGTTATGTTCTTGCAGGTCATCAGTAAGGTGAGCAGGGGTCTGACTGGCCCGAGTTCACATGGTAAGAAAATGAGACAAGGCGACCTCTCAGAAATCCAACAGCTCTACATGAATATGAACCTGTACGAGGCTGATGGGGAATTTTGTCTGTACTACTTAAAGAATCCTCGTCCAGCACCGTGCTGTGCTGCATGCACTGCACGTCTGTTTGATCTGGGACCATTTCAGTTCATAAATCTTCTATCAGTACAATGTCTTGCACTGGTTTTGTGGACATTGCGATGACCCTTTTGTGGCTAAGTAAATCAATAATAATTCAGTGGATTTTAAGAACCCATATGTCCTCTGAAGTGGCCTTAAAAAGGCCTGCAAATGATGCAATAAGCTGCAGCAGTTATAGGGAGGCTCGATGTTGATGGAAAATGGTGGCAGACAGCTTCACTTGCAGGCTTGCGTGCCATGACTGGTCTGCCATGTTTTTTGGATGAAATAATGAGGCTTAAAAATACATTTGCTTCATAAAAAATACAAAGAACTCATCACATTTTATTTATAAGCACATTATGAAGTACAGCAGTGGGCTCCTGCTGAAGTGCTGGACAGTTCCGTTCGAGTGCTTTTGCTGACCTGAATGCCACTCATTTCTGACCCCCTTCAGCACCATGGACAGCACTCTGCCATGTCTTTAATTACAGGCTGCTCGTAGTAACAATCAGGAGAGCAGGTCAGCAGAAATCCCATGCTACTGCTGTAAAAGCTCATTAATTCCTTCCTTATCATTTCCATACTGTTGTAACCGAGCCAGGCTGCACAATAGGACTAGAGCTGTTGAATAAAAAACACATGGTCGTGTACAACTTGGAATTGGCATGCAGTGCCGGTATTACTCCACAGATTTCAACTTTTCGCAGGTCGATGGGACTGGCAAGGCAGAACTTGCCATCGTGTACATCAGTCCCCCAGGCTGAGCAGGAACAGCTGTTTCTGTCTTAAATTGATTCACACATTGTGCGACTGTGCAGAGCTTTTCATGTTGTTGCTGGCCACTCACTCACACAGTCTCAAAAAAGGCGTTCGGTGTATAAACTCCATGCTGTTAACTTGCAGTGCCATACAGCTGCTTCTGGGTGAATTCAGTTTCTGCAGCTCATGAGGTGCCCCTGAGGTTGGACTTGTTTGTTTGAATAGACGGGGTGTAGAGAATGGATAACAACTGCATTTGTTGCGCAAGGAGGCTATTGTGTTGCTTGAGCCGTATCTTAGGTAGGTCTGTGTCTAATTTTGATGTCAGTAATAACATGCAGCCTTTACCTGAAGGGTACATCAATGATAATTTGAAAAAGAAAACAGAAGAAAAACATGATGGTAAAAAGACTTGTTTTCCTTTTATTTCATGTACTGTTCCACACACTCCAGAGACACTCTGAAGCCAGTTTTTAAGTGGGACAGTAAACCTTCCTGTATATGTGATCAGGCTTCCTGCCATCTTGTCAAGACTGGGTACTTTTCCAACTCCCACCCAGGACAGTTTTATAATAAGCTTTATTCATCATCTGCAGACTCCTATTCAGTCTGTTAGTATGTGGTAGGGATGCACAATATTGGACTTTTGACAATATATTGGGAGTGCTTTGGCCAATAACTGATATGATACTGATAGATCATTTTGTTTTTTCTGTAGTGAAATTAACACAATATTTTGCTTATATCTACTTACATACAGTCTATGGGTGAAACCTTGTAAAAAACTGAGAAACACATTTTGGGGCAAAGTCATATCTCTTCATTGTATTTTATTTTTAATCAGATTTGACTAATGATTCCATGAATGTAGTTTTTATGTCCCGAAGACCATTAAAAGGTTATAAATATATCATATATCAAAGTTATAGCTCTCTCCACAAGAGGCCTGGTTTTGTACATTTCAAAAAACTATTTCCCAGACTTTCCCAGAAGCACTTTGGTGACACCACAGCACTTAAAACAATATTGTGTGGTGAGAAATTGCAAACGTGCAGGGAAATATTCATCGGCACGTTTGAGGTGCAGTGTAAATACAGTGAGGTCATAAGTTCAAAGCATTAGCAGAAGTGTACATGATGCAGAAAGGCCACCCTCCGTCAGCTCCCTGAGCCAATTTGTATTACCTTTTTAGTTGCCGGGGAATTAGGATGTGTTGCGTTCTTCTGGCACAAATGATGTAGACGCTAGACTCGCCACCCCTGCAGTGCTCTGTGCTAACAAGCTCCCCACTGCCCTTTCTGACAACTGCCAAACTGAGGGTGGTATCACATTTTAAATTAATGAAAGTTAGAGCCCCAATTTCCCTTTTGTGTTGGTGTTGTTAGCAGCGCTGTGGCCTGGTTTGTGGAGATGAGGTACAGTATAAGTAACACTAATTATCAGTTTATCTCCGTGTGGTCTGGGCTCTCACTCCCCAGTTGGGCAACTGTGGAAACCTCCTGGGGAGAGAAACCTAGAGTATTACAGCACCACAGCAAATGACATCGTCACATGCTGTACATACAACCATTAGTTACAACCATATAATGTAGAGTATTCTAAAGGGACGAGATTTCTACTTCAAAGGTTTCAAGTTAGACATTTTGAGAAAACTCACCAACCTGCACCCCTCTCTGTCTTTTCGTTGATTAGATGACTGTATAACCCGAAGCTCACCGCGAGTTTCGGCAAAATGTGATGCGTTTTGATTGCACTCACCGCTAGATGAGGAACGTGTTTGTCTGATTGACTGAGCTGGGTCTTCCTCGTAAATGCCACATCTCTATGGCAAAAGCAAATATAAATTATTCATTTTCATTTCAATCAGTGACTGTAAATCTCCATTGTTGAATTTTTTTTGATAAACTACCTCCTTCCTAAAGGCAATGATTGGAGAAATGTTGTACAAGTTATGCCACGTTGTATAATACATAATACAGTAAGTGAACAGACACCATGTCGTATTAAGTTGTTACCACGTGTATTAGGGATCAGTATGCTCGCGCTAGCGGTCAACATACTCGCACAGTCACAAACATTCTAGGTTTAATTAAAAAAATTAATTAAAATATGAACTTGTTATCACCTGACTTTCTGGACTCCCAATAGCTACAGAAAGAAAAGGAAAGACAAAATAATTCACGTGTTCATAATGACTCATACACTGAGAAAACATGCATATTACAGTCGGAAAGCTGTGCTGGAAAAAGAAATGTGAAGTTATGGATATGCAGCCTACATTACAGATCCACATCTCAGCTTCAGCAGCTCACATGACTGGAGGCAATCGCTGTGCCACATGTGCCACCAGTGAACCATTCTGTCTGCTGACCTGACAAAGTGATTGACAGGGCTTGAAAAAAAAAAAAACCCTGTCTTTATAAATAAAGGATATAAAATCAGAAACAGTGGTGAAAGATAGAGTTATTTACCATGGGTGCTTGGATAGTGTCATCATTTTCTATCCTCACAAATCCGGTTTTATAAATTGGTTTGATGGTGTGTAATCACCACAGACGTTCAATTTGCTGTGTGTATGTTAGCTGCATTGACATTAAACAAACTGGACTAAAGAAGACGCACATTAATTTCCCAGAGCTCTGGTCACTTATGAATGAATGTATGAATATCATTAGAGTGGCATAGGTGGGCCAACATGCTCCAGAGACTCTTATCTCTCAGTAACACGTCATGCTGACATTTTGTTCCTTTCTTTCCCAGCCTGATCAGCATACTGTTTTTGTGATTCAGATTTAATAATTCAAGGATGAGGCTCTGTTCCAAAGCTTTTAATGGCCTGTGTATTTAGTTTGCATGTAGAAATGTTTGCTTTACACATGTATGAATTTGCTTTGTGGGCTTTTGGCATATTTTAAGTATTGTTGCTGTGAGTGGATCCTAATCATTGCGTGCAATGTCATTTGCTGTGAGCCACGGAGATGATTCTATCCAGTTCATGTTAGGAGTTATGGTGAGGTCTCTTGTTAGGATGACATTCATTTTATTCCTCATATGCCACGGGCCAAGATGGGGTAGCTGATAATTTGATTTCACAGAGGGATGCTAACGATTTCCTCAGTAATTCCATTTTCTTTCACCTCGCATCGCCTAGCCAGGCTGCCATCCATCAGCACTACGTTTTCACTTATTGTCTCCACTGTTATTGTCCTAGAAAAGACCATCAAAATAAGATGGCAGCAGAATGGGATCATTCTACAATTTCATCAGTTAACAAGATTTCATAGATCCTTCTCTAATAGAGTTGTAATATAGCTGAAAGCATTTTCCCTCATTTAATTAAGCACCAGGAGACAATTTCTTTCTTTTTCTTGGAGTGTTTATCACTTAGTCTAAGTGGCAGAGAATGACAGAATTCAGCCTGTGTCGCCAGTGAAATGAATGGACATATACTGGAGATAGACACAGTCTGTAAATGCTCCTGTTTGACTGGTTGTGGTGCTGAAGTCTGCCTGAGATACTCTGCTGCCAGCAAAGTGACACAAATCTGTTTTGACATGTAGAATTCACAGACACATACGGGTGAGAGGTAAGCTTCATATAGCCTGGGCCTCTTACAGGTTCCATCTGTTCTCACATCACTCATGCTCACGCAAGCTATAAACACAGCATTAACATATGATATGGTTAACCTGAGGCAGAGCCTGTTTACTTTAGAGCAGGGGTCTCCAACGAGTAGCTCTCAGTCCCTTTCCAAGTAGCTCGCCAAAAAGCCTGCTTACATTTTTCATCCATCAAACTCAGAGGTGTCCAGTCGCCTTCCAACACTAAATGATTATTTGCCAATTGGTGAAATAATCCCTGATATCAGTGTATATGTAAATGCATTGTTTTGGTTTGACAGCATTAATATTTTAACTCATGTACCATAGTGTGTGAGATATACTAGACCAAAAAATGCACACCATTTTGTAAATGTTCAGGCAAAACGAGCTTGTTCAGTTTGTTTGGGTTGAAATAAGCAATGGCAATAAATGTTAAAAACCAAGAGTAGCTCTCCGCCATTTCCATTTTGTCAAAGTAGCTCTCAGAAGAAAAAAGGTTGGAGACCCCGGCATTAGAGTCTTAACAAAGCCCAAACCCAATTGGCATCCTGTTTCAGGGTTGTTATATTCAAGGACTTGTTCCCAGTAAACAGGCAATTAACCAATATTTGTACTCAAAATGACCATCCCCAATATGACGCCATGCAGCCTAACCTCTAGTGGCTAAAATGTGACCTCTAGCTGGTGATTAATTGACAAGATAGCCTTCTATTTTAATCTTTGTGTCATCTAAAAGCCCCCCGGTGAAATAACATTTTGATGTCCACTCGCTCCTTTTAATTTGATGACTTTCTTGCTTCACTCAGGATGTTGATGATGGCACAGCCAAATTTTAATTTGATGAGGTCTGTGTGCCAAAAGTGTTTGATGGGATGCTTTATAATTTGGCCATCATTAAAGACACAGCAAGTTGAAAAGGTCATAAACTCTTGTGTGAATAAAAACAAACAAACAAACAAACTGTGTCGTGAGTGTAAACTGCATTTGAAAGTCATTATTAGAACAAATCTTGTGTGAGAAGACAAAGTAGGTGCCTTGTGTTGAATTTCATATTACCTTATGCAGATGCTCAGGGAAACATCTAGCCTACATTTAATACAGCGTATTGGAGTGAGGACTTGCGAAAAACAACTAGAACAACCTTTAACGTTTAAATGACAAATTTCTGGAATAAATGACTAAGTAGGAACTTTCTTTCTTGTTTCCCCTCTCAGTCTTCCCTCTCACACTTGTCTGCCTTTCAAGAGATTAAATTCTGCCTTGAATGCTGTCCAGACAATTACAATGCCACTGCGATGAAGTGTGGCTGATTGGACAAGTGCCCTTGCGTGAACATTCATTTTCCAGCTATTCAGGATTTTTTTTGAATGAGTAAACTACTGGGCAGGTTGGAAAGAGAAGATAGATTTTTTTTTCATAGACTTAACCTGCAGCAATTTGAACCTTAATATTAATGAGTTTATGATAAGATTCTTTCCCAGGTAACCAAATTGATGCTGATATTTTAGACATTTCAGATTAGGCATTGTGATCGTTGGCGGCTGGTGAAATTTCTTTTTGGGACGGGGAGAGCGCAATAGGCATGTCAGTTTTTCACATGGACGAGCCCAAAGCACCATTCTCATGCCTGATACCATTATTTTAAAAGATTCACTTAAATGAAAATAAAAATACACAACTAAAAGCTATTTTTTGTGTGTGAATTTTGCCCTTCTCTCCTTTTAACATGCACACTTCTCTATCACTCTTTTGTTCACATAGCATTGTCCATATTTGTCCTTGTCTGTCCGTGTTTTTTTTTTTGCTCAGACTGTACAACGTCCTGTTATTTAAATTTTCCATGTTTTTATAGATCATTTTAGATGATTCCTATTTTCTTCTTCATGTGAGACTGGTGGGGCGGCGCCCTAGCGCCCTCTATGGACGGGCCGCCACTGATTGTGATGTAAAGCATGTTCCTACATATTGTACATGAGCTCTGTTGCCTGACGTGGTCTTCTGCTGCTTCAAGTGCACTCGGAGATGGTCTCCTGGTTGTAAACTGAGTTATTATGTAAGTTGACCTTGGGCGTCAACAAAACATTTTCGCCCAGGAGACGGCCACTCAATGGTTATTTTTTATTATTTTCATTTTCTATTAGCCGTAGAGTTGGCAACATGCAAAAATCCCAGACGATCAACAGCTTTTGAAAAACCCACTATCAGCCCACCTGGCATCCACAACCATGCCACTTTAAAAGACTCTTAAATTACCTTTCATCACCATTCTGGTACTTGTATTGAACTTCACCCGGTCATCTCGACCCTGTCCGCATGCCTGAATGAATTGAGGTGCTGCAGTGTGATTAGGTGGTGAGAGATTTGCATTAAACAAGCACTCGAGCAGGTGTGCCTCGTAAAGTGGCCGGTGACTGTATGCATTTATTATAATGTAGTGGTGTCACCGGTTTCCTGCCCTTTGTCCTTTCGGCCAATCACGTGTCACCATCGGTCCCAGCAGCTTCTGTTGGCCCGGGCAAGGGAGCATGAATGGGAGTTCACCTGATTTGATGAATGATGAATGGGACACACTGAACACTGAGCAGGTTAATTTAAGGTTACTGCGGCACTGCTTATATTCACATCATGGCAATCGTTGAGCCTGCTGGAGAGCTAGTCTCATGTGATTGAGAACGGACGTGAGTGGATGTGGATGGGTATTATAATTTTTATCATTCCCGCATTCATGTGTTTTAGCATATTTTAGAATTGTATAATGAAATGAAGTGATTAAAATTGGCA
Source organism: Solea solea (assembly GCF_958295425.1). Classification (NCBI taxonomy): domain Eukaryota; kingdom Metazoa; phylum Chordata; class Actinopteri; order Pleuronectiformes; family Soleidae; genus Solea; species Solea solea. The sequence goes on along the minus strand of NC_081137.1, from coordinate 18,261,712 downwards.
TTGATTAAAACCCCGTCTCCACAGATGTACCTGTGTGTATGTAGGGAGTTTGTTGACGCGGGCGTTGCACTAACTGCCAAAACAACCTAAGCGTGGGACATGTATTGGCTGCTTTTCTCAAATATGGGTTCTCGTGGTTTCAAAAAAGTCAACATATCTGCGGCCAAAAAATACAAAACTCAAGGCTCGAACACGGCATGTATTCATAAATGTTGTTGTGTTGTAAAAGTTAGATAATCCTTGATACATGTCATCAGCTACCAATGTTCAGGTAGCCTGCAAAATAGCCACTACCTATCATTAGCTTCAGCCTGCTTCTCCTCATAATTTAAATGGATGGCAGAATGGATAATATTTCAAGCCTTTCTTTTTATATCAGTTTGTCTTTCTGAAGTAATATATATTATATACTGTATATATATTATAATATAATATTCATTTGATATTGAGAACTTATTTGTGGTTCCAGTCTGGGTATTAAAAGGAGGAGATGAGTGGGAGGGAAGTGGAGTGATGAGGATTATGTGCTTAAAAGATTCTCAGCACCACCTCCCCTTTAGCGTCAATATATTGACGCCGCAGGGCACTGTGATCATGCACGTACACACAGACATACACTGTTTACCAGCATTAGGATTAGTTATGGATATATACCTTACAACAGCTTTGGCGGACCAGACACAGGTACAACAAAGGGTCATAAAGTCAGCTGAAGTGTAAAATAATTGGGGGGGAACAATCCATGTAAACAAAAAATCTTTTCGGGGGAAAGGTGGTTTAGAGTTTAAGCAAAAACAAAACTGAAAAATCCACACAAGATTAGCACACAAGGGTGAAATAATGCTATCAGCTTGAAACATGTCGGGACAGAGCTGGATCAGCTATTTTGTTGATAAGAAACTAATTAAAACAATCAATTCTGAGAAAATTATTTGGATCCCCATTACAGTGGGACATGAAGTGGCTGCAGGTTTAGCTTCTGTCCCTCCACTACAATTTAAAAGCACATTAAATACACATTTTGTAGCACTCAGTAATGGCGCGGGATCTGGAACTATACATTTCAATCAGTGGCTGTTGTGTCAGACACGTTCACATTCTTAGTGTTGTTTCCTTATTCACACTGTATGTAAAGTTGCTGTCGTTGGTGATCGTCGGTGATCTATAATGTTTGCACAGTGACACAGATCTTGCAAAGTCTCCTCATACTTTCTCGTTTTGTATCTGCCAAGAGATGTATGTATGGTATGTTCCACTCGATACGTGCCTGGTGTTCATACTTAAAAAAAAAAAAGTATGGGTACCCAATACTGTTCCAAGTGGACTTAATTGAGAGGAAAGTTAGGCTCATCTTCACCAAATGTCCATCAATGACAGGAAATGTACCCAAAGAACAACTTGGCTCACATCAACCCTTTTTTTTAAACCCTTTCTTTATGTTCTTTTAACTTATTGTCAAGGAAATGATTAATGTGCAAGGCCAAGGCTAACACAATGCCTCTGATGCTGAAGCTTGTTGCTAAAAGCTGTTTAAAAATAGGTCTCAGAAAATGTCTCCGGCAGACAAAATGTCTTTCACGGTGAGTGTTTGTCTGTGTATAGAAAGAAAATATCTGTGTATGCTTTCTCCTCTCTGACGGTTTCCATTAAAGGTTTTGCCTGAATGATAAAGTGCATCAGCAGACATGTGACTGCGGTATTTGACGTCTCCCGCCTACAAGCGATTAGCAAGAACAAATGAGTGATTGAGTGTGTGTGAATGCCTCTGATCAATGCGAATACCTCTGCATTCAATCAAAAGGTAGCTGGCGTGCCAGAGGAAATCCACAGCTATGTGTAAGTTTTCAGCCTTAACTGTGTATGACAATTATTTTGTATGGCTGAGCCAAGTTTAATTTCAGCTGACTGTTATGTCTCTATGCTTATGTAGAAAAATAGACAGTATATACAGAATTATCATCCACTCTGAGAGCTATAGTCTAAATGATTCTGGCTAGGGTTGGGACGATACCACATATTTGTGTCCGATATCGATGCCTAGAGATGCAACTAACGATTATATATGATTGTTATACAATATATAAGATTTTTTGAATTGCATCGGATTTTACATTTTCATCTGTTCAATATCCGATCCAGTGACTTTGACCAATATCGGACCGATACTAACCGATACCGATTCCCATCTTTAATTCTGGCATCAGCTTCCAAGAACTATAAGAACTGTAATAAATGTGACATTCGCTAATTAAACCCTGATTAATTGTATTACTACCTTGCACATTATGGGGTGCTGAGTCGCTTCTTGACATTTACTAATATCCCCTCCCAAGGTTTCATTTAGAAAAAAATTAAATAAAGTTTCTACATGTGATAATATTTTCAGTGAGTAAGTGTCCTTCCTGTTTAATTTGGCTTTAGAGGTCAGTGGGGACAGTGGGGATATATTGGATATGATGAAGTCAGAGCTCTCTGCTGAGGGTTATGACTATGGCTAAGAGCAGGGGTGTGTGTGTGTGTGTGTGTGTGTGTGTGTTAGGGAGGGGGCAAGGTCAACAACAGGCACAGGGAAGTGTAATGTAGCATAAAACGATAAGATTTATTTGACAGGCAATTTTACTATGGGTGCATAAACATGTAATACACCGCGGCGTAGTAAATCACAGTTATTCCGGAATGGGAGGGATGGGAAACATGCTTGTGGGAGGTTTAACCTCTGTCAGACAAAGGTTTCTTGCACTGCTAGTGGTGCTGTCACAGTCTGTCTGCTGTTACCTATTACTTGTTGGTTGTGAGCAGGGGTATCTTGACATCTTCTTGCCCCTGCCAGGAGATATCCGTTTATAATCCCCATGACATTGTGTCTCACACATCATCAGCCGAAATCTTTGCACAAACACTAGGCTCACAGCAAGATATGAGTTACACCTGAATTCATTTTAGCCATCTCTGTCCTCTCCTATAGTCATAGGGATGCTTTTTGTTTTTTTTTGACTGTGTACACAGTTTACCAGCCAACTGAAACTCAGATTGCAAGGTACAGTCAAACAAGGTGATGGACGTGTAACCGTGGATACTAGACTTATCAAGAAATGTGATTAATATAAAATCATGATCCTTATTCAGTAACACTGCTTCCCCTTTGATCAGCTTTGATTCATTTTCCGTCAATGCGGACACCCTACCGCTTCTCCATTAGGCAGTTCTAGCACTGCTCGGCTCTGTATCAGGCACCTGGTTTACCATTACCGTAGTACCTCCTCAATGTGGGCATTTGCGTCATAGCACGGCTGCATGAAACTGAAGGGTAACGCTGTTTTATGTGCGACACAAACACACAAATTACTGACGAGCGAAGCTGTTTTTTTGGTGTACCGAGTCCTTAGAATCAGTTAATTAAAAAGATTAGTTCAATACTTCCCGCATGACCGGACCGGACACAGTCACTGCACTAAAATGCGGCAGAATTGGTTGTGACTCCTCTGTTAAATGTAGAGATTTTAGAAAAATCATTGCTAAATGTTGGGGATGAACGCACATTGTTAAAGACTTTTTAACTGATCTACAGTTCGGCATTGTTCGGTGTGATTCTTGTGTCTGACGTCGTGCTCATGACTTTTCAAGTGACAACACTATCTGTCCAATCAGTGGCCGTCGGCTCAGCTTGCTTGGAACCTTGCCGGAGCAGCTACCAGCTGATCAGTGCACACAGTACCACTTAAACAAAATTCTGAATGGGCAAAAAATAATAACTACTGTACATCTATTACCTGACCTCATATCCTTACATTTAACTTATTTCATCTAATACCTAGGTTACTGTCTATATTGCCTTATTCCACATATTAAAAACGACCTAATCTGATGATGGCGACACAACTTCTCTTTGCACACAGCAGGAGAGTAGACCCTTTAAATTAGCAGCTCTATGTACTTAATCAATTGTTTTGAATTACTAAATGAATTTTTAATCAAATCGTGACCCAAGGATTCGGAAACATTCATACCTCCAGTGGATGCTCTTAGTTTACCAAGGACTACTGAGCACTGTTCCTTATTCCTTATCATTCCTTATCTTTTCTTTAATACCTTCATCAAACCCTAAGGTTTTTACTTATTGAAGCAGATTGCTATATTCCTCATGGGTCCATCATGGGCTCTAATGCTATCATGCTTTCAGTAATTATTACTTATTTATCAAAAAGGGCAACAGACTACTGTCATGTCCCCCAGCAGTTCCTGCTTAGTCACTGTTCTATAGATGCAGCAGTAGCAAGATGTGTTGTGTCGTGTCATAACAAGTGTCCCTGTGTGAAAAACACAATAGACACTGAGTGAATTCTATTCACCGCGGTGTTTTGGATATGAAATAATAACACACTTCCTTTGTGCCGTGAATGGAGTCATCATTTTTTCCCCCCCCGAAAAAAACACCCCGTTGTGACAAAGATAGTGAAGGCAAGGTTTGCAGGGGGGGGAGTGATATCCACATATGTTGTTTTTCCATCACCTCTGCATGTGCAATCACTTTTAACATCATGACGACGAGCTTCAGTGGATAACGTCTGGTGATTTTTTTTTTTTTGTTGTTGTCGCAGATCTTGTTCTGCCTCTGTTTGGTATTAATAAAGATTTCATTTTTGTGGTGTTTTCAGCAGTCTTGTATAAAGTATTGGAGTAAAAGTACAAGTATCTTGTCAGAAAATGACTTTGGTAGAAGTTGACGTCACCTTTTTACAATATTACAAAAAAGTAAAAGTCTTAAAGTGTATGTCATTTACTGTACTTGAGTATCAAAAGTAATTTTCTGATATAAAATGTACTATTATGGGATGGGAGAGGCTCTGTTAGTCTACATTCTGATTAGAGCTGAAACAATTACTCGATTAATGGATTATTAATCGATTACTAAATTAATTAATCAACTATTTTGATACTTGATTCATCGGTTTGAAGTTTTTTTTCATGACTGAAACAAGATTTCTGATTGTTTCAGCTACTTAAATGTGAATGTTTTCTCGTTTCTTTGCTCCAGATAACAAAGAAATCATTAAAATGGAATCATTTTGGTTTGTGGACCAAACAATTACTTTATTCATTGAGAAAATAATCGACATATTAATCAATTATGAAAATAACCGTTAGCAGTTACAGCTCTAGTTCTGATAGTGGAGTAAAAGTAAAAGTTGCACGAAATAATAAGTAAAGTGCAGATTCTTGGACTTTTGTTTATATCTCAGTGTCACACACTACAGTTTTAAGCTCAGCTTTAGCCAAGAGATTCAGATATGGACCTGGTGCATGTTGTGTTCTCTAGTACTTCCTTTTATTTTTTAGGTATGATTAATTAAATTATGTGATTTTGGAGTCTCATCATTTCGCTACCAATACTTCTCCTTCAGGCTTTTATGAAAATGAATGCGTTGTCATTGAGTGCTGATGTACTCTCTATATAAATGTTGTTTATTGATCGATACTCTAACCATAATTCATTTTTTTCTTGGCTTGATTGTTTCCAGATGTTGCTGACATCTGATTATATTTAGGACAGTGGATAAGTCTGGTACAATTGCGTAGAAAGAACAATGATGCCGTCGTTCTATTTCTGGGAAATGCTCCATTAACTAAACAGTGTGGCGCACTGCTCGGCGTCTCCTCGAGTCTGAGGTAAAATCAGGTGGTATTCAAAGCAGATTATCTTCCCCGAGCAGCAGTTCACCTCACTCACTTAAAGCACTCGCTTGTCTGATGCTATAGTGGGAGCCGAGATCCACTATACGTGAGATTAGGGAATTTCCATTCCACCAATTCTTGATGCACCGGGGAGCTTTAGCGAGAGAGCGGGTGAGGCGGCGATGTTGCCGCTCACCACTGTGTTTTGTTCACAGACTTTGCTCCTTGTGTCTGAGGACTTCTGCATTACCGAGCAACATGATTACTGATGCAGGTGTAGAGCGGCTGCAGCTTTCCGCGGGTATTTTCATTCATCCATGTAATACAGTATAAAATGAAAAACACAGTCCCAGAGCTCACTTCCTTGAAAAGTATTTGTCTTCGTGGTTTTGGTTGAAAGGGAGCCAAAGTGAAAACATGGCATCAGTGAGCAGTGTTTTCCAATTTTCTGAAGTATTCTCGGTATTCTATTGTAGTTTTTTTGCAAAAAAGGTGTGGCTGCTTTTATTAAAGTGAAGACAAATCTGTCAAAAATAGGAACTGTAATACATATAAAACCCTGAGTAAGGCACCCGATCCCCCATTGTTCCCTGGGCACAGATAAGGGCTGCCCCCTGCTCCTACACCTTGTGTGTGTTAATTCTAATAACCCAAACTCTTTTTGTTAGGAACCTGGTTCAATAGCAATGGAGTAAACAAAAATGAACCACACAATCAAAATACACGGGCCTGAGGATGCTGCCTGCTGATTGGCTACTGAGTTTTGGAGCGACAGCTCAGTGGACCAGAAGGTCACAGGCTTGGAGTCGCTGTCCGTCATGAAGTTTTCCCCATCGACATCCTACAATTCACCTTTTATTTGCAAAAAACAAATTCCTCTATGTCCGTCTGCATGTATCATTGTGCGTTTTTAATTTGCTATATGGAAATCCTGGCCTCTTTTGTCGTGGGTATATGGCGTACACTTGACGGTGACTACACCACTGGGCACCAGTGAGTGCTAATCATGGCAAAACGTAATCTGATGATACACAACACGGCCACAAATAAAAACTAATTACGCCTCATATCAAATCACAACGCGATAGTAAAGTTGGTGAATGAAGGAGTTGTTAGCCGTGGCGTAGAGGAAAGCACAATGTGAAATTTCCCCCTCTTATGACACCAGTGTTGCCATGTCTTTTACATGAAAAGGCGCGTGAGAGCTCAGGATGTGTTGATCTCTTATACATTTTGCCGAGGGGAACCTCAATCTATGTTGCATGTGAAGCTAAGACTAGATTTGAAATATCACTGTCAGATGACGATCAGACCTTTCCTGACTATAGTTCTCGGGGGGTTATTTTAGCACCTGAAAGAGGAGATTTTGCTTTCTTGTCTTGACACAAATTCCTCCTCACTCGTTCCCACCTGGTCCTATGATGAGGGCTCTGTCACTATGTGATGTAACTCTCCTACCGCACGGAGCAGACAATGTCCATGTGTAACTGCCAATAACACTTTCTTTTTTATTTTATGAATATGGGCGCCACCGCTGACACACTAAATCAAACTCTGTTTGAAGAAGAAACAGATGGCAGTTATGTAATTAACGCCCGAACACTATGTAACAACGTGGACTCCAGCTGCGGTGACTTTACCATCGGATCCAAAAGGAGACAGGGCTGTCAGAATCCATAACCACTTATTACAGCGCTCAGAACTGTCCAGCCGGTGCTTATAGATGTGTCATGTGCGACCTACTTTAAATCTGTCGGCACTGACGGTGTGGTGAATCGTCTGTAGCCTGCCCCATTTTGCAGAGGAGCAGGTGGTTCGGGGGTCACATAGTTGGAACGGTCCAAATGTACAAAGAGTATATAATAATAACTAATGATCATGTTTAAGACCATAATCAAGAAAAGCAGTGGACATTGTCAAAGCACACTGAGGTGGAAAGGGTACTGAACTACTCCACTCAAGTAATAGTACCACTGTTTTGATAACATTTTACTTAAGTAAAAAGTACTGGTCTAAAAATGGACTGATACACTACTTCATTACTTTCCACCTCTGAAAACACATATATACATTCATGCGGGCAGAAAAAATACTAAAAATTCAATACACTGTGATATAAAAACAACACAAAATCGACTGTTTAGCCTTCATATATGTATGTATTGCAATGTTCTTGATAATCCAGCTTCTTCACACAGCAGTCCTGATTTTGTTTCCCACAAAACTTACTTGTTTGATTACTTTTCTCCTGTGTTGTTGATTTTGAAAAAGCACATGGAAAGATCCTGCTGAATTTCTCAGATACTCCTGACGCTTATGAGACAATGAAGTTTAGTCTCCGTCTCATCTTCATTTCGGCTTCAACTAAAGATGCTTCACTTTGAATGGGGCAAACTCCTTTGGTACCCGACGTCTACATGGCCATGCTTTTGCCTCTAAAATATCCCAAACAGAAATAACTAAAGCATGTGCAAAAGAGGAAGAAAAAAAAAAGCAAGCAAAACCCTAATGCCAAAGCCAATTCATTGCAGCGGACTCCTTTTCCATAGCCTCAAGCAAGAGCTTTAGGAAGTAACTCACAGAGGAGCTGATATGCCAAGTATCAAAGATACATTTTTCGTTTACTGAATCTCTCTAAAGAGAAAAAAAGAAGATGTTGAGATGAGCTTGTAAATAGCTGACTACATCTGGCTAACGAGCGAGACGAATGCTGCATGGAGCAAGAGAATACAGGAAACATGGAAGTAAGATGAATTCACTCTCTCTCTGCCAATGGTACACACATCCATAAGCTGGTTGTGGTGGAATGGGAGTTAAATGGGCCAGAGTGAATCATTGCTGAAGTGACAAAGTGGCAAAGCAAAAAACATGGACTCCAGTGTTTAGATATTGACCTGCCTCGCGTCTGATGCTGTGAGCTACAACGCAGCTCAGCCAGGGTAAGAGTACAAATGAAAGCTCGACAGGCATTTTGTTCAAGTCCAACCCAATCTGAATCTGTGTGTGTGTGTGTGTCCACATGCTCCTGATACCCAGCATGGTCACTCCTGGTTCCCCTGATTACAGCCATTTGCAGTGAAAATGACCAATGTAAGAAAAAGTTGACCCTAACTTGAACATCATTTCAAAATAGGCTATTTGTCCTGAATGTTGTGGCTCAGAGGCTAAAAAATATTAAAATGAATATTGTGTGGCAGATATCTCATATACCCCCCCCCCCCATCAGATCAGATGGGAGCTGCAATGCTAAGCACCAGTGGTGCAGTGCCACCAGCGAGCCAACCTGTGTGCTGAGCGAGCCATACTGTGTGATGGGGTGAAAAAACGTCCATCGACAAAGGATTATTGTTTGAATTTATCATTAACAATTAGATAAAGGCAGGAAGGAATTGCTAGTAAAATCACAGATGAATGACTATGTAATACACAGTGTCAACTTGTGGCGGTTTTGATAGCCGACTAATTAACTGGGAAACCCCTAGTTTACAACCTGACACAGCAAGAGCTCGGAGGTTTTGGCTCAGCTTTATTTAAAATGGGATCAGCAAAATGCAAAACCTGCAGTGATAATATTTATTGCAAGGGATGAAGCACCTCCAATAAAACAAAGCATTTACTTCAGTGTTTTTATTTCAGTGCAGCTTGAACCTGGAAGAATGATTGCACCCGTGACAGCTTGGGAAAATCCAGAAATTGGAGCCCTTTCAGTTTTGTCCACACCGTGTACTGATGAGACGATCCCGCGCCAATCACTTGTGTATATTTGGTTAAGTCACCTGTCAGTGTAATTGAGCTAAGGCCATAGTCTGGCTGAGTCAGGGAATCGGACAGTTTGCCGAGTCCGAGTACAGGTAGCGCTGTATCTCTCTATAAGCTATTGTGTTTTGCATCTGTTGACCTTTACGTCACAGAAAAACCAACAGCAAACGACGATGGATGATAAGATGGATCGTGCTGTGGTTCTAAATCCTAAGTCTTGTCTCTTCTGTCCAGAAGTGGGTCTTCTGGGAGGAACACCGAGTCTGACTCCAGTCTGACTAAGCGTATACATGCAGGGAGTAATCAGACTATGAATCGCATTATCCAGTCATGTTTGTCTGACTAAGACTAGCTCGATTTTAGTCGGACTAACAGCAGCTCAGCCGTAGAGCGAGTCGTCTGTCAACTGGAAGGTTGTGGGTTAGATTCCCTGCTCCGCAATTCTACATGGGCTAGATGCTTAACCCTGGATGTATCAGGCTAGAAATGTGATCTAGATGCGACATAACTTGATGCGTTGATTTCAGTTTTCAATGCCACAAAAAACTATATTGCGTGCTCACAGTCTGTGTTTTGTGATAAAAGTCAAAAGTCATGAGACAAAAATAACCCAAGGAACACGATTATTATATAATATGTCTCATCATTGCCCTTTTCAGTTAATGTTATAAATTACACACCCACTGCATTAGCTGAATTTTCTTTTCTTCATCAACTTTGTGGAAATATGACAGGCTTTAAATTGTCATAAAACTTGTTAAATAAGTACAATTGGCGAAGACCAAGGAAGGGCACCTCAGATTAACTAAATGACTGTTGCGTTAGTGCATCTCTATTGACATTGTGCAAATGAGCTCCTCACATCTGAGTGGCGCGCTGGTCTTTTGTTGAGTCAAGTGTCTTTTGAAGGGGGGTGGCAGTAGGAGTAAAAGAGAGCTGACAAGTGAAAAACAAAATCAATTAAGACATTTCCATATCACACACGCGCTCTTCAGATGGCAACTAAACACAGAAGAGAATGACCGAGGCCCAAACACAGGGCAATATGGCATTTTGTCCAATAATTAAGTCATGATCAAAGTCCACCTTTGATTTCTCATTGTTGTCAAAGTGTGTCGTGTCGGCACTCTTTCATGCTCACATTACAGCCCACGTGTCACTTTTCTGCCACCGACAGGAAATGTGACGTGTGCACATTTTGTTGGGTAAAAAAAAAATAAGTTTAATTGGACTGAAAAAGGAGGAAATCAGTTGATCCTTGATTTCAAACAGCTAATTGCTGTGTGACGTGCTTCACATGCAACTTGTAAAAAGCTGGAAATAACTTCTGGGGGAAGACACTGAGGAGGAAAATATCTTCTGACCTTCTGACCTTGTTGTTCTTCTGTTTTACGTTTCACATCGTCATAGATAAGTAATGGTAATATTAACAAGGAAATAAAAAAAAATAAAAAAAATACAATCTCCTGAAAGAGCTTCACAGAAAAAGCTGATCTGGTCCACTATTACAGGAAGGGACAGGGATGGAATGTGAGAGCAGATTAGAGAGGGTGGGGAAAAAAAAAAAGAAGCTTATAGTTCCTCGGGAGATAGCTACCGCTAATCCAAGGCCACATCTTGTGTTGCAGTCAGACACACAGGACATTGTGTATGCTGGGAGGATGCAATAGAAATGGCCTATAAAGGGAGGCTTAGATATACAGCATTGGCGGCAGAGGACGAGGACCCCCCCCCCATCCCCAGCAAAGGTTGACTGAAGGGATTTTTCTGGCAGATCACTTCTGTCCCTGTTGACTGAATGGGTTAAGAGAGAGAGGGGGGGGGGGGAAAGGCTGACACTGCAGCCAGTTCTTGTGAATGTCTGTGAAAAGAATTTTGAGCAATAATCCTTAAGTCAAAATGACCATGCAGGGAGCGGGGAAAAACATTGAAAAATCAATATATCATGATAGTTTTCTCTAGCTTAATAAACCTAAAAGTAGCAGTTGCCGGTTTATCTCAAAAAGTGTTTTTATGAAGTTGTGTTTATCAGTGTTATCTGCAGGATAACCAGGGTTTCAGGGTCCTGTTTGAATATTTGTGCAAATGTAATAATTTCACGTCATGTTTTTCATTATGTCTCCTGTTTCATTATCTTATAAATAGCAGGTAAGAGTGTTTGATGAGGTCTCTGTCATTAACTGGAGACACAATGATTCTTTTAGCCTATGTACTGTATGTTGTTTTAGGTAAATAATACTAATTTTAGCTTTAGAAAACTGCTTTATTTGACTTATGTTACGTCTTTTAAGAGAGCTTAGTATCCCACTGTCTTCCATGTGACTCAAACTGCCTTTATGTCATCTGTATATTTCACTCTCTAACGATTCCTTAGAGCAAATATCTCACATCAGTCGGTATTATTAGGAATTCACCAGAGGGCTATAGCTCTCACTTCCTGTTCCCTTTGTTACCTGTATTTAGATAAGACATTTGTCTTTGCCGGGAATCCTTTTTTTCTTTTTTTCTCCTCTTCTTTGGCAAAATGTGCAGTGTGCAGTTCTTCACATCGGAGCCATTTGTCAGGTGGAAAGAAGTGTGATATAGGCGGGCAAGCTGCAATCACACATCTGGAAGGCCAGTGAGAATTATTTTACCGTCAGCAGGACTGCAGGGCATAGCCAGGTCAAGCGTGAGGGCATTTTCACATGAGCAGCACCTAATCTCGTTGTCAAGGTCAAGTGCTGGCTTCAGTCCACGTGTCAGTTTCTCAGTGAGAAGCGCTTCTGTGACACGTCTCGCAAAAACAAATGATTTTTACTACTCTACGATACATTATTGATGTGCTTTGATTTTTCTCGCCACCGCTGTTTAAAACTTTGATCTCACAGTTTTTCCTAACAAACACTATTAATGATGAACAAGCCATTAAGTTTTATGTAAGGATGAAAATCTAATTTGTTCACAGTTTCACAGAATCGTCAAGTCACGGCAGATGTGTTGAACCAGAGGAAGACATAAGCCTGTGATAATTGAGACTCTAATATTTACAATGAAAGGTGTCTTTACATTTGAGACTGCACTGACATGACGGATGTTTCTCCACTCAGTGTCTCCCCGCTGATGACTGAATCCAGTAACAGATCCGTCAGTGTTCAGTGACAGCTCGTCTCCACGGGTGCAGGTGTGTGTGTGTTTGTGTGTGTGTCTGTGTGAGGCAGACGTGCTGTATCCAGTTGTCATTTTCATGAAAGAAACATATCATCCTGTGATTTGCAATGGACAGTATGAGATTTTCACAGAAATACCACAATAATAGCTGGTTTGTGTATTTCTTGGTGGGGTCACCAGGGGTCAACCTCGTCATGCACTGTGCTGGTTTTTATTTTGGTTAATGTTGGATGTTCGGATTTAGTTATTGTTTGGCATTTTTTGGAAGACAGCTGAATCTGAAACGATAAGCAACCTTTTCACCTATTTGCAATTAGATGAGATTATTTACATAAGAAAAATATAATTCTTTATTCTTAAAAATGTCACTATTTCTGTGTGAGATGGTGTAAAGGGTCATAGTGGAGGGAAGTGCACAGAGTTACCTAGCTGGATACACTCTTAAGTGTTTCTGTATAATACTTGTTGAAAAAATTGATCAGTGATTCTCAAACTTCTTCATGTCCACAAACCAAAATGATTCAGTTTTAATGATTTGGTAGTGATATTGAGCAAAGGAACGAGACAATATTCACGATTAAGAAGAAACAATTCTTTAGAAAACCCTCAAACCGAATAATCAATTCAAAATAGTTGAGGATTAATTTAGTAATTTAGTCCTAGTTAGGGGTGGGAATCACAGGGCACCTCAAAATACGATGTGATATGATACATGCTCCAAGATACCAATAATATCTCGATACAACGATTATGTCATAATCAATATATTGTAATTATATTGTGACATTATTGCAGACAAATGTTAAAATTGCAGGATTTCTCCATTTCTCTATTTACGCTCTGACCTTACTGTTCACGTGAGTTTTATCATCCTGCACATGTGATGCATTCATTTCTGAGGACATGCACAACACCTAATAGACGCAGGATACTTAGATATACTTACGTCAAACACATCACTGCAAGTGGTCATACAGAACGCTTGCTTTTAAAGCTGCATCGTCGATACTGAGAGGAAGTCATTAGGTCCTGCAAAGCAAGGTGCCGTGATTATCAAATAGGGCGAGGCTCCTGTCTCTTTTATGAATTTCCCATTGTCAACAAAATCCCTGAAAAGGCAAGGACAAGCAATGTTAAATGTAGACTGAAATCACCATCGTGTTTCCCATGGAGGGGCCTCATGAAACGGCTCACAGGAGGCTCAGTAATTTCATCAAACAGCTATTGTTATTTAGACTGAGGTGGGTCTTCTGAGGATACCTTTTCAGCTGCACATTCACTTCTCTACTTTCGGCAGGGGAACAGTGGATTGGATGACTCACAGCAGACCACAGAGGCAGGGCAACATGGTGATTGAAGAGTTTCAACACAAACGTAACTCTAACTCACCCGGTCTATTTTTGTGCTTTTAATTTCCTACCAAATTATGGTGCTGTATAAAATGCTTGCTGAGTGTGCATTAGCAAGATGAGAAGAATATTTTTTTTTCCTTACTGCTCCTCGTGCGTACACACACACTGATGCACAGAATTTCCACACACACACAGAATCCACTCAGCATCACCGTCTCGAGGATATTGCTCTTCGATATCAAATATATCCTGTTCCTTTTACTGTGTGTACATATTTGCTACTCAGAGACTCAGCCTTATACGTTCTGCTCTGAGGTCACGCACCGCACACTGCCGCTGTGCCTCTGCTCTGCTTTAATATTTCATTATTTAATTTTTTTATTTAACTTGGTAATTGCAGTAGCACTCCGACATGTGGAGTAATGTGCAAAACACACCATTTTTTACAAGAACTGCAACTCTTGCAAAGGGTGCTAATGTTATACAATTAAAAAAACATATTCTCATGATAGTGAGGATAGTCTTATGATAGCATAAGCTGACATTCATTTCATTATGTGTGGTATGCCTTTGGTTTAATGGATGAAATCTGGTGTATTCCTCACTGGCTGCCATGTTTTCACTACATAAAGCCTTGAGGATTTTCAAATCTGACTTGAGAACGCAGACAAAATGAACTTTGTAACTGATTTTCAATGTTTGAATCCTGAGAAAGCGCAGATTAGACGATCCAGTTAAGATGCCGGGCCACACACTTGGCATTTAATCAAACAATTTCAGGTATTTGGGATCAGAGACTTGCTTTTGATTTACGTGACGTGATTTAACGTGACTTCAGACGCTAAATGAGAGGCGGACCGTTGGCGTCGTCAGTTAATAACTGTTGTGTGTGCTATGTTGTACTGTCATGGCTGAATCAACGGAACAGCTGGTATAAGTTACAGTTCTAAACAAAACCCGCTCTCATTGGTTATTGTAGGTTCTGCCCAAATTGCTGTTCGATCCTAAATATCAAACATGTTAAATGTTTACAATTTAAAATCGGGAAGACTCTGATGACATTAAAATTGCTGTTAACTCCTCACACTACAGGATAATTTGGTCAGATAATCTGTTCAAATCAGCCTAAATCGTCAGAAGGTCCTGATTGGGACAAAAATCTGGTTAATTATCCTCTAGTGTAGGACAGGCTTCTTTATGCAGTTTGAAGGCACAGCCGGTGCACAAAGATAGTGCTCTGAAATACACGTCAAAAACACTTTGAACTAACACTTTAAGGCAGGGGTGTCAAACTCAAATGACCCGGTGGCCAATGGGCATGTAGCCTAGTCAAGAGGGGGGCCGGTCTAGAGAAAAAAGAGTGGGCAAAAAAATTCACAATATATGGGCACAATATTCCATCATGACATTGCATTCAAAATCTGCATGAATTTCACGAACAAATTTCAAAATAAAAGTGCTGGTTTTGCTGCTTCACAATAATCATATATTTATGTGGAAAAATGAATCTATTAATGTCCAAAAAACAGAAAAATAAACCAAAAAATAAGTAAATAATAATGTGTGTTATGTAATACATTTGATAATGTGATCATTTTAACCAAATGTCTTATTCTATTATGAAAAAACTGTATTATATTCAGTGTATTTCCTATCACCTTGCTGGCAGCTGTGCCTCTGCCGTGTTTTCATGATAACATGATAGTTAGCGGGGGGCCACATGTAATTGATCAAGGTGGGGGCCGCACCAGTTTGACACCGCTGCTTTAAGTCAAAAGAAAAGCTGACTGAAAGCAACCAATGAACCCATCAACACCTTTTTTGTGCAAACTTCTTCCCTTCTTCCCTGTGTGGCGCCGCGTGTGTGTGACAAAACATGACAAACAAGACGGTGTGACAAACATGTACTGACATATTTCCGGGAGCGCCGCATATCCAAGGTCATATGAGTCAATGAGTCTTTTAATCATCGTATATTGAGCGCATACAAATTAAGAACAGACTTGTCTCAGAGACTGTTGTTTCTTCTCTCTTTTCTTTGTTTGGGAAGTCATTCCAGGTGACACGTTGAAACATTGAGCCCTTTGTTGCTGCAGATGTCTCATAAGGGCTTTTGTTCGTTCGAGCAGCTGTTGACTACACAAGGAATTAACTTAGTATTGTTCCGTCACCATTATGCATTTCTATTCCCTTTGACGTTGCTTTGAAGCAGGGCCTGTGCGCATTCATTCAGTATAAGTTAATATCACATCCGTCATTTCATCGTCGGCGGGAGGTTGCTTCTCTCCAGAATGATCACTTTAGTTGTTTTTATTTTGTTTTCTCGCTGCGTGTTCTCCCCATGAACGTGAGAGTGAATCATTGTTCGTCTCTATACGAAAAGGCCCCGTGGCCGAATGGCAACCCTGTCTACGGTGTTCCCACTCGCCTTTCGCTCCATGTCAGCTGGGATTGGCTCCGGCACCCCCGGCGACCCTCCTGTGGAGGATAAAGCGGTAGTCAATGAGTGCTGAGGATGTTTATGACGGTACTTTAACCAGAGGATGCTTTAGGGTAAACTAAAAAATAACAGTAGGAGAGCAAACGAGGCTACTTACACTCTGAGTCCTCCAGCGTGGCGTTTCATCGTGAATGTCACAGGAAGTCCAATTTTCATGAATTTTACATTACATGTAATTAAAGTGTTGATATTACAAAGCCTTTGTAGCGTCTAGATGCTGAGAGAAACATTAATATGAACATTCTTTTTACAGTGTTTATGTAACATGAACTCCAATCACACCATGTGCATGACCTCCCGCAATGTAACAATTAAGTTTTGGTGATTAGCCTAATATACAGTGGCAGAGCTAGACTTTTATCTTTGGGGTGGACAAGGCTATTTCAGGGGGGCCACTGACTATGACATGTATATACATATGTGTATGTATGCATATACATAGTTGGAATACTCTTAGAAAACTTCTAAAAATGTAAGGTACAGAAACTATTTCACACATACAGTACTTGTAAAATATACTCTTATAATCAAATGAGAAAAAGGCAACTTTAAGTTAACTTAATTTATATAAACCTATTATTATTGACTTTGTACTGCATAGCATGGAGCCTAAAACCTTGCGTCTAACCCTCATTCTGCTGATAACCATAATAATATTAGTCACCGTAATTGTACTGTGACATTTTCATTACGTCTCACTTGCATTTTTTTGCATATCATGTATGCCGCGGCGTGTTAAATATTCACTTAAATGTGAAAATTACATTTCAATAATGCATCATTGCATATCAAAGAGCAGGTTTTGTGTTTTTTAATGTATTAATTCATTTTTTTCCGTTTCACTTATTCTCAGGCAAAACAAAACGGTTATTATATGGATAAAATAATTTTCCACGGAGCCCCCGACAGGTCATAAAGCAGAGCTAATAACCGTAGCTCTGTCGACGACTGATACAAATCCCACGTGGTTTAATTGCTTTTTTTTTTCACTCATGTTAACAAGTACTCGGGGTAAAGCTGCAGCAGACATTTCCTGCAGACATAATCCTCGCATTAACTACATCCACATCTTCAATAACTGAGGCGGAGCAGCCTGCTGCCATTGGCTGTAAACTTGTAAACTGATGCACTTTTGAAAGGAAGGAATGAGCCATAAAGATTTAATTTAATTTAGACAAACCCATAAAACTTATTGTGAGTGACTGAAAGTCATTTTATTTCTACCAAAATAGATTTGGGAAAGTGTTCAAACGACACAAACGAGGATTTTATCCACACCACCTGCTACTGTAAGTCTGTTTGCAGACCTCCGTTTTGTTTTCCTGTAGGGTCATGTAATAACAATAAAATAAGTCACAAAATTATGGTGATAAAAAGCTGCTTTAAACTCTTAATATGCCTCTGGAACACAATAAAGCAAGTTAACTGGATTTTTTTTTTTTTTTGCATCACAGAGATGATATGGGTACAGTATTTTTGAAAATGTTCATCTCCTGAGATTATTTAACACATGACGATTTGAGCCGTCATTGATCACACGTGCGCACAAACTGCTGCAGAAAAACCCTCAGTCCTCACGTGTGATTTATGAAACGCCCCAATCCTCATTAAATCAATAATCAGTAATAACCACACCCACAGAGTCCGTGGTGATGTGAAGCCGTCATGGCGACAGAGCACAAGCTCAGGGGAAACACCTAGAGGAAGTTAAGCTCCTTGAGTGCCACCCTCAGATCATGGCCTATAGAGGTATGGAATTACCAGACATCTGTTGTCATGGTAATGAAAATAAAGGTAGTTAACACTTGGTGTAGTTATATTTAGGAAAAGGGATGTGAGCCTTGTAGAAAAACATAAAACAGAAGCACTGGCGAGTAGATCATCCGGTGGAAGTGGCCAATGAGAGCTGAAGGTTTCTCTCACAGAGGTGTGAAAACCTGAGAGGCTTTTTGCGACGCTTGTTTGTGAGCTGACCATTTGAATCAGATTTGTTGGCTCACGTCATCGACAAATGCTGGTTGGCTGAACTTTCTGCACCCGAAAATCAAAATTTGTCCTACTTTACAAAAGTTTTTTTTCAAAAACACAGTCTGAGAATCTGAAGGTGTTCTTTCACATTTCATCAGCAACTCCCCCCTCGCTTTCTCTCTCTCTCTCTCACACACACACACACAAACAGCAGACTGTAGTCACTAAATCACCCATCATGCACTCTGTGTTTTCAGTGGTTGTGCCTTTCCCCTTTAAGGTGAAGCATTCGTTAAAGAACTGAAGCAAAAAATAAACAAGCAAAAAAAAAAAAAACAGCAGATAACAACAAGAGTGTGTGTCACAGACTGTTACTTTGCACTTGCCAATACCGAATTGCCTCCCTCAATCTTCAGTGGCTCAGCAAGGAGCCATTGAAGGTTCTCTACACTGCAGAGAAGAAAGTAAATTCTGAAACCTTTATCTGTGCATCCATACTTTTTGCAACTGCTCACAGTGACCTCATGCATGACCAATTACATGTCTGTGGGGAAAAAAAAGAAAAAAAGAGAAAGTCTACAAGTTCCACGAGGCAAAAAACAACTCTCCTACATTAACACAGTCTGACAAAAGCAAATGTATATAACACAATTTGAGGTTTGTGACCGTGTCACAGGACGGACACCCAAACCTGAGCTACGGATCACACCGAGTTCATTAAAACATTCTTACTTTCTCCTGTCTCCTGTGGCTATAGGTCAGCTTGAGTATTTGTGTAGCATCATATATGTATTTTTATTTCACGTGTGTGTATGTGCGGTATGTAACCTGTACATGTCTGTGGGGAAAATAAGCAGTCACCATGGTAACAGTTTCATGCCAGGGACAGGGTAAGAGAAAATTAGCCCGTCTTACATAATCTGCATTATCATGGCAGAATGAAAAGAGAATGCATGTCAGGTTTGGGTTGAGCTTAACTAGTTTATAACCTGAACTGCATCACTGCAAAAAGAGCCATCAGTTGTGAGAAGCAGAGCTTTTTTTTAGTATTATAATTTCTTGTTATGTGTGGGAGAAAAACAGCAGTTCTTACTTTTTGATAAACAAAAAAAAAACAAAAACATAAAATTAGAAGCTTTAAATTAAACAATCAAATGTCTGGTGAGTTTAAACTGTACTGATAAGGAGATAAACACGTAGGCAGGGTTTTAAAAGGAAGAGCGAATACATAAGTAATGTGACATGACTTACATTACTGCTTTTTCTGACGCTCCTGTGTCTCACAATGCTCTTGTATGAACTTTGTTTTTTACATTTTATGATCGTTGCTTTGATATGGAAGCCAGAAAAAAAATATTATTACAAACGTTGCTGTTGAGGTGCATGTGCACTTCTTATCTTATCTGATAATTTCACTCTTTTTATCTCTTAATTGACTTTTTATCTGATAATTTCGCCTTTTTTTACCTCATCATTTCGACTTACTTTGAGGATATTTTTATTATCAAGGCTAAGTTTTACCTTTTTTTTTTTCTGGCAGAAATAGGCTTCCATAGTTTTGATGATGCTTTGTAAAAATACTGACAATTCCATGTCTTTTATGTTTGCTTCATAAATTGTGAATATGACAGAAAAAAAAACCCAACTGAATCCAGTCAGTATTCATTGTGAAACCACTTTGCCCTTATTATTATTATTGTTTTTGTCATATGTTATCTAATTGGTAGTGCGAATACTCTTCTGCGGTATTGTGACATCGTCACATCCAGCTGCTACTGGATTCTTCACACTTACACAACACCTCCGTTCAAGCACATTATTAAATCCCAAAATTAAGGCTTGTTTGTATTAAGAAACAACGTCCTAATATCTCATATTATATTCTCGGAGTAAACATGCACACATTTTCAGCAATATGCCGGAGCCTGGAGGCATTTTCAAATGTACTGTACGCTGAAAGGGATCAACACTTTATTTTGAACTGACAACAGAAGGCTTTCTGTTCCCCTGCAGTGACTCAACCTCGAAACCAATTTTAGAAGCACATTCCCCGCGTGACACTAACAGGCAAAGGTGCTCAAAGTATATTTTTCGAGAATTAAAATAAATTTGTGTGGATGTAGTTGTCGAATTTTGCCATGTACCTAAAGTGACACAGTGTGTGATTTTTTTTTTCCCCATCCAAACAATGTGCACACCGTGAGCAATAGGTTATATAAGATGGGTTGAAAATGGAGTTCACTGGGTTTGTTGGCTTTTTTAATGCATGTTAAAGTGTTGAAACTAGGGCTGCAACTAACGACATTTTTAGAATCAAGTAATCTGTGGATTATTTTCCAGATTAATTGAGTATTCTGTTGTCCATAAAATTTAGGAAAATGCAGATCAGTGTTTACCAAACCTGGAAATCACATTCAGAGATTAGAAAATATTCACATTCGGAGATTAGGAAACGTTGGCACTCAGAGATTAGAAAACGTTTGCATTCAGAGATTAGAAAATATTCACATTCAAAGATTAGAAAATGTTGGCATTCATGGATTAGAAAATATTCACATTCAGAGATGAGAAAATGTTCACTGTCCAAGATTAGAAAATATTCACATTCTGAGATTAGAAATCTTTAGCATTCAAAGATTAGACAATATTCACATTCTGAGATTAGAAAATGTTCACATTCCAAAATTAGAACATTTTTGAATGTTGTGATTAAAAAAATCTGGCATTCCGAGATTAGAAAATGTTTGCATTCAGAGATTAGAAAATATTCATATTTAAGAAACTGAAAAAATCAGAAAGCTTGTATTAATTGTAAAAAAAAAAAACTCTAAAACAGATTAATCGATTATCACAATAGCTGACGTTTCATTTTCTCATTGATTAATCGAATAATCGTTGCAGCCCTAGTTGTAGCAAACAATACTGTTTTCCAACTCTAGGGGGAAGTCAAGAGCAAATCCTACATTCCATTATTACTTTAAGTGTGCGTGACTCTAGAGTCTCTCTCTTTTTTTTATTATTATTTTCAGTAGAGATTATGAACGGTACATTGGTTCTCGCCCACCTCTCTGAAATCCACTGATTTGTGCTGTTGAGGCTCTGTGAAACCCCAGCGGTGGATTTCACTGATGAAGCAGCTGGAGAGATAATCAAATAATTATAAATGAGAAATGATATGCTTGGTTAGGCTACCCTTTGATAAATGCACTGGGTTTTTTTTTCATGATAAATGTAGATTATTTTCAATCAGAGGCTACAAGTTGTTCCGTGTGTATTTAGCAGTGATTAACAGTATGCTGGCGCTGCTACATGAGTTTACAATTTAATTTCCTGCACAGACACTGTTTGGATTCATATCGAGTCACACAATGAAGAGGGTTTTTTTTTGTTTTTTTTTATCTCACTGTGCTTCTATATTTACCAGTAACAGAAGAGATGAGACAGCAGAACTCGCAAGTCTATTCTAACACAGGACGTGAATGAGTGCAAATAAGAAGCAGCACTGCCGACACACTGTAGTCACCTGAGCTTTTTCTATGGCGGATGATTAGACACATTTACACAAACAATCTTGTGGTGAATATAGGTTAAAACATGAACTTAACGCATTAACCCTTAGTGCTCACACGCCACAGATCTGTGCTGCAGGTGCACCCATGTTAAATTGCCATGGGAATAATACACAACTCCTTATATGGACGTCCTTTGTTTATAGATCACATATTCAGGCTTTAAAAAATGTGTGGTTTTTTTTCGTGTTGTTGATTCATTTTATATATCGCATTTTTAGTAGTGATATAAAGTAGCACTAGTTGTGCGGACGTCACAAAATTAGACCTTTTTGTTCCTAAAAACGAGCCATGTGAACTTTGAACTGTGACGTAGTTCCAAATTTCACAAATTCAATCCTGATTTGAAACATTTTGAGTACTTTTTGCTCAGGCGTGTTTATGTAGTATATGATTCATCAGATTAGAGCTGAAACAATTACTCGATTAATCGCTTAATAATCTATTACTAAATTAACCTTCAAATATTTGTATTATCTCAAGATTAAAACAAGATTTCTGATTGTTTCAGCTTCATAAATGTGAAGCCCCATATCACAAAGAAATCATTAAAAACTGAATTAATTTGGTTTGTGGACAAAAAAACGACATTTCCAGGTTTGACAAACACTGATCAACTGTTTTTTTTTAACGTTTTCTGACATTTTATGGACCAAACGATTACTCGCAATTATGAAAATAATCGTTAGTTGCAGCTCTGCATCAGATTGCCTATAGGTTGTGCTGAAAAAAAGGATACAAGACTCTATACTGCACATCCTTATGGCCACAATATTCACATACTGTACATTCACACCCTGCACATATCGAGTATTTTGTCGTCTTATCTTTTCATTTTTTGTGCAGCGTTTGTTTTTAAAGCTGCTGTTCGTGATTTCATCCTTTGTCCCTTTTGCCTAACTTCCTGCCCTGCCCTACCAAACAGCCTAACCTCAGAAGCATAAACGAGCTGCACATTTGTGGAGTTATCTGATTGCCTAAAGTGCTGTGGGATACTGGGAAAGTTTGGGAGCCAACAGACTGAAACTGATGTCACCGAGCAGACATTCTGTATCAGTGAGAGCTGTCAGAATCCAGGAAGGATTAAGGATTTCACTCACTGTAGCTTTCACTTTAATACATCCTGAGCCTTTTAGCCCTTATTCTTTTGTTATGATGTTTGTTATGTGGCCAAACTTTCAAATCAAAACTTAATCTTTTAATTTCTTAATTTCAAAAATCTCCATCTACCCATGTTACCCCCCCATACTAATACTATAAGTATAGTTAACAGTTGTATATAACTGTTATAGCACTCTTCCATTTTACAGTTCTAGCACTACTCTACTCTATCAGACAAGTCATTTTCCATGACTATAGTACCTCCTCAAAGTGGGCGGAGTCATCATCAAGATCTCTCCCACCTAGCTCCGTGCCGGAGGTGTGCTTCCCCCCTGATCCACCGGACTCGCCCGCCTCTACACTCGGAACCTCTAACCCCAGTCCTTAGATGACGACTTTTCGGCTTTTCTGTTAATGCCCTCCCAGGTGCCAAAAAAGCTGAGCCGAGTCATGCTAGAACTGTATAGTAGGAAAGGTCGATATATACAGTAGATATGTATGACAGAGAAAAAAATAATACATCATCACTGAAGCGGTGTGGTGAAAGCTGGGGCTCCTCACTGCGTTGTTTTTTTTCCCTTGTGCATGATGAAAATCCTCTTCTTCAAATGGATTCTGCCACAAACTGGGATCAGTGTAATGATGTTAAAAGTGGGCTAATGTGTACAGATTGCAGCAGCCCGAGGTGGCGTCAGTGTGCCGCTGCTGACGGGCTCTGCAAAGAGGCCAGTGTGCAGGTGTGCAGGTGCACGAATGAGCTCGCCCCTTTTTTAACGGCACAAAATGCTGTCACCTCAACTGCCATAGCAGTGATAAAAATGGAGTGATAAGAAGGTCATCTGGCACTCAGCTGCATGTCTCGGTCTCCATTATCATACTTCATTAAATTGATACCTTCTCGTTCAATTATATAGGGAAAAGATTAGGACTTTTTTCATTAACCTTCTGTCTGTCTCACGCCGGAAAAAGGCGCTGTGGAGCAGTCACACAAAATTGAAAAAAAATGATTCCTGATAGCCGCCGTGTGCAAGTTTAACCTGGAGCTGATGAGTCCTGATTTATGAACCGCCACTTCCTGGAATATTGTGGCCTGTAGTGCTTGCTATCATTGCTGCTTAATGGAAACACATTGGTTTGCTGGCTTTTCACTTGAGGGGCCATGCATGAAAATGCTCTCGCAGCCATTACAAATAATTCTGTTTAGCTGCTTCCCGAGCAGCTTGTCACTTTGTGTTTGTCTCTTTTTTTTTTTTTTTGTGTGTTCACAATTTTGCTGTAACACACCTGTCACAGGGCGCTGGGAGCCAACTCTCTAGTCTAATGGGCTCAATATCACTTACCCCAGTTCTTTATTTAAAATAAATGTAATTTACACAAAAATTGAATCATTGTTTGAATGTTCATATTACCATACAGAACATTAAGTTATTGATTGAAATGTAAGGTCCCCATCTGAGCAACATTTTCGACAGGTTTTCTCATGGTAATACGGAAGGAATCACACAGGCCGGCATGGGCTCACATTTCTATCCCGAAATATCACTTATTTATATCACTCGTTTCCATCCATTCATATCATATAAGGTAATAGTGTTTGAACCACTTGTGGTGTTTTTGTTGTGGTAAATGAGGTGATAAATGTGTAAATGTGGTCATATTTAGGCATGAAAAGCATCTGGTAAACACCAAGTTCTTTGAAGAATGCTTTTCTGTAAAGTCACTGACTAATATTGGTAGTTGCGGGTTGTTTTTTCGAACTGCAACTAACTTAATTATTTTTCATAATTGAGTAATCTGACGATTATTTTCTCCATTAATCGAGTAATCGTTTGGTCCATAAAAATGTGGATCAGTGTTTGTCGAACCTGGAAAGGACGATGTTCTCAAATGTCTTGTTTTGTCCAAAACCCCCCAAATGATTCAGTTTTAATGATTTCTTTTTATATGGAGCAAAAAAAACCAAACAAACAAAAAAACAGAAGATATTCACATTTAAAGGAGCTGAAACATGTTTTAATTGCTTAAAAACACTCTAACTGATGAATCGATAATCAAAACAGTTGATGATAAATTTAGTAATCGAAGAAAGTAAGTCGTAGAATAAATAGATTATTGTAGCATGTAACAAAGGGA
The DNA here is from genome assembly GCF_958295425.1 of Solea solea. Taxonomy (NCBI): domain Eukaryota; kingdom Metazoa; phylum Chordata; class Actinopteri; order Pleuronectiformes; family Soleidae; genus Solea; species Solea solea. The sequence goes on along the minus strand of NC_081137.1, from coordinate 18,236,507 downwards.
ATACAGTAAAATAATGCACCAAATAGTTTTATGGACAAGTGAACCAATCACAAAGTGCATGCTGTCAATAACTGATATGCCCTCATTATACTGTAACACTTTGCAGCAAAACTTCCACACTCCCAAATCACGTTCCACCGCCTTCCCATGGATATCGTGCTCACTCGGTTACACGCCACGACAAACGCCTCCGCCTCCCGCTGTGAATTCAGCCTCAAACAAACATATCCCACGTCCACACAAACCCTGGCACCACGACAAAACCACCAAGGGAACGGAAAAAATATTTGATCACTGTAGAGTTTGTTTTTTGTGCTCAAAGTCATTTTTCAAAGCAGCGTCAGGGTGATAATGAAGTTGGCCACAGTTTGGGCGATTCTGAAATTTGCAAACGTCGTGAAAATTTAATATAAATTGGAGCAGAAAAGCGCATTAAGTCAAAATAGCCAACATACAATGAGGCGATCGCGTCAGTGTCGAGCATATCATTGTTCACAAAGGAGCCTCGAGTCAGACAGACTTATCTGCCATGGAGCTATTGCAGTGTTTTATGTAACAGAAACTGATATTTCTTTTGTACTCGTGATAAGGATGCAGAAATGCTACTTGTTTCTGTGTTTCAACAATTCACTTTCATAATTTATTCATTATGCAGCATATCACTATGTTATTGTCCATCTCAGCGTTCTTGAACACTGGTAAAATATGATATCAGAAGCTTTTCCCTGTAATGTCTGTTTGTTTGCCCAGACGAGTGCACTTGTTTGCTCCCGTCTTTGTTGTGCAGTTTGGTGCATTATAAGCTTTGACTGCAACTATAGCACACATTTCCTTTTTACTAAGGCATTGAATACACAAACAAACACACACAAACGATTAGAAATTATACATTTTAACCTCATTTCCCCATAGTTGTGAGGCTCATTTAACAAATAAGGGGCTTGTTGTCTCATCAAGAGAAGTTCACTTATGTGTGGAGGGATTTTGGTGAGCTTACACCGTGTAGGATACAACGTATAGAATGTTTTTTAGCATTGCACTTTGTAGACGGTCCCTGCACTCATCTAAGTGCTGGAAACACACAGAGACATTAATTTTCTAGCTTGGAGGACGGGTTGTTTACACTGTTTTTGTTAGGAGGAGGTAGCATCTTTGCTTTAGAACAATTTCTTTTGTATTATTATTTATTAAGTCCAAATCTGGGAATGTGTGTAAGACAATGGTCTGTCAACTTGCAGTCACACACTGTGTCTGAAAAGCTTCAGCTGCTGGAATGAGTGGAGAGTTTATTGTAAACCTAAGATCTAACCAGATATTCAGCTTGTGCACTTGGCCCTAAGAGGTGTCCTCCTTGGTAGTCGCCCAAATTGCCATTATTGTTGAATAAGCTGTAGTTTTTGTCTTGGAATTCTTTGTGATTGTTGATTGGCTACTCAGTTTTGGAGCAACAGCTCAATGGACCGGAAGTGGTCACGGCCTCGGAGTCGCTGTCCGTCCGCAACTAACGTACTTACAAGGTGAGTTGTCGTGAGTTGTCGCTCCAAAACTCGGTAGCCAATCAACAGGTAGCTTCCGAACGCCTTTGTGTCCTAAACAGATTTGATTGTTTCACATCAGAATTTTTTAGGTGACAGGATTGGGCACTGATGGTTTGAGAAATAAAAAGAGGGTTAGTCTTATCATTCGCAGGGTTTATTGCACTCTTCTCAACAAAGAAAAGTGGGAAAAAACAAATTTCTATGCTTATTTTAATATGAATATTATTAAAATGATCATGAACAGTACATTTTTACAAGTTACAAGTTGTAGGGAGATGCAATTTTGTCGTGCATCACTAAAATTAGGTCTCAATGAGGGCTGTTGCAGTAATTAAATAAATGAACTGTCATGATAGTGACAAGCAACTGTCAAGAATACACATGCTGTGATATGAGGTCAGACCATTTCAGATGGTGACTGGTGACTAATCGAGTGGCGTGGCTCCTTTAAGAGCGGCGTCCTGTGTGAGCAGTAGGGTGATGAGAACGAGCGGCGCAATAAAACCGCACGCCGCGCTGTTAAGCTACTCTAAATCACTGCGGGGGGAATTTTCCTTTAGAAAGACAGCCCCTGCTCCCAATATGATGCTCGTGGTGAATTTCCATTATTGGTATAATAATGAACGGACAAAAACAATAATATTTCATGTGAGGGACTTGAAAAATGCTGACCATACAGTCTTAGTGATTTATGTATTTTAACTGTGAGAACACAGAGAATTTCGGCTGCTTTTTTTTTCCATTACTATGTTAAAGCGTACAGTATACACAGAGGGCATAAGCATGTGCAATATAGAGTGTCGTATATACTTTTTTTCAGCACAACCTAGGCAATTTTCACCAACTATATAAACACACCTGAACAAAAAGAAAACAAAACATTGTCTTTTTTGTGACTTCTGCACAATCATGGCTACTTTATATCAGTACTAAAAATGTGATGTAAAATCAATCACATCTTTGACTCAATAACAAATAAGAAGATGAGAAAAACTGCATTTATTAAAGCCTTAATATGTGACCTATAAACACACATCCCCAGGATGTCCATATAAGGAGTTGTGTATTATTCCCACCACAGAGGATACACCTGTGGCACAAAAAGTGGATCCTGAATCTCTTGGAATGTAAGCTAAAGTGATTATTGTGTGCTGTAGAGCTCAGAATTTCATTTTAATTTTTGCAAAACATTGAATCTCAAATATTTTTGTAAGGATAATTATTTGTATATTTCCTGATGCCGGTTGTCCACTCTTGTGTTCTGACATATCTGCAGTTTACACTTCACCGAAAATGAACCAAATCAATTTGGAGAATTGAGTGTTGTACTCTGTGCAAGTAAAGATGCTGAAGCGAGTGTGAAAGTTAAAAGTAATGAAACGGTTATATAGACCAAGGAGGGGATGGTTCCACCCTCGTACACACAGTGTGCGCCTTAATACCTTTGTTGCTTTGAAACCGCTGTTGTTTGATGTACCCCCGCTGACTCACTTTTCTCCACATTGCCGAGCCTTATCATGTCTCTCGGTAAAAGCCAGTGTGAACCGCTGTTTTAATTTCAAGCTTATTAAAAGCAGGGATGAAACTGAGGGAGAAGTATTAAAGGCTAGAATTAGCATGGGGAGACACCATCCCCCCCTCTGAAATTGCGGCGGATGACGTTGCCTTCAAAATGTGCACCGTTTCCAAGAGATTAACTGTTTACCTGCTCCCTCAGTGCTTTAATTAACCCTTCAGTCACTCATGAGCCCTTTGTAATCAACGAATAATTAGACAAGTTTTCATTCCTCGAGTGTAATTGTGAGAAATCATTACATTTAGTTTGGGGGTGGGGTTGTTTTTTTTTTTAAAGAGGTCACAGGAGCAACATTAGAATATTTAAAAATGTGTGTAAAAAGAAAATGTGAAACTGAGGGAAGTCTGTTCTCACTGTCAGCTTCATTGTTTTTAAAAGTACTCGGTCAGTTTCGCTGGAGTGTGTGGGATTCACTTTGAGAAGGTTAAAATGTTATTCCACAAAAACACCAACACCAATTAGTTTGAGCAAAAAAAACTACTCCAAACTTTCAAAATCGGATTGAATTTGTGAAATTTCAAAGTTTGCTTGGCCTGTTTTTATGAACAAGAATTATAGTCTATTTTGGGACTTCTGCACAATTAGCGCTACTCCCGGTGTTTAAAGGAAATGTGCAATGCAAAATGAATCATTTCATTTGACTAATAGCCGGAAGATTATAAGCATTATATTTATATTTTTATACGCTTTTTTAAAGTACTACTACTATAAATACTATTTAGTCTACTTATACCCCCAGGGATCAATAAAGTATTTCTGATTCTGATTCTATTGAAACTCAAGGAGTTATAATTCCTCTCATTATTATTGTTATTATTATTATTGTTATTATTATTATTATTATTATTTTACCTCAAAATAAAACACGATTTTGAGGACCTGAACATACCCCAACACTCACAGTTTTTTGCGACTGCGTCAGACCGGGTAAACATTTACGCGTGAAAGTGTGTGGAAATGTGGAAAATTGGAAGTGGGAGGGGCTAATGAAAATGGAGGAAAAAATAGCATTTAATGTCCTTTTTTGCCGTCTTCGAAGAGTTAGTGTCTTAATAAGACATTGTTAATGTCAGTCATCAGTTAAGCCACCTCCACCAAGCCTGTAGATTAGAAATATTGAGTCAGTTGTTTTGTGTCCAATCTTGTTTTGTGTAAGTTCTGAATTTGCATAGAAACACAGTTATTGACATTTATGGTAAAACAGCTAGTTTTGAAACAACATCAGTATTCCTATTCCTATTTTTTTTCAGGTAGCTATTTTTAAGTCAGGGCCATGGAAATTCTTTTAAAATGTAAATCACGTACAAACGAAACAGAAAGATAAGGAGAAACCTTCATATAAACCTTATTTTATTTATTTTTCAGTGATTGCCAATTGAATTGCTGACAGCACATTTTACCACGTGTTTGTCCCCTAATCTAATATCATGATATATTAACATTATATACTCATTTCTAATAACCGGTCTCATGGCTCTGAAGTCGTTACAAGTCACAGACGACGCCACATATTGAATTGTGTGTACTTTTATTTGCTACCGTAATGCAATATCCTCTTCGAGGTACTCAGACTCATTTGAATAACCTGAACATGGGGGACATGTATAATGATGTACTAATGGAATATTTCAGATCAGTTTTGTTGCCAGTGCAGACATTATTACTGTACAGACCTAAATATAGAACATTCTTGATTATAAAACATGCCCTATTTTATGATTTTTAACCTTGAGCAATTTACTCCTCAAGTATTGGTGTTATTGTTTTTACAGTGCTTGTGTACTTGGAAAAATATATTTATTTTTTATGCTTAGGAAATGTTTCTTTTCTGGTTTGTTTATTTTTCTTTTTTAAAGTACATTTGAATTGAAATGGAAGTGAATATTCTCCAAACACAGAGCAACTCACAGCAGAGTGAAGCTTAAGCAGGTCACACTCAGCCCATCAGCCCAAATAGGAGCAGACAGGATGTAGGCAGATTTATTTATTTTTCTTTATCCTTCAATGGAATAAACAAAGTCAGAAACCATCAGCCGCCGTGAGGGAATATTTAGCAATGACAGACCAAGAAATGGAGCGTTGTCTTCATTGAAGGCTTTAAAAAATTAAATAGAGTAAATCATAATAAACCCACATTAGTTTACCTCTGTCTGTCAGTGTCTGACTCATGGTCTCTCGTCAGACCTCTCCATGGTTACAGTGATGTCAGCATTTTCTCTTTTAGAGACAGAAAAACTGCTCAAGTGTCGTAGTTGAAGTAGCAAAATAAATATTTTAGTAGAAGAAGTAATTCCTCTAAAGTATTAAGTATTTCATATTTTTCAACCCTTAAAAGTATTTAATTTAATCTTGTATTTCTTAATTATGTATTGCCGTATCTTTGTTCTACAGAAGAGTATTAGGGCCACATGAAAATTGAATTGAAAGAAAAGGAAAAAAAAAAGGTTAATGTCAAAATGTTGACATCTAATTCTTAATTTTAATCTTAGATTTCTGACTTTAATCTCAGAATTTTGACTTTAATCTCAGAATTCTGACTTTAATCTCAGAATTCTGACTTTAATCTTAACATTTCTGACTTTAATCTCAGACTTCAATGTCATAATTCTGACTTTTCTTTTTTGAAATCTGACTTTAATCCCAGAATTCGGATTTTAATGAATTGTAACTTTTATCTCAGAATTCTGAATATATTTCTCAGAATTCTGACTTTACTCTCAGAATTCTCACTTTTTTTCTAAATTCTGGCCTTTTATATAAATAAACACAGTATTTTTCTTAATAATAAAGGAAACGCAGACACCAGTGCAGATCAAAATGATATGAACTCCAGTGAGGAGAAGGTAGACGTTGAGACAGATGTCATTCTCTCTGTCCTTGGCGGCGGCAGATGTTGCCCAGGTACGGAGAGCGTACTGTACGCCGAGCTACGGCCGCGTTTGTCCTCACTGAGCACTGGGAATTGATTCACATCTGTTTAACTGCTTCCATTTGTGTTGTTTAAAAAGGTCTAAGTGCTATTTCATTCAAAGGGACGTGAATAAGTGTTGATGCAGTAAGTACTGATACAAATAAATGCTGCAATAAATAGCGTTATAAATATCAAGTCTGCATCTCTTGTACTAAGTATCAATTCTAACCACTTTATTCTATCACCTCGTCTATTCAAATTAAGCCATTGAGCAGTCAGTTGTGCGCTTTATTTTGTGTTTCACTGACATTTGAAATGTCCTTGTGAATGACTCTACAAATAAAGCAACAAATCTATGTAAACCCGTCGTAGTTTTAAAAAGGCTGCAAATCTTTATTTATGTAAAAAGGTAAATAGGTGATAGTTTCACAAAAACATCTCTGTTGTACGAACATTTTGTTTGCACTTTGTTCGGTGTTTACAGTAAAACTAGATTTATAGTCGGCTCGTCTTGATTTCATGTTGCTAGACAACGGCGCGTGCTAGCGTGTGGGTAATATTAATATAAGGCAATGAATGAAAACACACGGATAAACATGTCCCTGACGCAAATTAAACAGTCCCCAACTCTATCAATTTAAAATTGTAATATTAACTAGTGAGCTTTGAATCGTATTCTCACTGTTGTCGATTCGTATTCACGTTGAAGAAATCGCTACCATGGTGTGTGTGCCCGTGTTTTTGACAGTTATCATACTCTACATAATTAACTCAACATCCGCGACGAGTTTCTTCCATTCTTGAACATATCAGTAAAACTTGGTCTGTATTTAATGTAGAACTATTCTAGTCTTGTTGACCACTCTGTCAACGCTGTGAAGACCCCTCGGGAGGGTTTTAAATGGACTCTTTCCATAAACTCAGTGAACATGACCCCCTTTTGAAGGCATCTTAAGAACACTGTATTGCAGTGCGGTGCTCTGCAGCAGTTCCTTCTGCCACTGGGCTCAAAAAGCTCCAAAAACCTTCTCTTTAAGAAGTATTTTTTCTTGTATGAGGGATATTGATGATGTGGTCTAGTTTGATGCACATTGACAGCCCCCCCCCCCCCCCCCCCAACCCTTTGACAATTACAGCCTATGGCGAGGTTATTCCCTGCTACAGGTCTCACAGTTAATAGAACATCGCCACACTGACCCCCACACTATTTTGACATGTTGCCGTTTATAAATAGAAATGGGAATTCACAGTCCATATGCCTACTTTACATTGCTATATCTTTGTTAGACAAGCAGGCGTATTATTATTATTTTTTGTTGTTGTTGTCCTTTGCTGTTCAGCAAGGAAGTTAATTTTCAGATTCAGATCATCTGCTACGTATGTTGTAACCATCCATCATCGCAGGTTTATATCATACGTCAGTACGATATAAACAGCGTCTTAAGGGAAATGTTTTATTCACAATGAGGAGTACCTCACTTCATGGTCCTCAGGGGAAATGGCAATGTCTCTACGTTACTATGGAAATGTTTACAACTAACGTGACAGTCATATGGGATATGACCAAAGAGCAGCAGATGATTTCATTTAATATCATGTAAATGCAAGACGTATACATATAAGATTTCACACTGTAATGGTACCATATGTGTTTATAATGATTATAAACACATGCAATTAACTTTGCATTACCCTAATTACGTGGCGGGTTTGTGCTATGGGAAAGATTTCGGAAAAACGGTTTCTGAAAGCTGAAAAGTTGCACGTGGTTATTACGGTAATTTCACTCGCAGCGTTGCAGGAAGCCGGCGAATAAGCACCTTTGTGCAGAAACGCCTGTACATAGTTTCTATTTTTTGGCCTGTTTTTGGACAAAATATCAAATTGAACATGCAAAATCTGGTGCTCATAAAACTTGTAAATAATTATTTTATATTATATTAATAGATACAGATATTGAAAGTTATTGGGCAAAAGCACTTCACTCACGGGACATTTTCTGGCCCTTTTTATGGTTAAAATAAGCAAAAAAAAGATGGACATTTTGAGGCTTAGGTGTTTAAGGGTTAATAACATCAGTATCCTCAGTAAGTTTATCATGATGTTATTATATCCCGTATTAACTCAGGTCCTGTGGCAGGCACAATGATTTAGAATGTCCAACTCTTTATGTCAGCTTTTAAATCCCTTGTCTAAAAAGGTGTGTGGCATTATGTTCCCGTCATAAAGAGCTGTATTAAAATAAAATAAAATAAAATAAAATAATAACCGCACTAGTCATAAAAAAAAGCCTGAGCGGCGTATTTTAATCATAACACAATGCAGTGAAACAGGGAAGCTCTAATTAGAGTTGTGTTGCTCATAATGGAGGTTTATCCGTGTGTTTAGAGGAGTCCTTAAGCTGCTGATTTACGGCACAATAAAGTGCCGCTCATGAAGTCTGAGCAGAAGCATGTTCAACACGACTTTATTTTGGCCATGAAATATTGAAGAGAGGAGCTGAACCCTGTTAGATTTTTACAAGCACCTCTCTCTCGCTCTCTCTCCATCCCTGAGTTTGAACATGACGGTAAGTTCTCAACCCTAGGTGAGCGGCAGGAGTTTGAGCAGTGAACGATTAGATTTTTGCTTTGCACTGGAAAATGAACAACTTGCTCAAAAAGGTTGGGGTGGGGATATGAATCTTTTAAAAACGCCTTGAAGAATCCCAGAGGGGGCAGTGTACAGTTCAGTCCATCCTTTGTGTTAATAAAGATCGTCAAATGAAAGCTGACAGCTTGGCACTCGTCACATCACACTGGCTGTCTGTTCCACCACTTTCAAAGTCATAATGTTACCGGAGAACGTTATGAAACTTTTAACAGCACTCTCTACCTTCAAGATGTGAGGCACATTCACTGGCTTTGGCAGATGTTTAATTATTTCCCCTGTACTGTGTGAGCTATATATGTTAAAACTGCCCGCCGGACAAATCCTTTAGTCAAAAAGTCTGTGTGAAATGGCTCTACTGTGGATTCTGACAGGATATCACTGATAGAGTTGTGTTTGCTCAGTGACATCGCTCAATCTCCGTGCTCTGACAGTAGATTTAGTGGAAACGTATCCCGCAGCACTTCAGTCTGGAGTCGGAACTCCAAAAAGAGACAGTGCTGTCTGTGCTGCTCGTATGGCGAGGCTGTTTGTCAGTGAATAAATGTAAAAAACCTTTATGTCGGTCTGAGGGTAAATGGAGACTTTAAATTGACTGTGATTTTGGCCCTGTGATGACCTCACCTCATCTCGTGTGAAGCCCGTCGTGGCATTAAAGATTGAAATGTTGTAAATTTGTATTTTGTGGCAGTGTGTGACATTTGAAACGGGAGCTGGGCCAAGTGTCACAACAGTAAGAGGAGACCAGTGGAGGAAATCTAGAATCTAGAAGTCTGAGTGAGAAGCTGAAAGTGATTCCATGGCCTTCGCACCTCTTTTCCACATTTGACACATGCATTGACAAAACCATTCAGCGGAGTTTAAGCTCCAGGTTTATTAAAATGGCCTCAATCCTACAGCTCCCTGGTGGTCTAGTGGTTAGGATGCGGTGCTCTAACCGTCGCGGCCTGTCTCCGATTTCCGGTCATGGTCAAGAGGGTCTTGTATCCGGAAGGTTGTTGGTAAATGCAGAGGACACTATCACAAAATTGCCAATTCTAAAATACCAACATTTTGGGATGGAGACGAAGCCCCTCCCACCAGATGAGCACACACTCGAGCACATACAGTACATGTCAAATGACCTGAGGCAACATCTCCATCTCTGTGTTAACTTTCCAGCTCCTTTTGAGACTCTTTTTTTCCCTGCATTGCGGTTTCTCAGTCATTACTGATGCTAGAAAAGCAAACCAGCCAATCAGAGCATTTCTCTTTCTCTGAATTGTCCTGTCACTGGTCAAAAAGAATTTTCCCTTACGCAGCTTAAGTATCATCTTTAATTGATAAGTTGGGCCACATGGTGATGCAGTGGCTCACATTGTTGCCTCAAGGTCAACTGAGGATCTTTCTATGTGAAATTTCTCTTCATGTGCTTCCTCTCACAGTCCAAAAACATGCCGATTAGGTTAACTGGAGACTATTTAGAATTGACTTTAGGTGTGAGAGTGAATGGTTATTTGTCTCTGTGTGATGGACTGGTGACCTGTCCAGGGTGTATACAGCCTTTTGACCAGTAGAAGCAATGAGATGCACGTGTTTACTGTCCAATAAAAGATGTGCTGCACATTAGCTGATTAAGCTCTCAATGGAAATATGAATATTTTGATGCCATATTTATTGATACTTAGTCACTCTAAGGGGACACTGATGACGCTTGAGGTGGGCCCCTCTTGTTCAGGTGCCAGCAATGCAGCAAATGTTTGTCAGAGGTCTGCTGGGGTTGTCTGACGTCTAAAGGTCACGGCGGTTTCACTTAAGATCCACAACAGGCCACTACTGTAAAATCAGTTAAGGGGAAACTGCGGGACAAATCAGGAACAAATTACCAGACGTATTTTGCAGATTAGACACGGAAGTGAGAACTGTGTTAGTTATTTTTGAATGAAGCAGCGGCGGTTTGATCCAGTGTACCTTAATATTGCATGTCCCCTTTTATGTGAGGATAGTGCGTGCACCGATTGTGATGATGATGCAGCTTTGGAAAGTGACTCAGCCTTTCTATTTTACTTAATGAGTACAAGTTGACCCCTTTAACTTCTAAAGGCGCCCGCAGTCCCTTCATTTTGACGCCAGAAGTGAAAGCGGCAAACATGGAAATGCTAAAATACACTGTCATCATAACTGCTTCCTTAAGGCCTTAATATCCACAGCTCTAAATAAAGCACACTGCCTGAATGTAAGTGGCTTTCCACAAGGGGCACTGTAATCCCATGTGGAACTAGAGACAAGGCTGTTAAGTGATTGTAGAAGGAGGGGGAAAAAAAACCAAAACTGAATTGAAGTGAAACCACTCAACAGCGCTATCGCCCTGCGTGTTTGCAGGAGCATGTTTTGCTGAGGTTTGTGAGTTTAGTACACCAGCAATCACAATTTAATTATGCCTTAATTTAATCCCACAATCCGGCAATGGCAAGGAGGGTGTAGCAGAATGGATGTCGAAGCAGTGTTTCCCCCACAGGCAGATAAACCATGCACATGACAAAAGGGTAGCAATTCAATTATGACCATAGTGGGGGAGCCGTTGAATGATAAAAGCTATCCAGGAGCTCATAAACATGACAATTTAAGAGCGTCACTTCCATCTTCCTTAATGTTGCCCCACCGCCGGGGAAACGGGAGAAGCCTGAGCCGCTCGTTCAACGGCGGCTTGACAGCAGCTTTGTTTTGCATCATCACACTTTACCCGAAATTCATGGATGGCCACACGCGCCCGGGAAAACAGGAAGGGAGGAGAGCACTTTGTGCAAGCGCGCAGGTGTAGCACACAGCGTGGCGACGGTTCAAAGCCGCACACGCTGGGCTGGCGGCGCTAGGTCAAAGAGAGTTAACGCACTCTGAGCCGGCGGATAGAGAACAGGGCACGGGCACAGTATTGCATATCAATAAGGGCATTGGTAATGCAATATTTTAAGTGCAGGTTGTAAAATGTCTTTCTTTGGCTGTATATACCCACACGTTCGCCTTCCCTCCCCCCCCCCCCCCCCCCTCTCTTTATCTTATTTTACAGCCGCTGTCAGCTCTCTCGCTGTAGTTACACAACCACCTCGTAAAAAATAAAGCAGGCTCTTCTCTCGCACAGAAATATCACAGTTAAATGAGTTCACGCGGATGAGCTTGGACACTCCGCGTGTGACACCGTGTGCTTTTGCTTTTTCAAGTTCATGGATAGGTTTCCTCAAATGGATGTCCACTGTGATAAAGTGTCAATAGGGACATCTTGTTTGTCGATTCATTAAATGTGGCGATCTGAGAGATAGGGGTCGTAAAAGTGATGTGGAATTGTGGTCTGTGGCACACACACAGGCCTGGTTCTGCCAAGCTTTTCTCAGCCCCGTGACCCCCCCCTCAAAGGAGAATTTGCCATCGCAAAAGATATATTAACTCTGGTCTTACAAAGAGAAGTGACCCGCATCGACGGGTCAGACACCATAGTTGGCACTGACAAGCTGCTTGACCTACTGATTACACTGGGCACCGTCAGTATCTGCAGAGTGTTATATTACCACTGCCCTCGATGCTAATGCAGCCAAAGCATTTCAGTTGCGACAGCTAAATCTTCTCATTAAATGCATTTAATAGTATTTTATTTATTGTTAAAAAAAATATTACAATGATCACAAAATGTCTTATTTGTAGCACACATGGCTTTGTGCTTTACCCTGGCCTCTTTTTATGATGTGTGTGTAGTTTTCAATTTATCATCATCTATTTTGACAATAGGTTAGAGGTTAGAAGTTTTTTGATTTTTTTTAGCTACTTAAATGTGAATTCTGGTTCCCTTGCAACATATAAGAAATAAATTGTTAAAATTGAATCATTTTGGTTTATGGACAAATTAACAATCATTATTTCCAGGTTTGATTAACACTGATCAACATTGTCATTTTCTGACATTTTATGGCCCAAACGATGACTTGATTAGTTAAGAGAAAATAAATACAATATATGTATACATATATACATAAGCATGTAAGTTTGAACGTTATCTGTTATAAGGATATGGTAAATCTCACGTATGACCAATAGGATATAACTTAAGACCTTACATCTCCCCCAGTATATCTACTAATGTGAGTGTCTTTGTTTTCTCTTTGGCAGTGGCTTATTTATTTATGACAGTAATTGGTCTACTACTAGGTTAAAAAAAAAAAAAAGTTCTCTGCCCCCTTGGGGGTTTGAGAAACCTTCACAGACCCAGCGGATTGACTGAAAACTTCATGGTTGTCAAGCTGTCAGGACGGCTGTGGCTCAGTAGGTAGAGCAGGGTCTGGTCGTCCTTCATCTGGAAGGTTGGAGGTTCGATCGTGGGCTCCTCTTAAGTCTACGTGCCTGGTCGCACGTGGTTTGGGAGTCATGTGTGATAGAAGACGCGCCGCATAGACCGTGGATGCTAAAACCAACTGAGAATATGTCAGATGTTGTTGTTTTTTGAAGCACAAACCACTAAATAGCTTTTTATTTTCAGGCCGATCTTTCATGTGGACGTTACACATAGAAATCAGTGTTTGTTTTTGACTTGGATGTCTTTAAATTTTCTGAATTTTAATGAAGAAAAGACAGAAGTCATGGTCTTTGGTGGCACTTCTGTTAAAGCTGTGGTGAAATGTAGCTTTTTCCAGTTAAGGCAGCAAACCAGTCCTTCAGAGACAGCAATTTGAGACAGTAATCCACGCCTTTGTGACCACTAGGCTGGATTACTGTAATGCACTTTATATGGGGGTTATAAAAGTGTCCTCCATTGCGCGCCTTCAACTTGTACAAAATGCTGCTGCACGTCTTTTAACTGGCACAAGCAAGTATGAGCACATCTCACCTATTTTAGCTTCACTCCACTGTCCATTTTAGGATTCATTTTAAAATTCTTTTATTTGCTTTTAAAGCCTTAAATGGCTTTGCCCCACTGTACCTCTCTGAGCTGCTGCACCCCTACATGCCCAGCCGATTTCTCAGGTCAGCTGACCAACTGCTCCTGACTGTGCCTAAAGCCAGGCTTAAGCTCAGAGGGGACCGAGCATTTGCCATTGCAGCTCCAAAGCTTTGGAATGGTCTGCCGCTGCACATTAGACAGGCTTCCTCTCTGTCTCATTTTAAAACTCACCTCTTTTCTTTGGCTTTTAACACCACGTAGTGTATTTGTTTTATGTGTAAACATGCATATTATTTCAACGTATTTATTTATTTATTTTATCTCTGTTTTATTCTTTGTACAGCACTTTGGAAACCTTGTGTTTGTTTAAACTTGTGCTATATAAATAAAGTGGATTGGATTGGACTGAACCACATAGCATCTTGATATTTTAGTTTTTTTTTTATATAGATTTTTCTAACCTTACAAGTACATACAGACATGTCAGAGACCATATAGTCATTAAGATTAGCATGGAACCTTGGTTTCGGGGCTTTTCTGCCATGATTACACATCCCGTGACGGTGACATATAAACATTATTAATACAAATCTACTCTCTGGATAACAAAACAAACCGTAATTGGCTCTGGAACTTGGTCACAATCAAAGCTCATAATGATTGGATGCAAGTGATAATGCAGCAGGAAAAGAGTGATGGGCAATGCAGTGATGAGAATGTGTGTAAAATGGGTGCATATGTCTGAATTATGACATTTGGTCCATCACTGTGTTTTAATGTGTGCGCAGCATGGCTGTGGTAAGTCATTACTACAACAGCAAATGTTCCCCCCAGAAAATAAATACCACAGTGCAACAGCCAGGCAGAGTTGCCAACTTCTGTCTCCCAACAGCTGAGAAGTGACGAGGATTAAACCCAAATTTAAAGCCACAGCCTCAGCCATGAAACACTGACAAGTCTCCTCTCTGTTTGCCAAACAGTAAATAGCATGTTGTCGCTGCGGCACTTTCTAGCGCACCTTAGTCTAATATGAAATCATATTTCAAGCTTTAACTAAACCTCAATGATTTATTTGTGCTGTCAACAACTGACAAAATTCTGTTTTGTAACAGCATTGTCGTCTCCTATTAAAAAGAAAAAAAAAAAGTACAGAGGGACAGAAGAAGTGTTAATGATTCGCTTTGAAGGGCACAATAAATCAGCGGCAGCTTGAGACAGCTTGACTGTGATTTCCATAAACAAACGGACGTGCGTTTTATAATGTGAACCACAACATGAGATTTGGCAACTCGTCAGCTGGGTTAGTCGCACATGAACAACAGCGGAAGTCTCTGGTTGTTATCAGTGAGGTTTTCGTGGAAATAAGTGTCTTAGGGAGGCGTGTGAGTTTGAGTGTAAGTTGATCTCCACAGTATAACAGAGGAACTTAACCAGGTCACTGCAGCAGGCCTCTGCCCATGGGTGCAGTGGTGCATTGTTCGCCTCCCAACAGCTGGCACCAACCTCCCCCCCCCCCCCACCTTCCATTTATGATATCCCCCCCGATCAGTGTGCAGCTGTGTAAAAGCATGTGTAAGGTATTCAATTCACATTCTGGTGTTTTCCCTCATTTAACCCATGGGCATTTACAGTGGGAATAATACACAACTCCTTATATGGACATCCTGGGGGGGGCGGGGTGTTTTGCTTATGTGTTGAGTCAAAGTAGTAGTGATATAAAGTAGCAGCAGAAGTCACAAAATTAGACCTTTTTTTCTATTGTTTTTGTTCATAAAAAAGTGAAATTTGAACTGTGATGTATTTCCAAATTCTGAGTACTTTTTGCTCAGGTGTGTTTATATTATTGGTCAAAATTCTCATTTTTTTCCATCAGATTGCCTAGATTGTGCTGAAAAAAAGATATAAGACACTCTATATTGCACATTCTTATACCCTCTGTGTGTACTGTACGTTTTAACATAGTAAAGCAGCCAAAATGCTCCGTGTTCTAAGGGTTGACAGAGATTGTTTGGTGCAGATTTGGATTTATATTTTAGTTTGACTGGAAGCCGTAATGCTCCATTGGCAAAGTTTTTGTCTGAAATGGTCTGAACAAAAAAATTAGATCACACCCTATCATGTGCGGTTGTGACTGTCATAGTTGGCTTGTTACTACCATTTCTGTGCTTACCGCAGAAAGTTTGGATATAATGCTTTTCTTGCACGGATTTTTGTCAATTTAAGACTTCATTTCTTTCTCTCATTTTGCTCGGCTGCACATTATCAGCCGCCACAAAACTTCAGCCCTCTACATCACCTCTGTCCCCCAATCTCAGTGATCAGAACAACAACTCTTCATGGGTGGATCCAATGACCCCGCGGCACTGAGCTGAGTAACTTGCCGCCACATCACAATCAATCCCTCACTGTGATAGCAAGTGCCCCCGGGACACGTGGGATGTGCTACTCGGATAAATGTTTGGCTTTTACTTTGCAGGAGGGGGAAAAAAAACAATAATAAAGTGCTTACCACTTAAAGGGCAAAGTTTTACCATATTGAAAACAGATCAGGAAATTAGTCATGTTTACAATATAAATGGGACTGCCAATTGTCAAGCACTCCCCCTCTGCCACGGTGATTCATGACGGCACAGCTGCTGCTCTGTTGCACTGGTTAAATGAGAAACAACATCAGCGCGCAATCAGACGACCCCTATAAGTATGATACGGCGTGGATTATGTCTTAATAACGTGCAACGCTTGTGTGGCTCGTGGTTGTTTTTGCACAAATTTGCGATAAAAACGTGCACCAGAAGAAGTAAACTGGACATCTGTGTCACAGACTGTAAGAAGAAGTGTTTTAATTCAGTCGAATGGTAGTGGTGGAGAGTTTGCAGATGCAAGTGCACTGGATTCACACACACACACACAGTCCACTCAGAGCCAGGGTGACAGGTGCACAGACGAGAGTGTGAATGAGACGTTTCTCTTGTGAGACAGCGAGAGGGAGCGCATCACTCATGGTACTCCTCTCCCACCACTGTGTGTAACTGTATTTTATGAGTTCTGCCATGCTCTGCATTGGTATCCATCTTACCTATGATAGTAAGTAAGTAGGATTTATTAAGAGAAAATCACAGAACAAGCCACCCACTTCTTTTCATGGCCTAGAGAGAACCCGCTGCTGCCCAATCCCTGCATCTGCCTACTTCCCTTTGAACCACCTAATAATGTAAGATGGTGGTGTGTCAGAGATAAAACACACACACACACACACACACACTCTTCTCTACCCTGCAATGTGTATTCCTGACCAGTTTTGTTTACCCGTCCCAGAAACCATTGCTTTTCTCCCTCGGCTTTTAGGTCCACTTAAGTCTGAATCAATGTTCATCAGCCAAGGCCAGGGGTGACTGTAAAGACCTGACAATTGTGCTCTATTGATCAGCATCCACCCAGACTAATTTAAACTGCATATGGCATCATCAATACCTGCCGCTGACCCACATCCAGTTTTACTATTCAGGAAGCGTCCATCAGGGGAGCGGAAGGGCAGGGCAGTGTGGTAGAACCAGCTGAATGCTGGGTAATTACAAAAGTGACTTGTGGAGTCCCTGTCGGCACGGTGTGCCAGCATCTCTTTTGTTTGTTCACTTGCTTGTTTGGTTGAACTCTTCCTCCATGATGGATTGCTGGGTAATTAGGTCATGGTGTAAAACACGAGGATGAATGAGCCGCAGCCACGTTTATTTGTTATTTGTTTCATTTTCAGGCTCATCACGGTCTGTGAGGTTGTCAGTGTTTGGGCTTTTTCACAGTTTTGCTCAGTCCTTTGTGCATATTTAATGTTTCGAGAAGAATGCCATGTAAATCGAGTGACCCGCAGAGAGAATCAGACGTCTGCACTTTCCTCTAGGCTTTGTTTACGGTCTTGAAAATCTGGTGTCACTAAGCGCAATAAAATGTCCGTATCTGTTCGCCTGGTGGGAGGGAAGGACTGAGATCCTTAATCTCAAACAAAAACTTAGCAAAGACTTGGAGATCAGACTTAACAATCAAGTCTTTCTCTTTTTGATCTTCTCAATACTGCAGCTGTAAGTGTGAAGCGTCACTTCTGAGCGCGAGTGCTCGACTGTAACAATGAGACGTGAGTGAGGCTGCACTTTTGGATCGGAAAATTCATAATCCTCTTTAAATGTGCTACTACCACTTATGTGGTGGCCCCATTACCTTTTACACTGAACACCTTTTCACATCTTGCTCCTCTCTTCATCTCTTCTTTATGCCAAGTTTTATTCCGGTTGGTTTAAAGTTCGAAAGGTGGAAGAATAATTACGAAGCCGCCGAGGTGATCACTGAATAATAATGACTTGTTAGGAGCTGCCACCAATTAAGGCCTATTGTATTTGTAAAAGTCTGTACTCTGTTCACTTGATCCTTCGTATTTTCATATTTCCATCTTGTGACAGTATGAGCAGTTTTCTTTTTAAATGTCTTGTAGTAAAAAAATATATACTATCAGTACTATGATAAAAGTATATAGACTTTTAACCCTTAGTGTGGATCTGTGCCGCAGGTGCACCCGTGGTAAATTGCAGTGGGAATAATACACAACACCTTTTATGGACATCCTGTGGGTGTGTGTATTTATAGGTCACATATATAAAGAAATGTGTTATTTTTTCATCTTTTTATGTGTTGTTGAGTCAAAGTTATGATTTATTTTATACAGCATTTTTAGTAGTGATAAGAAGTGGGAATAATTGTACAGATGTCACAAAATTAGACCGTTTTTCTTTGACTTTTGTTTATAAAAAAACGACCCAAGCGAACTTTGAACTGTGACATATTTCCAAATGTCACTAATTCGAAACAATTTTAAATATTTCCAGTACTTTTTTTTGCTCAGGTGTGTTTATACAGCTGGTGAAATTGAAAAAAGACACTATATTGCACCTCCTATAGCCTCTGTATATCTGTTTTGGTTACAGTGTCTGCATGCAGATTAATATGTATACATACTGTACATACTGACTGTTTCAGTACTTCCATGCCCTTTACGGCTGTTTGATCTGCAGACAATCCGAAGTACACACGCCCAAGATGCAATTTGTGCATCAGTGTTCTTCACGCTGTATAAAAAGACTTTCATTCACATGCAGATGCCCCGTCATTTACCTACAACTCCTTCAGTAGTCGGCGACTGAGGGCTCGGGCTCATTTCCTCTTTGAACAGCTGGAGATTGAAAGGTTTCTGCCTTTTAGATGTGTTTTTGTTTGCGTGTTTGACGGCTGACTAAGAGTTTTATTTGGTTTATAAGAAAAGAAAAATCACGACGCACATTGCAGTTCTGAGTAACATCTGTTGAGAGTATAGAACAGTAAATAACAACCCTTTATCACTCAGTTTCCCCCTTTGATTTGCTCCAGAATTCATAGTTCAGGCTTTTTTTGTGGCTGTAAGTGCATATTTACCATCATAACTGATTGCACTGTGTGCATCCCCCTGTGTTCCCTTTCCCAGGGACTGGCTGGATACATGGACACTTGATTTCACTGAAAAGATGGCTGCCAGTGGGGACACAAGAAAAAAACAAACAAATTTTAGCCACTTAAATGTTAGCTTTTTCTGACTTTTTCACTTAGTAAACCACTCAGCCCATAGACCACAGAGCAAAACTGTGTCATTTTTGTGATGTTTTGAAGTAATAAAGTAGCTTGAGTTGGGGTTCTTTCTTGTGTCATGCGAAAATCTCTCACTAATTTGTTTTTCAACCTTTAAAAATTAAAGAGCTGACAAAATAAAATATGTTAACACATGATGTATCAGTGAAAATGGGTCATAGGTCACTAATGCTTTAACTTTCTCACGCAGAGACCGTAATTAGCGCAAATTCACCTGTCCTCATCATTCACCTGTCCTCATTATTCAACTGTCCTCATCATTCACCTGTCCTCAGCCTTCATCTGTCCTCGTCATTTACCTGTCCTCATCATTAACCTGTCCTCATCATTCACCTGTCCTCATTGTTGACTTGTCCTCATCACTCACCTGTCCTCCTCATTCACCTGTCCTCATTGTTGACTTGTCCTCATCACTCACCTGTCCTCATCATTCACCTGTCCTCACCATTCACCTGTCCTCATCGCTCACTTGTCCTCATCGTTCACTTGTTCTCATCATTCACCTGTCCTCATCGCTCACTTGTCCTCATCATTCACCTGTCCTCATCATTCAATGCCAAAGTTTCCTGTGTGAATTGAATTGTTTGAAGACATGGTAATCTGATATAGTATTATCTTTTTTTCCTATCACAGTCTCCACCCTAAACAATAATCATATACAGTGCATGTAGTCTGTACTGCTAAGTCACTGAAGTAAACACATCTATGTCCTCAAACTCGATTTGTAATGTCAGGAGAACCCAACATTGAAATAGGGGAGCAATAGAAAAAAACTATATATACAGTATATCTGAGTCTAACTTTTAGTCTAGTATGTGATGTGTGACACTGATAAGTGGATAAGTCGTATTAATATTCCACCTGCTTTCAGTGTGAAATCTTCCCAAAGTCATGCTCTGCTGCTTTCTGCCCGCTGTGAAGGACACACACACTGTGGTGCTTAAGATGGCTACGTGGCCTTTGCCCTTCCCCTCTCTCTCCTCAAACCCCAGTCATTTCCAAAGGGAAATCAGCAGACGTCCGATAGATTTGTGCAAAGCGCCCCTGACCCTGACGCATGACCCTGTGCGGGCAAATTAAGATTTCAGATCTGCAAAAAAGACTAAAGGTACCTTTGACGAACAAATCTCCCGACCAGTTTAATGAAAGTGGGTCAGTGATGATTTGAAGGGCTTTTTTTCTGAGTGTCTCATGATGAAACCTTTACTTTAAAATACACTTTTGTTCAAACATAATAATCTTTTCTGGAGCAAAGCAACCTTCCAAGGCCAGAGATTTAGCAGTGGAGTTAGTTAACCTTGTCTATACACATCCTTCCCACACTTCCACACCCAGCCCTAAGTGATGGGCCTCTCCTAGCAGCCAATTAGGCTGTGCCATTTCTTGTAGTCTACAGGCCCCTGGTTTGATAGATCATGCACCAGAAGCATGTGGGAAAAGCAGCCAAGCATGCGCCTAGGTCAGCTCCATTCAACATACAAGACCCCCCCGGATTCCCACCCCCCACTCCAGTATCAGTCAGCCAAGGCTCTGTGATCAATGGGGAGGAAACTGTGTAGCTATTATTTATGGAATCACCAGGCCATTAGACCCAACTATCCACTTAGCCTTTGCCACCAACTGTTCCTGTGTGCCAGACGAGAGAGGTTTGGAGATTGAGGACGACTTGCCAGATTGTAGGGAATTTCCATTTATCTCCATTCACTGTAAATTTGCAGCACGGGCTCCGGTGCCTACGTTTCAGCAAACACCACTGACTTCAGAGGGAGGCTGCGGCGGCATTCCATTAAAAGGACAAAAAAAAGGCACTCAGTGATGTAGAACCAATGTTTCTTGTGTGGCTTAGATGATGCATCCATGTCAGCTAGCTCTCTTTGCTTTAATGCTTTGCTTTGTGCAGAAATAAAGTTTGTGGGGCAAAGTCATAAAAACTTTGCCGAGCTAAAAGGACTGTAACAATAAACTAATAAAAACCTACTCCCAGGGAGACACCTTAGGAAACCCCATACCACTCTGCCACCCCCACGAGGCATTCACAGGCTTTAGATGAGCCAACCATCTCCTAACATCCTTGGAAAAGTATTGTTTATTGTAAGCGGATGTATCATCTCCACCAGTACCGTTCTCTACCCTTTTAAATATTTATGCCTGAACCCAAGCTACACTCCAAACTGGAGCTCATATGTAGCAATTTTCGTCTTTCTTCGCTGCTAAGTTCACCAGAGAGAATCAATAAGTCTTGGGATGCATCTACGGTGCAACATGATGTCATATACAGGAAAGAGTTTGGGTGCGCTTTGGTCTGTGCTTTGTGCAGTCTCCTTGTTATGTGGAGGTGATCGATGGCCAACGCTGTCCGGTACTTTATATAGTGCTTGCTCATTTAACTTTAAGGTGAAGGTTAGTGGGCTCATATTAAATGTGTTGGTGTGAAGGCCTGGTTAATACTGTCTGTGCAGGGTTTTTTTCCCATGGATTTTTGCAAACCGTAGGGGGACATTTCCACATTCTGTGAAGAGTTCCCTTACCCAGAGAAAGGAGAAGTTGTTAGTGGTGTGTAATATAAGGAGACATCTGCCCAGCATCCAAGAGGATTTGTTGTTAATTGTTGTCATGAGGACATTACATGTGTTTCTTTTCTTTCTTTTTTTTTTTTTTATGAAAAGGTGATGATTTTATTATGGAAACATGAGCTCACACATTAGGGTTTCCATGCCAAGAAAGTGAGTGGCTAATGACGGAGGAGTTGGATATAGTAAGATTTATACAGCGGTTACTTTAACTTAAATTACAGCAGCACAGAAAAACGTGAAAGAGATGACGTGTGCGACTACTGAACTGATTGAGGCAGAAGGGGAGGGGGGTGGCGCCGAGTGTGTTTTTGTGCAGTGAATAAGAGACATGGGCGAGATATACGCTACCGAGTGGATCAATCACACTCGTAGCCTGCGTCTCCATAGTGTTTCCTGTTGAGGTTCACATCAGGCTACCTTGTAACCCGCTGTGATGATTGAATGCAGAAGTAGATTGACCTTTAGACTTCACTAATGGTGTAAACACAGCCGGAACTAATGACCACTGCAGTGTGGCTCACAGGAAAAACCTGCAAAGACTGTCTTAGATTGGTCGGAGAAGCCATGATACGAGCCTTTATGGCTTTATAATAGCCTTTTATCCTTCTGCGCTAATGGTGTTGAATATTCAAGGTAAATTTGTTGCTAATTCCTAATTCCACACAAAGAAAACTATATACACTCCGCCTATTTTCTTTTTTTTCCCTAGTTCTACAACTCTCCTTGAACTTTGTGACTTGAAAAGTTAATGGAAGGACTCGGTGGTATTATTTGCACATATGCCACTTCCGCTTGTGTCCGTGCAGCTGTCCAAAGAGAAAATCAGAGGCAGGCTCTGGGGTCATCAGTCACAGTTCATTCATGCATTCATTCATCTTCTGCCTCTGCTCTCTCCCCCATATGACTCACTCTCCTGATACTTAATGCCCCCTCTGCCCTGCACTAACTAACCTCGCACCTTTCCGCCACCTTACTCATCCCCTGCCCACCTACAGTCACCTGCTCCCTAATCAGCCCTTCCTATTTATAATGCTCCATTTCCACTCATCCCTTGCCAGATTCTTCTGCTTGCTTTTGCCTTTTTGTACCCCATCTGCTTGCCTGCTTTTGCCTCCTGGGCCTGTATTGAACTTTTTGGGGGATTTGTGTTGTTGAGGCCTTCCTGAGCCTGAACCTTAACAGTCACCATTGATCTCATGTGCCTCTAATTGTCACTCCTACAGTTCCAGGGTGTGTTTGAAATCACAAGACAATGTGATTGCGTGATTGAAAGTGCATTTTACAGTCTAAAATAAATGGTCTGATCTGTGTCTGTTGATTTTCTTGACAGCTACTCCATAAAAAAGACTTTATAGTCTCCACAGCAACACACCTGCCAAGTCTGAAGTCAATAGGATTAGTGGTTGAGGAGAAACGCAAAGAACAAGCAAACAGACAGACAGACAGCGATGTCTAATCCTGTCATAATAAGACATAAAAATATTTTCCCTTTTACATGCCATTTATATCACCATATACGTCCATAAGAAACCATAAAATATCCGAAAATATTGATCAGTGTTCAGTTTTAATGATTTCTTTGGTTATGGAGCAAAGAAAACAGAAAATATTCACATTTAAGAAGCTGAAAAATCACAGAAAATTGAAAATATTCACATTTAAGAAGCTGAAAAATACCAGAAAATGAAAAATATTCACATTTAAGAAGCTGAAAAATCACAGAAAATTTCAAATATTTACATTTAAGAAGCTGAAAAATCCCAGAAAATTGAAAATATTTACATTTAAGAAGCTGAAAAATCCCAGAAACTAGAAAAGTTTCACATTTAAGAAGCTGAAAAATCCCAGAAACTAGAAAAGTTTCACATTTAAGAAGCTGAAACAATCACAAATTGTGTTTTAATTCAACTGTACCCTAAATCAGGTTTTTCATAATATATAGACTATTAACTTAAAAAAAATACTACTTTGTCTAATCCAAGTTTCTGTTCAATATACAACAAACAAGTTTGATTATTGTGTGTTTTTGATCACAGTGCTCAGTCACTATATGTGAACAATTATTTCCCAACGTTACCAGCCAGAGAAAAAAGCCCTCAGTTTCTGTGATAAAAACCAACAGTTGTACCATTCACTGTCAGATTTTGCTAACTCAAAAGAATGCACAGACCTTCTTTTAGAGGGCAGAGCATTCAAAATGGGCTTTGTCTACTGTAAATTCTATTAACCGCCTTTGCGGCGAGAGGATGTTTTTCTTTGTGTCATTGTGAGACTTTTTGTCTCACATCTAACATTTAAAAGAAAAAAAAAAGTTTTGTTCATTTTCTTCTGGCAAGGCTGAACTCTCTGGAAGATAATCATCATGATTTTTAATGAATTTCTAGTCTAGAGTGGGCAGACAAATGAACCAAAGGATTTCTGACTGACTCTCCCGAGACTTAAAAAAAAATGTCGGACACATTCAAACTATCAGCAAACTTAAAACTTCCAAGAAAATACACGATCCTCTTTAATTGGTGATGGCTTTGTTGCGCGGTGAGTGGAGACGCCGGACCGCTCTGATCTGTGGCATCCGATTCATTGCAATTATTGTATGATGTGCAGAAACGTTTATGGAAGACAAGTGGGGGGAGTGAGTGCTCCGGCGAATTTAGCCTGATGTGAAGAGCTGCGAGTGTGTTAATATTATTCACAGGGGCACATTTATCCCCGGCTTAGCTTCGTGTCCGGCTCAATTAAGCAAAGCTCAGACACCGAGTCTCGATTATCATCAGAAGAGCTGTTGGCCGGCGTGTGTCATCTCTCTCGCTCTCCCCTTATTCATGCTTCGCATGTTTGGGACACAGTGCACGTAGGGGGGAAGTTTGCCTTCAAGGCTTTTTGCCTTAAGCCCTTTGCACAAAGTTAACCTGATGAAATGGACTTTCTTAACCCAGACCTTGATCTTTATCCAACCAGACCAAGTGGCTTTGTTGCCTAAATCTAACCAAACTGCAGCTGACAACTGAAGCCAAACAAACTTTCTTCCAGTAAGGCTCGTCTGGCTCGGAGCCCCGAGTGTGTAAATCTCCCAACAGTGGGACAAACTGAACACACGGGTATTTCTTGGTGATGACAATTGCTTAGAGCCTGATAAAACTCCTGCAGGGACAAATCTTATACTCTCCAAACAAGTCTCTTTTTTGTTTTCCTTTTATGTTTAACGGCCCCCTGTCGGATGAGTTGGGGGGGGGAATAAACTGGATTGTGGGACAGTTGGCTCATGGGCATGGCTTGATGGCTAAAATGTGAGTCCTAACCCATCATCATTAAGGAGCACTGCTCAGCCTGTGAAAACAGTGACATGACTGGACAAAGGCTTGCTATGTCCAATAAAGTGTCAACTACATGTTAATCGTTAATACTTCACCGATTTGCATTTAGCTTTATATTACAGGAATAGGGGTAGTATTTCTAAAAAAAAATATGCTTCCCAACCTCCGTTTCCCCTGTGCTGAGAAAAATCTTCATTCTTTTCTTTATTACATACCCACCAGTGGTCCTGTTGGCATAACTGTTAGCTCAATTTTCAAAAATACTACCCCTATTCTAGTAATACAAAGCTAAATGCAAAACCTTTTAACGCCTAAGACTCAAAAAGTCTTTCTTGCTTATTTTAATCATAAAAGGGTTCAGAAAATGTCCTGTCATTTAAGTGCTTTTGCCTATTTTTCCATAAAAACGATCAATATCCGGCTGTTGATTTACAAATTACTGCATGTTAAAATAGTGTTTAAATAGTGATTTTGGGAGTTAAATTTGAAATTCGAACAGTATAACACATATTTAAAGTAACGTTTGTTTGAGTCTTTGTCTCAATGTCCAAAAACAGGCCAAAAAATTTAGACTATGTCCAGGCTTTTTTCCAACTCTCTCCTCTCTGGTGACAAATGCTGATACACCGGCTTTCCGTAATAACCACACGTTAACTTAGAATTTTTACGATCGCACAAACTGACGCGTAATTGCGGTCATGCAAAGTGCGCTTGCACAAACGTGTCGTAAACGTCATGATGGCTACAGTTGAGCTCATTGGTGGTTGCATTTTGTCGGACGTGTGCCGTCTTTTCTCGCGTTGTGTGTTCCTGTTACACAAGAACAGCAGTCATTATTGTGAGGGTGCAGTGCAGCACTGATGAGTTGACTTTTTTGAAAGAGGAAGATGTCCAAGCTCATATATCACAACTGTTTATTCCACTCAAGTGTTGCGGCTCTTAAACACTTCTGCCTACATTATGTAAGTGTATCAAAGAGGAGACTTTTTTTTTTTTTGTTAAAGGCAGCCTTCCGTGCTTTTGGAATAACCACCCAGTTCAAGAGTTCACATTATGCTTTTCCTGTGGGCCCCGACAGTTCAGTTAATCACTTTTGACACACTCTGCACTGTCATTATACCATGACAGTGCAGAGTGTTCTGTTTGTGGATAAAGGAGGAGGCTGTTGGCTAAGGATCCTGAAAAACTGACTTTATTAAAACATTCTTCCTTCTATTTTCATGTCATTTTTGTGGTGTCTTTGGACTCTACCTCACTGTTATGAAGTTATAAATCAAACTGTCCCACTACTGCTGGTTCTTATTTTTTTTATTTATTTTTTTTGCCTCATACATTTCTGGAACTGCTTTTTCATCCTTACAGCCGTGGTGGTGCTATTTGCTTGAGGTACCGCGTGTACTGTCAGGATTATTTTTAGGCTGCAGGAAAGAACAAACATTTAACAAAACAAAAGAGAATGACCTCTCGGTGTTGTTGCTTTACTCGAACTTCCCGCAGGTTGAAGTATTCCCAAGTTGAATCAATAACCAACGTAGAATTAGCATTGCTGAAATGTCAGCGTTGACTTTTTAAGGAGAGAGCTGTGGCACACTTTTGTTCCTGGAAAATGCTGTTTTAAAGTGACGGATATTGACATCTCGTCACCTGACGTTGTGCAAAATGTATTTAGCACAGGAGCTATGCATACAGAAAGTACTGTTAGTACCTATACAGCCAATATTGCATGACTATTATGTAGTATTGTGATTATTATGAGTATCTACACATGTAGTAATGTCAATAAACGTCTATTTTTTTTCTCAGCCCTAGCTGAGATACAGTTTTGCACCTCTTAGGTATGTTTAGTGCAAATTGCGCAACAATACAATCACATTTTGATATATAGAAAAATAATATACTAAATGTGTATAATGCCCATTCACTACCAATAGTTTAAATTAAAGTCATATGTGTAAATATGGGAAAAAAAGGAAATATTCAATGGTGTAAATCAGTGGTTTCTGTTGTAGATTATTCAAAAGTCTGTATCGCAGTAAAGCATAGTGTTGTTTTGTTGTGTCCTGAGGTGGGAAAGTGTCCTTGAAGTGTTTAGAAATGGGGTCACTCTGGATGAACACAAACTCTAATATAGTCTAGGTAACGGGGCTATAACTGTTCAGTGTCAGTATACAAATGATGAAATATCAAATGTGGCCATTTAAAAGACACCTCACACTTACTGACACAAACACTGCCATTGATTTTTCATTTATTTTTCCTTCCCTACATCTCAACCATGACTTGGAAGTTCCGCGCACAGCGTCCTCATTTATCCCGCTGCACAATGCTCAGTCAGAAAGTCTGGCAATAGCCCAGAGACTATTTAGGCAATATTTTTGATGGATCTCACGGTGCATGACCTTCACACAGGGGCCGTGTTAGAATTCTTTTAAGCTCGGCTCTTTCACATTGTACGGCGCAGGGTGCATTTTTTTTTTTTTTTTCAGCTGTATAAACATTCATAAGCTATATTTGTCACATGCAAAAATACAATACTGTATGTGCACTGGCACATCATTATAATTGAGGTGGAAAACTGAGGAAAACTCTACAAACTCAGCCTCTTCATGTGTGTTAATTAGACGGTGTGTAATGGCTACTTTCTCTGCTGCTTCCTCTTACAGTCCACAACTAGAAAACGAAGAAAAAAAACATGTTGTTGCCATAGTGACAAAAACAAGCCCAACCTCTTCTGACCGTGTGTTTTCTAAATTGTTTAGTATAATTTAAAGTAGACCGTTTTGATTATTTCTGCACAACAACAACAACAACAACAACATCTTAAGAGTCTGCCAAGGTTTGCAATTTATGCCATCATCCCACACTGTGTGTCCAAAACTTTGTTCATCTCTGAGTGAACACGTTTAAATTGGACTCAGAATAATGAAACATCACCAACGCCAAAGGATGACCTTGGTAGAATTGAACAATTTGTTTTTCAGTAATACAAATCCTTTAAAATCTTGAATTCCTACAGCCTGATTATGTTCTAACCACATTGTGTGTCACCCAATTCACTCACTGCGACATCACATCTGCCTGGCAGACACTCACAGGACCCATTTATCACACCGAGTGCCTAAATATCATTCATTTTAATATGGTTTTACATTTTTTTGCCATCAAGTAAAAGAAGATGTGAAAATGAACAGCAAGGTAAAGGTGATTTCTCGGAGACCGGCTGCAGTGCATCATAAAGTATATGGAGTTATATGGTCTGTATCTGCGCCTGGACAGGACGGATTTACTTCATCTCTACTTGAAATAGTTAGATGTACATCCGTGGGAAATCATGTTACAGTCTTGCAAGCTGATATTCATTTACTGGGAGTTGTATTCTCAGGCTTAATATTTGGTTGGCTATAGAAGGGACTACATCCATACGGTCGATGCATACACACAATCCTCGCACATCCATACTTTCCCGAAAACTGCTAATACCTCACTCGCTCACTTTTTCAGCAAAATAAATAACTTAACTTGCCTTGTCTGTGGTGTAAGTTTGAGCCATGTCCGCAACACAGTAATCTTCCTTTGAACTCAGTCTGTGGCACGTTCCACGTCGTGTCCATTCCCCATCCCCACACCACATCACGCCCATCATTTCGGTGTCATAGTGTGAATACGTCCAATGACAGCCTTGTGAACCAAAAGGCCACAGTTCTTCCCTGGAAGATGCAGCGACTGCATTTACTCCCACCCACCACGTGCAACATTGCAGACAAGTGTGTGAAACTAAGCAGAGACGTGTGAATACGCGGTAATTAACGGCCGCATCAGCATATTCTGATGTGGCTTAATATATCATCGTGATTACGGCGGTGCGTCGAGGCAGCACAGAAGGGGCTATTTTTTGCATCAGCTCGTGACCGTCCTTGTTTATCTGCTTTGTTCAACTCTAACATGGAAAACATGGATACTTACTCATAGTGCCGGGGGGGGGGGGGGGGGGCACACACATACACCTGCAGTCACCACACACACATCTAACACGTAGATTAATTTAAAAAAGGGCTTGTGTAGGTGTCGGCCACAAACCGTTCTCGCATTAATTTGTGACAGAAATGTTTTCACAACCTATTTCCAGTAACAGCTTAAGTCATTATTACAAACAAAGTCAATTTGATTGGGAACAGATTTATTACCTCTGTTGCTCGCGAACAAAACAAAGCAGGGAGTTGGAATGCTTACGTTCTTTTAGTAACACATCAGTGATATATTCCCATTGGGGCGTTTGAACCATAATTGCTTGTGTGTGTGTGTGTGTGTGTGTACTGCCGTCACTGGAAGCAAGAGACAAAATTAACTTCTTACTGACAACATTGGCTCTACATATGTCCAAATAATAAATGAATTTAAAGATTGTTGGATTAACAAAGGCGGGGTACACGCTGGACAGGTCAGATGGGATTGGCACCGGCGACCCCCGTGACCCCTCATGTGGAGGATAAAGCGGTAGAAGATCGATGATAATGATCACACATTAGTAACATGGAAACATTTCCATTTTCCTTAATTTCTTAATCATTGCCTTTAGCAATAAACTGAACATAAAAGATGAAAGACAACACTGGATTGCTGCAGTTCACGTTTAGTTGGTAAAAACTGCACATTTTATCTTATTAATGACAGAAATTCGCTGCACATACTGCAAATCATAAAGTACACTAGAATAATTAGTTTTTAGTTTTATGTGGAAGTAGCTGCCAGTAAATAACCTTGAAACACTGTGGAAAATCTGTCAAAGGCGTCCATTTACAACAGCCTGATATTTATCAGTGCTTCTGATTGAACTGCAAGAAAATGTCTAAGGTTATCATAGCGTAAAATTGCCAAATCTGTCTCTCCTGCTGCCATAATCATTTTGAGATAACACTTCCTCAAATTCCTCAACTCCCCCATTCTTTATTTATATGATGTCACAGAAAAGGGGAAAAAAAAAGTTAATTTATGAAACGGGCAGTGAACATAAACATCTGTTATATCACTCGATCACTTTTCATTTTTCAAGGCCGTACCACTTTAGGACTGCGTAGCTAAAAGCCCAGACCACCTGCTGACGCGACTTGACAGGCCATTGGAATGGAAATGATGCGTCTGACGTTTTTATGACACCTGCGCCAAAGTTTTGCAAGCGGCAACTTCACGAGCCAGACTACAGGTCGTGAGTAGGAGACGGCTACAGATGTAAATCCACTGACAGAACAAAGGGGCCGATAAAACACTTCCTGATTAGATGGGAGCAGTAAAACCTGTGGGACTGTCAGTCATGTTAGGTCTGATGTCTGAGACGCTGTTCCATATATTTTAAAAGTAGAGAGCACTGGGCCAAATCCTTATAGAGGCATTAGTGCTAATGGACAACTCCATAAATGCTTGTTCGGAAACTCACTTTGGTATAATTGCATCGTGGAGGCATTTGTTGTGTCTTATATTGTCTCTGTTGACTCTTGTAGTACAAGAGCCTGCATGTTTTCACGGCTGTGAAAGACACTGTGATTATCAAGTGTGCTTTACACCATAAAGCAAGGACAGTGTTTAAGCCACTATGGCCTGCATCTCTGTTCAGTTCAGCTCAATTCAAATCACAACGTACATTATCTCAAGGCACTGTACATAGGCGACATCCCATCGAGAGCAGAGAAACCCAACAATTCACTCAACGAGCAAACAATAGGCATCAGTGGAGAGAGAAAAACTCCCTTTTAACAGGAAGAAATCTCTGACAGAACCAGACTCAAAGATTGTGTGGCCATCTGCCTAGACCGGTTGTGGTGAAAGGAAAAATGGTGGACAGAGGAGAGTGATTAATAGAACTATACGTCATTTATACAAGCAGCAGCAGAGATTGTTGATAAAAAAAATGATATGCATAATAATAATGGTGATGATATGATACGAATGATAATAATAGCCTTGAAACTGGACCTGGATCCTGCAGCCTGCGAGATAACAGAGACACAGACAGGACTGAAAGGAAAGACACAAACTAGCGAGAATAAGAACAAGGTTAATGACATATAATAAAGTCATATTCACACCCCGAGTGTGAGAGAGTGAGTGTGAGTGCACCACAGGAAATTCCCCCAGAAGTCTAGGTCTATAGCAGCATAACTAAGAGATGGTCCAGGTTTCCCTGAGCCAGCTCTAACTATAAGCTTTATCAAAAAGGAAGTCTAACTTTAAATACAGAGAAAGTGTCCACCTCCTGAACTATATATGTGATTATTATGAGTATCTACACATGTCATAATGTCAATAAACTTTTTTTTTACACATTTACAAATCTGGTTTTCACAAATATTTTCAGTACACATTTGCAGTTGTGTGTACTTGTGTATTCCATGTCGAATCTGACTACACATTACTAATCTATTTTTATTTTAATAGGTTTGATTGTTTCTAAGGCCTTAAAACAAGTTTTCCGATTTTTTTTTTTTTGCTTCTTAAATGTGAATATTTTCCGGGTTCTTTGCTCCATATCACAAAGAAATCATTAAAACTGAATCATTTTTGGTTTGTGGACAAAACAAGACATTTGAGAACATCATCCTTTCCAGGTCAGAGAAACACAGATCCACATTTTCTGGCATTTACTGGAATATACATAGACATATAATGAACAAGTCATAATCATACCCTGAATGTGAGTGCACCACAGGAATTGTTGTGTCTTCTGCTTTAAAATGATCTGATCTCATAAAAGGGCACAAAAACATAATATAATAATTACTAGCTTCAGATGTGTCTTTATTAGCAGAGCTGAAGTAATTAAAAGCCCCCTGAATATCAACGAGCGTACTGCTCCGCACTCAGCAATGTTACCATGACAATAAGCCATTAATATCAGACTGCCGGCATTTGTTCAGGGCGACAGTGAGTCAGCAACATAAACATGTATTACCATGATTTGCTTCATATCACTGACGTGCTTGTAGTTGATGCAGAAACCACTCTGGCCACACATTTAGTAAAGTGCTCCTCTTTGTGAATGCTGTCACTGCTCGAGTCTTTACCTGTGGAACAGTAAAGCCTGTGGACACGTGATTTGAATTACAGCAGAAAACTGGCTCAGCTCCCAAACAGCCTTCCATTCAGTAGCTCTTCTAGCTTTTGTCATACACCCAAATTTACCTCAATGTAATTACACTTGTATGTATGTATTTTTAATGTTTATTTATACTGAATCTAAACTATACAAAATGCAATCTATTCTAAACGAATCGCACACTCAATGGAACATGGTGAGCAACATAACAAACCAAAAATGATTAACCCTTTAACACCTAAGCCTCAAAATGTCCGTCTTTTTTGCTTATTTTAACCATAAAAGGGCCAGAAAATGTCCTGTGTCCAATTTATGGCATGTTAAAGTAGTGTATTTACAATTTTAAATGAAGAAAAACAAAAAGTTGTATTTAAAAAAAAGGCTGTAGTTGTACTCAAACACCAGATTTTGTGTATTCAATTTGAAATTTGAACTGTAAAAAACATATTTAAAGTTATTTGTTTGAGGTTTTTTTTCAATGTCCAAAAACAGGCCAAAAAAATGGAAACTATGTACAGGCGTTTTTCCAACTCTCTCCTCTCTGGCGAGAAAGACTCTGATTCGCCAGCTTCCTACAACAGTGCAAGGGAAATTGCCGTAATAACCTCATGTTGGCTTTGAATTGCAAATTCTCAGCTTTCAAAAACGGTTGGAATTTTTTTTTCCGATAGCACAAACCGTCGCGTAATTACGGTAATGCAAATTGCGACTTTTTGCGACTCAAAGTGGTGCAAAGATTGACCCTTTTGATTTGTACACGACATGAGTGATTAGCCTCTCTATGAGGGATTTATTATTCACAGTCTTAGCTCTTGACGGCTCACCTGCAAAGCTGCTTCGACGCACTAAACTCAAAGCTTATGGGAGTCTCTTATTCCACCTCATAAGACTCATGTTATAAAGCCTTTGAAGTAGTACAGTTCCATGTAGTCAAAAAAAAGCATGCGTCCATATCATAGTTCAGTTATTAAGCATCGGTGAGTCCTGTCAGCCAAAGATTCACAGAGCTGTAGGGAGCACTGCCAGTTTCAATTTAAAAAAAGTAGCAGTGACATTTAAGGTCCAAAGTGTATTGGTGCTTTTCCCAGGATACAGTTCTAGCACTACCTCGGCTCTACTCTCCTCGGTTTAATATCAGGCACGTCTTTTTCCATTACTTTAGTACCTCCTCAACATTGGCGGTGTCGTTGTAGCACGTGACACTGTTTTATAAACACACAAACTAGTGAAGAGTTCAAACCGTGTTAATTATTGAGATTTTAGAAATTTCCTTGCCCAAATGTTAAGAGATTAGCCAATTTTCAAAAATATCGCCACTTTCTCAGGGCTTTCTGAAACTTTTGACTTGCAATGCGGTCAATACAACATGAGCGGCGAGATGGTAAACAAGATCACATTTGAAGGACACCGTACAGTATGTCCCATAATCTCGTGGATTATGAACAAGTTGCTTCACAACCTTTTTTTTGTGGCCAAATCTCCAAACCTCTTATCAGCTCCTGATCCTGTGTGCAATTCCCACTTGTCGGTGACCTTTGTAAAAGCAATCGTGTCTCTCTCCTCATACATGTAGGTCCGGTGAGCCTGAAATAACTGCCTGCATGTGGGGGTGTGAGGAGTGGCAAGAACAGTGCTTTTGCTGTTGCAGTATTTTAAGAGGCAGCACTTCAAGTGCCTGTAAGTCATTAGAGGGTAATGTTAATCTCTTTAGTGAGCGAATGTTGAAAGGGATGAGGGGCTGTACTCCTGAAAGCGAGGCTGCTGATGACAGAGCTGTAAACATTAGCTCAAGTGATCCACTGTGCAAACACAGTGTGCCGGCGACATGTAATTGTGGAGAAACAGGCCTCATGTATTTTTAATTATCCGCACATTACTGTCAGAAAACACATGAGGTGGAGTCATGAGAAGCTCATGGATACAGTTTCACTCCCCACTCTCTCCACCTTTCTCCTCTCCTTCTTTGGAGAATATCTGTCTACCTACGTATCGCAGATTTTGCTAATGAACAAGTATTGACATTCCCGCTGACATGTCTGTGAGAATTTCTGCACATGTAGACTAATTATGCTTTCGCACAACGCCAGAAAATGAGACATTGGACCTCTACTCTCACTCCTCATTATCCGATGACCATTGGAAGACCAGCGGCTGCGATTCCACATCTTAATGACTTTGTTTTGTACTTTTCCATCATGCTCAAAGAGACAGCACTCCCACTCGTTCACCGCAACTGCACAGAGTTGCCCGGCATAAACGCTGCGCCAGGATACACGTAACTGTGTCACTGACCCTCCGAAGTTAAGCGAAAAACCACAGAGGGCTGCAGCGATCGTGGCCCTGACTTTGAAAGCTGAAAAATAAACAGGAAAATGAAGTTGTTTTTTTTTTCAATTCATTTGGGGAATGATGACTTTTTGGTTACACGTTTCGTTTGGACATCAGTTGGTAGTCCCAGGTTCTGCTGTACTGCAACACACAAGTGTTTTTTGGAACCATTGCCACAATTCAATTCAATTCAGTTTATTTGTATAGCGCCAAATCATAACATACATTTCACACAATGAGCAAGCAGTGGAGAGAAGAAATCTCTGACAGAACCAGGCTCAGAGATGTGCAGTCGTCTGCCTCGACCGGTTGGGATGAAAGGAAAATGGGGGACAGAAAGGGTGGGGAGAGAAAGGACAAGAGGGAGATGAGGTACAGACAGAAGAGAGAGAGAGACCAGGAGCAGATACACAACAACTGTATCAAGTTACAAGTTTATACAGTCAATGATATCGACTTTTAATTATGGCACAATAATAATGGTGATGATATGTATGATATGGAAAGCCTCGAAAACTGGATCTTGATCCTGCATCCTGCAAGATGAGAATACAGAGAGAGAGAGAGAGAGGGAAGGGAGGAAAGACACAAACTAGGGAGAGAAAGAGACAAGGTTAATGACGTCATATTCATACCCTGAGTGTGAGAGAGTGAATGTGCGTGCACCACAGGAAAATCCCCCAGCAGTCTAGGTCTATAGCAGCATAACTAAGAGACGGTCCAGGTTTCCCTGAACCAGCTCTAACTATAAGCTTTATCAAAAAGGAAAGTTTTAAGTCTAACTTTAAATACAGAGAGAGTGTCCGCCTCCCAAACTGTCATTGGACGCTGGTTCCACAGGAGAGGAGCCTGGTAACTGAAGGCTCTGCCTCCCATTCTGCTCTTACAGACTCTGGAAACCACAAGTAAACCTGTGTTTTGTGACCTAAGTGGTCTGTTAGGGTGATAAGGTAAGACTAGGTCTTTGAGGTATGAAGGGGCCTGACCATTAAGTGCTTTGTACGTGAGGAGGAGGATTTTAAATTTTGGTGGGGATAGGATCTAACTGACAGGATGATGGCTTGGATGATGAAACTAATGATGTTAACTCAGGGAGATCTATAGGGGAGAAACTGTCTAACTGTGCACCTGGTGCTTCTAAAGCTCTTGTGCTAAAAGATGAGTCAGTCCCAATATGAGGGAGGAGATGATAAATTGTTTCTCTAATTGATGTTATTTTATTCACAAAAAGTTCATAAAGTCATCACTGCTCAGTGTTAAAGGAATAGATGGTTCCACAGATGGTTAAAACTCTGCATTCACTTTCCTACTTAGCCAAAAGTATTCAAGACAAAATGTGGGCGAAGTAAAGCAAAGCGAGAGAAGTAAGCGTCAAATAAATAATGTGATTCATCTCATAACTCTCAGTGATATGTGAATAAAAAAAAACTCATGAGCTCAAGCTAAGGGAAGGTAGGTGTTGAATGTTGTTGTGTTATCTTTTTATCCTCTAGGTTAATGCTGGATGGATGATGCTAATTTGTTTGTAATCATTTAGTCTCTTCATCAGATCTCAGTGACACTTCATAATTATGTTAATCCGGTTTTAAACTCATGTTGTTTACGAGACTTTAGGTAAAAATCACCAAATAATCTGCTCTTTCAAGGGCCATGGGTGCTGGTGAGGAAAATGTCATCTCCTGCAACCCGGCGTCACGTTAATTTCACTCCCACGCAATTTAACTCTCAAATTTTCAAATGATTACAACATCGCATTAGTGCCATATAGTTCACCAGCCAGTGTTGTGGAGAAACAAATTAACAATGCAGGCAGGATATATTAATATACAATATTACGTAAGTGAGGGGAAAAGCTTTATTTACAATTTACATGTGACACAGCAGTGGAGAAACAGTCTCTCAAACAGATTTTCAAACAGTACAATTGAATCTTGATGTGGACACATGTTAATACCAGGTGTAAACGCATGTTTCGAAGAGCTATACGTTTACCATCTGATCATAGAAAATGAATTCTATCTAACGTCAGATAAGTTATATCTGAAGTTGCTTGTTCCCTGACCTTTGACCTCACTCCATTCATCTTTTAGTACTTTATCCTCCACATGAGGGTCTCCCTGTAGAGTTTTAGTTCCACTGTGTTGAAATATGTCTCTGCTGTTTTATTCCACAACATGGAAACAAACCTCACACACACTGCATACTGCAAACTTGAATAGTTTCTTCTGGTTGACATTGAATGTCAGTGACAACCCACACTATTCCCTCATTAAAAGGCAGAGCATGCTTCTCTGTCATAGTGTAGAAAATCTCCTTCAAATACTGCACGTTATCTTTTGACTAGTATTACTTTTACTAGTATATGACTATTGCATTGTCATCTATTGATAATTGCAGAATCGCATTTTATATTGTGAGTTGCCCTGATATTCCCACCCCTCACAACTACCTTTTATACATTAGTGGCCAGAATATATGAACGTCCTCCCAGAGCCAGAAGCCGTTATATTAAGTCATTTTTAACACTAACAATGATTTAATAGCAACCACACCTAAACAGCGGTTGCCATCTGTTTTACAACGAAACGCAATAAAAAAATACTGAATTCTATTATGTGTCATTCATAGATATCCATACCACACGTCATGAAACATGAGCTTTACGTAACTAAACCCGTGGACTACACAGTCCATTAAGGCGTCGAGGCATAAAAATAATCACACTGCCAGCTGCGGAGGAGAGAAATCCTGAGTAAGAATAAGTCAGACTGTGATTAACTCAAATGGAAATCTATGTTTCACAGAGCTCCCTGGATGAAACCACAGCCCGCAGTGAAGTCACAGTGCATTGAGACACTATAATGGCCTCATAGGCATGTCTCGCCTCACTGTAAAATATTATGAACTGAAAAAAAAAGAAAAGAATGGATGAGTTATCTGATTCGAGTAAGGTGAGGTTTGGTGCATCACAACACATCACGTCTCCTTTATACTGAAAAGGATGAATAGTGAATAAGCCATTGTTTAGGGCTCGGGTAGGCAAACATATTTTTAGCAGTATTGATCAATATTGCCATAGTAACCTTCGATCATAATGTAAATGAAGTGATGCGAGAGAGAACGAGAGGTCGGCAGCTTCTCTACAGTGTGGCCTGTGAATAGAGATTTTTACCACTGAGATAAGACATTCTTATTGGCTGTTTTACTGTTAAATGTCGCCATTAGAACATTGGCATTGGCAATAACTGCAAAACAAAAGAGACAAAGTTGTACAATAACTTCATTTTTTTTCTCATTTAAATTGAAAAAAAACGTTGAAGGACAATGTCATGTTGTTGTGCAGTGTGTGTTCAAATCACCTTCAGTTTCCCGTGTTATTTATCACGTTTGCCTTTTGTTTTAAATGGAGAGAGAAGACCCCGGATCCCATGGTGTAGCTCAACAGTGGGGAAACCAACATGTTTGTTTTTGTTTTGCTTTTCCAACGAGAATCAAAGGCCCTTTTTTTTTTTTTTTTACTTTCCCGTTCTGTATTCATGTAAACATGAATGTCTCCTTAGGTAATGGATTAACAAGGACACTGAGGCTGATAGGGTAGATATACCACTCACCGAAGAGGCCGCCTGTTGGATTCCTGCCAAGAAATGTGTCATCCTTCAGCTTTGACTCCTGACTGAGCATCCATGTGTTTGCAGCCATTTGTCCTTGCGAATCCGTGGGTAACCTCAACATCTCTACACTGGGCCTTGTTCTCAGGCACACGATGGGTATCACTCTAATTTAAAAGGGAAGTTGCGCTAAGTTCACACAAAATGACTTTCAAAAGTCGTAGGACCGAAATCCAGTTTGCATGTCAATACAGTGTCTGCTGCCTTCATGTGTTTACATGACACGGCAAGCTGGCAATTCATGTTTCCTTATGTCACACACACGCCGCATGCTCTATCCCCAGATGGAGCCCCAACCAATTAGTCAATGTGTCGTTCGGGAACGAGCCGGCTCTAAGAACCGATTCTTTGTAGCGAACGAGAAGAGCTGACTCCCGGTCCGGGGAGAGCCGAGTCTTCTGCTGCTCCTGCTCATCTCTGCTGAGAATCCATGCAGGCGGGGGCAGGACTTTATTAGGATGGACGCACCATGTGGCCAGTGACATGTGAGGACATACTAGGATCATACCATTATGGAAGAGATGGAAGAGGGGCAGACTCTCCGTAGACAGCCAGTGTAGTGGTTCAAAATCCGACTGGGGGTCTGTGGGAGGCATCAGTGAGCCTCTTTAATCATAATCTTTGAAGAGTTCACACACATATACGTAGCAATTGGAGATTGACAATCACATGCCAGTTGGGAGGTGGGGGGAGCGGGGGTGTTTGTCTGCGAGAAACAAAACTTGTTGGCAACTGGGAAATCAGGCTGAAGTCTGTAAAGTGCCTTGGTGTTTTTCTAAATGTATGAAGCTTTACATGTTACTTGATAACACTATCGCACAAAGCATCCGTTTGATTCATTGGTTTAAATACGCCATCGCTCATACGTGTTGATGAAGTGCACACATACATGCACACTCTCACCTTTTTCCCCCTCCTTTTTTGTTTTTTCCCCCCCCCCACACTATAGCTGCATAAAAGCCCTAAGGATGCCAATAACCTTCCTGCAGCTGCTGAAGTGGAAGAGAGTGATACTGTGACAGCCTAAGTGGAGCTGAGAGTCTTCCCACTCCTAAGTGTTGAGCTTACATTTGCCACCACTTCAAACTGTTGGGATTTAAATGTTTAAATCTCTCGCACAAAGCTTTTGTATCACGGTAATTCTGCCCACAGAGGGTTAAACAAACCCAGACATAAACAGCAGTTGGCTGCTGGAAAGTTAACAATGTGCAAAGTTTTAAGTTCTTCTAACCACTGACCAAAACATTTCACTTTTAAATTAGGTTACAAGGAAATTAAAGTGAGTGTCTTCACTTTGTTTTATTAGTCAAACAACTACTACTTTTTCTTGTTTATTTATTTATTTTTATTATTTTTTTTTTCTGCACAGCTATTGTGTGCTCTGTTCTCTGCGGAGTCCGAGAAGATCTGCCTGAAACTAAAATATCACAAAGGTGTTGCTCCATGGAAACAGTGAGAGATCAGTGACCCCCAGGTCTGCTATCAGAGCTGGGTTTTGTGACTGGTGAAACCAAGCTGTTGTAATTTCAGTGGAGCACAGCGGGCGACGTTCCAGCTCATTGTTTCAGTCACTTTCAAATGTCAAAATACAAGTGTGTGTGTGTGTGTGTGTTTGGATTAACAAAAGAAACCCGATGACTGACCCGGATGCTGCATTCCCACAATGTCATTTGACTGAGCTCATGGAGAACGTATCAGTATTTCAAGCAATAATGTTAACTTGATTGCTCAAATGTGCTCAAAATGTGCTCAGTGACATGGCTCTCTCAGTCTCAAGGGTCTGGCAGTAAACCTTGGGGACATTTTTTTTAATATCCCCCTACCAATTTTCCATTTTCCTCCCAAAGGTGGTCCCATCTGCTCATGAGTGTTGGAGAGTAGTGCTCCATCCACAATGCTCTGTTTGATTTTGTTTAAAAACTCCTCTGGATACAGCTGTCATGCACACCACCCGGAGTTTTAGAGGAGTTGGAGGAGCTGCCGGCTCTGTTTTTGTTTAAAAACTCCAGGGCTGCGTTTTTAGTATTATTGGGCAAAAACAGAGACCTTAGGAATCGTGCCAACTGGTTCTCGTCAGCCGCGACGTCATCGCTGTTGATGATTGTGTGGAGCTTTAGTCTTGTGACCCTTTTTTGTTTTTGGAAGAAAACAAAGTGTAGAACATGAAAAAAAAGCCAGAGGATTTTTGACTTTGTATTGAGTAACAGCTCCGCTTCGTTATCAGTCCAAACTAGGAGGAGTGATGTGTCCGTCTGTCTGTCTTCTGACTTTACAGTTCACTTGGCATGCTTTTAACAACACTTAACAATTTGTTTGGGCATTTCTGCGTGCCAGAGAAGTTTCTGAGAACCTAACATGTGTGGACAGGAAAGCAAAAACTGGTGATGTTAGTCAAACTATAACCAAAAGACATTTTGGTTTCCTTTTGGATGTTAAGTACAACTTTTCATTCTTTTCTTTTAAGACTGGAGTTGTTGGGTGTTAGTGCCTACTTTATTCTATGTGTATAGATGACCTTGTGATTGACATCCTATCTGTGTCCTGGGTTCCTTTCAATTTCATAGTGATCCTGAACGCATCCTGAATAACAGAGGTTTTATTAAAGGACCGTTGTGTGCCTTAGATTCGAGCTCGGTGTCCCTAATCAGCTGCGAGGCTGAATGCATGTTCTGAAAGAACTATTGAGTTTGAATACGTTCCATGAAGCATGAACGCATTTACATTCTTCTCCCCTCTAAGTAAAAAAAAGACCTCCAGCTCACTCCGTGAAAGGCCCACTCTCAACATTATTATTCCTTTACAGGTGTGCACAGGGGGACGTCGTCACACACACAGCGTGGCTTAACCGCTCAAGTATACTCTACGCCGGAGAAGACAAATGGTCGGTGGACCCCCGGGTGAGCCTGGTGACCCTTAATCAAGACGAGTTTACCATCAAGATTGAGAGCGTGGATATGATGGACGAGGGGCAGTATGTGTGCGCCGTCCAGACTAGCAGTCGACCAAGAACCACCTCGGTGCACGTCCTCGTTCAAGGTAACACACACATTTATATGTATTGCCACTGCTGCTGAGATGTGCAGTGATAGTGCTGGGAAAGCTGCTGTTGCTTTTCTTTCCTGCTGCTTCTGTGTCTTGGATTTCCTGTCGTCTTAATATTTGAAAAAAGAAAAAATACCTGATGATTTTGAGGCCCCTGTGCAGACTAATATCCGTCCTGAGAGATGCGATCACAAGTGAGCCCACATGGACGTTATATCTCTTTGTTTGAGGACAGTTAACCATTTTAACCAGTTTGAATGACATTGTCAATGTTTTTTTTGTGTAAAAATATAGGGCTGAGTGAATCAAAGCATTACTGTTAAAATAAGACAAGATTTTAACTCTAACTCTAATCAGGTGTTCCTCAGTGTTAATATTGGGGAGGTGTCCACAAATAGTGAGTCAGCAGACATCAGCTGAAGTGGCGCTCTTGAATGCGATGAATGCAATTTCAGTTATTGGATCTGAAGGCACGTTCAGGACACATTATGGTGTGTTCCCAATTAAACTTGGAGCCGAGCACTTGCGATGAGGGCTCCCGGGGTGGATGTTAAAACCAGCTCCGAATGGGGACTGAGACGTCTCCGTAATCCTCTAATGAACGTGCCCGGTCCTTTCACCTAAATATGCCACACAGTGTATGCACTACGGTCTTATATTTACACTATATAGGAGTCATATGGTTGTGTTATTCCTGAGCACCAGCACACGAGGGCATAAGTGAACAAACCATAGAGTGAAGACACTTCCTTTGAATCTCATTTCTTCCTTCATTGCTCCACTGGAGCAGTTACAGGCTAAATGCCTTGCTCAAGGTAAGGGAGGGGAGTTTGCTCTGCTCTCGATGTATGGAGCTGTAATAGTGTCCTCATAGAGACGCAGAGGGGAAGCGAGCAGACGCACATGTCTGCAGGCTGAAGAGTGAGACGGCCTGGTGTCGACACGCAATTCAAATCTAAGCTTTAACCAGCAGCTCAACCTTCTTCTTCATTAGAGAAGGGTGACTTACATTATGTTAATGCTAAGGACAGGCTAATGGTGTTTAAATTTTTATTTTTTTTTCTTGTACTTACAGGGCAATAAGTAATCAGCATTCAGTTTTCGCTTCCCCATATTTAACCTTTTGTGCTTTGCAAGAGGAGCGAGACCCACCAGTGCCAACACTGGAGTATATTCATGTCTGAAATTAGCTAAGAGATAACCAATTCAATAAATCATAATAAAAGACTAAATTATTTCAAAAAGTAATAATAATATATCCTTATTATTATCTTTTTTTATTCAACCATGTTGGCAGTATATTATTTATAGCATGTTCGAAAGGGAATCGAACCCCCCGAGATGACTTTCCTGATTGTACATGTTTATGGTAAACATTTCCATTTTAACAGCGAACTTTAACCCTTAACGTTGTGAATAAAACGGGTGATGTCATTACGCTATGCTTCTACAGGAGCATAAAACATGGTTTTACAATCTTGTACTTTTTGGTGAGGCGACCTTCTGGTCTATAGTTTATGTGTTAAACTCTCTACGGCTTTTTGGACACACAGTATAGTGTCCATGCGTTGCTGTTTTTGGACAAACTGTGATCCATGTGGACAGTCGATGCTTTATCTCTTATGAATACGTGATGCTCGTTCAATCACTGTAAGTCAAATCGCATTTAGTTTACCGCCCCCCCCCAGTGAGATGTCAGAGGTCAGGGTCGACTACAGAGATGACCAGAGTTTTAGTTCTGGCACATCACTGCGGATGTCCAGCGATTCGGGGATTTGAACTCTCATTATCCAGCCGAAGGAAGAGTGACCTCTACCAAACCCCTCCTAGGACGTTTTTTTGACACTCAGCAGCCGTCTTGATCATGCCTTAAGGGCAGCTGTTTCAGAGCAAGACCAGGCTGCTTTCTAAATGAACGGATGGAGAGCCATAGCTTCCACCCTTTAACGGTCCACGGGACGTAAAAATCTACATCTCATTTTTAAAATGCCTTTTTCTTAATCACAGGGTGTTGTCTCATGCACACAACAGTCACCAGCCTGCTTTAGGGCTCAGTCCAGTGATGCAACGCTCTCAACTCTATTGCTTGGCCGTCGCTCCTCCCACCACAACACTCGAACAAAGACGTTGATGCAATCTTGTCCGTGAACTTGACACACTCCTCTTTAATGCGTTCGCAAGTCTAATTATCGGTTGCAAATTGGTAGAAACTGCGGTTAACCTCCCAATAATGAGTTGTACTCATGCCATCGGTGACTTTACAGACTCTTTTCTATTCCAAGTGACGCGTGTGGTTCAATATCTCTGCCTCTATTCAATGTATACACAACTGTGGCTGTCTGTGATTTAAAATATAAATATTATACATCGTATATGTCCCATACTGTATTTCAGCTTCTTGAAATGAATCAACTGTGCGTATCAAAGGCTTGCAGTGGGTGGCAATAGCGTTACAGTACTGTATGTCGTACTTAGAAGGGTTTTGTGCATGAAGTGTGGTTTCGCTTTGTCTCCCCACATGCACACAAGCAAGCTGGTTTTGTGGGAGTGTATATTGGGGCTGTGAGATTACTCACGGAACTATTGTTGGGAAAGGTTCTTTCAAAGTCTTTTATGATATAAAGTTTTGTTGCAGCAACAGTAAACAAACGGCTGGCTGTCTACCTACACATTGAGCAAAACGGGGAAGATGCATGACCAGCTGGCATCTTGTTGTGTAAATCTATAGCATTCATGCCTCTTGACCAACTCCTGAGGAAACTTCAGCTACTGGATCTCGAAATGTTAAGTGTGTACTCAGGACCAAACACCCCGTGCCGAGTAACAGGGCTCAGGACTGTCCTTGTGTCCCAGAGACAAAACACAGTTAGATAAAGGATGCTAAAAAGAACATACATTCTACACCTATTCCAAAAAATCACTTGGCAAATGGCTAAATGAGACAAACTAAAGACAAAAGCGTTGT
The DNA here is from genome assembly GCF_958295425.1 of Solea solea. Taxonomy (NCBI): domain Eukaryota; kingdom Metazoa; phylum Chordata; class Actinopteri; order Pleuronectiformes; family Soleidae; genus Solea; species Solea solea. Next base: position 18,192,286 of record NC_081137.1, on the reverse strand, counting down.
CTTTATTGAGAGTCTCTTAGCACGGAGAGTCTCAGGTAACTTGATGGGGACATTTGTAAAGGCAACTGGGGTTTAGAATTAGATTCCAACACATTTCTTTAATCTCTCATGTTATAGCATGGTCATTTTTTGACTTAACCCTCTTATGACCATCAATATAATTAGGATGTCTGGATTTATATTGATTTTATGGCTGTAGTATTGTCCAAAAATGTTCAATGAGTGAGCGATTCTGCTCCGTTTTCACTTTCGATGTCATTATTTATAGTTATTGAACGGTTTAGGTTTAGGTTTTGGAGAATCCTGTCTGTGATTGGACGGTGGTCTTAGCATATCATTAAGGATGTTATCACTTTCTCACAACTTTGTGTCCCAAGCGCTTCTGCATCAAAACAGTAAATGCATGTCTGTTTAAGCTGCTAGAGAACATGCTGGCACAAGATGGCGTCCTCTGTGAAGCCAGAAGTAAATATGGAAGTCTTATTCCAAATTGTATTATTTGGGCGTATTATTTGATCAACTCATTAGTGAATTAACACATAATGTAGTGACTATCTATCCATTCATTGATTATTAATCAATAACTAAATTCATCGCATTATTTAAATTCTCTGATCTTTTAGCTTCTTAAATGTGAATATTTAAAAAAAAGAATAATTCAAACTGATTCATTTTGGTTTGTGAACAAAATAAGATACATTTGAGAAACATAATTTCAAGGTTTTGGAAACACTGATCAATGTTTTCTGGCATTTGAAATGAAAGAAAGTTGAATAAATGAACTGACTGATATGAAAATAATCGTTAGTCGTTAGTCCTGCACATTGGCCAACATACATCGGCCATGAAACTCTTGAACGTACCTGTAGACCTTGTTGAGTGCGAATTCATGTGCTGCCATGATGCATTAATTAACAAGGAATCGTAATAACTAAAGGTTAGAGTCGAGCTGTCTTCTGGTGCTCTGTCTTTCATCGGGTGAATTACCGACTCGACTACAGAAAGGAAAAACCATGAATAACACAGACTAATGAGGGGTTTGAAGAGCAGCATCCACCAGACTATTTATTTGAATCTGCCTGTAAAGCGAGTTATCTCCGTCTGAAGATCAGACAGACTGTGCAGGTAACACACAGTTTTCATATGAAAATCCTGAGTTTTTGTGGTTCCATAGCAGTGACTGTGCTCAATAAGCATTGTTAAAAACAAACAAAAAAAAAAAACTATTCACATGTAGACATTTGTTCTTTGTTGAAGCAAAATTTATCTCTACATTTTTATGAGAAAAAGGGAAAGAAATTGCATTAATATTTGAATGAATTAAAGTACCCTTTGATGGATAGTGTAAAATTCTAGTACCTGCCTGGCGGATAATAACAATTTTACAATAGCCGGCTAGTTGACTCGGGGCAGTGCAGCACTCTCTGAGCGCTGATGAAGGGTTACACCTCTATTAAAAGAAAATTTGACTTGCTTTATATGAAATTGAGGCCACACGAAACCAATCTAATGGCTTAACACGCACATCCTCAGTTCCTCACAAACAGTTCCGTGTGCACAGGCTTCTGAAACATCTGGGAAAGGTAAAGGAGAAGGCTTTACCCTATGTAGTTGGCGATGTCTTAGCATGAATAGTAAAGTTACTTACTGATAGTTATTATTATTTTATATTTTATATTTTATATTTTATATTTTATATTTTATATTTTATATTTAATATTTTTATATTTTTTTTATTATATATTTATATTTTATTAAGCCCTGTTTCCTCATCAGAAGAAGTCAGCAGTGACGTCACGTTGTTTGCTGTGACCGTGGAGGACACAGACGAGCTAAACTGTGGCCCTGAGCAGACGCTCGCAGCACACCAACGCGACATGTGGATGTGTCTGTTTCTGCACTGTAGATGGCAAAGTAACAAACAAATCTGCTGACTCGAGCTGTAGTGAAGAGCTAAGCAGCGGAGTCGGTGGAGGCATTGCATGCGAGCATCTGTTGTCACATTTGTCGGAAGCAAGATGAAAAAAAATGTTATTCCGAGCCACAGAAAGATGCACAGGAATTGACAGTTTAAGTCAGGGGTGTCAAACTCACTGTAAGTCAGGGGCCACGTCTTAAGTGGGCCGGACAAGTAAAATAATAGCATAATGTTTACCCTTTGTTTTACAATTAATGAATATTTTCACAAAACATGTGTTATGCTTAACTATAGAGGTACAAAACATTTAGTCACAAATATCTGTTACTAAACATGATACATGTCAAGATCTAGACATTATTTTACTCTATGTAGTATTCCTGCAACCCCAAATTAGGAATTACTGTATGTTTAACTACATCATTGTAGTTGATTATCTTCAGTGTAGTGTTAACGCTCCTGCACTGGTTCTGGACAGTGGTCGGGGAAGTGCAGGGGAGATGTTATTACCTCCAGGTTAACATTTGACACTTACTTCTACAGATAGGGGATGAACAGGCGGACACTCAAGAGATCTGGAAGAGTGTGAGCGTTTATTCCTCTCAACAGGCTTGCAACACAACTACATATTTACACCACTTCATAGTGACTAATGCTAACTCTGCCCATACGCCACAGCATTCTTACAACAGTAGTTTACACAAATTCATCTTGCGGGCCGGATTGGACCTTCTGGTGGGCCGGTCATGCCCCGCGGGCCACACGTTTGGCAACCCCTGTTTTTTGTCAACTGCAACTAATTTGGCATCCATTATTGTTGACAAAATTGGGCAATCATGTTCACCCCTACCTCAACCTTGTGACAGCTAATGGTTATCTATTGCCCTCATTCCTTCAAAACAGGACCACAGGTGATTAAAACACTGTGCCGTTGATATACAGTACACATATATACACATGTACAGTGTTTAACAAATTTATCAGTAACTCCTGTCATTATTTATTTGGCAAATTCACCTTTTTATACCCAAATTCAACCACTAAAACTTCGGTTCAGGAATGCAAGTAAATAACTAGAATTAAATATCTTAATCAAGAAATAATAATGTGCTTTACTATTTTCTGTGTTTTTTTTTTGTAAAACAGTACATTTGAAAATTCATGGATAACAATAATAATTATATTTTTTCGCATTAAAAATATCATTTTGATTAAAGAGCTTCTACGTACGGATGTAACATTAAAAAAGACTTTGATAATTACCAGTGCTTAATTTAGGGGTGGTTAAGCACATTTGTTAGATCATTTTTATTCATAAATACTTGTGAAATGTAATTTAGAATGCCGTTTAGCTGTGTAGAAAATGGAAGTGAAAAGGTGGAAGCATCACACTTCCCGTGCAAACAAGAGTTATGATTCCCTGTTGCTTGTATTGTAATTAGTATTAATATCCTCACATTCTCACAGTCTTACAGTTCATATTAAATACATCTGAAACGTTGTTTTCCATGTCATGAACAGTCATGTTCTCCGTTGGCCCCTTTTGCACCGCAAATAAATCTAACCAATGCTGGCAATTTCGCTGCATGCCTTTGTCAGTCAGAAAGGGTAAACAGGGATTAAGCTGACATCCAGTAAATTATTCATAGAGATTTTGTCTAACAAACAAGTCTGATGAAACTAAAAACAAATTAAAGCAGTGGTGCCACTCATATTCATATGCCTCTTCAGTAGTTGATCACCCTGCGATGTTAAAATAGAGATGCATTCTCATTACTTTGAAACAGAAATGACAAAAGACAGTGTGGGACAGCTCTGTCAATGATAGATATATATTTATATTTAAAAAAAAGAAAAGCTGACATGCATCAAGGGAAAAAAAATAAATCATTGCTGTTACATGTAGCTGTCACTTAAATACGCAGAATTCTTTTTTTTTTTTTTTTTACGTCTGAGGCGTCTTCTGATATGGTTTGTGTGTATATGCGCACACAAAAACACACAAGACGCCACTCATTTATACAGTTCATATTTGTTCTTTGCTTCCTTCAGTCATTTATTCACTGTCTGCTGCTTTATCCTCCACTTGAGGGAACGTGGGGAGATGGAGCCAATCCCAGCTGACACAGCAAAAGGCAGGGTACACACTGGACTCAGTGGTTCTCCTCCCGGTATTTGAAAAAAGGGTCAACTTTTGGACTATCAGCTGTGACCATACCCCGTTTTTTGGACTGTGGGAAGAAACCGGAGAACACACAGGGAGAACATACAAACTCGACCCTCAGTGGCACCTTCTTGTTGTTAGGCAGCCATTACTCCACCATGTAGTCCCTCCTTTCCTTCTCCAAAATATAATTTGCAGAGCAGGCCCTGGTAATTATGAAAGAAGTGAACCTAATAGAGTTCATGGCAATGTATTGATCCACAAATAAGTTATTCAAGCGTTGAAGCATGTCTCTTACACTGGTCAAGGATGTCTTGCCAATGACTCTGACCACAAATGTACAGAATGTGAATGTTGCATTACAGGAAGCTTGAAATCTGAACTTGTCTTAGTCATTTCCTTAGGTTTTTTTTTTTTGAGGTGTGACATAAATAACTAAAATCTCATGATGCAAATGAGGTCATGAATGTATTTTTTTATTCGGCATTAAAACATTTACCAGGGTCTTGACCAGTCTCTGATTGACTGAACTGTCAGTTTAGAAATGTGCATTTGATGAAAACATCACTGAAACATTGTTCATTTGCAAAGTTAAAATACAGTCAGGGAATTTATTTATGAAGCCACATCTTGGTGGTATTTCTGTCCTGATTTGTTAAATTAGTTTTTTTACAGATATTATCACTGACGAAGCAAACTGTTACAAATGTTATTTTCTACCTTTTTCCCTAAAACAATTCAATCAGAACTTGGGTTCACGACCAACATTACGCCAACGTTAAAATACAGTGGTGAAAATAGACCAAGCCAAGTCAGGAAGTAGGACATTCGGGAAATCTGAATACATTCTTTCAGTCTGTTGCAGTAATCACAAAAATTAAGTATGGCGAATATGAAAAATAGCAGGGGAAGACAAAAATACAGCTTAACTGCAAAGGTCTACTTCCCCCCTAAAGATCTGACGAGGGGTAATCCATGTTTACATTACATGTACGGATTTCTGCAACTCCCTGTATTTTGGTATTGACCATGCAGTTGTTGATGCATCGTGTGCAGCTTGTGCATGTCCGTGAAGTCAAACACTATATACACATATTTGCAGGCACTGTGTGTGTGTGTTTACCTGTGTGCAGTCTAATCTGTTGCTCTGAATCAGCCGTGTGGCACCTGCGGTTAACGGTTGCTATAGGGATGGCACCACATGAGATACAAAGCAGGTCCATTAAAAACACAGCGACTATATATAAAAATAAAAGGTGTAGAGAGGAATTGATGCTGCTTGGAAGGCAAAGTGTGGTCACACAAAATATTGATTTGATTTAGATTTTTCCTTCTGTTGGCTCACCCTGGATTTAGTAAATTGATGAAAAACAAACTTGGTATTATTTTGTGAAAGCATTCATGCTTAACAGCTTTTCTTCACACCTTTGCACAGTCCTGTATCTTCACACAATTCTTATTAGTCCCTTGGACAGGTGTGTTATTAACTCAGTCTCACCATAACCTTTTAGTCCGTAGTTGTTATTTTAGTCAGACCTGAAGACGGCATCTCTGAGGAGATTCTTTTTCTCCCTCCATTTAATGAAACGTGTCCTTTGATCTTCCCTTAAGAGAATTAATTTCCGTGACTCTTCTGCATGATCCATAAAGGTAGAAAAGGCGTAACGACTGACAGGTTTACACTCCTGATTGTAACCATTTGTCTTCACCGCAGCGGTATTCTCAAAGGAGTTGCTCAAACCTGCCCCGAAGAGAGTACTCCTGTGTTTTAGATCTATCATTTTCTTGTTCGGAAGCAATTTCCTCTGAACTCAGGTGTAATGTTTAAACTATAAGCACTGGAGGAGATTGTTTGACACATCATTTGCATTAATATATTACCTTTAATTCGTATTAGTTTTTCTTGAAAGGTGATTTTTATATACTATATATATGCTGAATGCTTTTCCCTGTGTCAGTTCAGGCTGACATAGGAAAGAATGAATTTGGAAATAAAACTTAATTTTTCAGAGGTATACTTTATAGTCCTTGGTTAGTGTTTTTAGCAGATGTATATTTTAACTGCTTATACACATAGATACTTGACCCAGAGAAGCTTTGTCACATAGTTAATTTCAGTTTGCCCAGACATCAGCTCTGCAAAGCAAGAAGTGTAAACTTTTTTTCAACATCGTTGCTCCCATAACTCACAGCCACAGCTTATAAGTTCATGTTTGAGCCATTTAAGTTTCAGTTATGACATGTTATCACAGTTGAATATGATATAATAAACTGGTAGCAGTTACAGCAGTACATTTAGAGTTGTGGTTGTGGCCAGCTGATGTCATTTTGGTTTCCTCTAACCTCTTGAGAGAAATATTCTAAATCAGGGGTCTCAAACTCAAATGAACTGGAGGCCACTGAGTGTCTTGCAGGGGGGGAATCCATCCACCCATCCATCTTCTACAGCTTTATCCTCCACATAAGGGTCACGGGGGGGTGCTGTGGCAATCTCAGCTGACATAGGGAGCCAGTCAAGTGAAAAAAAAAATATTTTGCACAAAAGATATAGGCAATTTATAATGTTATGGAACGATAAATAGTTCACAATATAAATTGTAAGTATTTATAATGCGAAATGAATCTATTAATAAAACAAACATACAGAAAAATAACTCATGTGACCTCTGTCCGTATATGCTTGCATCTTGAGTTTATATCTTTCCCCCCTCTAGTTTTTTTTTTTTTTTGTCTTTTTAATGCAATTGTTCGCTTTCTTCATATTAACAGGAAAAAGATCAGCCTCAGCATATTGTTGAAGTTCTAGGTTACCTTTATATAGGTAGGCGGGGTTATTTATATAGTACCGTCCAGATTCAAAGTGCTTTACTGAAGCACATGAAGCAAGAAGGGAGAAGAGAATGAATAGATAAAGATTAATAAGCGGTTACATTATGTAATTTATTGTGACACAACAGCAAACTATACTGTTTTTAGGTCTAATGTAAATGAGCTGACAGCTTCATGTATCAAAAGATATTTTTTTTTTAGTGTGTGTTCCCTCTTTCCTGGTGGGAGTGAGGACTCCGCTGCTGTTGTGCATGTTTTGCAATAATCTGGCTAAAACAAATGCAAACTTTTCTTTATCGACCTTTGCATTGCTCACACATACAAAAAACATTTTTCAGATCGTTCTAAGATGATTTAGTGGCTTAAATTGTAGAGTTTAGTCATACATTTCAGGTGAATGTTTACAAGCCGTGCTTGGCCTCTTAAAGCTGAAATTACACATCGATTAGATGAAAAATGAGATGAAACAATATTTCTCCTCCGATCTGATGTGAGAACAAATTTTGTTCCGTCGGCCTTATGTACCAGCAGCAGGTTTTTGTCCCTAAAGGCATATTATGTGACCTTAGATCAAATCTGGGCTTTGTAAAAAAATGGAGGAGAGGTCAACTTTCTTTCAGACATAAGGGAAATAAAGATGAGATTAGATTAGATTAGATAGAAAACGTATTCATGCCTTTGGGAAGTCCCCGCCGGGTTGCAGTAGTGCAGCAGTGGAAACAGATACGTTAAACGCCTGGAAATAACTTTAACAATATAAGACACAGGATATCGACACAGAGAGGTAGAAAGAGACAAGTGCAATATTAACTTCAAAAATAGAGCAATAGAAATGGATGAGCAAGTAATTGGGCCAGTGTTCAGTCTGTACTGCGTGGACTTCTGTCCTAACCCTCTGCTCCCCCCTACGATTGTACACTTTAATGTCACAGGGGACAAAGGAGTTGTTCAGTCTGGTTGTGTTGTGGCGGCCTGTCGCCGAATAAGCTTCTCTGGTTACTGGTGACAAGCGTGTGTAGAGAAGATCGCTGGCGTCATCCGAGATGAACCAGCAGTTTGTTCAGTGTCCACTTTTCTGCCACTGCCACCAGAGAGTCATGACTCACGGCGACCTCCGACCCAGGGCCTGCCTGCGTGTCCAGCCTGGAGGAGTCCCTCTTTGACATGCCTGCACCCAACCAGCACACCAGTACATAAAACAAGATGCTGGTGATCACTGACTTATAGAACATTCACCAATGTAGCTCCTCCAGATCCCTACAGTCTCAACCTCAACCCTGTCAATCTGAACTGTTCAGGGGTGTGATCTAGGTGTTGAGCTGCAGGTGGTTTGTGTCGCAGTTTTCCCCGATACCGCCTGCCCATGACGGCTGTGTCATCAGCAAGCGCGTGTGCAAATGTGACACGACTCAGAGTTGTAGCCGAAGTCCGAGGGTGACGAAAAGAGGGGCCAATTCAAGTTCCCTGAGGTGCCCCTGTGCCGTTGACCACGCTGTCAGATGTGATGTTCTTCAGACATGACACATACTGTGTCATGTCTGTGAGGTAGCTGGTGATCCAGGACACCAGGAGATGGCTCCACTCGCATCCTAACCAGTTTGTACTGGAGCAAAAGGGGGCTGGATAGTGTTAAAGGGATAGTTTGGGGTTTTTGAACATGAAGTTGTATGACACAGACCCCAGGAGTAGAGTGGATGCAACGTTGTTAAATCATTGAACGAGGTTTCCGGTTTGGAGAGCTCGTCCCGGTTCGGGGCCGAGAAAAGTAGTTCTGAGAGAGAGGGTTTGGGACACATAGTTTAACGGGTTTTAAACCACAAATACGCATGCATGACACAACAGTTAGGCACTATTTTCTGCCCCGTATCACTACGCCGTGCAGCCTCGCAAGTCACAAGTGACAAGAGTGAGAGAAAATTAACCAAACAAACACGTCGGACTATGAAACTGATAATGAACCTTGCAGAGAAAATCCATCAGGTTATCTTACTGATTAGAGAGAGAATGGGCAGAGAGATGGGACATACTGATCTGCAGCAGTTTTATTGTTCAAATGTGGGGGTCTGTGTCATACAACTTCATGTTCAAAAATCCAAACTATCCCTTTAAGGGCACTCAAGAAATCCAGAAATAGAATCCTGACTGTGCCACTCCCTTTTTATCATTGTGCGAGTGAGATCGATACAGGAAGTTGGGTGGGGGGGGATGAGGGATAACTTTATTTATATAGCCTCTCTTTAAACTGACTGGATGTATTGTTGTTGTCGTTTTGATTACCAGAGAATTAACCCTTTATGTTTTGCACCAGGAGTGGGCTACGTTGGTCTATTGTGTTTTAAAGGACAAAGTCTACCATTAGTTTTCCTTCACGTGTGGAATGAAAACAAAGAGGAGAGAGATTTTCAGCACGTCATGTTGCTAAATCCTTTGCGCCGTGTCTTTCGCAGACATTTTTGAGAGGTGTCTAATTTTGCACTGAGACACACCGGTGGTCTGGCGTCTCACACCTGCGAGATACTCCTGTCAGGAACGCTGCTCTCAGATGTGCTGGTCTGCCTTACAATTAAAAGATAACCTGGTGTGTGTGTGTGTGTGTGTGTGGACTTTATTACACCCACTACTGAGTTGCATATTTATTGAATTTACAATACCCATGGTGTGGTAAACAGCTGAATCATGCATTGATATTGTTGGGGGTTGGGTAGGGGTTGTTATTTTGGAGCGTTTGTGTAAAAGTCACCGCACCTCGCAGAATTGCCTTGGACCAAGTGATGCACAGCCTTAACCCTTGATTCGTGAAGTGACTTGTTGGAAACCAGAGTTGTGAAACATTCCAATAAAATTGCCAATGGTAACTCGGGTGTTATACTCTGTGTCTTTTCCCTTCTACCGTGTCCTAATTCCACATAAGTCTGTATGTGGTCAACTTTCCCCATTTTCTTTCACTTGCTCCCTAGAAAGCCTGTGCAAACCACTGAGCTTCATGGTCGCCATGTCATGAATGACAAGTAGTCCCGGTTAACCATTCATGGACTTCATTTTCAGTGCAGTAAGACAGGAAAAACATAGTGTATCCCCCCCCTCTCTGTGTGCCTGCTGCACTGAAAGCTCAGTATCACATCTATCTTTCTGTCAGGAAGCAAGAGTATCGTTAAAATGACAGCTATTGAATTTTCGAGTAAACACAATTTCCTTTCATTAATACCTGCGCGGCAAAAAGATTTATGCGACTTAAAGTAAATCTCTTGTTTTATATATCCTCTATTTTGTCGCTCATCACTTTATATGTGAGAAACTGTTTTGCATTCATGAGTGCGGGAAAGAAGGGGAGATTTTCTTCATTGTCATCATATTTTCCTTCAGTGTGCATAGATGAGACACCAGGAAAAGCTGAATAATTCCAACTCTACAGATCACTCACGACCATATTATACCAATCCTGCAAAAAACAGTTAGCACGTATTCAAGTGTTGAATATTTTAAATGCATTTGAAACTCAAATGTGATGAGAAATAAAAAATAAACAGCAGCAAATGACTAAAAACAGCTGCCATGAATTTACTGGACATCTTGGTGCAACGTACGTTTTGTATTTGAAATAATCTATGCTGCTGGACAATGTGCAGCAATAGCTCCTTTTCCACCGCAGGAAGTTTTGTCATTTACCCGGGATTTTTAAAAACCCCCGGCGCGTTTCCACCAAAATTACTCTGAGATAAACTTTCACTCCACCCAAATTAAACTTAAAGGCTTCGTTTTGTTGAAATTGCACTTATTTTTCTCAGGTTGTTTATAATAAGTTTTGTAAAAAAGATACTTTGGAGTAAGTTCTTGTAGTTTATAGCTTATTATGCTATTATTTTACTGGTCTGTGGACGACAGTTGTAACTGGAAAACAACACAAATAAATAAATCTGGGCCTCTAGACTAAATAAATCTAGGAATAAATCGCCCCATTGGAACTGAAATCTTACATCTTTGTAGATTTACTGAAGGTCTTCTCAGCACAACAGTAAGTGCTTTCAGTGCGTGTTAGAAATCCACTTCTGAAAGCACCTGAAATAATACACTTCTCACTCCAAACCATTGTTATGTTGCTTAAAAGCTTTTTTCTTTCTTTGTTTTTTTTTTAAACCAACAAGTGCCCACTGTAAATCTGACCACGCGTCATTGTGAGACCGACCCGTGGGTTCTCAGATGGCTCCGAGGGCATTTGCCATTTAATCAACTGTGTTGGTCAGAAAATAGCACACGCATTTGTGTGGGCCTCTGAATCATGCGTTGGGCGTAAAATGGAGCCCAGAGAGGCATATATATGTTAATTGTAGAAGATGATATTATGCCTGCACTATGCTGCAGTTTATTCTCACTTTTCCTTAAGGGTGTGCGCAAATAATTCAACCTTGAAATGCAGCTTTTGTCCACTGCTGACATTAATTATGATCGACCATTCTCCTCTTCTCGCCGAGCAAGAGTTGTTTTACAATAAAGCTGTTATTGTTTTATGTAGAGACGAGATGTTTCTTGGTTAACCTTTCCTGCCTCCCGTGTCTTTGGATTCACACTTTTTTTTTTTTCGTCTGTTTTTCTCTTCACAGTGCCCCCGAAAATCATCAACCTGTCGAGAGATATTGTGGTGAACGAAGGCTCCAACGTCACCCTCATGTGCCAAGCCAACGGTAAACCGGAGCCCTCCATTAGCTGGAAGCTCATCTCCTCCTCAGGTAACTTGTTTGTCTGTAAATAAATACATTACATGATATAATACTTTCCCTTTTTCACCTCCCTGTGCTGTCTCCTTTTCTCTGCCTCACTCTTTTCCCATCACTCCTGTGTTTATCGCCCCATCTTTGACTTTGTTCGACCCTGGTGGATTTTCTCGCTTCACTTATTTACCCATTACCTGTTTTTCGGATCATCATTACAACGCAATTATTCACAGGAAAATAAACTGGCAGTGTTGTAATTGGACTAATTAATTAGGATAATTGGATGGATGTAAATGTTGTGGAGACACTTTGGATGACGGGATTAATGTAGAGGACATTAAGAGCATTACGCGGAGACAAGCGGGTCCAAAAATCAGTGGAGTTGTATTGTATCTGCTCAGAGATGATATTCCATTATTTCCCTCTGAAGCAACAATGAAACCAAGTTGCCGCCTGTGAACCTGCGTGTGTGTCAAAGCCTCACTTAATCAAACGAGACGCCTTCATTGATAATGAACTGCATTTAGAAGCCCGGAACATCTGAGGCTTTCATCTGTGCTGTATATGTTATTATAACAATAGTGGGACTGACTAGGAGAAGACAATAATTATTTGTGAAATACTACACACACTTGTGTAGTAGAGAATAAAGGAGCTGCTGTCAGTGTTGTTGGACTAGTGTTCCTTAATTTCTTTTAAAGACATAAAGCATCTGACTGCTACCACAGGCTATATGTACTGTTTGCTGGGTGAAGCTATTTAGGAAGTCAGAATATATTTAAATATCATATTAATGACATCTCCACCAACTGCAAAAAAAAAAGGGCTTAGTTTGAATGGAAATGGGCCAATTTCTCACTTCTCAGTCATTAGTTTGATGTCTGCAGATTATGTTAATTTTGTCAATTATGTTCCCATTTACTGGAAAACGGACAATAAAGCACGACACGTGTGAGTGGACTCCCGTGTGATTGACAGCCGTTGCGGTCCAGTAGGCGTCTGGATGATAGCAGTTGTTCACTTGCTGCCACTCCTCATTGAAGTTTTGTGAAGTGTGGTTGCATGAGGCAACGCTACCCTATGTGTGCCAAGAACCTGCATGAGACAGGCAGAGAGTGAGTGGCTTACAAAGCAACACCGACTTCTGGAAAATGCTTATCTGATGGTGAGATAAAGAGCATGCCGGGTGACTTCCAGGCACCGCGCATGCAGCACTGCATCATAAAACAACACCTGAATCATGCCTTCGCAGACGCCCCCCCTTTTAAACCTGGTATTATAATGCATAATACAATTGGTATGGCAGCACACAGGATGTGACGCCATAGTCTGCTGCTGGAAATCTTTGCAGAAGAAGAGGGGGAAGTGATCGTGATCGGACAGCAGTCGGAATCTTGGTGTGGACACAGGAAATGCATGTAAATACCAGGTACCAAAGGGGCTGTAGTCAAACGTCTGGGGACTCGGAAGACAACTGCGACACAGTTGCACAGACTGTAGACTCTCCATGTTGACTCGCATCATCAGTCTGCTCCCCACAGCCTCTCACAGTCACATGTGCAGAATGTATTAGTAAGCGAACCCGTCAGCTCTAAGTGGGATCGAATCCACCTTGCTTGAGGCGGGACAGTGCAACTCCATGTTGCATTTAGTAAAATTCTTGGTGTTCGACGAATTCGCCACACGTTGCCCATTCTGGATTCAACGGCATACTCTATCTGCTAATTGAAAATTGATGTTTAAAGGTGACATCGAATGCTGGTATAGCACATATATGTTAGTTATGGAGGTCTACTTACATATATTAACTTGTTTTCATGGTTAAAAACCTCCTAGTCGCTGCAAACGAGCCGATCAAAATATCTCCTCACTGACGCTCTCGTCAGCCACGCTGTTTCAGACCACAATCACACCCCCAGATCGTGGACTGTGTTGTGATTGGCCAGCCAACGAGAGCTTTTTCCACTGTCCTGTGATTGGCCAGGTACCTGGAAGTGATGTAATTGGTAGGCCAGCTCTCAGATACACAGCTCCCCCTCTGGCACGGTGGATGCTCTGCATCTCAGCAGCTACAACGAGAGTAGTTCTTCTTCTTCTGCGGTTGAATGTACGCAACCGGATGTGCCCGGACTAGTGCCCGCACCGGGAGGCGCTACGGTGGTGAGAGGAGTGGTGAGGTTTTCTGATGACATCATCAGCATAGGGAAGTGCCGATCCGCTTCGCAGAGCCCAGGAAAACAATACAACACTATTTTCTCAGCAGTGGCTGAACTGTTTGTTCTGAAACTTTAGGGTTTCATAAACGAGGTAATGACGCAGATACACACACAAACGCAGCATTAATTGGAGCTTCCGGTCTATGTCGCCTTTAATGAATGAGTGCTGTAGTCTACTGTTCCAGCCCCTTTTCCTTTGTTTCTATAGACCGTATCTGCATGCTGGTCATACTACACTTCTGCTTTATTGCCTTTAGACAGGAGGAGAAGCTGCTACATTGAGGTGAGCAGAGAATAGCCGCAGTGATCACTAACCACACAAAGGACTGATACTTCCATAGGCGATACAAGATATCATCGTATATGTAGAAGTCTGCAAATCGTTCCTCCAGCCTGCTGAAGAAAAAGTCAGGTTATTACCAAATTCATCAGGATTCATCCACCGGGGTACCACTGATGTCTGTATAAGTTTGATGACAGTTCATCAAAGAGTTCGGTTAATAGTGTTCTGGAGAATTGCACGATCTTACAAGCCAATCTTGTGGTCCTGTGACTGCAGCAACACCCTCCCTTTAAATACATTCCCCGTCCTGGATGAACATTTATCTTCTTCCCACCAGCATATGACATCCCGGGTTTTAAATCCTGTATGCTGTTTCATAAAGCTTATCTCCCTGTGCCAAAAAAAAGGAGCAGCCTGCAACACATAACCAGCTATTTCTGTGAATTGTCCCCTCAACCAGGGATAAACCACTAACCACTGCTTCTCCCACTAAGTCCTGGGCTTACGGCATAAAAATGTGAAGACACCTGCTCATTGTGCTGTCACATCAAGACAACAGTGCAATCTTTCACGGCCTCGCAGAAGAAAAGAAGGGGAAAATAAAGTTCTGCCGAGGTGAAACAGTGTGACCTAGTTTCTCCCGCAGTATTTGTTGTGATTTCAAATTCCTGTACGTGTGCACTATTTTGAAGGGCAGGCATCAAAAGAAACGGCTAATTAGTAAGCATGTTGTTTTTTTTCTCGCGCCCCCTCCCCAGCAGCCCACGACGAGTTCAGTGACAACAGTCTCTTTTATTGATTATGAACAAATGTGACAACGACTGCCTCTGCTCTTTACACAAACTCTCTGTGGAGCCGAGAGATCATCTCAGTTGCCACCATGACCAGTGGGTGACTTTTCCCCGTAGCTCCAAATACTCTATTTTCCTTCTCTTTTCTTCCCCCCCCCTCTTCTTGTTCTTACAGCCAGTTTCACTGGAGTTGAACTGATCTGTCGGAACAAGAACCCACAAATTTGAGTCGGCCATGCTTTGACTTAGAGAGATTGTCGGCTCAAACGCGGCTGCCTTTTTCTGTCCTTCAGCATGGCAACAACCGCAGCTCATGCTGGGAATGTGCCAATTTAAAGGTGGTGGCGGCGGCCATGGCGCCGAGCCTGCGGTGAGTTATGGTGGAGCGATATTGTAAATCACCGCATGCGAGCGTGTTGGATAATACTGCTAAGTCTAGGTGCAGGGAGTTTCTGCTAAAGGGCATTACTGTGCTGCCTGACACAGGCAACCTGATTAACTACTGATGTGCTTTGGTGTTAGGGTTCAGCGTGTTATTGATCCCGCTGTGTGATGCATTGTAAAATGTTTGTGCGTTGTTATTATCACGTCCTTTTGTATACTCGTACAGCAGCTGTAGGAATGGACTCGGGTGGATCGGGAGGATTGTGTTAATGTCTTGTCTTTATGCCATTCACCCATTCACCTGCACGTTCTTATCACAGCAGGTGTATTGTGGGTGACGGATGAGCAGCGACTCTGTAGCCTTCTGTGCATTGAAGGGCCATCTTCTCCGCTCATGTTCTCTGACCTGCTCCAGTTTTGTAAAGAATGGGAGATAATTCTTCTTTACTTTTCTATAGTGTTTCCTGAGGCAGTGCTGGCTCAGGAGGTGGAATGGGTTTGTCCACTAATTAGAGGGCAGAAGTTCTCAGCTCTGTTTTTTTTTTATGTCCACAGGCGAGACACTGAGCCCCAAATTGCCCCTGATGGCTATGCCAGCAGTTTGAGTGTAGATGTGTAAGAAATAATGAACAGAAAATTCAAAATGTTTGGACTCTGACGTCTTTATTTGGTCCTTAAGCGAAATGTAAAAATAATAAAATAAACAAGAATAATTTGAATATGTGGGTTTTTGGTTTGTATCTCACAAGAACTCTTCTTTCTGGCTATCTGTAGCATCTTTATTCTTTTATTTTACTCTCATCAAATTGAACATCTGGAGGTTTAAATTGCGCCTGCACTCCCGGTCAACGCTTTCATCAAATTCCGCATGCAGCGTGTGTCTTTCTTCCCTTTGCCTTACTTTTCACTTTGCTGATTTGTTGTCCGTGTCGCTGTTTGACCCTGTTCTTCTTCCTCCTCCTCAATCTTGTGGTCAATACTTTTGTCTTCCTCATTGCTACTATAAGAGCTTTCTTCATCATGCTCTGCATTGGGGGTCCAATCCTCATCTTTGCCTATCATATGGTGATGCAATAAGTCTCAGCAATGTATGTATCAAATATGATCCCCACGGCATTATTTATTCAACCCTATGGCATTTTTTATAGGTAGTGCTCAACTAATCTGTCCTTATAACTCGACTATATGCCCATTATTCAGTAATAACACACTTTCTACTCTCCGTGTAGGCAGGAGGTTGAGTGAACTTTGACCCAAACTTGTATTTCTCAAGGACCTAATCAATTATGTCAGAAGTGGACCAGAGACCTGCTGGCCCGAGTCTATTGACTTTTCCTTTTTTTTTATTATTATTACTGCTGTCAGTAAGATTTTCACACTTTTTTGCAATTACTAGAAAATTCTGTTAAAATAATTAAATATAATTGAATTAATAAAAATAATTGTCCAGTGGTCTTGCAATACCACGTCATTCAAATGTGCTGGAATATCAATTAAGACGCAAAGCGTCATCATGTCTGGTGAAAATGACTCATCCATCGCTGCGTGATGACTGTATGAACGCTCGACCAAAGTTATCCCCAAAAAAAACAATGTCTAATTAGGAAAAGCTGTCTAATTAGCGTTTACTCTTGAACAGCCAATCAATAGCGTTGTAATTTTTATCTTTAATTAGGTGCATAGTGAATTAGCGAGCTAGACAGTGGGGAGAAAAAGGTCTGATAGAGTTGATTGCCGTGCCGCGGCCCAGGGCCTGGGGTAGCACGTGTTTCTGAGGCGTGGGACTGAACCACTTGCCTATCTCTGGGAACTATTGCTGTGAAATCTCATTAACTGAATCCAACAGCTCGTTTCATTGCTGCCTTAACTTCCTGCACTGATGTGAACAACAGAGCTGTTTTTTTTTTTTTTCCCCAGGCCTCATAAAGGTGCAGTCTATTATAATTGCCTATAAATACATTTTGATGTGGGACTTGGAACCTGAGTCACCCACGATCCAAATTACACAGTTATTTTTTTCAGTCCTTCACGCTGTGGTGAAAAAGTCAACACAGTGACCAGGCTCATACATGATGTTATTGTGATAATGTTCCTGAACCAAAATAACATTACATATTTACATGTCTATACAGATGAATATCACTAGCACTTTTCATTACTGTTTTTAGGCAACGGTTTGTGCTATCGGAAAAACTGTTTCTGAAAGCTGAGAAGTTGCACGTTTATAGGGTTAGGGTATATGGCATATGGCTATTAAGGTCATTTCATTTGCACTGTTGCAGGATCGCGGTAAATCAGCGTCTTTAATACCAGAGAGGAGAGAGTTGGAAGAGTGCCTGTGCGTACAGTAGTTTCCATTGTTTGGCCTGTTTTTGGACATTTAGACAGAAACTCAAACAAATGTTTTAAATATGTTTATACTGTTCAAATTTCAAATTTGACATGCAAAATCTGGTGTTCATGTACTACGCTACTATACTAAATAGGCCGAGCAAAGTCAGCTATGGACTGATTTAAGGCTGATTTATTCCCAATAAGGTATCATCATCCTCCTCTTTTCTCACATACTTCAGACACTGGTAAAGTGAAATTAGATTAAAATGGAGCGAGAGTTAAGGTGACTCTAACGATTATTTAATAATTTTTTTGTTATTTGACTCATTTTCAATGCACAATGTTCACACTACGACCAACCCGTCCTCCTTCCAGTACCAATGTTTGGCAATACTTGACCACATTACATTAGAAACGTTGATTATAAGACATCTACTGGGAGACCAGTTTGTCAAAATGATGTTAACTAAGTGACATGGCTGTTATATGTTTATATAATATTCTTGATATGAATACCGTATTATTCATTTTATACAAAAAATAAAATTAAAATAACATATGTAGAGTCTATAGGTGGTCTTACATAAGACCTTTGGGGAATGTGTGATGAATGTGAACTATAAGCACCAATAATTATAATGGGTGCCACAGTGACTTACCATCCCTGGTCTGATATCAGTGGTTTAATTTAAATCATTCTCTCTCTCTCTCTCTCACTCATCTTTCATGTTTTTTCATGGTGTGTGCCGTCCAATAAAGTAAAAGCCTTAAAACTAATCTATTACACAACCACTTCAGATCGCAGACCCCGATCTCTACTGTGCATGTGTGCCCTGAGATAGCTGCTAGATTGAGCGTGCGTGTGCGTGTGCGTGCGTCTGAGCTTTTATGCAACACCAACCACATTGAGGATCCGAATAATGTAAAACAAACTATTTTTCCGAGCGGCAGACCCCGCTCTAAGACATCCTCTATTCCGTGCTCATCTCTCCATTCTCCGTGATCAAAATAGATGCAGTGACGGCTTGCTTTATGTTTATCTGCTCTTTGTCTCCTTATTTATTCACAGGCACCAGTACACAACTTCAACTCAACGACGTTTATTGGCTTTCATTTTCAGTGCGGAATGATGAATGTGAATACTAGTGTCGTCTTGGGAAGCTGTCTTTGATTCTCCTCGTATGAGACACGAGTGGCAACCGATGTGAATCTGAATTCTTAATTTGGCCACTTCCATATTGACATTTTGTAAAAAGTGAGTTCACAGATGTCACCTGGAACTAGGCACCTGCAGGCAACGACAGATGTCTGTAACACTGGTATCCACTCATATGTCTTGTACTTAATAATTGCAAATGACTAATTAGAAATAATTATAGTATACGGGCATCAGCCTATTCCTTTTTCCGTTATTGGCACGTTTGTGTTAAATAGCAGTACAATTTTGATATGAATGTAACTGAAGTAAACATTCATATTATGAACAATTTACTAAGTTGACATAAGATAAGATAAGATAGCTTTATTTATCTCACAGTGGAGAGAAAACGGCGTTACAGCAGCTCAACAATAGATAATAAACAAACAAACAATATACAAGTAAGTAATACAAGTATGAAGGAAATTATTTACATATATATAAATATAAGTATAAATATAAATATACATATGTAATAAGGTGCAGTGTACATCATGTGCTATTGAAGAAAAGTGGGTAAGACTCTTCAGGAAAATATTTACTGACATTAAATCAAGTGAGAAGTCGGTGTATTTTCCCATAGACCTTTATTCAAATGTCGCCCCCTGGTGTTTTTTTCTTTTCAGTGTATTCTTACCTCCTCTTTAGCTTTAACAAACTTGGCAGTCTCAGTTGTCTCTCCTCAGTTGTTTACTTGCAGCTCAATTCCAGTTGTTATTCTTTGGTCCAGTGTTCAGCTGAAGACTTTATTAATGAAGTCTTCATTAAATACACGTGCTGCACTTCATAATTACAAATTGCTAATGAGAAATAATTAAAGGATAGGCAAAAAATAAGCCACCTACATCAGCCTATTACTTTTTTCCATTATTGGCACGTTCATGTTAAATGGTCTTTCCTTTTTTTTCGAATGCAACTGAAATGAACATAGATTCATTCATAAAATGAATCATTTACTAAGTTGACACCATGTGCTGTTGAAGAAGTGGTTGAGACTCTTCAGGAAAATGTTTATTGACATGAAATCAAGTGAGAAGTTGGCTTATTTTCCTGTAGACCTTCATTCAAATGTTTATTTTTGCAAACAGAGGAGTCCTCTGGTGGTTTTGGTATATTCTTACCTACTCTTAATCTTATCAAAATTGGCAGTCTATTGTTTGAGAGTCTATTCATTTTTTTTCTCACCTCATTTGTTTACTTGAAGCTTAATTCCAGTTGTTATACTTTGGTCATCATATCCTTGTCAGTTTCATGACCGGTGTTCAGCTGAAGACTTTATTCAAGGAGTCTTATAAAATACACAATTGTCACTGTGCTCAGAGAGAGAGAGGGAAAGAGAGAAAGCACCAGAGCAGAAAATGTCCCAGTACTTGCAGAAGTCCAAACCTATGTTCCAGTATCTCCCTGCTGCAGAGAAACTCTGCTCCAGCCCGGGGCCATTGTGTGCATGCCCTGCTATTTCAAGCACTCTGGGGTGTTAAAAAAGACTGGAAAAAAATAAATAAAGATTTGGCGTGTGTGTCTGTGTGTGTGTGTGCATGTCTGTGTGTGAGGACTGATGATTTCACACTGAGGCAGGGGGCTCTTGCACAGCCGTGACCCATCTCCCCCCCTCACCTTTGATAGATAGATGGCTTTAGGGGGCTTGTGGTGGATCAGAAGTGATCCGTAGTGTCTTCCACAGACCGTGCAGCCTGACTGCAAAGTTTATCAGCCTAGGTGGTCGGCCGACACCCACACAGTGCACAGTAGCATGCACAGGACTGAATTCTACCTTGGTAGAGAACAATGGACGCTATTCAGATGGCTTGGTTGTCAAGGAAATTTAATTAGAAGTTTTTGGAGTCTGGGTTGAAATCTTTTTTTTTTCTAATTAGGGGATGTATTATAAAAAATGTGTGCCATTGTTCATATCACTCCTGTTCTGGCGGCCTGTTGAAACCAGAGCAGGCTTCAAGGTGCTGTTACTTACCTATAAATAGTAAATGGAATTGTGTGATTTGGTGAAAAGCCATATGTGCCGGTTAGGTCACTGGGTTCACAGAGGACGGGCCTGGAACAGTCTGCCCTCTTGAGATCAGACAGCTCAAGACTCGCTTGTTTTCTTTGGTGTATATGGATCTTGAGTCAGGCGTCATCTCCAAGGGCCTTCGTTACTGTGTGATGTGTTTTGATTTTACACTTTTATTGTGTATATTGCTTTAATGTGAATGTGTTTTTATAACTGTAGAGCACTTTGATTGAAAGCACTCTATAAATAAAGTTATTATTAGAGTTATTGTTCAGAGATATACAGTAGTGCAAAAGTGTCTTAAAACTGTATAACATTTTTAAGAAGAGACAATTTGTCAACTTCTTAGTTGACCATGTAGCTTTTTAGATGTCTGAGATGTTTGAGAGGATGTCTGGAAACATCTACTTACCTGAATTAACAACCTTGTTGGGGTCTAAACGTACCACTTGTATTGATGGACCATGAACACAAAGAGCCCAGAGGGCGATGGGTAGCTGTAGGAAAGATTCCAAATCATCATTGGTAACCTCGTCTCGTACCCTGCCTTTTCAATTCTGCAATATTCTTCTCAATAAAAAGTACATCCCGACTCCTGTTTTTCAAAAATGAAAAACAACAAACACCTTGCGGTCAGATTTAGAAACGGATACAAATGTGATCCACATCTCCAATGTCACAACTTTTGTCCTCCCAGTGAGAAAAGGGCATTAGTGGTGATAAGTTAGAAACAAAGTTTAGTGTGGGAATGCTTTTTTTTTTTTTTTTTTTTTTGGGGGGGTGCAATTTGTATTATTTAATTATTTCATCTTTTTTTACTAATTCATTAATGCCGCGTGGGAGATTTAGAAACCTGCTACCTCCATCTGCTTTCCCGTAGTGAACAGATGCTAACCCTTAAAAAGAAAAAAAAAAATAATAATAATAATGCAAATGCAGCTTCTCGTGTTTGTTTTGTTTTTTTATGACACAAGACTCCAGTGATTTATCGACCAGTCTAAAACGGAAGTAACTAAATACCTTACCTAAGGGTGGGTGTATTCTTCTGCAGTTAACAGTCTAAAACAATTATTTGTCTGAACTTCAAATAGTGTATCCCTCTCTCTCACACGCAGCCGCTTCCTCTATACTGTAACCTAGATACAAAAGGACTTGTGGACAGAGAGATTAGAGGCAGCCATGCTTTTCAAATTCTTTGTACTCTCATAAGTATGCGTGCTGTTGCCGGGTCATATCTAAGCCGTACTGTCACAACACATTCTCTTTGCCGGCAAACCCTCTTCAATAGACATAGAGCTGTGCCTTATTGTAATGTGTAGAACCCCAAGACATAGTGTGAAGCTATGGTTCTTTTTTTTTTTTTTTTTTTTTTTTTTTGCTCGTCCCTTTTATGTATTTTCCCTCGAGAAGGATAATACTTCAAAGGCAGCCTGGCACATTTTGAAAATTCCACACGCCAGAGGGTAACAATCGGTGAAAAAATAGCTATCGTGTTGCTCGGCTGTGGCAAAAGAGCCACAGATTAAAGCTTAATTTGTACGACTAACTTAAAGAGTCATATGTGCGTCACTCAGTCGGACTGGGTTGTGAGTGAGCCACATTTTCATTTTGATAGACCTCTTGTCTATTGAGCCATGCACGTTTTGCTGCAAAATAGACAGTGCAAATGATATTGAATCTCCAGGAAATTCAGCGTCTGCATCTGTCACATATATCACAAACACAATCCTGTTCCGGTTTCAAAGTGAAAGCGCTGTCGTGTCTCGGCTCCCTGATTCCATTCCAGTCTCAACAAAGCTTTATTGTTAAATATTTGCAGGATGCAACGACAGGACGTGTGGTTTTTTATTAGAAGTCCTGGCCGTTAGGGAGTATATAAGCGTAGATTATTATTTTTAAAGGCAAACCCTCAGCAGACGCTCCACAGCAGACTGTGCCAGACACAACCAATCAGTGCCGCAGCCATCACACACCGCAAATACATCCAGTGTGAAAACCGGCACAGGTCCACTTATCTTATCAGGAGCCAGAACTCCACAGTCCTCCCTGTCCGTGAGGTAACGCCGTTTGTCAGATGAATTAAAGCCACAGTCGCTTCCTGTCCTTGTGTTCTTTTCTTCCCCACCGCAACACAGAACGCGTTGCTTCATCTTTTAACACATTTCACTCCAACTAGCTTTCACCCGAGACAATAGTTGCACAGCATCGCCGTTCCCACTCTCCCGCGTGTGTGCCTCTGTTCCTGTTAACAGCTCCGAGCCTGTTATTCTGCTATGATTCCTTCTTCTCCCCTAAGTTTGGTTTTATCCATTTAAATCCTACCTTATCACATTCCCTTGCCCCCTCTCTTTGAAAGCCTATATCCCTCAAGCATCTAGTCTCCTGTCATTTTTTTTTTCACTCCACAGATGCCCCCTTCCTTGCCCCTCACACAAATATATCTCTTTTACTACCCCATGTTCTTCTTTGCCCTGAGTTTGAGGATGGTATTTCAGGGACATAGCAAGGATACGTATTCCTCCTCTGGCCTCTCCTGAGATTTCCTCTACTCTCTTTGCATTTTTGTCCTCACTAGTTTTCTGTGTGCGGTCTCCCCGGTGTCCTGCCATGTCACCTTAGTAGCAGTGCAGGACACATCGCTATCTCACTAAAGACTTGCTCACAAATTCAGCAATCTCCGACAAAGGCTCGGAAATGACTTCAAGCCATCTCCTCCTCCGCCTCCTCCTCGACCCGTAGAATTACAGAAAAGACTTTGCGCCTGGATTGAAAATTGAACAAAACGTAAAATATCAGCAGTTACGCTGTCATCTTATTTTCTTGTTCTCTGTGAACACATGGCCAATAAAATGGGAGAAAATGCTATAATGAGGAGTTGTTTGTGCATTTCTCACACCTCGGATAGTGACGGGCTGAAGTGCCCTGTGAACGCCGGTGTTTCTGCCGTGACAACGTTTGTTCTCGCTTATGCACAGGTAGAGAAGCTTCTATGGCACATTCTAGTCTGCTTTCACTGGCTTCACGTACACGGTCCAAGTGGAAACAACAGCACATGTGGAGGCTCAGCGCGGTGGCCACAATAAGACCAACCAACAACGTACAGCAACAAACGCTTCAGCCACACTGGGATCTGGCACCAGAAAAGGGGGTCTTAAAGCGACAGTTATGGCCCTTTTCCACTATGGTCCCAGCTCGCCTTGACTCGCATCACCACGGCACGTTTTAGGTTGATTTTCCACTACAAAAATAGTACCAACTCAACGTGGGCAAAGTCATCACTGCACAGCAGCATGAAACTGCCGTGACGTCGCTTTACACGCAAAACACACACACAGTAACTTGAAAAGCAGTTGTTTTCAGTGTAACTGAATCATTAGAATCAAAACTATTTGTTCAGTACTTCCTTTTCCCTGGTAATTGTTGGAGATAATCGCACACGTTTAGGATTGTTAAGTCTTTTTAACTGATCTTCGGCATCGTTCGACTTGATTCTTGTGTCGCACGTCTCTTCCTCAATTGGCCGGAGACAAAGGTCTGGATAATTTCCAACTTAGCCCATTTGAGAGTGAGCAAGCGTCCTGCCTCTTGCATATTCAAGTAAATCCACCGTTGCTCACCTGCACGTCCCACACATCATCCTTCTGATGGGAATGCTCCTCAGCATTCAGAGTACCTACCCATTTGGAGAGGACGACAAGGGGGGGGGGGGGGAACCAAAATGTGATTTACACAGGGTTGAGAGAAAATGTGTTGCAGCCTCATTCACTTCATGGATGATGGCGAAGGTGGTGGAGCATTGTGTGCACTAGGAGAAAACAATATGATCATGATAAGATGTAGGTTTGACAGTGAGCCTCGGAGCAAATGCACATAAAAACATTGGCACATTGTTTGTCATGAAGGCTCTTTTGACAGTTCAATCAAAACTTGGTTCACTAAAACTCTCATTTGGTGTTTACAGTGTATGGGCAGGAAAAGGGTTTAATTAATCATCTTGAGCTTTACATTATGGTATTGCGTTTAATGAAAAGCACACTTTGCTGTTATCGCCGCCGTCCGACACACTACAGCGCTCTTTTGAAAACCCCGAGGCGTCAGCGGTGACAAGATTATGTTATTTATATCCACAATACCGGGCTCAACATTGCTAAACATGCATGAGACTTATGGCGTCGCTACAGCTGTCGTCAAGTTTGTTGCGTTTTCATCCATTAATTATGGAGAAACGTTGATTCCACGCGTCAATCCCGAGGACAGCTGTTTGTGCTGCTCGCGGCCATAAAAACCGGGAGGCTTGATGCGAGTATTGTGAGAACGCGCGTCAGCTGACAGCCTTGTCTTGATTAACTCTCCTCAGAGGATTACGGTGTCTCTTTAACTGACACTGTGGTCTCTATTGGCAAAATGCTGCCTCTCCTGAGAAGAAAAGGGAGTGAAGATAGTAGAACCTGTACAAGTCCTCCTGATACTCCTCGTCAAGGTGTCATCGAGGGTTTCTCTCCATAACAACCTTCCCAGCTGCAATTCAGCAATATGCCTAAATCCAGCAAAGTGAAACCGTGTGCAATATATTACTGTCACCTAGCAGCATCTTGGGAGGAGACTTGAAGTCAATTATGTCTTTTGTTCTTTACTTTGAGTGCTGTATTAAGTGACTCTGTCAAGTGTATCAGATTGATAGAAGAAGAAGTAGTAGTAGCTGGGCCCCCTCCCCTCCCCTCCCTCCTTCCCTCCCCCTTCTCACATTCTCGGCAGTTGTCCTGGCACACTCGCAAAGGCTTGAGAGACGCACAAAGACGGTGAGAGTATGAAAGTCACAACAAGATGAGTGAGGGCAGAACAAAGCGCTAATCACCGGCGCGGTGTAACATCCTCAGAGAAATGTCAGTTAGCTCAAGAAGCCATCTTTGTAACCGTTGAAGGAAACAAGGGGTGGGCTCGTCGCAGTTGGACACAGAGTCGGGGCGCATGTCGCGATATTTACCCGTGTAAGTTTTGACATGTGCAGATGTGTGAAAATCTTCCTGTCGTGATGGCAACAAGACTTAACAAGGTCTGTGACTGATGTTGCTTAGATCATTGGAGTCTGTGTTGTAGTGAGAGCCAAAAATACACCTTTTTTTTTTTTTTTCATCTAATGTTTGAGCTCATGTTTCTAAACCACAGATGTGTGCACCAACATGACTGTTTCAACTGATTGTGGCACTTAGGTATCAATGGTGGAATTATGGTTATGAATGAGGTTATGTTTTGGCTCAGGGAGTACCGTGCCTTTGGTGTAGGCACAAAAACACCTAACTGGGGGAAGATCACGCATGGTTTATCATCATCAGCTATATAATCGTGTTTGGCTGATTCTTCATATTAACCCGGGAAAATGATTAAAATCAACTGCAACACAAGTCGGAACATTCAGTACTGTGCAAAAGTCTTTGGCCACCATTAGATTTTGTTATTTTAGCAATGCTATAATGATCATACAGTATAATTATTTCTTTTCCACTTCACTGGTGCACATCCAGAAAATATGGGAAACTTGTTTTGGTAGCAGTTTAGCAGTTTGGAAGTTTGGAAAACAAGGTTAAAGTGTCACCCTGGCTTATGTCACTGTCAAAACCTGTGTTTGTTATTTGCATTACATACACATGTTGTATGGTATTAGTTGAACTCATTGACAGCTTGCTAATACATAAGATCTACTTTCAGTCAGATCATTTAAGTGAAACGCCAATGATCACAGAATTTGACAGACATGAAAACAACAAAGTTGGAATTGCCCCAAGCACAGTACTGTAAATCCCATTTGGATCCAGGTTTCTAATTACAAGTTTGTCGGAATAGTAGTGCATAAAAAAAAAAAATGTTTTGGAAGACACCAGAACAAATAATGAATAAAGAGTGCTGCAATGGAACTGGCAGCAATCAAATAATTATAAGTATGGCAAATGTCCATAATCAACACCTTCCTCCTTCCTCTGCCGCGCACCTGCATGACAATGACTTTCCCAGAGGTCACTCAGCTTGGTACGCGGAGTGTGAAACCATCAATCAGGATCCACAGCTGTTGAGTCATTGCATTAACTCCGAATGACCACCTCCACTCTCTGTGTGTGTGTGTGTGTGTGTGTGTTTCACAGGGGACCTGGTATCAGATGACGAGTACCTGGAAATCCCATCCATCTCCAGACAGAGAGCGGGGACGTACGAATGCACAGCTATCAATGACATCGACGCAGATGTTCAGACGGTGGACATCACCGTCAACTGTGAGTCCACTGCTGAATTTATGGAACACCTTGTACGCCAACATTTATTACCATTAGTCAATAAGAGAATTCAATACTTAACTTGAATATGTAGGCTGTGGGAAATCAGTGATTTCTTTTCACGACCATTTCACCCTCGGGCTTAATTTACTACCCCCTTAAGTCATTAGAGGACAAAAATGTCCACTGTTATAAACATTACAGATTCATATTTTTTGCTGCAAAAATATCTTAAATCAGTCGTGAATATTATGTCAAAGATTAGCCAAAATATTGACTTTGATGCATAATTAGCTTTTCTGTAGCATCAGATATAAAATCTACTACCATCTTAAGTCACAAAAGATGAAGATGTCCACTTCCAAAAACTGCTATAAAAATAGTACAGATTAATGTTTTTTTTCTGCTTTTTGGGGTTAAATCTTTTGATCAACTTCAACGTCCTGATCAAAACTATAACATATTGAATAATTGAAGGGATTTTATTCCTTCAAATGCCAGTTTGATTACATAATGCTCATATTTATTTTTATGAAAAAACACCCAGGCACACACTTATATTAACATCAAGTAATCAAACTGGTATTTTAAGGATTAAAAATCCTCAAAATGATTTAATATTTGGTCATTTAGACTTTCAAATTTCTTATATTAACATCAAGTAATCAAACTGGTTTTTTAAGGATTAAAAATCTTCAAAATGATTTAATATTTGGTCATTTAGACTTTCAAATTTCCAAAATTGGTCAAGAGAGAAACTTTCTTAAAAAATGGTGCCCTATGCGCTAACACAGCCAAAGTCATGGCCAGATCAAGAGGAAAAAATTGTCCAAAATGGACAAAAATGTCCATAATGAAGGGTAATTAGGGTTATCAGTCATTAATAATAATACATATTGTGATAAATGATAACATTTACATATTAAAATAAGTATTATAATGTAAATAATTAAATAAACTTGATTATTAGTTGTGCAATCAGGCAGTATCTGTTTTTTTGAATTTGAAATTCAAATGGATCAACTCCAAGTGCAGGAAGCTTTTCTTTGAGAAAATGTGGGATGAGTTCAAATTCAGTCTACCTCAGCGTGAGCTCCTGTTTAATTTCTCGAGCAAAACGCTGCCTTTATTCAAAAGAGAAATTGTCTTGATACATTTTTAGTTTCTAAGACAGACGGCTGTACTTTATTCATCCCAAAACTGGGAAACATTAATTACAGCAGCATGGTATCAGGCCTTTACAATATAAGGAATAAAAAAAACAGCACGCACTGAGTGATTTGATTTGATTTGAAGTAAAAGCAGAGATCAGCGAGAAACCAGTAAAGACCCAACAAAATCAGGACCGATATACAAAGATGATAGATGTCATTGTACCAATGAGATGGATTTGAATAATAAATAAATGGATGAATAAATTCACGGCAAAGTGAATGAAAGAGAGGTCATCGAGGAAGGTTAATGACTTTAATGTCAAGCACTCAAGGACCTTAATAAAATATATAACGGAGAAATATGAGACTTTCTATATTTAGGTCTGGACTCGGCTTTGTTCAAACAGTCGAGAAAGAAAATGTATCTATGATTAATAAGCCGCGGAGACTTTGCTGCGGGAGAGGGAGAAAGAATTGTATCCCATTAAAAAAGTTAATTTCATCTCATTGTGTCCTGACACCGTGCAATCTCACCGGTTTGATAAATACTGTACATAATTTGACCTCATAATTCCTGTTAACTTGTGCTCATGGAGCAGATCACACAAGGGAGGAGGAGGAGGAGGAGGAGGAGGAGGAGGGGGGACACACAGAGCATTTTCCTTATTTCTTTGACTCGACTTGTGCTGCCTTGTTGTCCTGATCACACGATGCGATGTGACGTCTGTGTGTGTACAGATGCTCCGACTGTGTTAGAGGGCAGAGATGTCGGCGTGACCCTTGGCCAGAGAGGAGAGCTGGAGTGTGAGGCTGATGCAGTGCCCGAGGCGGACTTTGAGTGGTACAAAGACGACAGAAGGTAACCACTTCTACGCGGGCGTTTTGTGCAGTCGAGCTACTGACGATTATTGATCGGCTGCCACTCACGCGGACACCAAAGATGATAAAACAAACATGAGGAAGAGAAATCATAATGGACTTGCTTTTTTTTCCCCTCCCTTTCCAGGATTTCCAACGGCTTCGACGGCATGGAGATTGTGAACAGCCCGTCACTTTCGAAGCTGACGTTTTTTAACGTGACTGACGCCGACTACGGCAACTACACCTGTGTTGCGATCAACAAACTGGGCAGCTCGAACACAAGCTTCCTCCTGTATGGTGAGCACATCTGCAACATCTGTTACGGAAAAACATAATGCACTACTTTGTCTGCCAAGTAACCGATTGTGCAGATCAATTATTATAGGGAATTATATATGAATAATTAAAACAACACACAGAGCGAATCTGGGCCTCGCACATTCTGCTCAAACCGTGAATGTGTTGAGCGGAATGTATGACGCTTTTCTTTAGATGGTGTCTAATTAAATTCGATTCATCTGGCTGAGCTGGCCGATTCCCTACTGGTTCCCTACTTAAGATGTAGGAATGGAAATGGTTTGGCATATTTTAGAAACACACACATATATATAGATAAATGTTAAAGCATTTTTTTTCTCTTTCATACAGGAGCAGGTGCACCCACAGACACATGTATTACAAGCTTTTGCACACAGTGTAGCACCACATCAACATATGTTCTAACAATTATGTTCCCACACAACGAGACTGCAAAGGCCACCTGGATAAGGCTTAGAAAAGATCATGCTTAAAAACATACCGGGATTTCCTCATTACAAATCCGTGTGTCATTCGTTTAAAAAAGTGGATAATGACTCGTTTTGTTGCAATTACCGATATTGTGCTCACATGAAAAATGAAAAAAGAAGCAAAGCGTTTCCCGTTTGTTCCACTTTAGATGTTTCCGTCTACCACACGGTACGCAACCCGAAAGTTGCGTAATCAGAAAGTGACCTGTGACAGGGGAGCTTCACACGGGAGGGTCACTCTGAAACCGAAAGACATGACCACGGAGAAAATGTCGTCTGTCATAAGTTAGAAAGATATCCTTCCACGATTAATAACATTTAATAACATTTAAATGACTAAGCCGTCACTTTATGTGGTCAAATCAGCCGCTCCTAAATGTGAGGTGCCCATATTCTCTCTTTTATATCAATTCTACTCAAACGGCCCAAACCAAGCTGTCCTATTTCCGGTTTTCAAAATAAAGTTCTATCGAAAGCGGATGTTACAGCCTGGACAAGGGGATTTAAACATACGACATGACTCCGACGATGTTTCCTCTCCAGCAGCTTCACCGAGAATCTCAGTTTTATTTCTTAAATATTTACAATTAAGTACACAAAATACTAACATAAAAAAAACATTACAATAATACAGCAAGGTGGACATTCACAAAAACAGTTCCTTAAATAATAAACAAAACATTATCTTAACACTAATTTATCTATATAAAACTCTATAAAACTAATATAATAACTCTTTTATTAAACTATATGTGCATGCAAGCATCACAAGAACCTCTCATCTCTGGCCACTAGATGTCACTTTAGACTGGCAAACCCGACCAAAACACAAACATGAAGGCACAGCTTCCCAAAACACCCAAAACACAATTAGAATTCCAAAACTAAGTTATTCAGTACTTAAACACACAAATGTCACTTCTCATACCTGGACAAGGGGATTTAAACATACGACATGACTCCGACGATGTTTCCTCTCCGGCAGCTTCACCGAGAATGAGGCATAATGTGGAGCGCTCCGCCTTCCGGCCTTAGCAGGCAAAAGTAATCGATCACTGATCGTCTTTCCTGAGGCTAAACTAACAGATGAACGCTCTTGATTTATGATCTTTTATGACCTCTTATTAAAGATAATCCATCTATCACACGGACACAATGTACTGGTTTCAGAGTTACCCACTTACTCCCGGCGAAAAAGCATACAAATGTCACAGGTCACTTTGGGGTCACGTAACTTGCGTTACATGGAAAAATCCAAACTGAAAGAAACGGGAAACGTTTCGTTATCCGTTCTTTTTTTGTTTTATTTCATTGGAGCACAATATCGGAAATTGGAAAGAACGAGTCTTTATCATTAATGAACAAACGTATGATACACGGATTATAATAGTGTAAAACATTGTTCCACTGTGTTAAAACAAGCTACGTCACAGCATGAAAACACACCGGGACGTCAAAGACGTCTGTCTTGCTCATTCCCTTACACACCATCCCCTCCTAACACTTGTGAACTAAAGTGTCAAAAACAAGTGCAATTTTGACAAAAAATGTGTTTCTAATGCAAGAGTAGTAGTAGTAGTAGCTGTGTGGGGAACATCATTTAAGGGATACAGAGTGGGTATATTACACATTAAAAAAGGTTGAATTTCAGAATAAAATAGCACAAACATTAATGACATCAGTGTTAAAGCAAGTAGTAGTTTTTCTGCAGACTACACTGCTATTTCGCGCCAAAGGCCATTCAGATTTCACTAAAAACATACAGCCTTTCAGATGATCACTTCATCAATGTTAGGTGAGAATTAAAACAGGTTATTGACACACACTCGACTCTCGTTTGCATGTAACGGCCCAGCAGCAGTTGTCACGCCTTTCACTTTCCAGTGTTGCCAGTGATGTGTTACAGTTCCGTTTCCGACATATTGCTCTGTTTCATTTGTTTCCCCCTGGTGTAGTGGTAATTGAACCCACTAGCTCAACGCTATTGCAAGGTTAGTATTCCTCACCAGCATGCACTTCAGCTGCCGTGGATCGAAAGTATTAACTGCATGCCGGGACACGGCAGACATTACCATTTTCACAAACTGGGAGTTGGGATGCAGTGTCACTCTTATTTGTCTCCCCTTTATTTGATGAGGAGGGGACAAATTATTGCTTGGCTCATATCAGAACCGTGCCGCTTTAATGGGTCTTTTTCTTTTCCTGTTACATTTATGAATTGATTTGTTAGCCCCGTGGTGTGGTCACATTTGTATCTTTTGTGAAAATGGTCGATGTTGCCTGTGGTACTAATCATGTTTCATCTGTGTCCAATGCAAACCTAACTGCCTCTCTGTGTTTGACATTGGCCTCATTCTGATTTTTGCATGCTCCTGTTTTTCACACTGTAAGTATTAACTGTCTCACGCCGGCGCCATTTGTGCTCGCGTTGTTGTGTTTCATTAGTACGTGTGAAAGCAAACACCGAGATCTGCAGAAACTCTCTGCAGGACGACGTGTTTCCCCCCCGTATCTGCCTGTGTAGATCGTAGATAGTAGATCTGTGGTGTAGATTATTCGTGTCAGTGTCTGTAGAACTACCCTTTAAAATGTTTGGAACAAAGCGAAGCTCACCTCTCGTATCAGTGAGTGTGTCCTTGTCAGTTCTGGCTGCAAACGCCGCGTAAACAAACTCCCGCCATTAACAGCACAGAAATGTATTAATGTGCTTTGATTGTGTCTGTGAGTGAATGTCATTATTCTAATTAGCCATATGCAGGATTAGGGATAATCCACTGTGACAGAGTAATTGGATAGATGCCCCAAAGGAAACTGTGGTGAACTTGTGGAAATCCAAAGGAAATGAGTGTTCGCTGTGTGACAAGCTTCAAAGTAAAAAGTTCAAATTTGTCCTCAATCCAGAGACAATGCGTTCACTTGCAAGGAACGTGCCTCATCCCTGGGAAAAAAGTGCCATTAAATGTTCACTGTTGTGTGTTCAAATGTGTTTGCCTCATGAACATGATAAACGGAAACATTTGAACGCATAATAAGCGGTTCTGGCAGTACTTAAATTCAACAGCCACTCACTCCTCAGTACATTATTACTCTTGTATACAATTATGAAGTATTTGTTATCCATTTTAATAGAAGTTAATAAGACTATGCTATGCATTACTTGAAAATCCAAGCTGCAGAGTGTAACTTTTAAATACAGCTACATTGTTAAAGAGAGACAAGCAGCAAACTTTAGGGTTCTCTGAAACATAAGGAAGGTGAATTAACCTCAGTTCTCTGAAAAAAACAATTGAAATGAATGTTTAAAGAGAAAAGTTGGGTTGGGATCAAAATCACGTTGATCAAAATGAACGAACAAATTGAAACAAGGAAATGCTGTAATAGTGTTTTTACTTTCAATGTACATGAGACAGAAAAAAGCTTCGGTGTTAATCAAAAAGTGTTCTGCCTTTCAGACAGTTCCTCCACTCATCACCGCTCACGGCTCCCGGAGACACTGAGCTTCCCTGGAAGTGACAATTTTGCCGTTTTCAACGTCTCATACAAGCTGAGCTTTTGCTGGTTTTAATGCGCCGTGCAGCTACGGCAACGAATGAGAAGAACTATGTCTTATGGTTCATCGCGTTACAGCAACCTTTTAGTCATGAAATGTAAATACAGCAGTACATATTTGACAATTTGTTTCATTTCAGAGGAAGCAGAGCTCCTCTAATACTAATGTTTAACTGTATTTGCCAAAACATGAACAGTAACATACATTTGCTGACTCCCAGTTTCAGTTGACGAAAGCAAAATGCGCAAGTCAAGGTGCCATTTGAAGAAAATCCTCTCTTTATAGACCAGGTCTGGGTTTTAAGAATGCCCCGGTGACGGAGAGATTACATTTCAAATGCTGAGCTCTGCCCAGTTTTAATCTGTTTAAACTTCACTCATAGCATCTGATGTTGCAGACCGCATCATTTTGATGGTCACACTCAAATACAGGTGCTAAGTTCACCTCCTGCCTCCAGCTGGAAGCCTTTACTGTGGCCTCTGTATCATTGTCATTTGATGTGAATCCTAACAAAGACCGTTTCATGTCTGTGGGTTTACCACGGTGGAAGCCAGCCGTGAATACACGTCCACTCTCAGCCACATCTGCTTTGAAACCATCAATTCACAGCTTTATGCTCAGTAACGAAAGTGTCAAAGATTCAGAAAAAGAATAAGTCTGACGTTTACGAAACCAGATGTGACTCATTTAAGACATACAATAGTTATCTTATGTTATTGAACTAATGGATCGAGCTTGACGGTGATTGGACAAATGAGTCTTCACTTCCGGGGAAACTCAGCTTCTCTCAGAGTCAATTGAGCAGTGGGCGGGAACAGACGCTGGGTTTCTGCATGATGATTGGAGGAACTGTCTGAAAGGCGGGAGCAGTTTTTTGATTGACAGCGTTGCAGAAACGTACAGGACAGCGGAGCCTTTTGTGGATTTTGCGAGGGAATAGCTGGTCATTGTGTGTTATTTGCTTAACGATATAGGCCATTTTCGTTTGTGCATATACACTGTATATTTCCTTGTTCTAGTTGTTCGTTTGCAGAATTTATGTAAGAATTAAAATATAAATAACTGGGCCAGAAATGAGCTTCCTCCGTTTCAAAGACCAGCATAACATAAATTGACAAACAACAAAGTATCTAGGGTAAAACCTTGAGGTGCGCCATGTCACAATGCTGCCTCAATTTAGCATCAAAATTACTTAATGTTTAGGATTATCTTCAGTGGAAATGATGATGATAAAAGTAGATTCACTTAATCCACAGACACGTGCACAGTGATGAAGCAGTCACCTCACAAGGATTACATCATTTTCATTTGCTATCAGTCTCAGCCGATAGAACGTTAATTGGTAGAACAAACACAAAGGGAAATTAAATCCTTAATTGTTAAAGTGTATTATTTTTCTCCCTTGCTCGTTCCATGCTGTCAGGACCGAGAGCAGTTCAGGACGGCAGCGGCGGCGCAATGGGAGTGCACTCACACACCTGGATCCTCTTCATAGTGTTTCTGCCACTGCTGCTTCGATTTTGAAGAGAATTTGATTTGAGTGTGTGTGTGTGTGTGTGCGTGTGTGTGTGCGTGTGTGTGTGTGCGTGTGTGTTCGCGCACGCACGTGAGTTTGTCTGTTTTTTTTGTTTTCCAACCAGAATCATAATAATATGATGCACAGTGGGTGCATGAGGTACCAAGTTATGTAATGATAATGATATAGAGATTAAGTACATAACATGTTTCTGATTCTTTCTTTTGTTCGTTTTGCTTGTTTGGATTTGTCCCTTTTAGTTTTTAAAGGATGTAACAGGTGTTTCATGGATTGAGTTTGATACGTTATTTTTCTTTTCCTCTCTCTCTAAATTATATTATTCTTGATTGTCTGTTTTTTCTTTGGGGGGGGGGGGGGGGGCTGATTTTTTAAAATGAGGCATATGCTATTCAAACTGGATTTTTCTTAACTTTTAACCACATTGCATATTCATCCCAACTCTAAGAAAGAAAAAAAAATTACAGCACGTATGAGAGGTGAATGTTAAATACCTCAAAGTCAAAGTGAGACAGTGGAACAGAAGGGATTGAGGCTACCCTGAGGCTGAAAGCCTGGTATTATCATATTTTAATGTATAATAATTATCATTCAGTCTGGATGTTGAAAAGCAAAATTGTTTTTGACCCTCAAGTATTTTTGTTCTCTGCATTCCCGTGATATACTTGCAGTTGTTACATGCTAATATTTCAGGTTTATTTTTTATTTCATTTCTACAGGTTTGTTTTAATATTAAAATGTTTGAGAAGGGAAAATATGAAGCTGTAATTATTTAGGACAAAATACCATAGTTTAATGTCTTTGTTGTATTTTTCTTTTTTTTCTTTCTCTACCAGTACAGTTGTACACAATAATGTTGTCAAGAATAATTATGTCATAACGAAGTAATTAATTAGGAGGGAGAGTCGTCGTGTGCGACTTATGTAATGCAAATTTACAAATGCTGTTGCTACTTCTTTGAATATCATGCAATCTTTATACACTTATTTGAGAAAAGGCTCCTTGTTCATGTTTCAACGCAGCAGTGGAAGGTCAGGGACCACTC
This sequence comes from Solea solea, assembly GCF_958295425.1. Lineage (NCBI taxonomy): Eukaryota > Metazoa > Chordata > Actinopteri > Pleuronectiformes > Soleidae > Solea > Solea solea. The sequence goes on along the minus strand of NC_081137.1, from coordinate 18,156,251 downwards.
GGTACAAACCATGTCAACAGAAATTAAACAACCCTGCGTGTATTTAGGCACCAGTGACGAAGTTCATACAGCACCATGCATCTTACACGTCTGTTTTCTCATCTCCTTTTTTTCTGTCATTTTACAAGGAAAGTTGTGTTTGGCTCTAATCTGGGCGCCAATAATCTCAAATTATCGATACCTTTAAACCAAAATGTACAGTGTGTAGGTCTCGACCGTGAAACATCTCCATGACCAGGACCATTCCAGCTTTTTCTAGAGAAGAAAACAAACAACCATTGCAGTCGTACAGTATAGTATGTGAGCTGATCGCAATAACCTTGATTGATCAGACGTCGAAGCGAAAAAAAAGGCTACAGCTGCTCTTACCGCTTGATGTATAGCTTGCATTATGAGGAAAAAAAAACACACACACACCAGGATATACGAGGAAACCTCTCAGTTTTATATGATAGAGGCCGTAAAAACAACAAAACCTCCGTTTCCTTATTTCGTTGTGACCGTGAGGATTTTATGCAACAATCGGTAACTCTCTCACAACACAACAGAAAGAGATAAAAAAAAAAAAAAACAACAGCATGCTTGTGTTGGTGAGTGATTCACACCATTTGCCAGACAGCACTCACGCCCCCTGCCAACTATAGCGTGTCTGCCATGGAAGAGGGATCCTTTCATTGTGGCTCTTACTGAGGTTTCCTCCATTTTTTTTCCCCCCCTTGTTGTTAAAAGGTTGGGGGGGGGGGAGTGTTTCTTAGTTGAACCAAGGCTCAAAGGATGTCACTATGTGTACAGATTGTAAAGCCCAGTGAGGGGAAACTGTGATTTGTGAATTTGGGCTTTGTAAGAAACATTTATTTGAACTGGTTGGGCGACACTTTTCCTGTCCAAATCCAACCCAAACCTGACAGTTTGTTTTTTTTGTCTATGTGAGACCAACCTGAGCCCCTAACGTGCAACTGTTACCATGGCGACAGCGTGTATACCCTGTTTACGGACACATGCGGTGTAAATTATCACGAACGGTTGAAAAAAAACGTGATCTCTGACCTGTTCACGTTCTTATATCGTCTTTCAAAGGGAAAAGTCTCCACTAGTTCCTTCTGACTTCTCACATGTGCTCGATGAACAGCAACTGGGCCCGGCGGTGTGGAAAATGAAAAGAGCCAATATCCAAATGAAAAAGGAATTGATCAGGGGTAATCGCGAGCCGGATCCGATTGGCTTATCGTGCTTTCTTTTCACACACAAGACAAAGAGAGACAGACGCTGCAGATGGTCATTCATCTCCAGCACGGGGATGTTTGGATATGACATGGTAATTACGCCGTCCCCGGCTTAGAGGATATCTTTGACTGATCTCTTCTCGTCTCTTTCGCCCCCGGCCCTTTTTGTCACGCGGTTTAACCGTGTTTGCGATATCTGCCGTTAAATGGCACGGCCACGTTATGGACACATGTCACAAATTCTGGGCGTACGGTGCTTTTCTTGCGTACATTTCCCCCTCGTGTAGAGTCTTTACATTTTTATTTTTACTACCTCTGAGCAAGTTCGGGAGCGTGATTAACTACCACTTTAAAGTAAGTGAGATATGGTCGTGACGGTGCTTCTTCGTGCACTGTTAGGACAGCGGAACCCATGATTTACCACACAGTTTCAGTCGCTGTAAGTGTATAGCTGCTCGCCACAGGTTCACTGTAGGCAGCAGAATATTGAATATGCAGTTTATTGCATTGTCCTAAGATATTTTTTGTCTTTTTCCTTATTTTGAATGCAATTAAAATTCATTTGTGGTTTTTTTCCCCCTGAGTCAAGCACACGAGTACGGAGAGCAAAACATTTAAGTATGGATTTGTATGAACCAGCAGGGCTGCTGGCAAAATATAACATGTTTTGCATTTGTAGAATCCCATGGATATCAAGTGGTTTTTTTTTTCATACAGAACCAGGGATGTGAAGATGGTCGTATAAGCCGGCTGATTTCACCTAACAATCCACTCAATAACAGCTCTGCCACATGGTCACTATGGCAGCGATTGAGAATTGGGACCGACTTCAAACTGAAACTGAGCACATTAATATTCCACAATTTAGACACATCATTAAAAATGAACCCCCGCCACAGTCGGAAACCAAAATAACAATGTTGTTTATCCAATGTGATGGGTTGTGTGGTCGTAGACGAGAGCGGTGGGGTGCTGAGCAGAAGAGGCAGTTTGAGAGGCAGAGAGCAGCCGCGGTCTGATCTGCGATCTGAGCGTGACATCCTCTGCCTGTGCAGTGGAGATGGAGAACAGTCAGCACCTGTCAGATCGCTGCTGGAAATCCCTGCCTGATCACATTTCCCCAAAAGTTCTGGCCTTATCATCTTCATTTTCCTTGATCCGAAATCCCTGCTGTTGCATACATGTAAGAAGACGAAGCACGTGGGAGGAAATCTTGAAATCCAGTGCTTCTTTAAAGTCCGAATAACGTTAATTCCATCAGAGGTGCGTTCTGAAACACAGTGCATGTATTAAAAAATATATATATACAGTATCTGACCAGTGATTCTCTGGCCTACAATCAGCCTACAGCTTGCTACAGCCAACTATGCCTTAGTCTCTCCATGGATTTCATCTTTGGACGTCATGATTGACATAATAATTAACAGATTTCTGTCGCCGTTACTGATCGACAATATTCCGCAACAATCTTGTGAAAGCACTCCGCGTAGTCTCAGGTTCCAGCCTTGGACAAATCTGGCTTGTGATGAGGGAAATTGTGACCAATCACGGAGCAGTTATGACAAAGTGCGCGCGTCTCTCGGGACGGCTACAGTATGTGGTCGTGTCCTCATGAAAGAGTCACTATTCCAGCATGGATATAAACTGCCTACTTTGACAAGCATCCATAAAAAAAGGGACAATAAACACAAAAATGTCAATGTGAAATGTCTCTGTACTGTATGTCAGGACAGAGAGCTGTGATCCACAAATATTAGTGTTGTAAAGTCCTGCGGATGAAACTATACGATCAACCATTTTCTACTGCAGCTTTAAAACTGAAGTAGTACGTGACGCCCACCCTCACAGGATAGTATATAATATTTCCATGGGTAAAAGACAACTTCCTTAACTGGAACTAATTTGTCATCCTACAACAGTCGGCACTCGTGCAACACTTTTTCCGTGCGGCATTGTGAAAGTCAGCCCCTGTGTCGTCGCATTAGAACAAAAATGCAAATGCTCTCGAATCCCACGACGTTTGACTTTTAAAAAGGACGCGGCTATAAAAAAATGATAAAAAAAAGAAAACCCAGCTATGCGAGGAGAGAATGTCTGAAATACACAAGTCAGACATTTCTGATATTTCTGATACGGCGCCCGCAGTTTAGCTCTGAGGCCGCACTGAGGGGGCCCCCCGAATGCACTTAAACCATCCTTTTTCCATCTGAATCACAGCCATGAATGCTTATATTTGGGCACTGCATATTTATGTTGATATGACCAATTCCACTGTCTGCACAGGAATTGCAGGGCACACTCCTTCTCTCGGCCCAATCAAAAAACCAGTGGCGGACTGATTTGTGAGCGAAAAAAAGCGGGGCTACGGATATATTTCTTTTCTTTGTGTCCATGTGTGCGAGGCAAGAGAGCAGTCTTTGGAGGAGAATTTGATACAATTTCAGAGGAAGAAGAAGAAAAAAAAAGACTGAGCTTGTGTTGCACCTACCAGATAACAAGTATTATTAATTTTAGGTGTTGTGACGTTTGTGTGATTTGCATTGCAGTCTGGAAGAGATGAATTTTTGTGGATGTGAACTTTGGCCGGACATGAGTAATCAAAACCTTTTCTTGTCTCAGCTGCCAGGGGATAATCACAGCAGACGCATGACTTAGTCTCACCTGATGGCAGTCATTTTGGATGATTCACAAAAATGTTTAAAAAAAAAAAACAACCCTGCCCTTTTCCTGGCAACAAGTTCACAGAGACTCTCTTCAACGGGACTGTTCACAAGCGGAGCGGGAGACACGTCATTCGACTCCCTGCATTGTAAAGGATTGTGGATTCATGTGTATTTTCTTGATGAAAAAGTGTGTGCTCATATTTAAGACTGATAATATTAAAATGTTGTATCTTAACATTGTGTTTGTCGTGTTTATTTGTTTCCATTTTTTTTTTTAAATCAGACTCAGGTGACTCACATGGGCATTTTTTTTTCAAATTAAAAAGATGTTTGCTCTATATGCTATTTACCCAGGGTGCCTTTCTCTAATGTTTTTAACTTGAATTTTGCACAATTCCTTCTGGTTTGTGCTTCGGGTTTGACCAATCATGAGCAGGCTTTTGGTCAATCTTATTCAGATTCTTGTTGATTGAGATCATACAAAAAAACTTGCAAATTGTGGGGAAAAAACAGTCAACAACAAGCAGACAGTAGAGTTTTTGGAAGTGCCAAAATTTGGGGATTGATTAGCTTGTTAATAGAGCAAGGGGGTGACTCACAGGCTGGTATAATATGTTACCACAGTGTTTTATATCTAATGCTATATTGGTCTATATTTGATGGGGGGGGGGGGCTAAAACCCAATACCCCCCATAGATGGCATCTACGGTATCAGATGTTCTGCCATGCTCGCTCTGCCAACAGACTTTTCGAAGGTGCAGCAGAGGTCCTTAGTGCCACATATCCGGTAACAAGGCAAACTTATTGATTTCCATCTTCCTCAGATGCCCTGACCTTGGACTGGGCTCATTGTGGTCTCTGTACACCGTTACCAACAGCACCTTACAGCAGTTCACTAAATGACACCCCTGTATTTGAAGTTGAGTGTGTTTTAAGATTCTGATACATGAATTATGTAGAAACCCCAGCAGGGGGGGCCTTGCTATGATGCTCTGAATGTTTTCTCTTCCTCCACTATAAATGTTAATTGCATGCTTTAGATAAATCCAAAAAAAAACAAAACCTTTCCTAAACACATTTATTTATATTATTTTGGGTTCTACTTGGGATGCTTGTGACCTGGAGCATTGCTTTGTAATGTGTACAGTATTACAAGTTTTTTTTTTGTGTTCTTTTTTTGAGGAAGTGCTCTACTCCAGCCTCAACAAATATTTAATTCATGCAAACAGCTGCTCTCCACAGCTGAGAGTTGGGGCTCCATACACGGGAGACCAGGGAATGCAGTGACACTGTTCCGGAGATAAAAGGCCTTTTTTTTTTCCTTAGCTTCATTTTAAAAGCCAGTGTCCCAAAAATCACAGCTAACATATCCCAACCACTGTGCAGCAGCTTATTACAGCCCAGTCACTTTTATTGTTAAACAAACTCTGCCAGCTGTAGGATGCATATTATGATGGAAGCCACGGAGGACATAACATGGAATTTATAGCTGAATTAGGAGGTATAGTACATATATCTGTGAAATTGGAGACTGGAGACCAACACTTTGAAGAATTGTTCATCTAAAGGTCTAAAAATAAAAAAGAAATGGTCTAAAAACTTCTGTTATATTATCGTTAACTTGTTATTCCCTGACACCCCCGGGACCTGGGGCTGTCATAGCACATGCCAACAAACAAACACGTCGTAAAAGCCATGTCTTAACTTTTATAAACGCAGACATGCCGCACTTACCCACAGACAGATCAGAAACTCAACTAAAAGCATTTGTATGATTACCAAACACAGTTAAAACACCAATCAATCAAACCAGCAGGTTGCCCATGGATACTTTGGAGAAGTGAAGACACCACCTTCAAGTTAAAGAGCTGAAGAATGAGAGGTAAGACGTTTTGAGCTTTACTCTGTAGCTGCTTGTGAATCTATTAAGACACATTTTAACCAGAGTTCAGAGCACACCCCTTTTCCTGACAGAGGACATCTCTGTTTCTTTATATTTCTGCTTGTTAAATGTTTACTTTACTGGACTTGTAATGTTTCCTTGAACTGTTTTCTTACTTTATTGAACTCAGTTAGTTGCTAAAAGAGTGACCTGACTGATGTGTCTCTGCACAGTGAGTGGTCTATGTCCACAAATTCATTTGACATAAGCCTCACCTTGTTTTTAAGAACCGAAAACTTCACGCCCCGATTTGGTTTGAAAGCTCTGGGGTTGTGTATTAGTCGTATTAGTATTAGTTGGTTGCCAGTCCAAGAAGAAATATCCTACATATCCCTTTCACCTTCCCCATTCCTGCAAAAAAAACATCTGCTTCTTGTTTACACCTGCCTGAAACACAGTTTGAAAACCATTTTTACCTGCGGAACCGTATTTCAGATAAGCCGCTAAACTGCTCATCGAGGCATTATGCTGACACATGGAAATCTATTAATATCATAAATGTGTCCACACGTAAATGCATGCATAAACAAAACACAGTATATGTGTGAATAAAAAAAAAATACATTTGACAACGCATTTAGTGAGAAAAAAAAAGAAAATACTTTTCTTACACCTGTGTGCCAGTTACAGCCAGCAGGTATTCTGTTTTCAGGATGTCTCTTGAAAATAGTCTGAGTATCTGAGGAACAAAGTCAGTTAATTTCTTTTTACTTTGGTACAGACATCCACTTGAAGAGTAAATTAGAGTCAAAAATAGACCAGATAGATTTTGCTAGTCAAAAGTAAGATGTTAAAGTGCCTGATTAAGTCAACATGTGCCTGTTATTTGAGTCAGGATCTAAAGGGTTTGATGTCATTTGTATGGCTGTCATGTGCTCTATATTTTAAGAACTCCCATACTGATTTGACTTTGAGATTGCTTTAGTGAATTTTACCTAGTTTTCATTAGTAGGACTCATTAGCAAATACCATGAATATCTTCATTATGTAACCTGGTTTAAATATTTTAAACAAAAATTGTTAATTAGGTTTAGCTTTATCATAAATAGGGTTAAAATGTCATTTAATTAAACAGTAAAATTGTATCGTGTAATACATAGGTTTAAAATGGGACAGATGTCATAAAGGAGAAAATGTTAAAAATGTGTTTTATTTTGAAGAGTTCATTGCAGTAGAAGGAAGTATCGTTTAGGGTGGAGAGTAATACTGCTCATTCATTGGTGGGTTAGAAGAGAGGCGCGGCCCTAGAGAGAAAGAGGAAGTGAGAGCGAGAGTGAGATTGACGGGCTTGACTAAAAAAAAAAGTCGCTAAAAATAAGTCCGTGAAATATTGATATAAACGAGTGTATAGCTGGTATCTAACATTACATCCTCGACAATATTTACCAAGATACTTTTTCAACATATTTTCTGTGAGCAGCTAGAGACATTTCAATTGGAAACGTCTCCCACTGTGGTTCACATTGTTGTTGAACTTCACGTTAGCTAGTATTAGCTTGTTAGCCTACCGGTTTTTTTTGTTAGCATTCATTAACAAAGTGAATGGACTCTTAGCTACTGTATAGCTAGCTCGGGCTACATTGCGGAAACTGTGGGAATGTATTAAGACTGTGTTAGAACTAATAAGCCAGCACTCAGCTCTTGGAGCTTCACCGGACACAGGAGGACACTTCAGAGGCTGAAGTGCGGATACTGTATATGCCTACCTGCCGTTCAAGTTGACCTGAGGTACCAAACTTTTATTTTATTGCTCTCTTGAATGAAGTATTTTCAGGTGTATGAGGTGTAAAGTGTGCTTAAAAGGGTTAAGTAAGTTTAGCCAAACATTAGTAAGCATACGGGACATAATTAAATAATCATTCCCTGATTAATATAGGGATAACTGGGCTACAATTATATATTCCATGACAGTCTATGGAGATCCTGTTGAGATAGCAAACTTATAAAAACTGGAAAAAGTTTATTGAATGTGCCTGCAAATGTTTATTGTCACACAACTTCATTGTCCACCAAAGTTCTTCATTGAGCTTGGGGTAAAAGAAAAAACAAAAATCACAAACAAACTCTCTGCATTCATTACCACACATAAACAGAAAGATAGAATAACCACACTCATTCTCCCAGCAGACGTACAGTAAATGCTAACCGTCAAGCAGTACTATATTAATGTTGCATAGCGCCCACTTAGAGACCTGTGATAGACATTAAAGCACAGGAGAAATGCCTTCCTGTCTACCTTCTCCTCCCTCATGCTGTCCTCACCATATTTCTGCCTAATTAATGTCAAAATGGAGTAAAGACAATTACGGATCTGTCTCCAGCAGTTCTACAGTCTTCTTTCCACTCTCCCCATTTCCAGTCTCATTGAGGCGAGCAGACTGTCTTAATGGCTGGTAAACAACGTTTGATTGGCCTGATTGTCTCCCCTGACTGTGAGTGCACTGTAGCTAAGAACCGAGGCAGAATGACTTGTGTGCTTATCACAACCAAAGAGAATAACATCTGTGCCGAGAAGAGCCAGACTGCAGCCTCCTTCATGCAAATTCAGATGAAACCGCATTTTCCAGTTAGATGTTGGTGCGTTGCCACATTTTACTAACTGATGAAGTGCTGCTTGTAGTGCCGTCGATATCTAATGATGAATTATATAAATGCAGACAATTTAGGGTTGTGAAGAAGCCATTTAAATAGCTTAATTATAAGACCTATAAACAACTTTCTACAGAGAACTTTGTCAAATTATTGTGGCCAAAATAGTCGACTAATTTGCCAAGAAGGGCTCAATAATTAATCCTCCCGTAATCTCTCAGCTATTGGCCAAATAAACTCAGACTCAAATAACAAAACCGACATTAGATTTTTTTATGTGACCCACACATGGCATTTTACCCTTTTAATTTCTAGATCTGTTTCTGGGCTTTCATTTCGTGTTCATTAGTGTTTTGCTCCAGCCCAAGTTTTCAGCCTGGGTTAATGTCAAGGTCAACAACTTTAAAGCAAATTTCCCCTTTGTGTGTGTGTGTGTGTGTGTGTGTTCTGGAAGATGTTTTATTATAAATTGTTTTAGGAAAACCCCCAAAATATCTAAGATGCTGACTTCTGTCTGACTTTCCATCTGCTGCTGCCATGAGCATCCCTATGGAATTAGATGTGTGTCAATATTTTCATCAACACTTTTCGAAGTAAACAACACTTTTTAAGAAGCAATTAAAATATTAATTCAATCATTCAAAAATATTGTATTTTATTGTTTGTTAATAAATGTTTTTGTTCTTTGCACCATGGTTTTTTGTTTGTGACCATGGGCGGGCCTTAGGAAGCTGCCTGCTGATTGGCTACTGAGTTTTTGAGTGACAGCTCAATGGACTGGAAATAGTCACGAGCTTGGAGTTGCTGTCCGTCTGGAACTCGATCCCCAAGTTTTCCCCGTCGACATCTGACAAAATAATTGTAAGTATCTAACATTTATAATCTGACAAATGTTAGATCAGTGTTTCCCAGCCCTGGTCCTCGGGGAACACTGCCCTGCATGTTTTAGATGTTGCCCTGCTCCATCACACCTGATTCAAATGGTCAGCTCGTCATCAAGCGCTGCAGAAGCCTGATAACGAGCTGTTCATCGGAATCAGGTGTTAGATAGTTAAAAATGATCAGTTCCAGACGGACAGCAACTTCAAGCCCAACAAATCAAACAATAAAATACAATATTTTTGAATGCTAGAATCGATATTTTATTTGCTTCTTAAAAAGTGTTGTTTGAAAATATTGACGCAAATCTAATTCCATGCAGTCCCCTCCTTCCTCAGTTTGGTGTATGTCAGCAGGTGTATTTTTTGTCATCATTAATAATATATCAGTCATTTCATATCAGTCCTTCAGCACAATCTAAATAAATCAAGTGATCTGAGGGAGAACCTCTGCACCTCCGTCCTTAGGGAACCAATCACAGGACATTTTAGAGCAGGGGTCTCTAACTCAAATGACCTTGGGGCGACTAAATGTCCAGCCTGGTTGAGTGGATAAACAGTCAATTTTTTGGGGAAAAAAAGGCATCTGTTGGACAGAGTGGATGGGCTGTATAAGCTTGTTACAATATTTTAAAAGTGTTTATTTTGAAATGGAACGATATAAAATTGACATTTACGATGCAAACTGAATCTGTAGAAATACTTAATACCGCGTCTCGAGCTTGAGACCTCTGGTTTAGAGAGAGGACACTGCTGTTGCCTGTTTACTAAGTAGCTGCATGTACACATGCCCTTCAGAATGAAGGCCACTATTCCAGCAATTGTAACATGCCTACACTGTGAAGCAATCTTAAGACTTGGAGAATAAATTCATGTTTATGTTATGTTGTTTGGTCGAATTATGATGGTTGAATTGTCAATACAATGACAAAACAAGTATATAACAAAGTAAATAATCTGAATACATGTTTAGCCAGCAGGCAGAACACAAAAGTGGAGATCCAGACAGAGTTGCCTGATAGAACATTCAGTCTCTCCCTCTCTCTCTCAGGCACTTATATATTTGGAGAAAGACATTTCAGCTTTTCCATTTTTACTTTTTTTTTGGTCTGTGAAAATAAAATCTGATATTTGTGTGTTGCCTCAGGGCAACAATATGTTACAAGTGTACCAAAAGTACAAATATATGCATTAGAAATGCATGTTTGTGCAGATTATTAGCTAAATCAATGTTTCTCTTTTCGAAAAAGCGTACTGATTCATATTCCACTCAGGAAGCAGCTGCTAGTGGGTGTGAAACAGAAGTTGGTGGTATGCAATGCGGGGTGTTTGCCACCTCCGTCTTTACCTTTATCCTAATCGTATCTCACAAAAATACATTCCCTACTGAACTGTTTTTTTTCCCCGGGTTTTGACATGTAACGGTAGTGATGCTTATCATTTGATGCAAAATACTTGAGGAGGGTTTGGTAGTTTCAGACCAGGTTGTGACTAAACAATGAGTTTGTGGTCGTCTGTTTTAAAAACCAGTTTCAACACTGTGTGTGTTTTTGTATGGAGAGGATGTTGCAATGCCTTGAGGGGAAAAAAACATGATCTTTTTAAAAAGTTGCATTTTGTGCACATTCACAGACAGGGAATGTTATCATCATCATCATTATTAAGAAAAACAATGTTTTGTTGATATGTAGACTTATATTTAGAAAGTAAAGACTTAATGAAACATAATAAAGTTTTGTAATTATGTAGGGAAATATTTAGTTTGTTGAAGACTGTGTTGCTTACCATAATTTAAAAGTTCCAGCAACTGAGAAATGTTCTTGTCCATTGCTTGTAAGTAATATGATTGTATTTTCCCATCATTATGTATCCAAACACACCTTAGATCGTCCTAATCATTAGCATGATTTTGCACAAACAAAAATGATCTAACTGCATAATTTTGTCTGGATGCAACAAATAAATTTTTTTTTTGTTAAACTTACTTATTTTCCATTTGTATACATATTGTATGTTTGTGGATTTATATAGTTTACACAATGTTATTCAAAAAAAACAAAAACCTATGTGTTAGGTGATGGGATTTTTGGTTTCTTGTCGTCACAACTCAGTTTTGCACTGTATCTAAATGCATGATTTCACACAGTTCACTTTTTTAAATTGAACTGCATATTTTGTTCTCTCTCACACTTTCCCTTAGAAGGAAGTTACTTTATTCAGAGACATCACGTGTCATCTTTACCTCTGTCAATGTTTAAGATTGAGTAGACTTCAAGAGCATCGGGGGGTGGCTAATTACGAAGGAATAACGAATGTCACTGATTATGGTAAATTATACAATTAACAGAAACGTTAACTCCTGCAAAGTGAGTCAAACAGTGTTACATTTTTTGAGCTGGAATTAGATTTGATTGTCAGAGAATTATCACATGTCTGTGATGATGATTGCTACATTTATTTAATAAGGAAGATGATGCAGGTGGCATAATTTAAACCTCTTTTGTATATACACCTACATTTATACAGACATGAAATTGACTATATCACAGCTGCTTAGACTTGTCTCTCTCTTTTCTTTTACCCCAACCTACCAAGGCAGATGGCTGCACATCTTTTAGTCTGGTTCAGTCTGAGCTTTTTTTCTTCTCACCACTAGTAGCAATGTTGGGTTTTCCTCTTCTTTTATTTCTGTATTTATAGTTTAAGGTCTATGCCTGACTATGAAACGATCCTTGCGAAAATGCCATATAAAATTTCATTTCATTTGATGTTTCTGCAGGTGATGCTGCCTCAGGACTGGCCACCTGGAAGACACCTGCCTATAAAGAGCCCAGCTGCAGATCAACCCCTCCTTTCCCCCCGCTCATCCCGTTTCAAAGAAGCCTGTGCTTGTTGGTATGTGTTTGCAGAGTGTAATCCCAGAAAGATTTGTACCATGATTGTCTAGACTAGCGTTGGTGAATGTTTATTTTAAGCATCTGGGAACCAACTGAGCCAATTGTGTATTCAGTGAGCTCTCAGTTTTCTGAAAGATTCGGATAAAATGGTTCCAGAAGTGACAGAGATTCATAGCATGAATCAAACACAGATTATTATTATTTCTTGTGTTATGTGTTTATGGAGATGTTGGAAAAACCCTGATGAATTTTTTTTTAGCAGGTAATTTTGTCACTCATGCCGATATCACACTATGAATGTGGAAAAAAGAAAGGTAAAAGAAAATGTATTTACCATGTTGTAACATTTAAAGTGTGCCTGAATACACTTTATATTGAAAATACCTGATGTTATGATTATGTGGTTTTTACACTGTATCCTCGGGTTACATTTATTTCTTTTTACGTTATATTCTGCATGCTGTGTGTTCGAATAGTTGTAACCTTGTCCTGTCGAGGACACTCTTGCAAAAGAGATTTTTCAATCTTAGTTTTATTCTTGGTGAAATAAATGAAAAGAACTGCTACTAAACAGTAGAAGCAAAGGGAAGAGTTCAGGGTGAAACATGCCTGTCTATGCAAGAAAGGAAATTATGTTAAAAATACTAATACAGGTATATATATATCTTATGTAAATGATTGAGGCCTGTCAAGGACAACACAAAAACAAACAGGTAAATACTGATTGCCGTCTCCAGTCTTGACGACAACTCAAAATACTTTCATGACAAGTTTCATTCACCCTTTGACATCTTTCACACACTGAAGACACAGCTGTCAGGATCAATTAGAGGTTCAATTTCTTACCCCGAGAAAACTTCAGCAAGGACACCGGAGTTGGGGATGGATCGAACCCACAGGCCTTACAGCTTGTCAATGACGCGCTCTACCTCCAGAGCGTCCTTGCCTCGGATGCCATTCCGCAGAAAGCAGTGCTGTGTGTTTCAGTCAGATTCAGTGAAAAATATAGGTTTAAAAAAAAAAGAAACCCTCACACGATGAAGAGCTGCACAGCCTCTGGACTTTTATTTGAATTGAACTGGACGCCAAGTGAAAGCACAGAAGACCACACAGAGGTACTTTCTGTGTTTGGTTGAAAATACAAAGAAAAGAAAAGAAAAGATAAGACAATTGAAACCTGGGCCAACCCATCAAGCTCCATTGGTCCCCAACAGGCTGCTCACACAATATGCTAAATTCAGTGTAAAATGAAGAGACACAGCAAGCTGGATCGGCTGGATCAGCCTAACAAAGTAGCTGTTCTCATTCTGTGCTCGCGAACCTTTTCATTTCTTCTTTTAACATGCAAGTGTAAAAACTTGATTTTGCACAGCCGACAGCAGAGGCACCAAAAATGGAGACTTTGATTCTTTCAATGAGGGGGAAAAAAAAGTCAGACACACACACATTGGTTCATCATGTTGACACTGTGAGGCAGTGCGTTTTCTTTGTAGCGAGACATGCGAGAACAATGAGGCGTCTTCCAAGAGGTCCCTCCCACTGAAATATGATTAATGGAGCTGACAGGCGTCAACCTTCACAATCCTCACTGCTTTCATCCAATGCCAGTGAAATTGCTTTGAGCACGTCTAAGAAAATGGTGACATTTTGCCAGTGTAAATCCAAAAGAAAAAAAGTAATTCCACCAGCTGTTTTCTGTGTGTGTGTGTATGGGAGAGAACGACGACCCTCTGGGCCAAATTTGCTGCAGTGACACAATAACAAAAGGAAAAGGAAAAGTGCATGTATTACACAGATGCAAGTCTAGGGGTTTTAATGGCATCGGGTTGAGATTTCTTTGAGCAGGGAGGAGAAACAAATATGGCGTTAAAGCATATTTATGTAAAAATGAACATCTGAATGCATGGAGCCGAGATCCACCGCTGCTTCATTGGTGATTCATTATTCAATGAGCTGTTAAAGTAAATTGGATTTTATTTAATTGAGTGGGGTTTGGCTTTAACCATGACTCTTGGAGCTTCTCTTACATTTATGTTCTAAGACTGAGCTTAACCGCTTCACATAAAGTCAGCGTGAAGTCCAACCAAAAGAGAGGGAGGGAATGCCTTTGATTGGTAATACAAGGTTACAGACTGAATGTAATGGCAAAGGAATTCAACTCTCTCTTTTAGCAAAGAAGTGGATTAAATTGTCAGCCGCAGTGGCCGTCTGTTATCGCGCCGTAATTTACAACGGCCCACATGAAATGCACAACTCCATATCCAAAGAGCAGGGCGCAGACACAGTCATCTGTGTCATGACTGACAGTGGAAACACTCGCATACAATAAAACCAAGTGAGATCTCCATGGAACCAAATGTATATTGTGAAAAAAGACCATGTATTATGCCTTTAAAACCAAGTGTGTTCTTTGCATCACCACAGTTTGTGTTATCGAAAAAATTCCAATGGTTTCTGAACGCAAAATATTTTGTTCATGTACAACTGCTATTTTTCTAATAAGAATTCAAGTAAAGATATTTCTTTTTCTTCATTTTAAATTGTTAAACAGTATTTTAACATGCAGTAAATTGTAAATAACTGCCAGATATTGGAAGTTATTCTGAAAAAATGGGACATTTTCTGGTCCTTTCATGGTTAAAATAAGAAAAACATTGGACATTGGGTAAGGTGTTAAAGGGTTAAGCAAAAAAATGATGGACCAAGTGTCGTCTTCTTGGAAAGCCCCTAAAGCACTGGACAATCTGATATCAGTCCTTTTTTGCTTCAATAACCGCTACCTCGCAGTGTTTGTTTTACTATCAGAGCAAAAGAAAGTCATCACAACAATTATCTTCAGTCCCTCTCACCTTGGAATTGGGTGCGTTTGTTATGGCTAAAATAAACTCAACCCATCACTGTCCTTCATCCCAAGTGTTATCTTTTAATCACTTTCCTGCTACTGAAGTCTCTGATCTGCTTCTTCAGTGTATCGGCTGCTCCTCTTGCATAAAGCTGTGACTGCTGTGAAGCCTCCAAAAGTGTTGCACAGTCGGTGTGTGTGTGTGCTGCTGCTGCAGCGACCTGGCAGATCTGTGCTCCAGAGTCTCCTTTCCCCGTAATCTCTCACGCAAAGCCACAATGTCAGATACCAGTATGGCGCACACACACACACACTGCTCTTACCCCCCTCTGTGGCACACATGAAGGCTCTCCTATGCCTTTTTTGGCTTACTCTCCTCCTCTTCTCCTCCTCCTCCTCCTCTTCTTTCTTCTGTGTCTGTTCTTCACAGCCTGTTTATTCAGAGTTCCTTGGCAACACATTCACAGCTTCACAGCTCCCTAGTTCCAGCACTCTCTTTTGGACAAGCAGCCCACCCCTGCTGCCCACCTCTGCATGAGACAAGTTTCTGAACCACACAGACTCACCATCCTACCAGCAGCTATAACTTTGCACCACCTCTGTTTTTGCCCTCTTCAGCAACACTATTCTGCACCGTGAGTGGTTCTATTGTAATGTGCTGTATTATTTATAATTACGTCTGTGTAAAGATACAGACATACATAGTTTCTGGACAGTTGCAAGTCTTAAATTATAGGTTTCATTTGGAAAGTATTCTGTATTTTATGTCTTATAAAAAGGAATAGTGCTGGAGATACAGCATCTCTTAACACACCATCTTGCAAGGTCTTTTGGACTGCGATGTGCAGGTATGTGTTGCCGTTATATTTTACTGCAAACCATAGGAAACATTACATTTGTTCATTTAGTTGTGATGTTTTTCTCAAGCGGATCCAATGCACATCATGACGCAATCTGCTTTATCAACACGCAGGCTGTGTGTGCAGCCCAGATCTTGGAACCGCACGTTGGGTGCACGTGGACAGCGCATGCGTGTACTGAATTTCCACCCCACTGGTTGGTGAGTATTAAGCCCCACTCACCAAGCAGAAAAAAACCTTTCGACAACAGGAGAAGTTGCCAAGGATTGTCATCCTGACATTTCTTGAGGGAAAAATAAGTGCAATGTCAACAATATTATGCCCAAGTTTACTGTTTACATGTACATGCATTACAACCTGCAGATCACAGTGGATCTACAAAGGCCCAAAACCTTTAGTCACAGGTATATGGAACAGCAAAATATAGTATAAAACATGAATTCTAATTATAATGTGAAATTTTCACAAATTCATCCTGCGGGCCGGGTATGTTGCTGTATTGTTAAATCCTTCCGGTGTGTTTATAGAGAGGATATTGATGGTATGATATTGATCGTACATCTCAGTGCATATGATTCTGCAGACTGGGTTCCAACAGTAAGCCATGCGGAAATGTCAGACCGAGGAGTACAAGAGACTGCACACATCCAGCGTGCTCTCCATAATGTAACTTCATGACCTGCGAGGACTCCATCATAAAATCTTGGGCCTCTGTAAACCTCAAAGGGGGAAGAAAAAGAAAGGTCAGGTTGCAGTTCACACACAAAACAACAGAAAAAAAAAGTTTATTGCATGAAAAAGAAAAAAAAATTCATGGAGGGAAAAACAAACAGTTCCTGACCCCAAAGTTCCACCTCATCCGTCAAACACGATGCCGGTTCTGCTGAGGCTCGGGCACGTGTAGCTGCAGCGTTCCTGGCACCTTGTCATTAACAAATGCCGGATGAAGAGGTGGAATGAGCAGAATTCCAACTGCTGAAGAGCAGAGGGCAGGACGGACAACTCTTTACTCTTTAAAAAAGGAGCGAGTCTTAAATAAATAAAGCGGTGACTTGAATTGACCTCGCTGCACAATATCAACACACGGCATAGTTTGAAACGTGTGATTGCCGAAGAGCAGGATCAGTTGCAAATGTTATAATGAATACACTAAGAAAGACTGCTTAAAGATTTAAAAGTGTAACGGGAAAAAACTTGCAACTTTATACAGGGAGAAGAGAAAACCCAAGAGTTCACACACTGAGCAAGCAGGAAAAAAAATCTCTGGCAGAACCAAATTCAAAGATGTGCAGCCATCTGCCTCGGCCAGTTGTGGTGGAAGGAAAAATGGGGAACAGAAGGAGACAGAAGAAATATACCAGGAGTAGATGTATAACCGTCAGAGTTAAACGCCTTATTAACGCTGTTAACACAAACCCATTTTAATAAGGAATGACTCAAAATATGCAGGGTGACGGAGATATTGTCTCAATAAAAAAAAAACATTTGCACAAAGCAAGCCGATCCACTTTTCTATGTTGATAAGAGCTTTAAAATGAGACAAAATAATGGGACTAAAAGAAATCAAGGGACATTTAGAATAGACAAAAATGTGCGATTCATCGCGATTAAATATGTGAATCGTTACACAATAACATTACTTGGAGAATTGTGTATTAAAAATTACATCATAATAATAGAGCGATAAGTGAGGGACTCTCAACAGCTTCTGCAGCAACAAACAGTTTTTTTTTTATCTTCTTCATATTAGTTTTTGTAAATAATCTAGATGTTTCTGTTTGTCAAATAAAGTAGTGATACAGTAGTATAACCTTTTGAAATGTCATGATGCTTGTTCATTGTCAATTTGAACTAATATGATTTTGTTTCGACCTGTCCAGGGTGAACCCCGCCTTACATCCAGTGTCAGCTGGGATTGGCACCAGCTCCCCCGCCCCCATGACCCCTCATATGGAGGATAAAGCGGTAGAAGGATGGACGGACAATTTTTGTTTGCTATTCACAACTTGATGTCACCTTCAGATGTGAAATTTCAGCGTGCTATTAAATATTTAATTTCAAAATGAATGTACTAAAGCGCATCACATACTGGTTTTTATACCATTTATGGCCTTTACCAATTACTGCTCCAAATAGGATTGTAATGACTGCTGTGTGGCCAATGCCTCAGAAGACAAATATTATTCCAGTGGATAAAACATCCTGAATGGTAAACTCTGAATAATACAGCAATTAGGAATCTACGTGGTGTACTGGCCAAGGTCCAATAAAATGAATCTTAATGCACGAGAACAAAATGATATTACTACTGCTTGTGCGGTGCGACTGGCCTTTAATTAAATATGAGGATAAATGACTGTTTTTAAAGAGCCGTTCTGATGCTGTTTTTTTTCTTCTTCTGGTCTTTAACCAGCACTTGACTATTTCATTAAACCACAACAACTTCTACCTCCTGCTGTCCAACAGGCTTTTAAAAGCCACTCAAATCAGCAACAGGCCAGTTTATAAATATCATCTAGAGCCTTTTTTTTTTGTAACCCTTATCAAAATGATAATTATTTCACAAAATGTCTACTACATGAGACAAACACTAATTGTATTATCTTTGTGAAAGAATAAAAAAAAAAAAGAGTGAGACGATGCAACATAATTGTTCCGTCACTGTTAGAGCCGTTCGTACTAAAATGAGGGTCGGCATCAGTCTTCGGTGTCCATATTCCAATTAAGCGGCAATTTCTTCACTGGGAAATGGCCCTCTATTGTGCCTCCTTGTATTCTTTGAGCGTCAAGACTTCTTCTCTTGACAGACTTCCTCGTTTTAACCCCTCGAGCAGGTTTCCATGGTTACCTTCCTTTGATGTCTCTGGTAACCAAACGAAGAAGGTGCCACCAGCTGACTGGAAAGGGTTCCGTTTTTCAACCGGCGTTATCCAATTGCCAACAGGAAGCAGGCGCTTTAGGGATCGTGTGCAATCAGCTGGACTTAAGAGCTGCATTTATTTTTGTTTTAAGAGCTGCTTTGATGTTTTCGTGAATGCTGGATTTGATTTGTTGAACTTTGTGCTTTCCTCGCTGTCTTTCACCTGTGTCTTGTTGGCCTGCGTATAATCTGCCTGCTCTTTTGTGTTCCCTGGTGCTTCGTCTTGTGACTCTCGTTGCCTTTTAGTCTTGTGTTCCTGGCTTGTTTTTTTTCCTTTTGTATTTGTTTTTCCTGGCTGCAGGCCTTGTCTTGTGTGTCTGATTTACTCGCAAGTGAGTTTCCAAATTTTCCCTCATTAGTGCTGTGTCTGTGTTTGGTTTAAGTTCATAAAATGTTTTTTTTTTTACCGACAAAAGAAAAACATGCTGAGAGAGTTAAAAAGTTAACCCACACATAAGACCTCTCATATCTGCTCCGTGTCTGTCTTTGCGCTGCATACACAAATGAGGGAATCTATTTCAGATTGGGGGTCAATTA
This sequence comes from Solea solea, assembly GCF_958295425.1. Taxonomy (NCBI): domain Eukaryota; kingdom Metazoa; phylum Chordata; class Actinopteri; order Pleuronectiformes; family Soleidae; genus Solea; species Solea solea. Next base: position 18,136,900 of record NC_081137.1, on the reverse strand, counting down.
ACTCAAAAGAGTAGTTCGTTTTTGTTATTTGCTGCGCACACACAAATATAACCTCTCGTTTCAGCTCATAAAATGCAAATGTAAGGTCCACCTGAAAGTCAGCGAACACAGTTTTCTCTTGGTTAAACGCGTAAACCTTCATTATTTGTTTGGTTGACTGAGATGTAGGCAGTTGTTTGACCTTGCAAATGTATTTAAGCTGAAACAAAATTGGCTTCAACTTTTAATCTGCTTAAACGTGGTAAATAAAGTAAAGGAACTTCAATATAACCTCATATGTCTATATAATAATAACACTAATGGCGCACACTGACATTTGAACTTTTTAAGACCCGTCCATTCCAAACGCGCAAAGACAAAGTAGCACATAATACAGATACAAATCAGCAAGGTGACAGAAGGATACACTCATCTGGTTGATTGAATTAAACCAAGAAAGAGCTGAGGATACTATGACGTTGCCATGGAGACACCGCACATCTCTTCAAGTTTTTGCCAAGAGACAATTATCAAAAGTGTCAAAGCGAAGGAGTCCAATTTTTTCGCTTAAACCTAGCAGCATGGATGAACACAAAGCTCAGAATCATCTGTCTGTGTCCAGCTGTTCATGATGTAGTGAATAATTACTTTGAACATGCTTCAGGAAACATCTGACATTCAGCAATGTCTGTCTACCCCCCATTCCCCCCCCCCACCCCCCGCAAATTCTTTCTCTCTTTTAATTGTGGCTCTTGTGGCATTGTAATATGAAGTACAGACAAAAAAAAAAAAAAGAATTGTCACAGATTTTTCCGATTTTTCAAATGAATTAAAAAGCACAAAGTGCTTCATTCGGGGCTTCTCTGCCACGTTGCTCATAATTGCATCAAATTCGTTCAAGTGTCCTTCAGAGTGGCTGTCTCACATTCATGAATTAGAGGGAAACCATTAGAACCATACACTCATCTGCCCCCCCCCCCCCCCCCCCGAGCCAAATTAAAATGGGAAAGACATCAGACAATCACAAAAGTCTTTGAGATGCTCTGGTCAAAGCCCAGATTTCCTATTAAGAATCCATGGAAAGACTTGCAGATAAAACTGCCCGCAAACACTCTCGTGTCCGACTCAGTCGGAACCTGAAAGAATCTGTGAAGCTCCAATGAGAGAAAATCCCAAATCAGGATTGTGCCATGTGTGTGTTTTTTTTTTGCACTTCTTTCCAAGAGGCCTTGAAGCTAAGCTGGCTGACAAACATTATTTTATGAAGTTATGAGTCTGTCGAGTGAATTTGTCTTTTTTAAAAAAGAGACTTCAGCATTTGGACAAAGAACCTTGTGCAAAGTCCTTTTTATAGATTTAATGACTAAATATGCAGAGGCACAGCTTTCGCGACACGCGTCTTGGGAGGCCGTTTGTTAGAGGACATCCCGCCATGAATATTAAAATAAATAAAACCATGTATATCGATGATGCGCACCACAACAATACATTTTTCCAACATGTGGTTATAGGGTGAAATCTGCCATATGAGTCTTGCAACTTAAAACAATACCTGATTTACTTTTTATTGAATTGAGTAACATTGTTCGTCACTAAGGAGACAAGATTGTGGGTATAGTTGTAGAATTTAATTAATGGCAATTCCCTTCTATTATATACAGTATATTTAACATGGCAGTGGATGAACTAAGGAACCCTTTCAGATCATAATGCAATTGTGTTTCGTGACTGTGTTGAGGCCGCACAGATTCATCCGTTTGTTCGGTTCATGAAAGTGCAGTGTCTGAAAACTGATTACCTGACCACTCACAGCAAGTATTGAACCCAAACAAAAGCTTTAAAAACTTCTTTTTTTTATCATTTTTGTGAAGACAGGAAGACCTAAAATGGCATGGCACATGCAGGTATGTAGTCGGGCAGTTGTTCAGGGAGTGCTTTATTCGCTTTGCATTCAGCTGGCAGAGCCTGCACTTTCAATTCTACCTCCACTACCACTACTTATTCCCTCCTACTGGAAGCCCTGGTTTATTTTTAGCAGTAGAATCAGTGCCGGCCCTGTGTAATTTGGTGCCCTAGGCAAGATTTTAGTTGGCGCCCCCTTGCATCGCAGCAGTCAATTTCACAATCAACTTTCATACAATCACACAGAAACTGCATGTGTGTATTCAAGATTTTATAAAAAAATAAAGTAAAAAATATCACACCAAATAAAAACTAAAGAAAGAAACAAGTGATCAAATTAAAAAGTGTCACTGGGCTGTGCAGAGGTAGATGGGACAGCAGCACCTGATGCTGTGTCACTGGGGGTGGTACTGAAATATTTTAAAAGTGCATCTGAAGAGAGAAGAGAAGTATATGTGACGACTGCATGTTACATTTTAATAAAAAAACAGATGCTTGGTGTGCTATACATGAGACTAATATAGACTAATAATGAAAATGTGATGAGATTCATTCAACTTTATTGTCATTGCAATGCAATTCAGTCTAACCAGAGTGCAAAAACCAGTAAAGTGCAGTGAAATGAATATATATATGTATATATAGCCTATGAATGATATGGGAAAGCTAAGGTATGAAATATTAACAGTAATACACTTTAACTGCACTTTAACACTGATGTAAACTTTAACAAACATAAACTGTGACACATAAAACCAAAGGCTTACAACCACCCTATTACAAAGGGGATGGACAACTTAAAGCATTTTAACTGATATACAAGCAGGAAAGACACCTGTAAAATAACACCTGAACAGGCCTAATGTTAAGTTTCCAAACGTCCCTGATGAATTTAAGGTGGAGTAACATTAACACACGTCGACTCAGCTATTTATTGATTATTAAACAATGTTGCTATCGTCTGAAGTAAGCTAGCAAGCTAACACTCTGCTCCAACATCCAACAACGGTAACTACGATGCATTATTTAATAATCTTTGCTATGACTTTATGTCGCTGTGGGCTTATATAATATTTCGAAATAATAGTAATAATGGCACTGGTAAAAAAAAAAAAAAAAAAGTATTTATAATTAAAAAAAAATAATATTTTTTTTTTTTCCTCCGTTTTCGGCGCCCCCTGCGGATGACGGCGCCCCTAGCATTTGCCTATACTGCCTATGCCCAGGGCCGGCTCTGAGCGAGGACATGAACGTTGATTAATCACAGGTGGAGCTGCTCCTGCGCAAAGACACACTGATTTAAAAAGCCTTTGTGTACTTTCCGTGACTTGGTACATTCCACTCCTCCCCTCTGTGTCGAGCTATGTGGAATGTTCCACTTCCCTTGTCGGAGCTTCTTCCACGCCGAGACAGAAACAGGAAGAGGACGAGGAGCAGCGGGAATAAACACATGGTAACTGCTGCTTAAATGTGAGCCCCACATGTCTTAGATTCTCTGTTGACGCTCTGTTCAAACCTGCTGTTAACATCCGACCTGAGCGATCCGATCACACGTGTTCAGATTACACCTGCTACTGCTGCTAATGTGACGTCACTGCTCCTCAGTAAACACACGATCACCGTCTAACCATGTACGTGTGTGTTTTCAAAAAACTGACTTTGTGTCAAATATGTCATGATACAGTATGATGTCAACAACTGCCTCTTCATACTGTCCATAATGTCCAATAATATGTCAACAAAAAGTTAAAATATGAACTGTTTATGTAAATATAACTGAGTATATCGATTATTTAGTAAACTGTCCAAAATGTCAAACAATGTCCTCAACAAAAAATGTCAACATACCATTTAAACTGTTGAGTATCTAGTATCTAGAACAGTGGTCACCAACGAGGTGCCCGCGGGCTCATTTCACTTCACCTCACTTGTATGTATCCATATGATCACTGAGTAAAATGTCCTTGATATTGTTTATAAAAACTGTGATAATCATTAGGAGTAAGCACTGGAATTAATGTGTATGCAATTGAATGCATAATATTTATCATTTAAATGGTAAACTGCATAAAATGTTAATATGGTAGCCCTCCATATTATTCTCTAACCTTCAGGTAGCTCTCGGTCTCAAAAAGGTTGGTGACCCCTGATCTAGAATATCTTAAAAAAAAACCCTGTTCAGGAGCAGTGGTTTCGTAGAATAAATAAAAGTGTCCGTGTTGATATGGACCAATATATAGTTGACAATAAAAACCTTTTAATGTATTTTACTCACATTTCTTCACTCATTTACTGCAATGACCACATTTGGACACTCTAAACTGGATACTACTTTGTCTCATCATGTCCCATGACTGAACACCTACAAACAGCTGCAGTTAAAGACACAGTTCATGTGTTTTCAAGCATCGTTGAATGAGGTCATTATCATCAGAATTTAGGGCAATAAGAGAAAAAAAACCCAAGCCATGACTTTACAGTGAAGAGTAAGAAGAGGCTTTCACCAGTGCTGTCACTAAATACATCAGAATCCTTAAATGTTGAGATTTTAGAATTTTTTTTAGGATTTTTAAAGTCCTTTACAGTGTAACTCATCTACAGCATTGTTTGCAGCAGGTGCAGGAGGACCTGGCTGACCTGGACGAGGAGGAGGACGAGGACGAGGACGAGGAGCAGCACGGACAAATGTGTGGTAACTGATGCTTAAAAATGATCCACACATTTATTAGATGTTCTGTTGATGCTCTGTTCACACCTGCTGTTAACATCTGATCCGAGTCATCCGATCACAGTTGTTCAGATTACACCTGCTACTGCTATTGCTAATATCACGTCAAATGATGATTCTCAAATGTCTTTTTTTATCCACCAACCAAAAATTATTCAGTTTTAATTCCTTCTTTGTTACAAGGAACAATGAAACCGGAAAATGTTCAACATTTATAATAAAAAACAAACAATTAATCCATTATTAAAGTATTTGACAATTCATTTAGTTATCGTTTAATAATGCTGTAATCGTTGCATCCCTACTTTATATATATATATTTTTTTAAATCATCAGAGACATCATATGATTTATTGCGATACTTGCAAAATCATACATTGTGATACACTGACACAACAGTGCCAGTGAAAGTGACCACTTGGCATTATCTAGTGGACTGAAAGGTTCATTTATTTTGTTTATTTGTAATGCTAATCCACAAAAAAGTTTGACGTTTATTTATAACATCAGTTCAAAACATTGTTATGGAACAAACCATGACTCTTTCACCTGTCATTTCATCACCTCACACGGACGACGTTAACAGCACTTGTCAACAGAGCCTCTGTTTAATGTGTGCACATCATTTTTACATTGTTAACAGGTGAAAACTAGGGACCACTCAAAGTCACAAAATTCTATCAATAAATACACCATTCAATAATGACTACAATGTGCCATTCATTCATTGATTCAAATTGGAATGAAATACATACACGTCTTACTAAATGTGACATTCATTCATTCATTCAAATACCAATTCATTTGATGTAAAAAACAACATATAGAATGACTTGACTGTTGAATGAATGATTTCATGGTCCTGTGCTGCAGTGCATCATCAGTTGATTTGATGCTGATGGGTGACTTTGACACGTTAAATCAATTCATGATGCACTTGCAACACAGGACCATGACATCATTCATGTCAAAGTCAAGTCATTAGATATGTTTTGTGGTATTTGAATGAATGAATGTCACATTTAATAAGACGTGTATGTATTTCATTCCAATTTGAATCAATGAATAAATGTCACATTGTAGTCCTTATTGAACGGTGTAATTATTTATTGAGTGAATTTTGTAACTTTGAGCGCTCCCTAGTTTTCACCTGTTAACAATGTAAAAATGATGTGCACACATTAATCCCACAGAAGTCTAATTGATGTGCTGATCATTTTTAAGCATCAGTTGCTGGACACCGGTACCCCGACTGTGTGGTCAACAGTCCAGAGAGTGGACCCCTGTCATTTTGTTTTTGTGATTTTATGGGATTTCTTGGGAATTTTCTGGGGGAAAAATGTGAAATAAAATGGCATAACCCCCTGTTGTTACCAGTGTGGGGAGCCGGGGGAGCACAGCCCAGCCCCGGCCCCAGTTTGGCCCCGGCGCCGGGGCCAAGTGTTCGGAGCATGCTGGATTTGAACCAGCCACAGCCGGACTGGCGCAACCTCCTCGCGGTTGCGAACTAACCCACCACGCCACAAACCCTTTGGAGGTTTGGGATGGAGCTCCGGGCGTTTTTCACTCTTCACTTTGGCTGTGGAACCTTAAACGTTGAAGTATAAAGGAACTGAACTCTCCACGTCAGGACTGAAAGGCAGCTCTCTAACCAGTTGAGCTAACTGTCCACACTCTTCCTTATGTTTTCTCAGACTTATTTACACTCTGCGTTGAATAGCATGCCTAAAAATTCACTTCATCCAAGTTTCGAACCCCTGACCTGAGGAACTCCAGTCTTTCTCTTAACCTTGTGAGCTATTTGTCCTCACATGGTGTGTGCCAACCTTTGGAAGTCTTTCAATAATAGAACCCATGACTTCAAAAAAACATCAGACTGATGAAATATTTTAGAACGTTTGTCCCCAAAAATGGACAACGTTGTTGGTGAAGTGGTTAGTGCTCTTGCCTTTGAAACAAGACTTTCAGGGTTCAAGACCCATTTGGAACAAGTATCTTTCTGGAGTTTTTCATGTTCTCCTTGTGTGTGCGTGGCTTTTCTCCCGTTTCTCTGGCTTCCTCCTACAGTCCATCAATCATCTACCGCTTTGTCCTACACTGGAGGGTTGCGGGGAGTGCTGTGCCAAGCTCAGATGTCATAGGGTGATAGGCGTGGTTTACCCTGCACTGTTCGCCAGTCCATTCAAAACATGCAGTACGGTGATGAGGTAAATTTCTGCTTAAACATTGACTTCATGTAAGATTCGAACCCGTGACCATAGGAACGCCAGTCCACATCTGAACCGTGTGAGCTATTTGTCTTTGCATGCTGTTTCAATCAATTTGGAAGTCTTTCAATAATACAACCCATGGCTTCAAAAAAACGTCAGACTGATGAAATATTTTAGAACGTTTGTCCCCAAAAATGGACAACGTTGTTGGTGTAGTGGTTAGTGCTCTTGCCTTTGAAACAAGACTTTCAGGGTTCAAGACCCATTTGGAACAAGTATCTTTCTGGAGTTTTTCATGTTCTCCTTGTGTGTGCGTGGCTTTTCTCCCGTTTCTCTGGCTTCCTCCCACAGTCCATCAATCATCTACCGCTTTGTCCTACACTGGAGGGTTGCGGGGAGTGCTGTGCCAAGCTCAGCTGTCATAGGGTGATAGGCGTGGTTCACCCTGCACTGTTCGCCAGTCCATTCAAAACATGCAGTACGGTGATGAGGTAAATTTCTGCTTAAACATTGACTTCATGTAAGATTCGAACCCCTGACCATAGGAACGCCAGTCCACATCTGAACCGTGTGAGCTATTTGTCTTTGCATGCTTTTTCAATCAATTTGGAAGTCTTTCAATAATACAACCCATGGCTTCAAAAAAACGTCAGACTGATGAAATATTTGAGAACGTTTGTCCCCAAAAATGGACAACGTTGTTGGTGTAGTGGTTAGTGCTCTTGCCTTTGAAACAAGACTTTCAGGGTTCAAGACCCATTTGGAACAAGTATCTTTCTGGAGTTTTTCATGTTCTCCTTGTGTGTGCGTGGCTTTTCTCCCGTTTCTCTGGCTTCCTCCTACAGTCCATCAATCATCTACCGCTTTGTCCTACACTGGAGGGTTGCGGGGAGTGCTGTGCCAAGCTCAGCTGTCATAGGGTGATAGGCGTGGTTCACCCTGCACTGTTCGCCAGTCCATTCAAAACATGCAGTACGGTGATGAGGTAAATTTCTGCTTAAACATTGACTTCATGTAAGATTCGAACCCCTGACCATAGGAACGCCAGTCCACATCTGAACCGTGTGAGCTATTTGTCTTTGCATGCTTTTTCAATCAATTTGGAAGTCTTTCAATAATACAACCCATGGCTTCAAAAAAACGTCAGACTGATGAAATATTTTAGAACGTTTGTCCCCAAAAATGGACAACGTCGTTGGTGTAGTGGTTAGTGCTCTTGCCTTTGAAACAAGACTTTCAGGGTTCAAGACCCATTTGGAACAAGTATCTTTCTGGAGTTTTTCATGTTCTCCTTGTGTGTGCGTGGCTTTTCTCCCGTTTCTCTGGCTTCCTCCCACAGTCCATTAATCATCTACCGCTTTGTCCTACACTGGAGGGTTGCGGGGAGTGCTGTGCCAAGCTCAGCTGTCATAGGGTGATAGGCGTGGTTCACCCTGCACTGTTCGCCAGTCCATTCAAAACATGCAGTACGGTGATGAGGTAAATTTCTGCTTAAACATTGACTTCATGTAAGATTCGAACCCCTGACCATAGGAACGCCAGTCCACATCTGAACCGTGTGAGCTATTTGTCTTTGCATGCTTTTTCAATCAATTTGGAAGTCTTTCAATAATACAACCCATGGCTTCAAAAAAACGTCAGACTGATGAAATATTTTAGAACGTTTGTCCCCAAAAATGGACAACGTTGTTGGTGTAGTGGTTAGTGCTCTTGCCTTTGAAACAAGACTTTCAGGGTTCAAGACCCATTTGGAACAAGTATCTTTCTGGAGTTTTTCATGTTCTCCTTGTGTGTGCGTGGCTTTTCTCCCGTTTCTCTGGCTTCCTCCCACAGTCCATCAATCATCTACCACTTTGTCCTACACTGGAGGGTTGCGAGGAGTGCTGTGCCAAGCTCAGATGTCATAGGGTGATAGGCGTGGTTTACCCTGCACTGTTCGCCAGTCCATTCAAAACATGCAGTACGGTGATGAGGTAAATTTCTGCTTAAACATTGACTTCATGTAAGATTCGAACCCCTGACCATAGGAACGCCAGTCCACATCTGAACCGTGTGAGCTATTTGTCTTTGCATGCCTTTTCAATCAATTTGGAAGTCTTTCAATAATACAACCCATGGCTTCAAAAAAACGTCAGACTGATGAAATATTTGAGAACGTTTGTCCCCAAAAATGGACAACGTTGTTGGTGTAGTGGTTAGTGCTCTTGCCTTTGAAACAAGACTTTCAGGGTTCAAGACCCATTTGGAACAAGTATCTTTCTGGAGTTTTTCATGTTCTCCTTGTGTGTGCGTGGCTTTTCTCCCGTTTCTCTGGCTTCCTCCTACAGTCCATCAATCATCTACCGCTTTGTCCTACACTGGAGGGTTGCGGGGAGTGCTGTGCCAAGCTCAGCTGTCATAGGGTGATAGGCGTGGTTTACCCTGCACTGTTCGCCAGTCCATTCAAAACATGCAGTACGGTGATGAGGTAAATTTCTGCTTAAACATTGACTTCATGTAAGATTCGAACCCCTGACCATAGGAACGCCAGTCCACATCTGAACCGTGTGAGCTATTTGTCTTTACATGCCTTTTCAATCAATTTGGAAGTCTTTCAATAATACAACCCATGGCTTCAAAAAAATGTCAGACTGATGAAATATTGAAGAACGTTTGTCCCTGAAATTAGACAGGGTGGTTGGTGTAGTGGTTAGTGCTCTTGCCTTTGAAACAAGACTTACAGGGTTCGAGACCCAGTTTGAACAAGTGTCCTAATGCGTGGAGTTTTTCATGTTCTCCCCATGTGTGCGTGGCTTTTCGCCGGGTTCTCCGGCTTCCTCCCAACAACATGCAATATGGCGATGAGGTTAATTGGTCACTCTAAATTGACCAATTGAGTTCTGTGAATCTGCTATTGAAACACTTGTAAATGTGTTGAAAGGTTGTTAGTCTCTAAAACTCCATGCACAAAGACTATTGTTGCAAGCTGGGCTTGAACTAGGACCCTCTCGCTTCAAAGGTAAGAGCACTAACCACTATCCCAACCACGTTGTCCATATTCGGGGACAAACGTTCTGAAATATTTCATCAGTCTGACATTTTTTTGAAGTCATGGACTTTTTTATTGAAAGACTTCCAAATTGTGCGAAAAGCTTGCAAAGACAAATAGCTCACACGGTTCAGACTTGGGCTGGCGTTCCTGTGGTCAGCGGCTCGAATCTTACATGAAGTCATTGTTTAAGCGGAAATTTACCTCATCACTGTACTGCGTGTTTTGAATGGACTGGCGAACAGTCCAGGGTGAACCCCGCCTATGACCCTATGACAGCTGAGCTTGGCACAGCAGCCCCCACGACCCTCCAGTGGAGGACAAAGTGTTAGATGATTGATGGACTGTGGGAGGAGGCCAGAGAACCCGGAGAAAAGCTGCGCACACACAAGGAGAACATGAAAAACTCCAGAAAGATGCTTGTTCCATATGGGTCTCGAACCGAGGTCTTCTTGTTTCGAAGGCAAGAGCACTAACCACTACACCAACCACGCTGTCCATGATGAGGGACAGATGTTGTTAAATATTTCATAAGGCTGAGGTCTGTGAAGTCATGAGTTCTATTATTGAAAGACTTCCAAATTGGACAAAACAAGCATACAAGGACAACTAGCACACACGGTTAGGACAAGGACTGTCGTTCCTATGGTCAGGGGTTCGAATCTTACCTGAAGTGGAAATTTACCTCATCACTGTATTGCATGTTTTGAATGGACTGGCCAACAGTCCAGAGTGAACACAGCCTATCACCCTATGACAGTTGAGCTTGGCACAGCAGCCCCCACGACACAGTGGTAGATGATTGATGGACTGTGGGAGGAAGCCTGACAATGTGTAGAAAAGCCACATTCTCACACGGGGAGAACATGAAAAACTCCACAAAGATCGTTGTTCCAACTGGGTCTGGAACCCAGGTCTTCTTGTTTCAAAGGCAAGAGCACTAACCACTGCACCAACTGTTTGGGCTATTAAGGAGGACATGTATCGTTAAATACCTCATTAGTCTGAGGTCTTTCTGAAGTCATGTTTGTGCTCATCTGTTATTGAAAGTCGTCCAACGTTGAAGAAGAAGTGTGTGAGTACAAATAGCTCACGTGGTTCAGACAAAGACTGGAGTTCCTGAGGTCAGAGGTTCAAATCTTAGATGAAGCAACTTTTTAAGTCCAATATTCTACACAGAGAGTGAATAGGTGTGAGAAAACCAGAGGAAAAGCATGGACAGTTAGCTCAGCTGGTTAGAGAGTAGCCTTTCAGTCCTGATGTTGACGGTTCAATTCCTTTATAGGTCAAGCTTTAAGGTTCCACAGCCAAAGTTAAAACTCAAAAACGCCCGGAGCTCCATCCCAAACCTCCAAAGGGTTTGTGGCGTGGTGGGTTGGTTCGCAACCGCGAGGAGGTTGCGCCAGTCCGGCTGTGGCTGGTTCCAATCCAGCACGCTGCGAACACTTGGCCCCGGCGCCGGGGTCTGACTGGGGCCGGGGCTGGGCTGTGCTCCCCCGGCCCCCCGCACAGATGACAGCAGGGGGTTATACCATTTTATTTCACATTTTTGGCCAAAAAAAGACAAAAAAAAAATTATAATAATGATAGGGGTTCACTCCCTTGACTGTTGACCACACAGTTGGGTCCAGGTGTCCAGTAACTGCTGCTTAAAAATGATGAGCACATGAATGAGACTTCTGTGTGATTAACGTGTTCACATCATTTTTACATTGTTAACAAGTGAAAACTGGACGAGTCAAAGTGGCAACATTAAATCAATAAATACACCATTAAATAATGACTCACATGTGTCTCACATTCATTCATTCACATTGGAATTAAATACATAAATGTCTCATTATTAAATGTGTCATTCATTCATTCATTCAAATACCAAATTCATTTGATGTAAAAACAACATATAGAATGACACACATCATTATTTAATAGTGTATTTATTGATTGAATGTTGCCACTTTGACTCGTCCACAGTATTCACTGGTTAACAATGTAAAAAATAATGTGAACACATTAAACAGAGGCTCTGTTGACAAGTGCTGTTAACGTCCGTGTGAGGGGATGAAATCACAGGTGAAAGAGTGATGGTTTGCTCCAGAAAGTGTGCTAAACACAAGTTTAAATGCGACGAGTCTCTGATGCGTCTCCAGTGTCTGACGTGAAACTGCGTCGATACAATAGTGCGACTTTTCCAGTTAATGTTGTTGTGGTTGCTACGGTTACACACAGGATGTGACGCTGTCTGAGAGAATTATTAGTAGAAAAACTAATACAGTGAAATATGGCGTATCCTTTTTTTTAGTGTATAGTTTTTTTTAACTGATGTTACAAATAAACGTCATTAAAAATTATTTTAATTAAATAAATGAACATTTCAGTCCACTAGGTGCTGCCAAGTGCTCACTTTCACAAGCGCTGTTGTCTAAGTATATCTCATGGTGTCTGTGATGATTATTTAAAAAAATATAAAACAAGTAGAGATGCAACGATAACTGCATAATTAAACCAATACTAAATTAATTGTCAAATACCTTAATAATCGATGAATTGTTTTTTGTTTTATTACAAATGTTGAACATTTTCCGGTTTCTTTGTTCCTTTTAATAAAGAAAGTGAAATGAAAGGTGTGTGTGTTTACATGTGGAGCAGTGACGTCACATTAGCATTAGCAGGTGTAATCTGAACACCTGTGATCGGATCCCTCAGGTCAGATGTTAACAGCAGGTGTGAACAGAGCGTCAACAGAACATCTAAGAAATGTGCGGATCATTTTTAAGCAGCAGTTACCACACACCTGTCCCCGCTGCTCCTCGTCCTCCTCCTGGTCCTGGTCCTGATCCTGGCTCCGGCTCCTGGTCCTGGTCCTGTTCCAAACAAAGTTGTAGATCAGTTACAAAGACTTTAAAAATCCTGAAAACATTTGTAAAATCTTAATATTTAACAGAGGATTCTGACGTATTTAGTGACGGCTGTGAATGGAATCACTTGAAAACACATGAACTGTGCCTTTAACGGCAGCTGTTTGCAGGTCTTCAGTCAGAGGACATGATGAGACAAAGCAGTGTCCACTTTAAAGTGTTCAAATGTGCTCACTGCAGTAAATGAGTGAAGAAATGTGAGGAAAACACAGAAAAAACTTTTTATTGTCAACTATATATTGATCCATATCAACAAGGACACTTTTATTTTGAAATTCTGCTAAACCACTGCTCGTCAACAGTTTTTTTTACTTAATCTGCCCCCTACTGGCCAGACTAGATACTCATTCTAAACAGTTTTAATGGTATAGTGAATTTTTTTTGTTGATGTACTATATTTGGACATTTTTGACAGTTTACTAATAATGAAGATATTTTTTTAGGACATACTAGGACACTTTTAGACAGTTCATAGTTTAACCTTTACATCACTATAAATACATGAGTAACTTTTTGTATTTTTTTTTTAAACGTACTTTTACTTTTTCTTGAGTATATATTTGAAGAAAGAACGTTACTTTTACGCCGTTCCATTTGGCAAAGTGACGGTCGTTACGTAATTTTTTAAAAATCTTTTTTTATTACATGCGCAATCTATTTCTCTTCCTATTTTAAAGGCTGTATTTATTGTTTTATTTAGAATATTATTATTTAACATTTGAACATTGTTGTTTTATATTATGTTGTGTCTATTTTGTACTATTTGTGTTGCGCTGAATATTTCAAAAATAAATCCGGAGAAACTCAGTACTTGAGTCGTCTTTTTACTCTTAGAGTATTTTTATTTTATTTTTACTTCTACTTGAGTAATTATTATCTTACAGTCACAGTACTTTTACTTGAGTCATTTATTTGGCTTCTCTACCCACCTCTGCATATTATACGAGGACATTTTGGACAGTTGTTGACAGTATGACGTCATACTACATAATAACATATCTGACACTGAGTCACTTTTTTGAAAACATGTACGTGTGTTTACTGCGGAGCAGTGACGTCACATTAGCAGCAGCTAACCTGCTACTGGCCAGACTAGATACTCATTCTGAACAGTTTTAATGGTCTATTGACACTTTGTGTTGAGGACATTCTTTGACATATGTGGACAATTTAAACTTAAATTTAAACGTTTTTGAGGACATACTACACTCGGAAACGACATATACATATACATATACAGCTCTGACGAATACTGTCACATTGACAACACACGTGTGTTTGCTGCGGAGCAGTGACGTCACGTTAGCATTAGCAGCTGTAACCTGAACACCTGTGGTCGGATGTGAACAGAGCGTCAACAGAGAATCTAAGAAATGTGTGGATCATTTTAAACAGCAGTTACCACGTTTGTTCACATGATTGTCCACATGTTAGTTCCCGCTGCTTCTCGTCCTCTCGCTGTTTCTGTCTCTGCGCAGAAGAAGCTCCGCCTCCGACAAAGGAAGTGGAACATTCCAAATAGATCGACACAGAGGGGGGGAGTGGAATGTACCAAGTCACGGAAACTACATAAAGGCTTTTAAATCAGTGTGTGTTTGTGCAGGAGCAGCTCCACCCAGTGCCGGCCCTGAGTAATTTGGTGCCCTAGGCAAGATTTTAGTTGGCGGCCCCTTGCATCGCAGCAGTCAATTTCACAATCAACTTTTATACAATCACACAGAAACTGCATGTGTGTATTCAAGATTTTATTTCTTTGAGTAAAAAATATCACACCAAATAAAAACTAAAGAAAGAAACAAGTGATAAAATTAAAAAGTGTCACTGGGCTGTGCAGAGGTAGATGGGACAGCAGCACCTGATGCTGTGTCACTGGGGGTGGTACTGAAATATTTTAAAAGTGCATCTGAAGAGAGAAGAGAAGTTTATGTGACGACTGCATGTTACATTTTAATAAAAAAACAGATGCTTGGTGTGCTATACATGAGACTAATATAGACTTATAATGAAAATGTGATGAGATTCATTCAACTTTATTGTCATTGCAATGCAATTCAGTCTAACCAGAGTGCAAAAACCAGTAAAGTGCAGTGAAATGAATATATATGTATATATAGCCTATGAATGATATGGGAAAGCTAAGGTATGATATATTAACAGTAATACACTTTAACTGCACTTTAACACTGATGTAAACTTTAACAAACATAAACTGTGACACATAAAACCAAAGGCTTCATCATAAGACTTGAACTGACAACCTCAGACATACAAGTCTGATTCTTACAGCACGAGCTATTCTTACTGACCTGCATAGCAACACATTTTTGACTGATTTTGGACGACATACTATACTATTGACTTTTTTGACCAATTTTGGACGACATACTATACTATGACCTTTTTGACTGATTTTGGACGACATACTATACTATGACTTTTTTGACCGATTTTGAACGACATACTATACTATGACTTTTTTGACCGATTTTGGACGACATACTATAATATGACCCTTTTGACTGATTTTGGACGACATACTATACTATGACTTTTTTGACCGATTTTGGACAACGTACTATACTATGACTTTTTTAGGTGATTTTGGTCGACATACTATAGTATGACTTTTTTGACCGATTTTGGACAACATACTATACTATGACTTTTTTAGGTGATTTTGGTCGACATACTATAATATGACCTTTTTGACTGATTTTGGACGACATACTATAATATGACCTTTTCGACTGATTTTGGACGACATACTATACTATGACTTTTTTGACCGATTTTGGACGACATACTATACTATGACTTTTTTGACTGATTTTGAAAGAAATACTATACTATGACTTTTTTGACTGATTTTTGATGTCGACCAAAATCACCTAAAAAAGTCATAGTATAGTATGTCGCCCAAAATCGGTCAAAAAAGTCATAGTATAGTATGTCGTCCAAAATCGGTCGGAAAAGTCATAGTATAGTATGTCGTCCAAAATCGGTCAAAAAAGTCATATCATATATATGTCGACCAAATTCACCTAAAAAAGTCATAGTATAGTATGTCGTCCAAAATCGGTCAAAAAAGTCATATCATATATATGTTGACCAAAATCACCTAAAAAAGTCATAGTATAGTATGTCGTCCAAAATCGGTCAAAATAGTCATATCATATACAGTATATGTCGACCAAAATCACCCAATAAAGTCATAGTATAGTATGTCGTCCAAAATCGGTCAAAAAAGTCATATCATATATATGTCGACCAAAATCACCTAAAAAAGTCATAGTATAGTATGTCGTCCAAAATCAGTCAAAAAAGTCATAGTATAGTATGTCGACCAAAATCACCTAAAAAAGTCATAGTATAGTATGTCGTCCAAAATCGGTCAAAAAAGTCATATCATATACAGTATATGTCGACCAAAATCACCTAAAAAAGTCATAGTATAGTATGTCGTTCAAAATCGGTCAAAAAAGTCATAATGTAGTATGTCGTCCAAAATCAGTCGGAAAAGTCAAAGTATAGTATTTCTTTCAAAATCAGTCAAAAAAGTCATAGTATAGTATGTCGTCCAAAATCGGTCAAAAAAGTCATATCATATATATGTCGACCAAAATCACCTAAAAAAGTCATAGTATGTCGTCCAAAATCAGTCAAAAAAGTCATAGTATAGTATGTCGTCCAAAATCAGTCAAAAAAGTCATACTACTGTATGTCATCCAAAAATCGGTCCAAAAAGTCATACTATAGTATGTCGTCCAAAATGTCATAGTATAGTCAGTCATCATCTACCGCTTTATCCTCAACCAGAGGGTCGCGGGGGGTGCTGTGCCAATCTCAGCTACATCGGGCGATAGGCGGGGTACACCCTGGACAGTTCGCCAGTCCATCGCAGGGCCACACACAGATAGAGACAAACAACCATTCACTCTCACACTCACTCCTATGGTCAATTTGGAGTGTCCAATCTACCTATCCCCACATTGCATGTTTTTGGACTGTGGGAGGAAGCCGGAGTACCCGGAGAGAACCCACGCACACACGGGGAGAACATGCAAACTCCATGCAGAAAGGCCCTTGTTCCAACCGGGGCTCGAACCCGGGTCTTCTCGCTGCAAGGCGAGAGTGCTAACCACTACACCACCGTGGGGCCCCCATAGTATAGTATGTCGTCCAAAATCGGTCCAAAAAGTCATACTATAGAATGTCGTCCAAAATCGGTCCAAAAACTCATAGTATAGTATGTCGTCTAAAATTGGTCCAAAACAGTCATACTATAATATGTCGTCAAATTTCTGTTGAAAAATTCATACCGATGTATGTCGTCCAAAATCGGTCAAAAAAGTCATAATATAGTATGTCGTCCAAATTCGGTCCAAAAAGTCATAGTATAGTATGTCGTCCAAAATTGGTCAAAAAAGTCATACTGTAAAATGTCGTCCAAAATTGGTCCAAAAACTCATAGTATAGTATGTTGGTCCAAAAAGTCATAGTATAGTATGTTGTCCAAAATCGGTCAAAAAAGTCATACTATAGTATTTCGTCCAAAATCGGTCAAAAAAGTCATACTATAGTATATGTCGTCCAAAATTGGTCAAAAAAGTCATACTATAGTATTTCGTCTAAATTCAGTCAAAAAAGTCATACTATAGTATGTTGTCCAAAATCGGTCCAAAATTGGTCCAAAAAGTCATACTATAGTATGTCGTCCAAAATCAGTCAAAAAAGTCATAGTATAGTATGTCGTCCAAAATCGGTCCAAATGGGCCAAAAAAGTCATACTATATAGTATGTCGTCCAAAATTGGCCCAAAAAGCCATACTATAGTATGTCGTCCAAAATCGGTCCAAATTTGCCAAAAAAGTCATACTATAGTATGTCGTCCAAAATTGGCCCAAAAAGCCATACTATAGTATGTCGTCAAAAATCGGTCCAAATGGGCCAAAAAAGTCATACTATAGTATGTCGTCCAAAATTGGCCCAAAAAGCCATACTATAGTATGTCGTCAAAAATCGGTCCAAATGGGCCAAAAAAGTCATACTATAGTATGTCGTCCAAAATTGGTCCAAAAAGTCATACTATAGAATGTCGTCCAAAATCGGTCCAAAACAGTCATACTATAGTATGTCGTCCAAAATTGGTCCAAGAAGTCATTCTATAGAATGACTTTTAAGTCTTACTATAGTATGTCGTCCAAAATCGGTCCAAATGGGCCAAAAAAGTCATACTATAGTATGTCGTCCAAAATTGGTCCAAAAAGTCATAGTATAGTATGTCATCCAAAATTAGTCCAATTGGGCCAAAAAAGTCATACTTTAGTATGTCGTCCAAAATTGGTCAAAAAAGTCATACTATATAATGTCGTCCAAAAATCGGTCCAAAAACTCATAGTATAGTATGTCGTCCAAAATTGGTCAAACCGGTCATACTATAGTATGTCGTTTAAAATCGGTCAAAAAAGTCACAGTATAGTATGTCGTCCAAAATCAGTCCAAAAAGTCATCGTACAGGGGTGGCTTACCACCACTCAGAGACTAAGACACAAATCTTTTGTTACTGTGTTACTGCAAAGAGCCGCATCATACACACAGGCACACATGAACATCCCCCCATCTCTTCCTCTCACTCTCTATCTGTCTCTGCCTCAAACACACAGACACAAAACTCTGCTCAGCCAGATTTACTGTAAATGTCACACACCAATGACATGACAGAATGGCTTGCCATTTCGTTCAACCAAAAAAATATAAACTCTCCCACTCTGTTAAAAACGTCCTGTGCCAGGCCTAGTATGTCGTCCAAAATCAACAGAGGGGATTAAGTGTAGTGTGGTGCAGGTACAGTTGTTTGGGAACCTCGGATGTTGTACTCGCCTCTGTTCCCTTCCCTTCCTGTACGGCTAGGGCCTTGACCTAGCTGGAAGTTTTCATTCAATCAGCTGTGCCCACACACATTTACACACACAAAAAATATACCCATAGCATTTGAATTTAAAGCCAGTAAACACATCATCACATTCTTGTTTTCCTCACAAAAAGTTCTGCATTCTCGGCCTCGTCTTCATCTCATCAGGCACCAGCCCTCTGAAGCCAGCTTCACTAAAAATGCATTCCTTATTTTGGATGTCTTGTTATTTGGGTGAAGGCCATCGGCTGTGGTTCATATAACAATGATCATTTTTATGTGCAGAATACTGTAGCTGGGATCAAGAACTCTTTTTAGGTTTCCATACAGCAGCCATGAGGTAAGAAATGTTGTTTTGGAATGGTTGCAGATGGTAGCGGGAATTTTGGCTATCAAATACAAAGAGATGTGCAAGGTTAAAAAAATATTGCAGCAGGAGAAAAGAAATGGTAAAACAAAACAAGGACAGGAGTCAGGTAGAGAGACTGCCAAATATTTCTACCACTTACCATCTGAGATGTAGGGCAGAGCTCAGCGATGCCTCAGTTCTGTTTGCACAGCTTAAGAGTCAGAAGTCATCAGAGATGGATGTGATTGGAGAGTTTGCACAAAGAAAGACTAGAAAGAATGTCACATTCCAGTCTTCCTAAAACATCACGGGCTGATGTCTTCATTTTTATTTTTATCAAAATCCTCTATTGCAAAAAAGCACAGTAGAATGACTCATTATTTGTAAGCCTGTCCAAAAAATGTATTTACAGACTATACACAGATAGGCTACAATAATATACTGTCTAATAGTGAGATGAAGTGGTGGACATGTTCTGAAAATATGGCTTGTCCTACCTCGAAAATAAAACTTAATTTCAGGACCCTGACAGGCCATCATAGCAATTTGGTAAGGAGTGCACTCAGGAGCGATGGTGTGAGTGAATTGTTGTTTGTCTCCATGTTGGCCTGTACCCCGCCGTTCTATATTTGTATGTAGACAAGTTTAAAAACAAAAGGAGGAAAAAAAAGACCTTCTTTAAAAAATTATATAAACATGAATGAGGCATTGTTAAACTCTTTAGTTTGTCCTTATGTCTTTAGTCTGTCTTCTATCCTCACATGTTGTCTCAGTTATTATTATTTTTTAACTCTAGTGCATTGACAGAAATGTTACCACAAACTCAAACTTGAGTTACACTACCTGTGTGCAGCTCTATTTCTGGTCCAGCCACTACTGTGGAAACAAAGATAGGTTGATTAACTCACCCCAGCTGAGCTAATCAAGTCATTTGGCGCTGCACCAGCTCCGCCTTGTCTCTCTCCCTCTCTCTCTTACTGCCAAAACCACATACCCCAGCCGCCCGACTTAGCCCTCGAATTTGCATTTATATCTTAATGGATCTGGAGTGCATTTCCTGTCATTCATTTAAAAAACACAAAGAGGCAACATGCAGCGTGACTGACAACACAGTTACCAAACTTCCCCCATATTTTTGTCCTCTTTTTTTTTACAGTTTTGCTCTGATAAGGAGTGTACGCGGCAGTGAGCCCCTGATCTGATGTGCAGATAGGGATGTCACTGTCCTAACTCGCTATCACTCTGAAAGCATACTCAATATTTCTGTTCCTGACTCTTCTTCTCCTGATGTGATAAAGTGTTGTGAAATACATACATTTACTGCCTGAGACAAAGGAACCAATTTCACTGAGCAAACATCTCGCTCAGTGATAGCTGTCAAAATGTAATGCTATTTAAAGCTGTAATACAACATTTTTAATAAAAAAACTAATGTCTGTGACAGTCAAACCATTGCAAAACAAGTCTATACAATGTAATGTGAGACAGCTTAATACAGCAGCACCAGGGCTGAAAACACTATGTGTCCATTAAGGGTTTCCAAAATAAATCCCACCGCTACAAATACACCGAGTTTGTATCACTAAAACTATTTTAGCTTCCCACATACATCACTGTCATCAATGTGTGTGCTCCTCTAAACAACTGCTTGATTGTGTGCCTGTAATGTCCCAATTTGCACTCCAGCACCACACAGTTCCAAGTCTCCTGGATACAGTCAGGACAAATAATGCTATGGTTAAAAAAAAGAAAAACCTGTGAAGACACCACTGCTTCCCACTCTCTCTGTTGTCTTGCCAAGCACACAGCTTTATACAGCAACACTATGGCTGAAAATACCAAGAAGAGGCTAAGACATGCTGCTTGAGAAGTGAATTCTACTCAGAGCCGGCCCTGGGCATAGGCAGTATAGGCAAATGCTAGGGGCGCCGTCATCCGCAGGGGGCGCCGAAAACGGAGGAAAAAAAAAAAATATTATTTTTTTTTAATTATAAATCCTTTTTTTTTTTTTTTTACCAGTGCCATTATAACTATTATTTCGAAATATTATATAAGCCCACAGCGACATAAAGTCATAGCAAAGATTATTAAATAATGCATCGTAGTTACCGTTGTTGGATGTTGGAGCAGAGTGTTAGCTTGCTAGCTTACTTCAGACGATAGCAACATTGTTTAATAATCAATAAATAGCTGAGTCGACGTGTGTTAATGTTACTCCACCTTAAATTCATCAGGGACGTTTGGAAACTTAACATTAGGCCTGTTCAGGTGTTATTTTACAGGTGTCTTTCCTGCTTGTATGTCAGTTAAAATGCTTTAAGTTGTCCATCCCCTTTGTAATAGGGTGGTTGTAAGCCTTTGGTTGTATGTGTCACAGTTTATGTTTGTTAAAGTTTACATCAGTGTTAAAGTGCAGTTAAAGTGTATTACTGTTAATATTTCATACCTTAGCTTTCCCATATCATTCATAGGCTATATATACATATATATATTCATTTCATTGCACTTTACTGGGTTTTGCACTCTGGTTAGACTGAATTGCATTGCAATGACAATAAAGTTGAATGAATCTCATCACATTTTCATTATTAGTCTATATTATTCTCATGTATAGCACACCAAGCATCTGTTTTTTTATTAAAATGTAACATGCAGTCGTCACATATACTTCTCTTCTCTCTTCAGATGCACTTTTAAAATATTTCAGTACCACCCCCAGTGACACAGCATCAGGTGCTGCTGTCCCATCTACCTCTGCACAGCCCAGTGACACTTTTTAATTTTATCACTTGTTTCTTTCTTTAGTTTTTATTTGGTGTGATATTTTTTACTCAAAGAAATAAAATCTTGAATACACACATGCAGTTTCTGTGTGATTGTATGAAAGTTGATTGTGAAATTGACTGCTGCGATGCAAGGGGGCGCCAACTAAAATCTTGCCGAGGGCACCAAATTACTCAGGGCCGGCACTGGGTGGAGCTGCTCCTGCACAAACACACACTGATTTAAAAGCCTTTATGTAGTTTCCGTGACTTGGTACATTCCACTCCCCCCCTCTGTGTCGATCTATTTGGAATGTTCCACTTCCTTTGTCGGAGGCGGAGCTTCTTCTGCGCAGAGACAGAAACGAGAAGCAGCGGGAACTAACATGTGGACAATCATGTGAACAAACGTGGTAACTGCTGTTTAAAATGATCCACACATTTCTTAGATTCTCTGTTGACGCTCTGTTCACATCCGACCACAGGTGTTCAGGTTACAGCTGCTAATGCTAACGTGACGTCACTGCTCCGCAGCAAACACACGTGTGTTGTCAATGTGACAGTGGCCGTTTCTCAATATCCATACTTGTGCGTACTTGCGTACTCCCGTACTTGTGAAAACGTCATCAGCCTCAGTCCAAGTGCTGTTCCAATTCTCAAGTAAGCGAACAGCGAGGACGGTTCTCAAACCCGGAAGTGTTCTCGCTCCGCCCATCTTCTGCATCGGAGGTGACTTAAGCGTACTTGCGATGGCCATGTATCCCAGAATACATTTCGGCGGAGCATAGCAGCAAATAATAGAAATATAAATCTGAAATAAATATTTTTCTGTGTCCCGGAACAAAGTTTTAACATCATTTGAGGCGAGAAATTAGTCATTTAGAATTCAAACATGTGGTTTGTGTATGAAGATATGACGTATTTATAGTTTGGCAGCGACGTTTGTCGGAGGTGATCAGTTCCCCCTCTGCGGACGCTCGGCGCTCACTGTGCCGGGCACAGAGCAGCGTTACCTCGGCCTGATGAAATGATCCGCTGGCTCAGACGTCGCTGTCATTAGATGCTCGGTGTGATCCATAGATTTGTTGTTGACGTGTTATTTTGTTTTTAATGGAAACGTTTTGACCTGAAAGTTTGAAGGTTTGTATATTGTTAATGTTTTATTTATTTTAACTTTGAATGTTAGATTTATATTAAAGTCGCACGGTCATTGTATCTGTATTTAAATATAATATGTAAATATTAGATATGTATAGTATAGTATAGTATGTAGAGAAGTATATATTTCTACACGTACATATATGTCATACATATATATATATATACTACTCTACAATGCTGTAATATATCTATTTTCCACATTTTATTATTTGTATTGTATATTTTAATAGAAATAAATTAATAAATGAAGTTAAATATTTAAAATGTAAAAATAATAACAACATATATGTGCATTTATTAAAAGTATTTTATATGTTCATTTATCAACACTGTAGGTGGCGGTAATGAGGCTGCAGCACTTGGCGCCAGCCACCATTCAAACAACAGAACAATACATACATACTTGCATACTTGAGTATTGAGAAACAACCACATACTTGTGTACTCCCGTACTTGGCAAGTATATACTCCCAGCGTACTTCTCAAGTATATACTTCCCAAGTAAGCAAGTACATACTTGCTTACTTGAGTATTGAGAAACGGCCAGTATGTCGTCAGAGCTGTCCAAATATGTCGTTTCCGAGTGTAGTATGTCCTCAAAAACGTTTAAATTTAAGTTTAAATTGTCCACATATGTCAAAGAATGTCCTCAACACAAACTGTCAATAGACCATTAAAACTGTTCAGAATGAGTATCTAGTCTGGCCAGTAGCAGGTTAGCTGCTGCTAATGTGACGTCCTGCTCCGCAGTAAACACACGTACATGTTTTCAAAAAAGTGACTCAGTGTCAGATATGTCATTATGTAGTATGACGTCATACTGTCAACAACTGTCCAAAATGTCCTCGTATAATATGCAGAGGTGGGTAGAGAAGCCAAATAAATGACTCAAGTAAAAGTACTGTTACTCTAAGATAATAATTACTCAAGTAGAAGTAAAAATAAAATAAAAATACTCTAAGAGTAAAAAGACAACTCAAGTACTGAGTTTCTCCGGATTTATTTTTGAAATATTCAGCGCAACACAAATAGTACAAAATAGACACAACATAATATAAAACAACAATGTTCAAATGTTAAATAATAATATTCTAAATAAAACAATAAATACAGCCTTTAAAATAGGAAGAGAAATAGATCGCGCATGTAATAAAAAAAGATTTTTAAAAAATTACGTAACGACCGTCACTTTGCCAAATGGAACGGCGTAAAAGTAACGTTCTTTCTTCAAATATATACTCAAGAAAAAGTAAAAGTATGTTAAAAAAAAAATACAAAAAGATCCAAAAAGTTACTCATGTATTTATAGTGGTGTAAAGGTTAAACTATGAACTGTCTAAGTGTCCTAGTATGTCCTAAAAAAATATCTTCATTATTAGTAAACTGTCAAAAATGTCCAAATATAGTACATCAACAAAAAAAATTCACTATACCATTAAAACTGTTTAGAATGAGTATCTAGTCTGGCCAGTAGGGGGCAGATTAAGTAAAAAAAACTGTTGACGAGCAGTGGTTTAGCAGAATTTCAAAATAAAAGTGTCCTTGTTGATATGGATCAATATATAGTTGACAATAAAAAGTTTTTTCTGTGTTTTCCTCACATTTCTTCACTCATTTACTGCAGTGAGCACATTTGAACACTTTAAAGTGGACACTGCTTTGTCTCATCATGTCCTCTGACTGAAGACCTGCAAACAGCTGCCGTTAAAGGCACAGTTCATGTGTTTTCAAGTGATTCCATTCACAGCCGTCACTAAATACGTCAGAATCCTCTGTTAAATATTAAGATTTTACAAATGTTTTCAAGTCTTTGTAACTGATCTACAACTTTGTTTGGAACAGGACCAGGACCAGGAGCCGGAGCCAGGATCAGGACCAGGACCAGGAGGAGGACGAGGAGCAGCGGGGACAGGTGTGTGGTAACTGCTGCTTAAAAATGATCCGCACATTTCTTAGATGTTCTGTTGACGCTCTGTTCACACCTGCTGTTAACATCTGACCTGAGGGATCCGATCACAGGTGTTCAGATTACACCTGCTAATGCTAATGTGACGTCACTGCTCCACATGTAAACACACACACCTTTCATTTCACTTTCTTTATTAAAAGGAACAAAGAAACCGGAAAATGTTCAACATTTGTAATAAAACAAAAAACAATTCATCGATTATTAAGGTATTTGACAATTAATTTAGTAATGGTTTAATTATGCAGTTATCGTTGCATCTCTACTTGTTTTATATTTTTTTAAATAATCATCACAGACACCATGAGATATACTTAGACAACAGCGCTTGTGAAAGTGAGCACTTGGCAGCACCTAGTGGACTGAAATGTTCATTTATTTAATTAAAATAATTTTTAATGACGTTTATTTGTAACATCAGTTAAGAAAAACTATACACTAAAAAAAAGAATACGCCATATTTCACTGTATTAGTTTTTCTACTAATAATTCTCTCAAACAGCGTCACATCCTGTGTGTAACCGTAGCAACCACAACAACATTAGCTGGAAAAGTCGCACTATTGTATCGACGCAGTTTCACGTCAGACACTGGAGACGCATCAGAGACTCGTCGCATTTAAACTTGTGTTTAGCACACTTTCTGGAGCAAACCATCACTCTTTCACCTGTGATTTCATCCCCTCACACGGACGTTAACAGCACTTGTCAACAGAGCCTCTGTTTAATGTGTTCACATTATTTTTTACATTGTTAACCAGTGAATACTGTGGACGAGTCAAAGTGGCAACATTCAATCAATAAATACACTATTAAATAATGATGTGTGTCATTCTATATGTTGTTTTTACATCAAATGAATTTGGTATTTGAATGAATGAATGAATGACACATTTAATAATGAGACATTTATGTATTTAATTCCAATGTGAATGAATGAATGTGAGACACATGTGAGTCATTATTTAATGGTGTATTTATTGATTTAATGTTGCCACTTTGACTCGTCCAGTTTTCACTTGTTAACAATGTAAAAATGATGTGAACACGTTAATCACACAGAAGTCTCATTCATGTGCTCATCATTTTTAAGCAGCAGTTACTGGACACCTGGACCCAACTGTGTGGTCAACAGTCAAGGGAGTGAACCCCTATCATTATTATAATTTTTTTTTTTTCTTTTTGTCTTTTTTTTGGCCAAAAATGTGAAATAAAATGGTATAACCCCCTGCTGTCATCTGTGCGGGGGGCCGGGGGAGCACAGCCCAGCCCCGGCCCCAGTCAGACCCCGGCGCCGGGGCCAAGTGTTCGCAGCGTGCTGGATTGGAACCAGCCACAGCCGGACTGGCGCAACCTCCTCGCGGTTGCGAACCAACCCACCACGCCACAAACCCTTTGGAGGTTTGGGATGGAGCTCCGGGCGTTTTTGAGTTTTAACTTTGGCTGTGGAACCTTAAAGCTTGACCTATAAAGGAATTGAACCATCAACATCAGGACTGAAAGGCTACTCTCTAACCAGCTGAGCTAACTGTCCATGCTTTTCCTCTGGTTTTCTCACACCTATTCACTCTCTGTGTAGAATATTGGACTTAAAAAGTTGCTTCATCTAAGATTTGAACCTCTGACCTCAGGAACTCCAGTCTTTGTCTGAACCACGTGAGCTATTTGTACTCACACACTTCTTCTTCAACGTTGGACGACTTTCAATAACAGATGAGCACAAACATGACTTCAGAAAGACCTCAGACTAATGAGGTATTTAACGATACATGTCCTCCTTAATAGCCCAAACAGTTGGTGCAGTGGTTAGTGCTCTTGCCTTCGAAACAAGAAGACCTCGGTTCGAGACCCATATGGAACAAGCATCTTTCTGGAGTTTTTCATGTTCTCCTTGTGTGTGCGCAGCTTTTCTCCGGGTTCTCTGGCCTCCTCCCACAGTCCATCAATCATCTAACACTTTGTCCTCCACTGGAGGGTCGTGGGGGCTGCTGTGCCAAGCTCAGCTGTCATAGGGTCATAGGCGGGGTTCACCCTGGACTGTTCGCCAGTCCATTCAAAACACGCAGTACAGTGATGAGGTAAATTTCCGCTTAAACAATGACTTCATGTAAGATTCGAACCGCTGACCACAGGAACGCCAGCCCAAGTCTGAACCGTGTGAGCTATTTGTCTTTGCAAGCTTTTCGCACAATTTGGAAGTCTTTCAATAAAAAAGTCCATGACTTCAAAAAAATGTCAGACTGATGAAATATTTCAGAACGTTTGTCCCCGAATATGGACAACGTGGTTGGGATAGTGGTTAGTGCTCTTACCTTTGAAGCGAGAGGGTCCTAGTTCAAGCCCAGCTTGCAACAAGAGTCTTTGTGCATGGAGTTTTAGAGACTAACAACCTTTCAACACATTTACAAGTGTTTCAATAGCAGATTCACAGAACTCAATTGGTCAATTTAGAGTGACCAATTAACCTCATCGCCATATTGCATGTTGTTGGGAGGAAGCCAGAGAACCCGGCGAAAAGCCACGCACACATGGGGAGAACATGAAAAACTCCACGCATTAGGACACTTGTTCAAACTGGGTCTCGAACCCTGTAAGTCTTGTTTCAAAGGCAAGAGCACTAACCACTACACCAACCACCCTGTCTAATTTCAGGGACAAACGTTCTTCAATATTTCATCAGTCTGACATTTTTTTGAAGCCATGGGTTGTATTATTGAAAGACTTCCAAATTGATTGAAAAGGCATGCAAAGACAAATAGCTCACACGGTTCAGATGTGGACTGGCGTTCCTATGGTCAGGGGTTCGAATCTTACATGAAGTCAATGTTTAAGCAGAAATTTACCTCATCACCGTACTGCATGTTTTGAATGGACTGGCGAACAGTGCAGGGTAAACCACGCCTATCACCCTATGACAGCTGAGCTTGGCACAGCACTCCCCGCAACCCTCCAGTGTAGGACAAAGCGGTAGATGATTGATGGACTGTAGGAGGAAGCCAGAGAAACGGGAGAAAAGCCACGCACACACAAGGAGAACATGAAAAACTCCAGAAAGATACTTGTTCCAAATGGGTCTTGAACCCTGAAAGTCTTGTTTCAAAGGCAAGAGCACTAACCACTACACCAACAACGTTGTCCATTTTTGGGGACAAACGTTCTAAAATATTTCATCAGTCTGACGGTTTTTTGAAGCCATGGGTTGTATTATTGAAAGACTTCCAAATTGATTGAAAAAGCATGCAAAGACAAATAGCTCACACGGTTCAGATGTGGACTGGCGTTCCTATGGTCAGGGGTTCGAATCTTACATGAAGTCAATGTTTAAGCAGAAATTTACCTCATCACCGTACTGCATGTTTTGAATGGACTGGCGAACAGTGCAGGGTGAACCACGCCTATCACCCTATGACAGCTGAGCTTGGCACAGCACTCCTCGCAACCCTCCAGTGTAGGACAAAGCAGTAGATGATTGATGGACTGTGGGAGGAAGCCAGAGAAACGGGAGAAAAGCCACGCACACACAAGGAGAACATGAAAAACTCCAGAAAGATACTTGTTCCAAATGGGTCTTGAACCCTGAAAGTCTTGTTTCAAAGGCAAGAGCACTAACCACTACACCAACAACGTTGTCCATTTTTGGGGACAAACGTTCTAAAATATTTCATCAGTCTGACGGTTTTTTGAAGCCATGGGTTGTATTATTGAAAGACTTCCAAATTGATTGAAAAAGCATGCAAAGACAAATAGCTCACACGGTTCAGATGTGGACTGGCGTTCCTATGGTCAGGGGTTCGAATCTTACATGAAGTCAATGTTTAAGCAGAAATTTACCTCATCACCGTACTGCATGTTTTGAATGGACTGGCGAACAGTGCAGGGTGAACCACGCCTATCACCCTATGACAGCTGAGCTTGGCACAGCACTCCTCGCAACCCTCCAGTGTAGGACAAAGCGGTAGATGATTGATGGACTGTGGGAGGAAGCCAGAGAAACGGGAGAAAAGCCACGCACACACAAGGAGAACATGAAAAACTCCAGAAAGATACTTGTTCCAAATGGGTCTTGAACCCTGAAAGTCTTGTTTCAAAGGCAAGAGCACTAACCACTACACCAACAACGTTGTCCATTTTTGGGGACAAACGTTCTAAAATATTTCATCAGTCTGACGGTTTTTTGAAGCCATGGGTTGTATTATTGAAAGACTTCCAAATTGATTGAAAAAGCATGCAAAGACAAATAGCTCACACGGTTCAGATGTGGACTGGCGTTCCTATGGTCAGGGGTTCGAATCTTACATGAAGTCAATGTTTAAGCAGAAATTTACCTCATCACCGTACTGCATGTTTTGAATGGACTGGCGAACAGTGCAGGGTGAACCACGCCTATCACCCTATGACAGCTGAGCTTGGCACAGCACTCCCCGCAACCCTCCAGTGTAGGACAAAGCGGTAGATGATTGATGGACTGTAGGAGGAAGCCAGAGAAACGGGAGAAAAGCCACGCACACACAAGGAGAACATGAAAAACTCCAGAAAGATACTTGTTCCAAATGGGTCTTGAACCCTGAAAGTCTTGTTTCAAAGGCAAGAGCACTAACCACTACACCAACAACGTTGTCCATTTTTGGGGACAAACGTTCTAAAATATTTCATCAGTCTGACGTTTTTTTGAAGCCATGGGTTGTATTATTGAAAGACTTCCAAATTGATTGAAAAAGCATGCAAAGACAAATAGCTCACACGGTTCAGATGTGGACTGGCGTTCCTATGGTCAGGGGTTCGAATCTTACATGAAGTCAATGTTTAAGCAGAAATTTACCTCATCACCGTACTGCATGTTTTGAATGGACTGGCGAACAGTGCAGGGTGAACCACGCCTATCACCCTATGACAGCTGAGCTTGGCACAGCACTCCCCGCAACCCTCCAGTGTAGGACAAAGCGGTAGATGATTGATGGACTGTAGGAGGAAGCCAGAGAAACGGGAGAAAAGCCACGCACACACAAGGAGAACATGAAAAACTCCAGAAAGATACTTGTTCCAAATGGGTCTTGAACCCTGAAAGTCTTGTTTCAAAGGCAAGAGCACTAACCACTTCACCAACAACGTTGTCCATTTTTGGGGACAAACGTTCTAAAATATTTCATCAGTCTGATGTTTTTTTGAAGTCATGGGTTCTATTATTGAAAGACTTCCAAAGGTTGGCACACACCATGTGAGGACAAATAGCTCACAAGGTTAAGAGAAAGACTGGAGTTCCTCAGGTCAGGGGTTCGAAACTTGGATGAAGTGAATTTTTAGGCATGCTATTCAACGCAGAGTGTAAATAAGTCTGAGAAAACATAAGGAAGAGTGTGGACAGTTAGCTCAACTGGTTAGAGAGCTGCCTTTCAGTCCTGACGTGGAGAGTTCAGTTCCTTTATACTTCAACGTTTAAGGTTCCACAGCCAAAGTGAAGAGTGAAAAACGCCCGGAGCTCCATCCCAAACCTCCAAAGGGTTTGTGGCGTGGTGGGTTAGTTCGCAACCGCGAGGAGGTTGCGCCAGTCCGGCTGTGGCTGGTTCAAATCCAGCATGCTCCGAACACTTGGCCCCGGCGCCGGGGCCAAACTGGGGCCGGGGCTGGGCTGTGCTCCCCCGGCTCCCCACACTGGTAACAACAGGGGGTTATGCCATTTTATTTCACATTTTTCCCCCAGAAAATTCCCAAGAAATCCCATAAAATCACAAAAACAAAATGACAGGGGTCCACTCTCTGGACTGTTGACCACACAGTCGGGGTACCGGTGTCCAGCAACTGATGCTTAAAAATGATCAGCACATCAATTAGACTTCTGTGGGATTAATGTGTGCACATCATTTTTACATTGTTAACAGGTGAAAACTAGGGAGCGCTCAAAGTTACAAAATTCACTCAATAAATAATTACACCGTTCAATAAGGACTACAATGTGACATTTATTCATTGATTCAAATTGGAATGAAATACATACACGTCTTATTAAATGTGACATTCATTCATTCAAATACCACAAAACATATCTAATGACTTGACTTTGACATGAATGATGTCATGGTCCTGTGTTGCAAGTGCATCATGAATTGATTTAACGTGTCAAAGTCACCCATCAGCATCAAATCAACTGATGATGCACTGCAACACAGGACCATGAAATCATTCATTCAACAGTCAAGTCATTCTATATGTTGTTTTTTACATCAAATGAATTGGTATTTGAATGAATGAATGAATGTCACATTTAGTAAGACGTGTATGTATTTCATTCCAATTTGAATCAATGAATGAATGGCACATTGTAGTCATTATTGAATGGTGTATTTATTGATAGAATTTTGTGACTTTGAGTGGTCCCTAGTTTTCACCTGTTAACAATGTAAAAATGATGTGCACACATTGAACAGAGGCTCTGTTGACAAGTGCTGTTAACGTCGTCCGTGTGAGGTGATGAAATGACAGGTGAAAGAGTCATGGTTTGTTCCATAACAATGTTTTGAACTGATGTTATAAATAAACGTCAAACTTTTTTGTGGATTAGCATTACAAATAAACAAAATAAATGAACCTTTCAGTCCACTAGATGGTGCCAAGTGGTCACTGTTGTGTCAGTGTATCACAATGTATCACAATGTATGATTTTGCAAGTATCGCAATAAATCATATGATGTCTCTGATGATTTAAAAAAAATATATATATAAAGTAGGGATGCAACGATTACAGCATTATTAAACGATAACTAAATGAATTGTCAAATACTTTAATAATGGATTAATTGTTTGTTTTTTATTATAAATGTTGAACATTTTCCGGTTTCATTGTTCCTTGTAACAAAGAAGGAATTAAAACTGAATAATTTTTGGTTGGTGGATAAAAAAAGACATTTGAGAATCATCATTTGACGTGATATTAGCAATAGCAGTAGCAGGTGTAATCTGAACAACTGTGATCGGATGACTCGGATCAGATGTTAACAGCAGGTGTGAACAGAGCATCAACAGAACATCTAATAAATGTGTGGATCATTTTTAAGCATCAGTTACCACACATTTGTCCATGCTGCTCCTCGTCCTCGTCCTCGTCCTCCTCCAGGTCAGCCAGGTCCTCCTGCACCTGCTGCAAACAATGCTGTAGATGAGTTACACTGTAAAGGACTTTAAAAATCCTAAAAACATTTCTAAAATCTCAACATTTAAGGATTCTGATGTATTTAGTGACAGCACTGGTGAAAGCCTCTTCTTACTCTTCACTGTAAAGTCATGGCTTGTTTTTTTTTTCTCTTATTGCCCTAAATTCTGATGATAATGACCTCATTCAACGATGCTTGAAAACACATGAACTGTGTCTTTAACTGCAGCTGTTTGTAGGTGTTCAGTCATGGGACATGATGAGACAAAGTAGTATCCAGTTTAGAGTGTCCAAATTTGGTCATTGCAGTAAATGAGTGAAGAAATGTGAGTAAAATACATTAAAAGGTTTTTATTGTCAACTATATATTGGTCCATATCAACACAGGCACTTTTATTTATTCTACGAAACCACTGCTCCTGAACAGGGTTTTTTTTTTTAAGATATTCTAGATACTAGATACTCAACAGTTTAAATGGTATGTTGACATTTTTTGTTGAGGACATTGTTTGACATTTTGGACAGTTTACTAAATAATCGATATACTCAGTTATATTTACATAAACAGTTCATATTTTAACTTTTTGTTGACATATTATTGGACATTATGGACAGTATGAAGAGGCAGTTGTTGACATCATACTGTATCATGACATATTTGACACAAAGTCAGTTTTTTGAAAACACACACGTACATGGTTAGACGGTGATCGTGTGTTTACTGAGGAGCAGTGACGTCACATTAGCAGCAGTAGCAGGTGTAATCTGAACACGTGTGATCGGATCGCTCAGGTCGGATGTTAACAGCAGGTTTGAACGGAGCGTCAACAGAGAATCTAAGACATGTGGGGCTCACATTTAAGCAGCAGTTACCATGTGTTTATTCCCGCTGCTCCTCGTCCTCTTCCTGTTTCTGTCTCGGCGTGGAAGAAGCTCCGACAAGGGAAGTGGAACATTCCACATAGCGCGACACAGAGGGGAGGAGTGGAATGTACCAAGTCACGGAAAGTACACAAAGGCTTTTAAATCAGTGTGTCTTTGCGCAGGAGCAGCTCCACCTGTGATTAATCGACGTTCATGTCCTCAGATGGTGAATTTATTGGTGTTCCTGAGTTTTTAAAATTCTCAGAGTCTTTCAAACATTAGAATCACTTTAATCAGCTGATCTTCTTCATCAGACGATGAAGTTGTGTTGTTCAAGTCAAAAGAGTCATAGTATAGTATGTCGTCCAAAATCAGTCAAAAAAGTCATAGTATAGTATGTCGTCCAAAATCAGTCAAAAAAGTCATACTACAGTATGTCGTTCAAAATCGGTCAAAAAAGTCATAGTGTAGTATGTCGTCCAAAATCGGTCAAAAAAGTCATAGTATAGTATGTTGTCCAAAATCGGTCAAAAAAGTCATATCATATATATGTCGAAAAAAATCACCTAAAAAAGTCATAGTATAGTGTGTCGTCCAAAATCGGTCAAAAAAGTCATAGTATAGTATGTCTTCCAAAATCAGTCAAAAAGGTCATATTATAGTATGTCGTCCAAAATCAGTCAAAAAGGTCATATTATAGTATGTCGACCAAAATCACCTAAAAAAGTCATAGTATAGTATGTCGTCCAAAATCAGTCAAAAAAGTCATAGTATAGTATGTCGACCAAAATCACCTAAAAAAGTCATAGTATAGTATGTCGTCCAAAATCAGTCAAAAAGGTCATATTATAGTATTTCTTTCAAAATCAGTCAAAAAAGTCATAGTATAGTATGTCGTCCAAATTCGGTCAAAAAAGTCATAGTATAGTATGTCATCCAAAATCGGTCAAAAAAGTCATGCTATAGTATGGTGTCCAAAATCAGTCAAAAAAGTCATAGTATAGTAGGTCGTCCAAAATCACCTAAAAAAGTCATAGTATAGTATGTCGTCCAAAATCAGTCAAAAAAGTCATAGTATAGTATGTTGTTCAAAATCGGTCAAAAAGTCATACTATAGTTTGTCTTCCAAAATCAGTCAAAAAAAGTCATAGTAAAGTATGTCTTCCAAAATCAGTCAAAAAGTCATAGTATAGTATGTCGCCCGAAATCGGTCAAAAAAGTCATACTATAGTATGTCGTCCAAAATTGGTCAATAAAGTCATACTATAGTATGTCGTCCAAAATCAGTCAAAAAAGTCATACTAAAGTATGTCGTCAAAAATCAGTCAAAAAGTCATACTAAAGTATGTCGTCAAAAATCAGTCAAAAAAGTCATACTATAGTATGTCGTCAAAAATCAGTCAAAAAAGTCATACTATAGTATGTCTTCCGAAATTGGTCAAAAAAGTCATACTATAACATGTCGTCCAAAATCAGTCCAAAAAGTCATATTATAGTATGTCTTTAAAAATCAGTCCAAAAAGTCATAGTATAGATTGTCGTCCAAAATCGGTCCAAAAAGTCATACTATATAGTATGTCTTCCGAAATTGGTCAAAAATGTCATACTATAGTCTGTTATCCAATATCAGCCAAAAAATATGTGCTATAGTCGTCGTCCATAAATCAGTCAGAAATGTCATAGTATAGTATGTCGTCCGAAATCGTCCGAAAAAAGTCATAGTATAGTACAGGGTTTCTCACTCCTGGTCCTGGGGAGCCACTGTCCTGCATGTTTTAGATGTTTTCCTGCTCAAACACACCTGATTCCAATGGTCAGCTCGTCAGGAAGCTCTGCTGAAGCCTGATAACGACCCATTTATTTGAATCAGGTGTGTTGGAGCAGGGAAACATCTAAAACATGCAGGTCAGTGGCTCTCCAGGGCCAGGAGTGAGAAACCCTGGTATAGTATGTCGTTTAAAATCGGTCAAAAAAGTCATACCATAGTATGTCTTCCAAAATCAATCAAAAAAGACATACTTTAGGGTGTCCAATTTACCTTATCCCATTTGCATGTTTTCGGACTGTGGGAGGAAGCCGGAGAAAACCCACGCACACACGGAGAGAATATGCAAAAAATCGGTCAAAAACGTCATACTATAGTATGTTGTCCAAACTCAGTCACCACCACCTAAGTGTCTTAATGCGGTTACCTTTTGCTGCACAGTGTAATATAAAGTATTTGACCTTTGACCTTTCCCTGCCCCTCCTCTCCTCCTACTACCTTTCCCTGCCCCTCCTCTCCTCCTACTACCTGACCTGCCCCTCCTCTCCTCCTACTACCTGACCTGCCCCTCCTCTCCTCCTACTACCTGACCTGCCCCTCCTCTCCTCTCGCTACCTGCCTTGCCCCTGCTCTAACCTCACCTCACCTCTTGCAACCTGCACTGCCCCTCCTCACCTCACCTCTCACTACCTGCCCTGCCCTGCCCTGCCCTGCCCTGCCCTGCCCTGGGCCAAAAAAGTTATAGTATAGTATAGTATAGTCACAAATCTGTCAAAAAAGTCAATAATATGTCGTCCGAAATCAGTCAAAAAGAGTATGCTATACTATGTTGTCCAAAATCAGCCAAAAAAGTCCCGTCGTCCAAAATCGGTCAAAAAAGTCATACTATAGAGTATGTTGTTCAAAATGCATGCAAACTTACAGCTACGTCAAGGCTCTAGCTGAATGGGAAGGGACGGGAACAGAGGCGAGTAGAACATCCGAGGTCCCCAAACAACTTTGCCTTCACCACACTACACTTAATCACCTCCGTATCATGGAGAGAATTCAGACAGCTGCAAAGCTAGGCCTCTCTTTCCATCAACCACTAGATGATGCCGTCTTCTGTCTCTCACATGAGCAGGGCAGTATGTGGTCACGACGGCCGGAAGGTGATGACGGAGTGATCCAACCAAGAAACCTCGAGCCACAACTGAGCAAAAAGTCAGTGCACAATGTACCTTCGCTCTGTTTTGCTCCTAACAACTATTTACTGGTGCTTATTCAAAAATATAGAAAATAGCTATAGCTGTTACTGAGACAAGGATTTGACCAGAATCAGGATGTAAACCCGGTTAATCCTGAGAGTGTTATTGTTGGTGTTCATTTTTTTCTTGTCCTGAAGACATTAAAGCTCTTTATGTTTTGTCCCTCCTGTTCTCTCAAGACTCCCTTTGCTAAAAAATAATAACACAAAAACATTAAAAAGTGATTAAAGAGACACAGTATAGTTGTTACAAACACATTCCACTACAGTAGACAACTGGGATTTTCTCTTTAACTTATTAGGAGGATTTATTGTGCATCATTTTAATGTAGTCTGGACCACCACCTTGTACTACGTGTGCATTTATTTTTCCTGCCCCCCTGACAAAGGAACAATAGGATATTTCCACACTTTTCTCATAATTGCAGTGCTTGGCTATATGCATTATTTACACTGATTGATAGGATTCTGGTAATTATTTAAAAGAATCCTATCAATCCTATTTTTTGTAAAGCAAACACAATACATGCCTTGTTTAGGAAACAAAACAACAAGTATAAAAAAAATATCTCTCTGTCGTGAAGTGGACACGGCTCCTGACTCGTATCAAGAAGTGAGACCAAACCTTTCTCTGTACCGTCTTCACTGGTTACTGGAAATCATTTTAGGCAGCGGCAAACATAACTGAATCCCCATCGGATCCTCAGCTCAGTCGTTCCTCGCCATTTCACTCTCCCGGTGAAAAGTCCA
The DNA here is from genome assembly GCF_958295425.1 of Solea solea. Classification (NCBI taxonomy): domain Eukaryota; kingdom Metazoa; phylum Chordata; class Actinopteri; order Pleuronectiformes; family Soleidae; genus Solea; species Solea solea. The sequence continues at coordinate 18,100,218 of NC_081137.1, read as the reverse complement.
AAGGTGACCTTTTTTATGGATCAGTGGAGCACTTAACCTTCACTCACAGGTGGAGGTCTATTTTCATTTTTAAATCCCGTCTTAGGACCCATGTAGGTGCACTGAGGACCTTTAAATTATTAATATGAACTCTTCCACACTGAAAAATATCTGGTTTTTAAATGTTCAGCTGTGTTCGGGAAGGCTTTTCTGCCGCCGGGAACTAATTAGTTTTCTTAAGGACACTAAAAAAAAAAAAAACAATGCATGAAAATCAATGTTTCTGACAAACATTTTTTTTTTTGTCGTTTTTCTGTTGTTCTTTTTTGGATAAAATAAAAAAACAGCGGAGTTGTGTAAATATACTAGCCTTTAAAGGGTTCAAATAAAAACAAATAAACATTCATATTTGATGGGTATATTTCAGGCTAAAGTAGTTTTAAAATTTGAATATAAAATGTTTTTTCAGCAGTTTTGTGGAAGGTGCCATTTTCTGCCGCTGGGAACAAATTAGTAAGTTTTTTTAAAGGAACTCTTAAGGGTTAAGGCTAAGAAAAGGTAAAGTCTATTTCTCATACTGCCAACATATTTTCTTTGAACATACTGCACATGAACAGTCTTATGTTACATGCCACCACCACCCATTCCTCCTCCTGAGGAGAATTTGGCCTCAAATAATTGTGAACATTGTCGTTATAGAAATGGCTATGACAGGCCCTGAACTCTGGAATAGTCTGCCAGACAATATAATAATAGCAAGCTTTAAGCTTTAATAGTTCCAAGTCTTTGTCAACAACCTATACTCACTACATAACATTCAAGCCCTTCCCATGGTTTGTAGATGAGTTAAAATATCAACGTTTTCCTTGAAAAGATCTGCGCGTCGGGAAATATTCAAAACAAAGGACTTGAATTCACATTTTAGTTTATGCATAATATGCTAACACTCCAACACGGTCAGAAAACATATAAAACAACATGTTTCATTGACCTGTTTGTATTATTGACCTGCCACCAATGAAGGCATACATTGAAAGACAGATGAATTGTACATGTACATGCTGATACATGAAAAACAAAACCACTACCGGACACCTTGGGAATAACAGTGTTTTTGTTATATGCAAAAACAAAAAAACGCCTTAAATAGAGTATCCAGTATCAGTTGTTTTTTTTTAATTGGGATTTGGAACAAATTGATTCAAGCTTATTGACATCAATATTTATCATGTTCATCTATCTGGGATGAAAAGCTTTACAGGAAAAACCCCTAACTTTACTGCTGCGGGCATCTGAACCTCACCGGCCGTCCTGTGACATTGTCCGCAGTTGAGTGGTTCAACCATCAATCACAAGCACGTAACTTAACATGTGAGCACATAACAAAAGCATTCCCACATACATCAATCTCAGTCCCCCCCAACCCCCCCCCCCCCCCCCCCCCTGTTGTTTTGTCTTCAGCACACTTCTTACTCACGGGTGAACTGGACGACAGGAGAACATCACATTATCAATCACTTGTGCTGTAAGTACTGTATATTCTCGTAACTGGAAACTTCTGTGCAAGGGCAGAGTGAAAAATGTCTCTCGGAGAAAAACAAAACGCATCCACCAACCACAGAGCACAACAGTCACTCCTGCAGGCTTGAACGCAGCGCTTATCTCGGGGAAAACCAGGTTAAAAGCACACACACACAATCGTAACACCTGAACAAAAAAACTAAACAAAAAAAAGGGGCGGGGGGAGGCTTCATAGCAGCTGCACGGAACATTCATTCAAGTTTGTATTGAAATGTCTTTGCTTGTGCCATCTGTGGTTTGAATGGAGCTGTACAGCTCTTTGTCAAATGAAATCGTCAAGAACTCCTTGGCCTCCTCAAATGAATATAAACTGAAGAGGTTCTAAATAGATATTATTTTTATTTTATTTATCCAGCCACCTCACTACATCTCATTAGGAGATAAATATGATTAAAGAGCATGAGTATAAAGCTAAAGTTTAACACATTGATGGTGTTTATCATTTGTTTCTGAAACACTTACCTACTTTTTACTGTTTGTTGTAGCCATCAATAAATAAAACTTGTGCAGGGGGGAAAAAAAAGGAAAATAAAAAAGCATTCGGTACACGGTACAGGTCTCTCATCAAAGTTCTGCCCTCACGACCCCGGAGAACATGTACTGCCTGAAGCCGATTGGAGGAGAGAGAGAGACACACACACAGACTACATCTGGTCTGTAACGCCTGGTCTGAAAAGTAAAAAAAAAAAAAACAACTTAACATTATCATAATGAAAAAGACAGATTCAACATTCAAATGTTGGGTCTGTAACTGACCATAAAAAAAGAAAAACGATGGTCTCAAATATGAATTAAAGCACTATCATGCTCTGTTTTTGTGCCATTTGAAAGCACTGCTAAAACTAAAAAATCAATCAGTGTTCGTGGCAGCATAGTGCATAATCTTTGTTTGCATTACCACAAATTAGCAATAATAAAAAATAATACTGATAGGAATGAAAAACTAATGCCAAATCTATATTTATAGTAGCTATAATTGTTTTTTTTCTTGCAGGAATTTATTCACCGGTAGTATTTGTGGAGATATGGTCAACACAATAAGAGATTTGTAATAAATTAGCGATACAGAACATCTAACTTGACTTTGTGACAACCTGTGTGGCGCCGCAGGCCTCAATTGCATAAAAGTCCACCGTTCAACCAAGAAACCTCGAGGACCACTGTGGCTGCCTGAGAAACATACTGCAAAGGCTATTTTGTTTAAATTAGAACATACAGTAGGTACATGCTATACAGTTATATAAGTCACCACTTTAAAAAGCCAGAATATGATCAGAAAATCTTGTTGTTTTTTTTACAGCTTTTCACGTTAACAGCACCTCTTTAGTGAGAGTGGCAAGTTGTTAATTAGACCACAAATGACGTGACACTTGACTGACGCCCTCCGCGCGACCTGTAAGTACCAAATGACGCAAATGCCAATGTGTGGAGCCTTCGAATCTCAGATGTTCGCCGTGAATATGCCATGGAGCTGCTATGACACTGGGATTAGGCAATTTGCCGTTTGATTTGGGGTGAGAAAGAAAAAAACAAAACAACAGTGCAGGAATTGTCTGTACACTTTCTACACACACACACACACACACAAAAAGAAGAATTGGATGCACTATGATGTAGGACATTGCCTGAGAAATCAACTGTTTTATCGTAAATGATCTGTTATTCTGTTTTGCATACAACTGTAAAAATACAGTAAAATTCGACAATCACGTTGCATTTTTTTTTTCCCACTTTTTTTTTTTTGCCGTTTACTTAAAAAAAGCTTAATGGTATTGTACAGATATTGACCAGGACGTGACACAGTAGTAATAATAATAATCTGAATGTACACTTCAATACTGGGCAATAAACAGTCAACTATCAACAGTTACATGTATATTATCTTTTTTTTTTCTCTTTTTTTTTTCTTCATTTTCCCTTTTCACATACAAAAAAGGTTTTTGGGAGGGGGCAGGGGAGGGGGGGGGGGCACAAGTCAGTACTTCAACTTTCATCAAATTAGTGCATGATTCAAACGTTTCCCCTTCTTCTGGAGCGAGCCGACAGAGAACAGACTCCCCCCTGCCAAAGCCAGAAATAATGACAATAATAAAAAAAAACAAAAACAAACTGGGATAATTAAACGTGAACCAGTGGTGCTCTCGGATTTCCCCTGTTTCTTCCAATAGACTAATTCAGAAGAAGAAATGATAGACTAATAGTCTGTTCTTGCTGTTCAATGTTGCGAGGTTGAAGGTTGTCACTCTTTCGCCACATCAGAACTTCATCTGGTGGAGCAAGGTTACGATCAGCAGGAGACATGTGGAGCAGTGGGACAACGCCGACGCCCCGTTCACGTCGTGGATCGCTCCCGGACCTGGGCGGAGAAAGACACAACAGACACTGTGCTTTAGCGCAGCAACTCGGCTTTCCCATTTTGAAGGCTCCTCCTTCAAATGTGTAAGAAATGTGTGGCTCAAGTCCTGGTAGGTCATGATTTTAACCCTTTAACTCAGTGTCCGTCTGGCCATTTCTTTTTTTTTTTTGCTTATTTTAACCATAAAAGGGCCACAAAATGTCCTTTGAGTAGGTGCTTTCGCCCGCAGCGATTTACAATTTGCTGCATGTTAAACAAGCGAATTAACAGTTTAAAAATGGAATTTGATTTGAAGACTTTAATTTTGAAAATAAAATAAAAAGCACTGTACTGTAGTTGTACATGAATAAGAGATTCAGATCTCTGGTTCGGAACGCAGCTACAACAAACCGTGAATAACTGTGATTCATATGCACACGTGAGCTTATTTCCTCGGGAGCCCAACGTTCATGCTGCAATCGCCATGGAAACGAACGAATGTTAGAAATGAAAAAAGAAAAAAAAAGGTAAATCTGTGCATCACATCGAGTGAGTGATTTTTTTTTTTTTATGCACAGACGCTCGCCTGCGAAGAAGAAGCAATCACGAGAGGTTGTCCGTCCGAAATGACACGGCGGCGACTCGAAACATAAATAACGCGTTTCATATCCCGCGTCAGCGCATCTTCTTACCGTATAGGATTATGCTGGCGTTAGTGACTCCCATGGTGTTCATGGCAACGCACGTGTAGTTCCCATAGTCTTCTTCCGAGACGTTGAAAAAGATGAGCATGGAATGTTTACCTTGGTTCTCGATCTTCACCCCGTTTAGACCGCTGAAGAGCCTGTGAGAAGGACGAGAATTACATTTAACGGTTAAGCTGGCGAGGAGAAAAGAGAAAGAAAAAAAAACACTGTTGCTTCCGTTAGCGCTTTATAAAATCCTTATGTTACAATGTCAGAAAATACGTTCACAGCAGCTTCTCAGCAGTTTCTCATTCCGGGGCCATAACTCAAAAACAGCTATTGACATAATTGTACATTTGTGATCTTCATAGTTCAGTGCACGGCAACCTTCCCTCTGTTTCACTCGTTACTTTCCCTCTGTTTCTCCGCCACCGTTTCATTGCCTTTTTTCCCCCCCGTGTTTGTGGACGCCAGTCGTTTATTTTATCAGCGTCCTCCATCATTTTATTCTTGAGGAGTGGGTTCCGTCTTTCGGGGGCCTGGCGAGCAATGTGCCTGTCACCGTCAGGGATCATTTAACGGCGCAGCAGAGCCTGTGTTTATATCAGCTCGCCAGCTCTGGGACTGCTCATAAACATCTTTCCAGTCTCCAGCCCAGCCTTCAGCTAAAAGAGGCTGCGTTCGAAAACAGAACCTAGAATATTCTCCTCACCTCCGAGCCAAACACCACACAAGCTTTTTTTTTATGATCATATCTGCACTCTCTCTTTTTTTTTTTTTTGCTTATTTAAATATGTAATTATCTGAAAAAACAACAACAAAGCAGTAAAAATGTTGTTATTGCATCAAAAAGCAAAAATATAATAATAATCCAACCTGGTTTATTCCAACTACTGAACAACTGTTTTTTTTTTGAGAAGCAGAATTCACTTCTGAATCTTTTTGTGGGTGCTTTTTCATGTTTTCATGTATATATACAGTATACACTCCAATGTAGAGCTGTAATCGGGGCCTTAAAAGCCCGACAGAACTCGGCCCGAGCCCGACAAGTACATTTTGATTGACAGCTTTTTTAAACGCAGCTCTTTTGTCAAGAATGAGTCATTTATACATTTACATAGGCCACTTGGAGGTTGGGACAGAGAAATAAACTAAGGCCTCTGTTGACATCGTAACATCTCAGCACTCTATAAATAGGCCTGAGGAGGAGGAGGAGAACTCTGGGTCTCGATTGTAGAACTCTTCAGCTCTACTCCACTGTCTTTGCAACCTTCTGACTTTTGACATAAAACAAAATCACCTTCCTGTGTGCGTTCGCAAGGACGTTGCCAGGTGACACGAGGACTTGACACACCACTACTTTGCTTTTATTTAAAAGTTGACTTTTAAAGCTGCTGTATGTGTTATATCCTCTCTTGGTTCACGTCCTGTCTAAGTATAACCCCCTCCTCCACCGCACGTCACATCATGAACATGTTTGGTGACCGCTTCTTTGCCGAGTTCCGGCTCCTGAGTGGACAAAGTGTTGTGGGACGCTGGAAGTTTTCTCCTCGATTTAGATTTACTGTCGGAGCCTTGAGACGGGGAGTCACCTTTTTATTATTGATTTTAACGCAAGGGTTTTACTGATACCAAGTCCATACCATTAAAGCGGTCAATGCAACCATCTTTCATAATGTTGCTAAAGCCTATAGAAGTGATTGTAGCTCAGACTTGCCTGCGGTCTTCTTTGTACCACTCAAAATCTGGCGGCGGGACAGCGGAGGCTTCACATTGCAGGACTCCTCTTTGTCCGACTGGAATACTCGTACTTCTTGCCTTAGATATGAACGGCGGATCTATAAAACAAAGTGAAATAAGCTTTTAATAGCATTACATACAGCAATTTGCTATTGCTGTATCATAATGTATACATTATGGGGGGGTGGAGTGGCTCAGTGGTTAAGACCGGTACCCTGTGTGCGAAAGACATCAAGTTCCACTCCACCCCTGGCTGATTGTACTCAATTCCATTGTAAGTCACTTTGGATAAAAGCGTCTGCTAAATGACATGTAATGTAATACCTTTAAATCAATCTATAACATTTCCTATGACTGTGACAGCAGTTGCCTATCATTAAGGACTGTATACAATACAACAGTACAATAATACATGATAAAAAAGAGTTTTAGTATGATCTAAAGTCATCGAATTTCATATGAAGCTCAAAGATTTCCCTTCTGGAAGAAATTAGCCGCACGATTGTAATTAAAATGGCTTCAGAGCGGGATTTCTCCAAAATCTTCACCCAGTCACAGTTTCTGTGAGCCCATGTGTCACCACAATGTGTTCCCCTCCAATAGTTTGACCAATGTGAACGGCGACTCGCGTGGCCCCTTACAGTTGACGGTGACTTGCACTGTCCTAACATCGGTACTGGAGATGTCATTGGAGGCGATGCACTCGTACGATCCCGACTGCTCTTTGGTGACGGCTGTCAGCTCCAGATTTTCCCCCTCTGTCACAAATTTATGGGTGCCTGTGGAGAGAGAACAAAAAAAAGCTTGTCAAACCAGCTCTTCTCAAAAGGGACGAAACAAAACAAAAATGCCATTTCACACATTTCCTTTAAAGTAGCCATTCTCTTGTTAGATCCTCCATGCCTGGTAATAATACATATTACCCACATACCCAGTTAGTAATTCATTCCGGCTCAGTTTATTGCCTCCACCACCAATTCCCCAAAAGTGATTGGACTAACTAATGATAGGATAAAGTGCTGGGGGATTATGGAAAGGTTCCCACCGCAGGAACTTTCCACTGGAACAAGTGACTTTACTAGGGTCTATATTGAAGTTTTAATGTGTGTTTGCACCCATTCTGTTCGCAAAAAAATCATCTTTTTTTTCCTCATATATAAAGGCCAACACACTGCAAAGCAACCTAATAAAAGAAAATGATTTTGACAATAATGTACAAGTTGATGAGGGCTTTTTGGAAATGGAGTTTGCCTTGGGACACTTGTGAATCTAGTTTGTCTCATCAAGACGGAAGTGCTCAGGAGCGTTAAGACTAATCCTAAAAGTAGAAGAAAGTGGCCGATTGAACCCTTAGAACACAGCATTTTAGGCTGCCTTTTTTCCATAACTATGTTGAGACATATATAGAGGCTATAAGAATATGCAATACAGAGTTTTTCCGCACAACCTACAGGCAATCTGATGATGTGATTCTTTGTTTTCCATGTTCACCAACTATAATGAAACACACCTGAGCAAAAAGTGCTAAAATCTTTTAAAATCCAGATTGAATGTGTGATATTTGGAAACACGTCATATTTCAAGGTTCGCTTAGCTCGTTTTTACGAACAAAAATAAAAGAAATATCGCACAAATATCACTATTTTACTTTTTTTAAAGCAATATAAAATGAATCTTAACTTTGACTTAACAACACATAAAAACACAGACAAATGCATATTGTAAACCCTGAATGAGGTGACCTATAAACACACACCCCAGGAGGGACTTGTGTATTATTCCCACTGCAAATTACCAAGGATGCGCCAGTGGCACGTTAGCACGGGTTAAGATAATCTATTTACCAAAAAAATTTTTTTTTCATGTCTTAAAAAAAACAACATGATTTTAAAAACAGAAAAGCATAGTAAATCCGACCGCAGTGGGTGTGTGTGGATTGGAGATTTCCTGTTTCCAAATGTTCTCAGAATGCAGACAGAACACAGTGTATGGGATTATTAAAAAAAAAAAAGGTAAAAGAAGAAATTGAATCTATTGCATGGAAACAAGCCCACTTAAGTAACACCACAAATTACCCCCTGACACTGGGGATGTTAAAAGCATGTTTTTGAAATATCTCAGCGTGGGTGGGGGGTGTGGATAAGAACACTAATCCCAATCAGTAGAAATGTCAATCCAGCAATAGCTCTCCACATTAGCATAATGTCATTGGGTTTTTCCAAATCCTCGGCTGTTGCAGCTGGGGATTCTCCGTAAAGGTTGTGGGCTATAGGGATAATCACATAACAAGGAAAAGTGCTAACACTGGTAATTGCCTAATGTAGTTACTCGTTACGATGGCAATGTTCACAGTGTGTGTGACAAAGTCAAAGTTCACTTACTTATACGGTGTGACTGTTTAAATGATCGACAACGGTGGTTAATGTGTCATTTTCTAGCACACAGATTTGTACTTAGCAACGGGGAACTTTGAATGATGTACATTTTAGTCAAATGTTTAATAACAGTAAGCCAGATTACCCAAAGGACTGCCGTCCCTTCATGGTGGGATTTAAACCTGTGAGGAACCATTGTCAACCATAGGGAAAGTATGACCAAAATTTTATATTAACATTTGGGAATTCGTCCAAAGATATTCTGGAAATTATACAGCCAAAACCAAAATATAGCACTAAAGGTATGATATGATAAAATGTAGTTTTTGTTGGGGGGGGGTTAAACCAGAAGCTAAAAGGCACATTTAATGGCGTCTAGTGGTAAACCAATTTAACACCCTTCCAAGCCCTCAGCAGCCCTCTTTGTTGTGTCGGAAAATGTTTTCCATCAACACGGCACCACTTCAGAAAATGTCTCCGTCCACACAAAACCCACCCAAAATGACTCGAAGCACTGCAGGCTGGCATGGCGGCCATAGAAATACACCAAAACTGGAGAAGAAGACGCTGAGCATATGGCATGTGTGCTTTAAAGCTTTTTCAAATAAGTTATAATAACATTATACAATCACAGAGACAGAGACACAATGAAGAAATAGTTAGCATAAACAGACCAAACACAAGAAGAGGATGATGATGATGATGGTGAAGGTAAGTGACAGTGAAAACAAGAGCAAGAGAGGATCATTGATTTTCCCCCAAAAATGAAAAGGTAAAAAAAAGTTTTTCAGGGCTCCCAAAATGCTGTTTCCATGTGGATAAAAATATTTATACAATAAAAATTGCATTCCCTTAAATCTGTCCCTGGATTCTGGAGGAATCACAAGCACCAGTGTTGTCAAACTGACGGACCGTGGGCCACATGCAGCCCCCTGGAGTTGATTAACATGTGACCCACCAGTTAATATCATGTTTTAATGAAAACACGTCTGAGCTGCCAGTGAGGTGGTAGAAAATAGACAGAATATAATATTTTGTATAATAGTAGCAATAACACATGTTGGTTGTAATTATCACTTGATTAAAATTAAATCACATATAAGTAAGCTTGTTTAGTGTTTCAATAACAGTTGTCCATGTTATTATTTACCTCATTTTTGACAAATGATGTACCTCTGTTTTTGATATTAAGAGATTTTGCATCATAAGTACATTATTATTGTGACATTTACATCCAGACCATGTCAAAACAAGCACTTTTACTTTGAAATTCTGTGACCAATCATCATGAATATCTTTATTGTGATATGATGATGGAATACTATTTATAATAATACAAATACCGGCCCCCTCTTGACCAGACTTATTGGCCCCAAGGTCATTTGACTTTGACAACCCTGCACAAGCCCTTTCAGCACTCCAATAATTCACCTAGTCATTACAATCCGTTATTATTTATTCATTAATATATCTTCAGCTGTAAGAATCCACTCCTCAAGGTCACTGGTTCGAGATGACAAGTGTTTATCTTAAGTTCCTGAAATCAATGACTGTTTTTTTTGTTATGTCACATTTTGCTCCCATTTTCTATTTATAACTATGGAACAGAATCAGACTAAGTCGCCGGCTTCAGTCACAACAAATAAAGTCAGCTCCTCGTATGTAGATTTACGATTCAATCAACTCTTTGCGTGTTCCAATTTCATCCACTGCTGTGGCAGGGCGTGTGCGCTCGTGCACACCGTATTGTTAAAACAATAACATCAACTGTTGTTGGGCAGAAAACACAGCAGAGGTGACAAGATGGGAAGTTTACATAAAGAATCAGATAATAACCACACATTGTAACAAACTGAATATGATAATATGAACGTCAAGCTATTACCCATACAAATGAATATAAAGAGGCCATAATTTTACTCTGGATGAATGAAAAAACACACACACACAGACAAAAAAACATTAGCACAGCATCAGTGCCAGTACAGCGTGACTGGATGACTAATGAGAGAGTCATTAAAGTACCGGGTGGCAGCCGGCACAAATGAGCATCTAAAAGCACTCAGCGGAGCACCTCAGCAATATTAGCCATTAGCTTAAGGAGCTCTGCTGCCTCGACGTCACTCTGTGCAGCCATTGTAGAAAGATTACTATAATCCATTTACAAGCATTGCAACAGAAAACACCAGCTATTGTCGTGAAAAAAGAAACTTGGTTGTGAGACAAATCAAGCAGCGGGAGAAGTGTATTAGAATTTTGTTAAAAAACCTGTTGGTTGAGGCTGACAGGCATAATTTATATTTCACAATAAATGTTATTTATTTATTTAAATTTTTTTTTTTTTACTTTTGTAGAATGCATGGTCTCCAGCTGGCAAGACAGATTATGGAGTGAGCCCATGTTTTACTTCCAGTTTATTTGCAAACAGATTTTCGTATTTTCACCAAATAATCATAACCAGGCTAGGATTTGCGAGCACCAACATATGTGAGTTCAATTGAGTACATAGGGCCAGAACTGCATTGTATTTTCACTGGCTAACGTGGGCTAGCGGTCTACTTGCTCATACTCCAGTTGTATTTGAAGTGGCGACGTATTTGCATTCACATGTGTTCTCACTGTGGTCATGAAGTTTCCTCGATTTCCTCGTTTGACTCGATCGATCACAGTCCACCCTCAATGTGTCTGAACCAATGTACCAGTTCCTGCATGACTTTGCTTTTCCATTGGCGGTAGTACCTGGTGCCTTTTTTAGTACCTGCTCCGTCACATCAAAAGACTCCGGCCACTGAGTGTCGTCACTGGAAGAGTCACGGAATCAAACTGAACGATGCCAAGCTGTAGATCGGTTAAAATATTTAAAAAGCCTGAAAACATTCATTAATCTCCAACATTTAGAAACGAAATGTCTAAAATGTCAGTATTTAACAAAGGAGTCTGGTGTGCGATCATGAGCCAAATAACAGCCCTCCGGTCATGCAGGAAGTACAGAACGATTCAGTGTACAAATCTTTTGCATGAACTGATTCTAATGATTTAGTACACCAAAGAGAGTCTTTACTAGTTGGTGAGCGTCGCGTATAAAATGACGTGACAGCAGTTTCTTGCAGCCGTGCTATGACGAGGAGGTACTATAGTAATGGAAAACAACGGTCTGATACCAAACCGAGCGATGTGGTGACGCGATTTTACCATATATGAAGAGTTCAAGGTCTTAATTACTAGTTTTATGTCTTTGTTTGTCCATGTCCATTTTGTGGGCATCATGTTTCCATCATGGTCTCATTTAAAGTCAAATTAGTGTAATGTTGTATTACAAAGCATGTGTTGTACTGGCCTGGGTACTATGTGATTGACAGCCAACACCATGTAGTATAGGTGAATGCACCTTATTGTTTAAACTCGTTCGCCGACACCCTTTTGGACAAAAAGCAAATTGCAGTGAAGAACACACAAAGAAAGGCAAACAGATATGGCCGACTTCACCCCATTCACGCGATAAGCCTCTGGCGGCCTCTGTTGGTCATATTGGCAAGTGCAAGTGTGGAAGCACAAACAAACAAACAAACAAACAACAGACAGACACTAAAAAAAGTATTATTCTGTCTGTATTTGTGAGTGTTCTGATGACACAAGTGACATATCCAGAGGTGCACATTCTAGAAGTAGATAATGGGCAAACGTGTTGAAACTTAAACCTGGTCCAGTCACTTGGTTTCTATTGGAAGTCTGAACTTTTTTGGATGGATTTCGCCTCTGGAAATCCTGTCACTTTTTCCTCAACCACGCGAGGTTGACATTTTTAGGGTTTAAATGAAATGATAAATGAATAAGAATTATTCATAAGACTGCTTTGGGATTTTCTAAAGATATTTAAGGCCCCCATTAGGATAATTGTAGAGAGTTTGGTAGATCTATGACATTTTATCTAGCTAAAGGCTAGATTCCCATCAGCCCCGACTGTACCTTCAATTTAGAGCTCCGGGTAATTAGGACATTTCGCAATTATAATAGGCTAAACTGAAATAAATGTATCAAATATTAACCATTAGTATACTGATACTGGCTATACCACTATTATACTTAAAGCTTTTGTCCCGTCATGTATCCAGAAATGGATACCACAACTTTCTTCTTCCATTTCCAATTCTGCAAATGTTCCCATCATAGCCGGCAGTAACACATAATCCACACTGAAGGTTAGAAAACAGGAAGCATAATCACGCTTTTAAGTGTGTGTGTGTGTGTGATTCTGATGCCCACACATCTGACAAAACTGTGACTGCGGTCCGCTGTTCTCATTCGATCGTTACATTGCATATTTGTGGCCATAACGCGTAAATGTGGTCCAGTACATTATGCATCCAACAGTGTGGTTCTGTAGGCACAGTTTGCTCTGGCAACAAGAAGAAAAAAGTCGAATTTGGCACAGCGATACGAGCCGTGAGCTGGTATTGGCATTGTGTATAATTATATCTGTTTGTGCACTCACAAATCAAACACCGCGTTAGCACATTTACACAGCCTATGTGGAATTCTGTCCATTAAGAGGCTACAGAGCAAGGACAGACATAACAAAAAAAAAAGAGTTGGGGAAAAAAAAGGGACAAAAAAGAGAAACAACCTGTAATTACCATTAATTGTTGTGAAATTGCACTTGCCTCTATTTTCAAGCCTATTTTGAAAGAGTGTTGTTTTATTGGTAAGCACACTGAGGTGTGACAATTGCCAATATACGGACAGAGAACACAACACAGCAAGTCAACAAAAGCATTCAGAGTAATTACTTTAATCAACAATCAAAAGTATTTTTTGAGTTGTGTGAGAGTCAGCCAGGAACAGTATAATAAAAGGCAACTTCGACTTTGAATAAAACTTCACTTGTCACCGAAATAAATGTGTGCAATCAGAATGTGAATGACTCATAAATTGCATATCATTACACTTAAAGCTTTCATCCAGTGTTTGGGGTTTTAATGAGGAACGCGTTAAAGCTTTGAAAAGCTGAAAAGCCGTGGCTGGAAAGGAGAAAAAAACCAAAACTAAAACAAAAACAAGTATATGCACAGTTATGCATATGTTCTCGAGGCTCTTCGCGTCAACAAATTACATTTCTTTTGTAGCACAGAGGAGAGAAACACAGCAGGTTTTAAATCAAAAGGGAAAGATGTGTGGGAACTGTAGCTAAACTCATACTGACAGTTTAAGGACTCTCAAGTAATTGGCCGGATTCATTTGAAGTCAAACAAAATCATATTTATGGTGCCGTCGTTTTTGACCCACACACATGAGCATCTTTCTCAGTGTTGGTCTCCTTCAGCCTCCTTCAGTTCTTTGTTGACTTGTGCATGACGTTAGAAAGAATCTAATTATTGTGTTAAGCCCGCCCCACACTAGAGTATAATTTCAGTCCCAATCTGGCCTTTCCAATTTTACACTGATTTGAACAGATTATTTGGACAAAGACACGATGTTAACGTCACTGGGCGCAGCAGAGTCAAATTGTAAGCATTAAACATGTGTGATATTTGAGCAGAACCCCGCAGTAACCGAGGAGAGCGAGTCGGGCTGCCCACAGTGCGACCAAGGATGAATGTCAAGACCGTCTCCTGAGCCCGGTGGACGGTAGAGAAAGAGGACAGACTTGTGGATTTATGGCAACAGCATGTGTCCCTGCAAGACGTATCACAACCGAACAATCCGCCTCTATGCCTGCTTACATTCTGCAGTGAAATCATGCAAATTTCTGTGAGATCCCAAATCCCTGGTGTGGTCCTGTGTCTTGACTGGATGTAGTCTGTGCTTTCTCAGGATTAAAACATTGAGAAATTATTGGTTAATAAATTAATTGTGTCTGTGTCTCTCCAAAGTCGGATTTTAGGATTTAATCAGACTTTTAAAATACATGTAAACGTGTAAGTCAACAGGGATTTTACTAAAGTGAATCTCTCAAAGTTGGACTAACAGATAATGCAGTATGGAGTCAAATTAGGATTTTGTGTAAAACAGCACTCATACTGGTCCGTGCAGCCTAAGCATGCTCCACAGTTCCCATCTTAAAGCTTTGACCTGGAAATAAGAAAAGAAATCTGGTCCATAGAGGAAGAAGAAGAAGAAGACAACAGTGAGAAAAACATACAATAAATTGATTCCCCACAAGTGGTTGTATACTGAGACAAGGACAGTAATCCATGTAAAGCAACTAGTTAAGCTTGTTAAGGAATAATGGAATTTAAATCAAGATTTAAATCAAGTGACTCGACTCAGCCAGCCAACAATAGGCCACCTCTTCAGCTTTCCTTGGTCATATATTCCGGATGATGAAATGCCACCCAGTTTGTTGCATTAGCCTTTACCTGAGCTTATAAGGCTCCTGAAAAACCTCTGTATCCATCCTGTGGCTTCTGTCGGCAGTGAAATCATCAATAAATGACAGGGTGCCAGTTACAGGAGAACCAGTTTTAGTTGTTCTTGGGGGATTGCATCCTCTTGCTCAAGTGGCGACCCATCGGAAATGCCGCCCACTGGTTTGTGAAATCCCATTTTGAAGCCTTGAATTTAGTATTTTGGCCAGCGATGGGCATGTTGTTTATTTTTTAAACCAGACATAACTATATTTGGATGAGTGACAGGCTGCCTGAGTAAGAGCTCCGCTTATATAGACGTCCACGGCACTCGCAACCTTTCCCGTATTGGAAGGTGCCAGCTGTCAGTTATGTGGTATAAATGTCTCATCATGAGACCAAAAACTCTTCAGAAAAAATGTTTATTGACAGTATAAAGTGAGGCTGATTTCTACTTATTTTGCAACTATAGGTGTCCCCACCTGATGGCCAATAATGCAGCTATAGGTTTCAGATACTTCCACACTGCCTTGAGTTGATGGTTGTACCAAATCATAGGACTTCCTGTTAATCAAATGTTGTCCCGATGATTAATCACAGGAACATGTGTATCTACTGAAGAACGCCCTTGACTCCAAATCTAGACACTTTTCATCGATTAGACTCAGGTCATTTGCCATTTTCCACTTTTCTTGTGCACACACTTGACGTCTTTAGGACGTACCAGACTGTTGGTTTTGTCAAAGCAACTATTTGCTATCTCTCTGACATACTTTCCCCCTATCCCTTATAATACCACACAGTAATTACAGTATCCTCCTTCCTTGCATGATTTACTATTCTTAGTTTTCGTAACGACAGATAAAAGGGCCGTATCTCCCACACAGCTCTTTCTACAGTATATAGATGTGAACCTCCACATGAAGCCGAGATTTGGAACAAAGTATTCATTATTTATTCCATTATTTCATTTCATCTTTGGAAAACTGTCTAACTCGGGACTAAAAAGTGTCATAGTGTGATATCTGCTAATTGTCTGCATAATTTGGTAGAAGAAACAGAATACATAATGATGTGTGTGTGGCGCTGGCGGTGGTGAAGTGGAAGTTTGTTTTCCCTCCAAAGAAGATGTGGGACAGGATGTGGGACTTGCCTGAGAAACACACGTGTGCCTGGGCTACCATTAGCCAGCAGATAATTATAATGTTTTTATCCACTACAATGCCATGTAGTTATTCTCCGAGCTGAATTCTGTACCCAGTAGAATGTACTTGAAACGGTCTACGGTCCTTTTGATGGTGAGACACTCCAGCTGCCCCCGCTGAGCACCGTGTCTCCCCCAGGACTGGTTTCCTGCTGACACCAGCCACCGGTCTTTTGTCTCCTCCCTCACCTTGCGGTCACATTTCACCAATGCCTCTGCCCGAGACATCAGTCTGCGTGTTGAAGGGCACACTAAAGTTTGGCTGCATCTGCCATCGTCTTTATATTTTTTTGATGACCCTCTCGGATCACCTTCACTCTCCTTTTGCTAGTTCCCCCCCCCCCCCCGAGGGTGATAACGCTTCTACAATATAGAGGCCAGGGCGGCCATATTCTCTGGATATGTCTGGTCTCCAAGGAGGTGGCCGGGTACAGGCAATCATCCTGCTGCCGTGTCCTTCTGCACCTGTACTGTACTCAATATCCCCAGATTACGCAAGTCAAATTTCTCAGTTTCTCATTTCTGGAACGGCAGCGTTTAAAAGCTTTCATTACATCAAATGTAGAGGTAAACACAAGCATGGTAATCACAGATGCAGCAGTGTCAGAAAAGAAAAGAGGCTTTTCAATCATCAAAGACAGAAGACTCAGACACCGGAGACCTTTGCTCTTCAACACAATATGTTCGAAAATAGACTTTAGAAAACAACTCAAAAATAACCTAAATGGAAAATATCCGTCTCAAAGAGATAAACATCCATTTTCTAGATGTAAGACAGTGAGGGCAACTTAGCTTAAAGGTACGGAATGCAGTTATTCTTTTTAACAACACCCCTTCACCCTCACTAGGCTCTAGGGCACTCCTATTGGTTGTTCTAATATAACCGCTACTCATACAGGTCTCTTGGGTGAAAAGATATACACTGCAAAGAACGTTTAAAAAGGAAAGGGTCTGAGATGGAGTTGGACAATAAATGCAATAAAAACACCTGTCATTATTGGCTGAGAGTTTTAGAGATGGAGAGCTTGCCTCGGGTCATTTGCAGTGCATTAAACGAGTCCGTCTGTCCATGTTTAGCTCGACAATCAACTGCTTTGTTGGTGGTCTGGCCTACAGCAGCTTAAATGTGCACAGATTCTTAAAACCTGTGCATTAGCCCCCACCCCCCTCCCATCCCTTATTCCCTCATGGCACGGTAATGTGACTAATATATCGCATGGGCTGGTGCAATCTCTCTCAAATGGTAGGTCATGACCCAAATGCAGGTCACTGGATGAAACTGAGTGGGACACAGATGTGTGCCAGACTAAATAAATGATACAATTTATACTGGTATAGTTTGATGTTGCACTCACCAGCTCACCGTCTGCGCCCCACAGTCTGTGCACTGCAAATCTCTCTCTGCTCAACCATAGTTTTGTGGCTGTGAAGCTGTCACTTCTTAACAAAACTCCATGCATCTAATTTCTTCATGGAAGGCACAATTTTCTTACAGCACTTGGTCAATTTGACATTTATAACCGCAACCTACTTAGCGGCAGACCTCACGTAACTACAGCCGAAGGGAGAGAGACCTATATGTATATATGTAATATATAAGCATGAGGGCCTATAGTGAAGACAAAGCAGTGAATCAAAGACATTTTTTCATTATATCACTACTACATTTATATTTCAGAGAAGCAGCGTTAATTCTTAACCCTAAGCTCTATCACAAAGAAATCTAAATCCACTGACTGAGGCAGAAAAGGCTCTGCTGTCGTGTATGTTTCTGCAACGTCAATCGAAAACTAGTTCCGCCCTTTCTGACAGCTCCTCCAATCATCATGCAGAAGCCCAGCCCATTCCGCACCCGCCCACTGCCCCATTGACCATTGAGAAAAGCTGAGGTTCTGTGGAAGTGACGTTTTTGCCCCATTCGTCCAAAAAAAACAACCTATTCGGTGCTGTTCCAATAGAGAACAGTCAAAAGAGGAGGCTGCTACAGGAATACGGAATCGTGTAAGACGATCCGTCATCCGTGATAAACAGTATGTACATACATGTACATGTACATACAACAGAGCACATAAGTGTGGGAAAACATCGGGGAAAAAAACTACAGGACAGGAGTCCTTGGGAAACAATGTTCTATAATGTTCTAAAATAATGTTCCTTTTACTTTATTGATACTTCATGGACTTTGATTTTCAACATGAAAATAAATACAATTGAAACATGTAAGAAAAGGGAGAAAAATAAGTCTTATTATAGCCTCCAATAATAGTAGGGTTGATTTCAATGGTATTATTAAACGAGGGTTAACACTCATTTCAACTAGATTCAGAGAACTGGGGATAATTCCTTGACTTAAAGTTTGCTGCCATTCTAGCTTCTACCATACTTACTACATACTACTGCCTTACTCCTGTCAGCCGAGATCTAAAAGGCATCACTCAGTGTCACCACAGACACACTAACAAACCACCACTATACTGAGAAACAAAAAGAGAGTAATGTGGAGCCGATACGATTGTGTAAGCTCATTTTTCATTGGTCTGAATGTAACGGATATAACGGCTTACATGGAAAAGTTACACACTACAGCTTTAACGTAAATACAGACATAAACTGAGAGTGTGTCGGCTCTGACGGAGACTCCGTGCTGTCAGTGAGTGACATATTCACTACCTAACTGACACGGTGAGGGCGATGACGAGAAGTTTAACATTTATCAACGTCTGACAAAACAGTGGATATACCTGAAAACAAAAACTGGACGCGTAGCGACAATGAAGTTGAAGATATATCATCTGTAAGGCAGAACTGTACATGCTGATATATTGCGGGTGTACTCCTTCAGTCCAGACTGCCCTTTTATGTTGTGTTATTTCCACAGCTGTGCTTTGTTTATCAGGAAAGGAAAAAAAAAAAGCCTGCAAGTGATTTATTTCGTTTGCAGTGTTTTAATAAAAGTGTCTGCGATATCTCGCGTATGGTCTTGTGCGGCACAACTGACATTTAGACATTTCATATAAAATACTGATATGCGTTTGTTGCCACTCAGCCTAATACCAGAGTATTAATTTAAGCCCTAAGATACACAGAGGCTATACGAATGTGCAATATTGAGTGTCTTATATCCTTAATTCGGCACAACCTATAAGCAATCTGACACATTTTCACCAACTATAACACACCTGAGCAACAAGTACTCAAAGTTCTTTAAATTGGATTGGGAACTTGTGAAATTTGGAAATACGTCACAGTTCAAAAGCTTGGCTCGTTTTCATGAACAAAAACAGTCTATTTTGTGACTTCTGTACAATTATCGCTCCTAATTTTATCATAACTTTGACTCAACCCGTGGCCAAGTGGAAAGGGAACTTGACTTGTAACCAGACGGTTCAAATCCCCACCCGGCCAAAAAGGGCTGGGGTACCCCTGAGCAAGGTACCCAACACCTACTCAGTGTGGCAGCCCACTGCTCCTAATTCTAGGATGGGTCAAATGCAGAGGAATACTTTCCCTAAGGGGATTAATAAAATTAAAAATTCTAATAAGACGACGTAAAATCCTGACCGACGAGAACACACACGCCAGGATGTCCATATAAGGAGTTGTGTATAATTCCCATGGCGATTTACCAAGGGTGCACCCGCGGCACTGATCTCTAAGGGTTAAGGCATTGTGTATTATGTGAAAAAAACTTTTAGAAAAAAATTGGGTCATGACTTAATGACTCAGGATAAATGTGGGTCCCAAGGCTGGATCATTTGAGGGGACTATATTCCTGCCCATGTCCCATGTGGCTGTGACAATTACCATGCTGCTGCAGAGACGCCGTGATACCAACAGTCCCACAGGGGCTCCCCGCGTGTTATTGCTGTCGCCACAGTATTTTTGCTGCTTAATTGTTTCATGCAGTTGTCGCAGGTATACGTTCCTGCAAGGCAGCGTTCTTGTGTGAATCAAACTCGAAATCAAACACCTTAAAAAGGTAAAAGAACTTCTTTTCCCCTTTTTTGTTTGCCGTCTTGCTGGAGCTCAAACACCTGCAACCATCGAGTGATTTGTGTAAATTATGGGATGAACATCAATTGAGATGCTTGTAAATAGAATGATTTGTGTTGGGATGCAAATGATTTGTGTTTCTTTTTTTTTTCTGCTGCAAACTGCTACCATACCAGCACAGGGTTTGCCTATGGCGATAAATAAGTGAAATGAAAGCTGTGTTTAAAGAAATAAATGGAATAACTCAAGTGAAAAGCATTTCTTTTTTTTTTTAAACTCAAATGGGTAAAAAAAAAGTTATATTTTTTAAAGTTTGCAACATAAAAAGACACTGAAACTGTATGACATTTCTAATTTGCTTTGAAATCACACAGTGGGCAGTGTGGCTGCCAAACAATTTAAAATGCAAGCGCTTCCTTACTGCGCATGCATTCAGTGTGGCCTGCGCCTTGTTGCGGCAGAAAACCCCCCCCCGAGTAGACACACGCCAGATTCAACAGATCAGCAATGCAGCTGTTGTGTGCAATAAGGCAGAAGATTCATTTTAACCAAACACAACAACTCACCAAACAAAAACAGGAGGAAGCACGTGTTCCAACTTTGTTTACCGTCTGAAGCCCAATGTGGACGGGAATAGTTTTACACGGGAAGGTGGAATAGTCGCAGGGGACAAGAAGTCTCAATAAAACGACCACAATTGGGAGGGGTAACAACTGGTACTAGGCCCAGGAACCCCTACTTGACCAGGCAAAAGTTCTGTCATCTTACCCAGTAACCAGGAGCGACGACACAGGGGCGGGGGGGGGTGCAAGGGGGGTAGCGAACATCCGATGTTCCCCGATCCGGCTACACACAAACAACTGGCGCTCCTGTCGTGCTGTGCGTACTACGCTGCTTCTTGACATCACAGGTGAAGACACAAATCAACACAGTGCCTTGATCGATGCTTGATAATCCACGGAAACCCACTTGTGAACCGGAAATGACGGAATATTTACTCACATTTATTGCTCGTCTATTCTCACGGGGATTAGTATTACTTGGGGTAATTGTACCCCAGGTACAAGGTAAAAGTCGTCCGACATCGTCCGGTAACGATTACCGACAAATAACATTAGGACGGGATACTCGAGCTCCCTTTGTCGACATTGAAATGTGTTTGGACAACAACTATCTGCCACACAACTTTTTGTTTCCAAAGTCAGGTAAAAGTGCCAGTCTCCTTCCACTCCACCAGACAGATGGTAATTGAGTGAAGCTATGGTGGTTAATATTTAGGGTGCATGCTAAACGACCACTCGAGCTTTGAAGGGCATATGGCACAAGTCATACAGGAATTAAATGGCAGGCAGGAACAGAAGGCCGCCATCTTCTTCACCTTTTAAGCTGACAAAACAGCCTTTGCATAGCAGATTATGATGCACAGTGAACTGGTGGAAATGTGACAACTTTGCTAACTTTCCGTTTGCCAACTGGGAGCTCGTCAAGCCGGTCCAGAGTTGTTGTTAATGCCTGCACATTTATACACATCTCCAAGTCCAATAATTAAGATGGATGTTCGGCAGAAATAGCATCGCTTTAAAACAACACGCTCATGCATTGTATAAGAACGGCTCACATTATGCCGCCGCCTGCTCAGCGTGACATATGCAGACTGATATAAATATTCTGACGCCAGCTGCTCAGTCTCAGTATGAAAAGCTGATGACTAGAGTTCAGGCAATGACAGAGCATAATATTAGAGCGCAAAGAAAGGCAACAATCTGTGGCTCAGGCAGCCGGACACAGCTACAAAACAACCCTCGGGCTGTTATTTGAAGAACAACCCCAGCAATACTAAATGTGTTGACCATTAAAAATCATCAAATGAATAAATTCTAGTATTTTTGGAAAAATTCAGCCCTTTTCCCTCATCACTGTGCCAATAATACTTTCATTGAGTAGCAAAGAGACTCTTGCACACTGTCGAAACTTGCAAGCCTGGTTTTATTGTTGCAAAGTTTCTGTCCTAGACCTTCATCGGGATGAGCCTCCCAAGACTTTTCGATATCCTAATAATAATAATATAAAACGCAGCCACCTGCTTCGTATTCCCCATAGATGTGACAGGAGTGAGCTCTGACAGCTGTTATTATATTAGAGTCCCCCTGTGCAAGGTATAAGCTTTGTTTGCTGGAGGTTGCCACTGGTTTCTAAGACAACCACAGAGTCTTTCTCACCATTATTTTAATGTTAATTACAATTCCTCTTAGTTTAGTATCCACATGGTAGGCTCTTCAGTGGGTACAGACATTATTAGAACTAGAATTAGTCATTAGTGATAGTGAATTTGACCTCTGCATTTAACTAGGGATGCACTTAAATGATCTTTATGACGAGGATCCGAGTGAATGTCGCGGGGGGGGTTCGCAATCCGCGCTGTATGCAGCAGAGTTTCCAGCATTTCCAGGTGCTGTTCCACCGTGCACTCACAGCTTGTTGGAGCCATTTTACTGGTGTTCCAGACTCAGCCGGAATAGACAGACACATGCTGGCCGCAGTTTTTGCACACGTCATCGCAACTTCCTGTTTCGATCGTGTTGTTTCGGTGTTCAAAGTCTTCCAAAAACAGAACATTTTCGGTGCATCTCTTCATTTAACCCATAACTTATTTAATACTAGTAGTACAAGGGATTGGCTTATCCTGGGATTGAACCAGTTACTTGTGAGTTACAAGCCCAAAGCCTTTCCTCTTGGCCATGGGCTGCCATCCATCCTGTCTGTCTGATACCGTTTACATTTGACTTCAAACTGTTAATGAGAAGCAGCTAAAATAAAACTAATAAAGAGCCGTTTTATTATTTATTATAACTCAAGTTTACTTTAGTGATCACATGGTGCTGTATAGCTACAAAACACTGAAGAAGAATAGTCAGTACAAGTCGAAAAAATAGGGAGAAACGTCCCCTGAAAATTAGATTACACGCCACAAGGGGTTATTCACAATAAATAACTAACTACAATATGATTTGTTAAATATATGTTAAATATAATAATAATTAAAATGTTTAAAATAGGCAAGAGAATGTGCTTTGGGTCACCATAATATTGAATAATTATGAAAATAAAGTATTTTAATGGTTCGGTTGTGAAATGGATTTTCACTTTCCTCTCATTCTTACTAAACGAGAAGTCACTGCAGCAAATCATTTTCGCTCCATAATTTTGTATTAAAGTCACTGGAAAATAACGATTGCGTCACCCCAGTGATCACACGGTGCTGTGTGGCTACGAAACGCTGAAGAAGAGGGAGAAACAAAGCAGAAAATGAGAGTTAAAAAAAAAAAAGAGCAATGGTCTATTTTCTTTGCAGTGCTGACACAGCAATACGAGGACAAAGTGGAAGGAGACACGGGAGGAAGGGGAACTGGAACACTTTTAGAAACTTAGTGTGACAGTGTACACCTCATGGTCAAGTGCACTGTCACACCAAGTACTGGGACACTTTGAGGAACATACTGTGTCAGTGCACACGGTCGAGTGTCATGGACAATCTTTTTTATCCACATTCGCCGCCAGTTCACCACTCACTGAGCGCAGTCATGTGGCCACAGCAGCACCCACACCAGAGACTTTAGAGAAGTCATAATGACGTTGCACTTATCGTGAACCACCTTCTGCTTTTTGTTTGTGATTGATTTGATTGTTGTTCTGTGGATTGTTTTCAACCACAGCCAGAGGGCTGTATCACAAAAAATCTATAAATAATAAAGCCGGGATTTTACATTTATCGTGGGCTGATTAAGCCTAGTCTCCTTTTTTCATGAAAGCAGTCGCACGTAAGTTGCCATGGAGATGTATTATGTGCAGCTAGCCCACTCTGGCTTAAAATACCACAGGTAAAAAAAATAAAATAAAAAAAAAAAACATGAAAGAAAGAGTAAAACATGGATCAAGTACAGGCGAAGCAGCATCATTTTTTAAATTATGAATACAAGACCGCTAGGAGTTCACGTGAAACACGTATTATTTATGAAGACGGCCTTTCATATTTGTTCTGTGTCGACATTAAATGATTGGAGGTGTAACAAAAAGAGAAACTGCAATTACACAGCTGTATTTTCAGAACACATCATATACAAAAAAGTTATGTTAAGAAACTTGGTAGTTGTTGTGTGTAAACTTGTAGTTATGCGAGTTGCAAAGTAGTAAATATATCAGTCCTTACAACTAAAGCAAGGATGGACTGTAGGTCAAAGCCTGGCTCTCTTCTTTACAACCTGGTATTTTTTAATGATGCTTTTCTGCAACTGCCCTCGCGTCTTTTTATACGTTTTTAACGCGTCGACATTTGAAAGCAACACTTTATTGCTTCTGTTCCAGCCTGTTTGACCAGCGCCCCATGCCCACGCGTCCTTTCCCCCCCTCACACAGCCACACTGTTAACCATTAATTAATGCTGACACGGGACACAATATCACATGCGTAATTGTTACATTCCCGAATGCAAATTATTATTTTTTTTTTTTACAATAAGGCCCTGACCATCATTGTTGGCAGCACCTCTAATTGTGATATGGCATCGTCCCAAGATGAGATGCCCAGAATAAGCTTTCCCTTAGACAATAGTGACTTCTCTGTGCAGACTAATTAAGAGACTGCTGACATTTAATAAGAAACAAGCTACAGAGGAGATAATGGAACAATGGGAGGGACGTTTGAGCCCTTACGTGCAGCTAAGGAACACCGTCATAGCTGGATGGAAGCTACATGCAAATGTATTAATAATCCTTCAAATTTGCAAATCTCCCATCTGAAAATGAGATTACGTGGCGCACAGGGGTTTTTCATAATAAATAACTCCTTCAATATGATTTGTTTGTATTTGTAATGTTAAATATAATAAAAATTAAAACCTAGATGTGTGCTTCAAAGTCACCATTATGCTTAATAATTATGACATTAAAGTATTTTAATGGTTCAGTTCAAGTTCGATTGCCTCTCATTTTACTGAAAGAAACCTCACTGCATAAAACAATTACATGTTAGATATTGTGGATGATGTGCAAGTCTTGAAATAGATAGACAGTATGTAATTCATTTAACACTCTGGCAATTAAATGTATTGTACCAACAATATCGCTCGCAATCTACTCTGAGAGACTGAGGACTAAAAGAAGACAGCGTTTTACCTACATTAGACCTCCAGTCAAGTTTCTTCCAACTAAAAACCAAGCATTTCTTCTCACCCTGTGGGAAAAGACACCTCTCCGGCCAACATCTCTCAAAATGGTGCCAAACGTTCATTAAAAGTAGTGTTTTTTTATCTGTGCTCCTTGTGCATTTCCATGTAAACATCATGGTCCTTCTAATTTAAGTCCCTGCATGGTCTGACACTAACATACACCTCAGAGGCTCCAACTCCTTGAAGCTTCGGCCGACCTCTCAGATCCTCACTGTTGGCTGCAGCTTTTACTGAAATGAAAAGGCCACTTCTTTTTTTTTCTTTTTTCTGCAGCAGCCCTGAAATAGCCTGCCGCTGGCTCACGCTCAATCTTTTGATGCTTTCAGGTGTAACTTAAGACAAAACCTTTGTTCCCCGGCTTTAAATTGTTTGACAAGCTCTGTTTTTCAACTCTTGTTTTATGCAACAAATCTATTTGCTAAAGTTGGAAAGATCACTAGATTACATCCATCGGGTCATTAAAAATGAATGCTTTTGGGATGGGCTCCTTCCTCCAGATAAGCACAGTCCAACACACATGTGCTCCATACCCGACACATAACCTGAAGCAGTCCACTGTTTTTCTAACCCTGCACACACAAAACATTCTCCTAAGGATCGTTGGAACCAAACAAAAACCCTAACATTTAGAGAATGTTCCCTAAGGGAACCAAAACCATTCTCCTGTTGCTGCACCGTGGTCTCCACACAACGTTCCCATTTGGTTATATGTTGGTATTTTTGTTAACAACTACAAAAAAAAAAGAACATTTTGAGAATGCTGTCAAGAGGTTTGGAATGTTTGTATTTCAACCAGCTGCTTGGCGGGTGGAACACTGTAGGTAGTGTTTACCAATGATAAACTAGCAACATTTCAATTAAAGGGACATTTTATGGAGCTGCTTCATAGAACAAGGGGTAGATGAAGAAGTCTAGTTAAAGTCGAGACTAGAATTATTGATCAATAACCCATGAAATATGTTGCCTAATGCTGCTTCAAGACACCCGGAGAACTAGTTCTGGGAACACAATGCATCCAATGTAACATAAAATATCAATTTTGTTATTGGCTTTATTAACAACCAGGGGAAAGATTACTTACAAGCTCCATCAGTAACACTAACCCAAAGCCAATATCAGAGCGCGAGACAGAGAGAAACACTGTCGATATGCAACATGACCTGCTAGTTAGCATTAGCTACTCAGCCATTAGTGAGTTAGACTTACAGCAGAAGGAACTCATGGTAACAATGCTTATCACACCAGACTGAAGTATGTCATATTAAAGCTGTTATTAAATTTTTTTATAATTATTATATTATATTTTAGAATACAACATGGGCCACACTGTTGGTGTCATGGTTAGCGTTCTTGCCTTTGCAGCAAAAATATTTTAAAAATCAAAGTCCAAAAAAAACCAAAAACCTGAAACACAAACAGGAAGTGGGCGTCTACTTCCTTCGTGACCCGGTTGACAAACAAGGGCCTTTCTGCATGGAGTTTGCAAGTTCTCCACGTGTGTGTGTGGGGATTTCTTCCGGGTTTCCTCCCACAATATGGGAATTAGGTCAAATTGGACACTCTAAATTGACCGTAGCTGTACGATGTACCCCGCATATTGCCCTATGTCAGCTAAGAGGATGGATGGATGGATGGAATACAACACAAAACAACATAGCAGGGCATCAACACTGCAGGCAACACACCAAAAGAGCACAAAACACGTCCAAAAGACAATAAAATGTCACATTTGCTAAATATTTGATCACAGCTGTTGTTGTGTTACGAAGTGTGCCAAATAAACTGAAAAACTAGCAGAAAAAAAAAAGAGCCGATTTGTTTCACACTTGTCATGTTGACATTTTGTGAAGACTGCATTAAAGACAAAATGTAGTTGGGGTTGGTTGGTTCATCTCGAGACCACAAATCGAGACCAAACATTGCGTCAGCTGTTGTGTGTGTGTGTGTGTGTTGAAAGGACGTATTTTACACCATAAAGAGGACACTCTGGTGTGTTTCAATGCTGTGACAAGAATAAAAAAACACCAACCAGGTGTTTTTTTTGTGCCTACAACTAACCACATCCATGAATGGGGAAATGGATATTATCAAAATACCTACGAGCCGTTATTAAAACACTACCATGTTAGTATGCACGCCATAGGACAAAGTTAATAAATAATGCAATGTTTTGGTTCAGGAATGTGAGCTCACACTATGACATTTTCACCTTTTTTGTCTTTTTTCCTTTCCGTGGATCATATGATCCATTCAACATCAGCTTGTCAGAGGCACTTGAAACAACAAGCTGTAAAAGGTGCAGGAGAAAAGCAGAGTGCCAACACTTCCTGATTATTTATTGATTCTTTTTTTTTTAATTACATTATACATCTGACAGTTCTAGTTTTACAGTCCTTTTATGACAAATTTTTTGTACCCCAATTCATTTTTTATTCCCGAAGCTTTATTATTCAACGCCGTCACCTACAAATTAAGGCTCTATACGTTGTTTTGAAATGTAATGTCATGTGTAAATTATTCTATTTGACTACGTCTGCCAAGCGGGTTCGTCTGTGTCTCTCTGACTATCTGTCTCTGAGCAGCTTAACCAAATGTAAAAGGACAGATTTCCTGTTTCTGCCAGAGATTTCTTGCCGTTAAAAGGGAGTTGTTGATTTTTTTTATTCCTTCTCTCTCCACAGATGCCTCGTGTTTGCTCACTGCGTGAACTGTTGGGTGTTTCTCGTCTCTCTATAATGTTGTCAAGGTCTCTGCCTTGCAGCGCCTTGAGATAATGCATGTTTTACTTGGCGCCTTACAAATAAAAGTGAATTGATTTGAATATTTTTGAAGAAATGTTCTGATGATGTAGATTCAATTTGGGTGTATTTCCTCTTTGGGGGGAAAAAAATATTAGAGGCTTTGCCAGAAGTCTGTACTCTCAAAATTGTTTTTTTGTGCGTATGGAAAAACCTTCACTTTTTAATTTTATTTCCCTTCACTTAGTGATTGTTGCACATACAATGCTTCAGGTCGGCAAAGGGTCAAGGTCTCAGCGAAACACTGTAGAAAGCAACACCGCAATATCCGAATATGGAGCTATGGAGCTTTTATGCAAAGCACTTTACACAACTGGCCCTTTATTCATCCATGCCTGCACACTCACACCCTGATGAAACTACCGGGGGGCAATTTGGGTTGAGCGTCTTTGCTCAAGGACAGAGTGACATGTGGATTAGAGAAGCTGTGCATCGAAACCACCGACATTACACTTGATTACCACGAGCAGCTCCACCACCTGAGCCCGGGAAACGTCATCTGGACACCGCGGCTGCCGACAATGACCCTAATATGTATCGCCAAGAGAACCGTAGTCTCTTAG
This sequence comes from Solea solea, assembly GCF_958295425.1. NCBI lineage: Eukaryota > Metazoa > Chordata > Actinopteri > Pleuronectiformes > Soleidae > Solea > Solea solea. The sequence goes on along the minus strand of NC_081137.1, from coordinate 18,071,396 downwards.
CAGGAAGCAGCAGGGTGTTATTCCCGGATCGTTATTCATATTAGAACCCAACAGTGTTTTTCCGTGCATTTCCAAACACATTTAACAAAGTGGCATATCTGAGAGAGAGTGTGTGAAGGCAGTCAACTGAATAATAATCTGTACGACAGCAACATTTAGCATTTGAAAACGGTGCAATCCCAAGCGTGGTTGCCAGATTTTTACAAAATACGTAAATAAGGCAGGTTCCTGACACAGGTTCCTACAAATTACTTTGCCACCCAACTAAACTAGATTGTCCTTTTCTGAGGGTCACATGAGGAGCTGTAACCGACCCCAAATGATGATGATAAATGTCATTAATGTTGTTCATTTTTTTAAATGTTCCTGGTCTCTATCTTCTCCTCTTTCCTCTCAGAACTTCTTCTTCTTCACGCTCCGTCCCGAGCTCCGAGGTCTAATGACATGGCTGCTTTTAGATGTTGCCAAAACCGCGACTAAAATCCGCGGGCCTTTTCTGTAGCTGCCCTTAAACTTTGGAACGAGTTACCCATGGAAATTAAATCTGCACCCCGCCCTTAACCATTTTAAATAAATCGCTTTTGAAGACCCGCCTTTACTTCAGGATATAAACAGTCAACCCGTACACTTCTATGCACTATGAACCATTCTTTCTTGTAAGACACGGCGAGCGAAATGAGCTTCATCGCATTCACGTGCAAAGAGAAACTCTTGAGCTAATCTACTACATTTAAGATAATGAGCTTTCACTTTGCCACATGCTGCAGCCCCCTGGATCATCGCACTGTCAGAAATCTGCCTGCCCTTATCAACCGCGAGCACAGGGCACTACAATCTCAAGTAATTCTGTGTGGCAGTGGAGTGTGAAATTCCCAAGCCTGTGTTACATCAGCCTGATAATTCCACCTGATGATAATTAATAACGATCCACCAGTGAGGCGATCATGCGCGACACCTTCGGCTGCACCCCTGTGGCATTTGACAAAGCCGGTGTGGAGACAGCGGTTACACATGCGAGATGAAAGGAAACATGATGTGAACGGGGAATAAACGTTGCATTCAAGCTTCATCAGGTGTGCGACTGGCTTTATAATGTGTAAAAAAATAAGGGGGGCAAGTGAGGGTGGCGGCTGATGGAGGCTTTATTTGATGTTGTCTTAGGGAGCTATCCAGGGAGATCACAAACCATTAGTTTTCGCTTTAGGGACCAAAAGCGCCAACGTCTGCTTAACAGTTCATTAATAATTTTTTTTTTTTTTCTTGTTTTCGCTCCTTTGAAACCGACAGGAAATGTAGCGAAAACACGCTCGGAGACATTGCCGCGCAGGTGGGTTTGATTACAAAAGAGACATAGGATAAAAGTGAGCAAGACGAGTGCAAGAGCCACAGGACGGGGAGCAGGCATCCATTCACTTTGGGATTTATTTATGCGAGCAGCTGCAGAACGGATGATGATGATTCGCTCACAGGACACGACACCATTATGCTTCCCCTGAACCCAATATTAAGGAGCTGATGTCTCATGGCCACCACTCCGCTACCATTCCAATTCTATTTATTCATTGTTAGGTTAGTCAAACACGGCTTAATCAAAGAGAAATTACTGCCGCGGAAAAGTCTTCCGTGATGACGGGAGGCAGCAGTACAGTGTGTGAACTGAGCTCGGGCGAGTTGAAAAAACCCGACACGTGACGGGCACTTAGCATGTAGCCGTCCTCACCCCTCCACAGATGCCCTGTCATCCCTGTCAGCGCAGCCCGTCTGAGGGTCCGCCTGTCGCCCGGCGCGCTTCAGCTCGGCAGCGGCATTTAAATGCAGGATTAATAACTTTGTCGTAGAATGACAGCGCATGGTAAGTGAGTTTGGAAATGCCTCTATGCGGGAGGGGGAAAAAAAGACAGATGGTTCTTTGACGCCTATTTAAATTTTCATATCAATTAACTTCCGTCCGCACAAGTATGTTTTAAGTGGCTAAAAATGGGTTTATTAATTCACAGTTGACCTAAGAGTTTAATGTCAGTCAACGGTTTTGGTCTATGGAAGTAACAATAATAAGAACATATGATAATCAATACACCGGGAAACAATCATATAATGATACCTTTCTATATCTGTATCGGTTGGTAAGTAAAAAAATAACAGCACTATAGGAAATAAGAGTACAAAAAAAACAAGTATTGTTACAGACAGGCAGTTGCATTAAAAAAAAAGTACATTATGTTGGGCTACGAGGCAAATTAATATAAAATATCAAGTAGGAGTGGTCTATTATATTGCTCTGTGCTAATAAAGTGACAACGATTTTTATTGTTCCCTCCCACTATGCCAAAAATGGCTATTATGGCGTCTGGCTGAAGTCCACATCTGTCACATACTGGGATCTACGTTCAGGAGCATTCTATGGAGAGTGATGAAGGTGATTTTAAATTTTATGATGCCATTTTCTTTAAATTAAAATGTTGATATTTGGTGCCACATCTCACAAGTCAGGACAAGTTTTTTTTTCCTCATCTTGAGTGAATGTCAGTGCCTTATTTTCCAATAATGTTTATATCCTTCTCATATGTCTTTTAAGGGGGGGGGAACAATTGGTTTGGGGTATGTTGACTCTCCTGGAAAATTATAGAAAAAAACGTTTGTTGTTTTTCATGTTTCAAGCCAATTCTGTTTGACTTTTTCAATATTCAAGCTAGTAATATTACTATTATGATCATTTTCATTATTAAATTAAGTTTTTCAATAAATGTTTTAGCTTTGTGGTCCTTTAAAATCTGTGTAAAATGACCTCAAACCTCAAAATGATGACACTCTCAAATCTCCTGGCCACAAAGAAAACATATTCACTTTCAAGGAGCCGAAAATCATAAAAGCTGTAACTGTTGGAGCCAAATTCCTGACTTAATCCTAGTAGAATTATTTTCTTTTGCACAACATAATAACTTCTAATACGGGTCTGTATTTGTGCATCACATAATCCCAGTGGGCTGGTTTTAGTGGATACAGCCTGTATTAACTGTGGGTTTATGTTTACTGAACACAACACTGCACCCACTCATTAACTGAATTAGTATGTAATCCAGGTAAAATGTAAATTAATATCTGCCTAATCCAGATGCAGGGGGAAGAAACCAGCAGTGCATATCCAAGCCAAGTCCTAATTTGCCTGTAATTCATCCATTAGTGTAATTAAAGCATTGATTAAAGTGAGTGGAACTGAGGCATTTTTTAAAGGACAATAGATGTGTGTGATAGGTTTCCTCCGCTCCTCGGCTCCGATTGTCAGCGTTACCCAGACGCCGCTTTTCATCTTTATATCCTCCCACTTTTAGAAGAGATTAATTAGAGCCGCTAGAATTGACAAAAAAAAAAAAAAAACGACATTGATTTCGATCGCAAGCCCGACGCGGTTCCGACATTCAGACTTCCCCCGTAGACCTCGTGGAAGGCGGGTGTTTAGTAATCGTGCCCCGAGAGAACGCCGTCGGATTAACATGCGTGGATTTACTTCACAAGTCGTGTATTCGTTGGAGTTCCCACATGTTTCATCAGGCACTTTCAACACTAAATGGCCTGCATAAAATAACCATCTGCTGGTTAGAACTTGTGGGGCATTTAGGATCGGGAGAAAGATGAGCTGGCATCTCAGCACCTTCACCTAATGGAAGTCATTTTGCTGGGGAAATAAAACATCGCACACATGTAGGCATTAGTCACCGCGGGCCCAAAATACCCTTTAGTTGCGATAAAAATAAAAAAATGAGGCGATAATTAGACAGATTAATCATATTAGTTCATTCTGATGCCTTTAATTTAAAGTCACGGAGATGGCATCTCACTCGCTGTTCCCACATTCTCCCAAAGGAAAAAAAAAGAAAGAAAGAAAGAAATAAGAAATAAGCCCGAGAAAATACCACGTTCTCTTCTTGGTGTCTCACATCTTGACAGAATGGGGTCAGTCTAAGTTGATGCATGGCGATAAAATGTTTTTTTTTTTTTTTGCTTTCTTAGCAGAGCATAACAATTCATACATTGCAAAACTGATACGCTTTATTTCACAATGCCCTAATTATGAGAAGATAATGCCGTAATTATGAGGATAATTGCTTTGCTTTGCCAGTGTGTGGGTTGTTCAAAGAAAATCCCACTAATAACGAGCAGAGAGGAACTAAAGTTGTGGGGAAGGTGAAGCCCACAGTGCTCCATAAATACACTGTGAATCATTTTTTGGGAATTATTTTCTCAACATAGCGGTGCTGAGTGTGACACGCAACCGCAAGGGGGGAAAAAAAAAAATGTAGTTCCCGGCAGGGTTTTATGACTAAAACACACACACACACACACACTCAGTGGAAGGACCGTGAAATTAAAAAGTCAGGGTCTTGGTATCTATTGGTACCAACAGGGGTTGAATATTGGGGACACACAAAAAAAGTAGTAATATTTAATGATGTCCTTGTGCTCTTTCGTGCATTTGTTTCAGTCCAATGGTCTCCCATATTCTACGGAGTCACTTTTACGAAGTGCATTCGGGTGAATTCATGCACCTTTTTAATCTTACTGGGAAATGTCAAGGAAATAAATGCCTTCTTAAGTTTATTCTCCGTTATTTAAAACGCGTTGCAAAAGCTATGGCCATTTTAAAACCACCTCGGATGCTGGGAGAAGGGCAAATGATCAACGGGGAATTTTCCTTTTTTGTAAGTATACAAAAGCAAACAAAGAAACTTCTAACATCCTGCGACTCAACAATTTAATAGGTTGCCTGGTTGCAGAAGAATTCTGTGAATTTTTGTTTTAAGAAAACTCACATGAAACCAGAGTTTACGCAAGAAAATATTTTGTATAAAGCATGTAGCTGTCGGCCCAATATTTGACACACGTAACAAGAAACACACACAAAAACCCCGCACAAATTCTTAAGATTTAAGATTTTTAAGATTTTCATTGAACACTCCACAAACTGTGAAGTGAGCAGGCAAAAATCTAATTATTCTAAACTAAATGAGAGATAAACATTGAGTACTCTGCTGAATTAACCAGAAATACAGTACATTGTGCCGAGTCCGACTCCTTTAAATGAAGACCATTTTATACGCTTATCTCTTGCATCAACTTCGAAATAAATAAGGGAAATAGGTGCGACGAAATGTTTATGTCTATGAATATTTTGAAAATAAGTGCACATAGGCACATAAATTGATGTGCATATGTGTATACATTTACAGAAAAAAAAGAAATCAATGTGCTCTGACGAATAGCAAGGGCCACTTTCAATTCACAGACCGTGTGGCTCACACTGGTGCGATTATCTGCAAATCAATATCCGAGACAGCATAACGAGTGCGACGAGTCATTATCTTATCTCTGTCTACAGTGGCTACATATAAGGAGAGGAGGCCACGTTTCCAGAAGAGCAACATTCTCGATTTTTCATTTTCACTTCAGGTCGCTGTGAGTGCACCACTGGCTCTGCAACAACATACAGTAATATCCTTCCATATATTTCCCCTGTTTGACTTTCCTGACACATCCAATGAGCTGCTTGAAAAATTAGAGCTCTTCTTTGCGTTGGTGTTAGCACCAGCAGAAAAAAGAAGAAGAAAAAAGCAGTTAGGGCCCAGTGCATTCCTTGTTGTACGTTTGTGTGCAGGCTTTTGTTTGTTCAATGTTCGTCGTGTGTGTGTGTGTGTTTGTCTATTTTCTCGATGTGCGCTATTAAGCGAGGTACAACAGCAGCCCGGAGACACGGTGCCCTCCCTCTCTCTCTCCACCACAACAAAACCTTTTTTTTCTTTTTCTCCGGCACACCTTTGATGATGGTTCACGTTATCGCCCCTGCATGCGCTGTTTATTCCACTTGCAGCCTCCCCGGCTCCACCTCCCACTGCATCATAATTTAATTGCCGAGCCTTCTCCTCCACCCAGTTTCTCTCATTCATTTTAAATGCATGACCTTTCCCGAGAACAATGATCAATCAATAGGTGTTTTCCCCCAAATTAAAACTGCAGAGAGAATTAAAAGCCTATCAGAGGAAAAGTTATGAAGTGCAAGGGCACTAACTTGAGCGAAAGAAAAGGTCAATTATCACAGGTCTTTGTAATGTTTTTTTTCCTTTATGGCCAGAGGACTAAAACAACTTTGCCCAGATTACCCATTCTAGACGAGTGTGTGCTACAGTACGCACACCGCGTGATACATACTTAAAACAACAACAAAGAAATGATTAAATAAACTGCAAGAAGAAGCAGATGGAGTCGACACTTTGTGATGATGAGCCGGCTGTGAGACAGTTAGACGACATGAGGAAGGTCCCGTTTGTTTATGAAACCGTCTCATAATGTCGCTTCATCAGCGACATGTATTCAATGTAAAAGAAGCTTTGTCTATCTTCCAATTATTAATAAAACTCTGAGAAAACATGTTCCAGCTGGGTTTAGAGAGGAATCCGCCCAGATACCATGCTGCATTATTTATTCATTTACAAACACCTGCCTCTGCATCTGTGACAATGCTTAAGTTCATACAAGGTGTGGCTCAAGTCGCGTGACTGTTCAACTTTCCCTTCTGCAACCAGGATCCGGCATCTGTGGTCCATTACCACAACAATATGTCCAAAACAAGTTTCCTGCCAAATAGTCCAGTTCCACAACTTTGAAAACTCCACTTTACTTCTGGACCGTGAGCCGCGTTGTGCTACATTTGGATCGCATCACTTTTGATGTCAGAAATGGGTTTTCCCTAAGTATGTCATACCTTTGTTTTTGTTTTCAGAGCGTATGCATCAAATAAACTAATAAAGACAAATTCTAAGGATGATAATGGAGCTATAATGGAATGGAGCAGCAGGGCTCTGACAGGAAATGGGGGGCAGTTCAGTCTCCCAGTGTTTATAAAAATGAAAGACCAGCACCTGCCCTGAGCAAAGCACTTAATCACCACCAAATCAGACTGCAGTTGTATTAGCAGCTTCCCGCTGTGAACTCTGTGAAGATGCATTGTACTCTGAAACTTTATGTCTAACTAGACGCCACAATGGTTTTACAACCCAATAAGTCCGGATAAAATGCACATTCATTCATCCACTTTATTGTCCACATGAGGATTGGGTTGCCAGTCCATCACAGGGCAAACAAAAGGTCAATTCACCTAATCTGCATGTTTTTGGACTGTGGAAGGAAACCTGTGTGCCCGGAGAGTACCCACACACACACGGGGAGAATATGCAAACATCACATAGAAAAGAGCCTCAGTCGAACCCCGATCTGAACCGGTGACCTTCTTCGCAAGCCACTGCATCACCAACATTTTGTCATTTAAAGAGGCCATTTACAGCACAATGAAATCGTTCTTTATTATTTTGAAGTTACCACGGGTTTGAAACATTCAATTATAATAAACCTTTATGTAGGTTTAATCTGCTATCAACCTGAAAAGGGCAGCAGGCCTCAACCGCACTTTGCATGTACCCTGGTCAGAATAATGGACGTTTCATTTGCGAGTAGGATGTAAGTCATTGTTATTACTTTTTATTTTTCTCCAGGAAATGGCTTTTTACAGTGTAATTTAGAGGCTGGTCGTTGGAAAAATGAAAGCAAACTAAATACATATCAAAAGCAATGTGCTGACGCCACAACAACGGGAGCTGCAGACCTCTCTGTGTCGACATATAGAGCAGTATTATGGTATGGAAACCTGCTTTATTTGGACACTATAGGAAAGTGCGCCACTGTAGAGAATCATAGCTGCTTCTCTCATTAATGACAAATGTATGAAAATCCCCAGTTAAAAAGGAAAATCATTTATTAATTATAAGGTAAATAATGACAGAACAAGTTAATAATAAGGTTAATAATACTCATGATGAACAGGCAACCAATATAATTACTTGAAATAGCTGAGGCAAATGGCAAATCACCAAAAACATAAAAAGAACAATCTAATTTAAATAAATGAAAATATTAGAAATATATCTGGATTCATTTAAGGATATATACAATACAAGCAATTATGCAAATAACAGATTGTGGTTGAAAGTAGGTGCGTGCTTAAAGGAATGTTGTCATCATGGTAACCATAGGTCACAGAATTGACAACAACTCTAGGTCTCACAGAGACAAATCTCTGTCTTCTTTGTATAGTGGGTCATTGTCCATTGCTATTTTGACCCGTCTATCCACGACCATCCCTCATCTCACGGTCTCCATCGCACTTCTTACGATGTCACCTGACGTCCCCCCTTTGTCATAATTGCCACGCTTACCAGAGGTCACCTCAGATTAAAAACCTAGCTGTGGGTTGTAATAAGCCGCCGCACAAACGACCTCTGGGCTAATTGTTTACAAGACGACCTCCATGATCTGTATCACGACACGAGATAATGTATGCCATGCTAAAACTAAAGATGGAATTAAAAAAAAATCATACCCCCTGGTGTCTACAACAGTACAGGTCACATTCACGGTCGCAAATTTAATCAAACTTTCATTTCCTTTTCTTATTCTACACTGCTATTATGAGTCTCCCGATCGTGTTTCCAAAATGCCGGTAACCAACTCTCAATATTGCACCTGTGGACATCCAGTCAGAGAGCTAATGTTACGCCACTCAGTGTCAGTGAGGACACAGTGTCAGAGTATGTGGGTGGCTCTGATCACTTCTTTCCAACAATCCATTGTCTCCGCTGAAAAGGCTGTCGGTCTTCAAACAGTTATGAATCACACACAAAAAAAAGTGAATTACTGCAGAGAATTACATGCTGAAGGTTAAAAGCTGATTGTCAATGTCAGTCAGATGATGAATGGACAGCGCCAATCTGTTAGTCCCCCACACAAAATGAGCTTCTATACTCTCATCAGTGGGTTTGGATGGATACCCTTCTTGTTTCATCCTAAGTACGGACTGGTGTCACAAAGACAAATTAGCCGATCTCTCATAGGAAGAGAGACTAAACTATTTTTCTGATATAACTTGTGATGCATGTTGTAAAGAAATACTTTGATTTCAAATAACTTGATACGTCTATCTGGCTACAGTCAAAGTCGTCATCTGACCACCTATCCGGGTCCGTGTTGTGCGGGCAGCCTTAGCAAGGAAGCCCACACAGCCATCTCCACAGCCACTTCCGCCAGCTCCTCCGGGGGGATACCAAGGTGCTCCTAGGCCAGCCATGAAATATAATTCCTCCAGCGTATCCTGGGTCGGTCCCCTCCCTTGGGAAAGGACTCCACAGGGAAGTGTTCAGGAGGCTTCCTAACTAGATGCCCAAACCACCTCTGCTGGCTCCTCTTGACTTGGAGTAGCAGAGGTTCTACTCGGAGCCCCAGCTCCTCACCCTATCTCTAAAGCTGAGCCCGGCCACCCTGTGGGAGAAACTCATTTCGGGCCACCTCTATTTACGATCTTTCTCACGTTCTTTCAGTCATTACCCATAGCTCATGACCTTTGGTGAGGGATGGAACGTACATTGACCGATAATTTGAGAGCTTCACCTTCAGGCCCCTCACCACAACAGACTGCCCCAATCCACTTGTTGATCTTCCGCTCCATCCTTCCCTCACTCGTGAACAAGACCCCTGGCCCAGAGAAGGCAATCCACCCTCTTCCGACTGAGAACCATGGCCTCAGATTTGCTGATCTTCATCCCAACTGCTTCATTACTCAGCAGCGAACTCTTGACTGCAGTTCTTTATCGAACTACAGTCAAAGTCCTTCTAGGAAATTCATGCCACTCAGCAGCCATCTTAGTAATGCCTCGAAGCAGCTATTTCAGATTAACAAGACCGGGCTTCTATCTAAATGAATGGAGAGGGAGCAATAACTTGCCTTTTAATGGCTGCTGGAACATAAAAAAATCACATATATGGAACCATCAGTCAATTTATGATAAAAAACTGTGACTTTGCTGCAAAATAAGGTTTGAAATGCTATCTTTTCCCGCAGGGTTTTTAATTTATTATGCAAGGTGTGAAGACACTCAAGAGACATAACATCTTCGACACCTCTTTTCTTTTGATTGCCTTAGACTCCTCCCACCAGAGCGTTTGATTTTCGCATTAATGGATTTGTTTCGCAGAGCAGATGACTGGCTTCTGGGAAAAAAAGGGGACAGGGTATGGGTCATCCTCCCCCATCTTTAGCATTACAGACCTCTCCATTCAATATGATATGAATGGTCTGTCTCTTCTCGTGTATGGATCAATAAGCCGGAAAAGAAGACCTGCGGGGGTTCCACTCATGTCTATGGAAAAATACCAGGCACTTTTATTAACACCCGTGTTTAAAATGACACAATTCTGCATAATATGGGGCAGGTATTATTTTTTTTCTCTCTTTGCTGAAACTGTTGGGATATGAGAATCAAAATGAGCCTCACATTTCATTGATGATACATGAGTGTCAACGAGCAAACTGCTTAAGACCATCAAGCTCCTTGTTTGCATGAACTAGAGCGAATCCCATCCTCTTGGACTAGAAGCCCGTTCACAACGCAGGTATTTCAATTACTCATTGTTACCGATTATAATTAATAGGGAAACATTTTTTCTCCTAACTCCCCCTCGAAAAGATAAGAAAGTGCACGACAGTCCCTCCCTTCCATCACCCCACAAAGGGAAAACAGCTGTGATGCAATTATCCACCTACCACGCCACCATGTGTTATAAATGATTGTATTTTGAGGGAGAATTACTTGGATTAGTTTTGTGATTAATGACAGGGGACACGCAAGAGCAGAAGCTATTTCCACAGTCCGCACCTGTCTGGAGCCTCATGATAGCTTTTTACCAGCAAAACGCTCTGGTTAAGACAACACTGAGAGCAAATTGGGAGCTCCTTGGCGCACTAATCTTTTCTTTTAACCCCCTCCCCCCCTTCCCCTCTGGTCCTTCTCTGATTTTCTTTCCCCTTCTCTCTGGCTCATTCACTTGCTGCACTAAGAATATCTCCCTTTCATATATATATATATATATATATATATATATGCAATATTCTTTCTTTTTTTGTCAACCTGTCCATGGACCACCCCGTTTTTCCCTTATGTCAGCTGGGATTGACCCCAGCAGCCCCACAACCCTCATGTGGAGGATAAAGCGGTAGATACTGGATGGATGGAGATAAATATACATACATATATATATATATATACATATATATATACACACACACACACACACACACACATACACAGTATATATCTTTTTTTTGACTGAATGCTTGGCATTTCTTTCTCACATCCTTTTGCGCCTTGTGTGGGTGTTGAGGTGAAACAGAAAGTTTGAGTGAGCCCTCCAGTTCCCCTGCAAAGCATACACACACACACACGCACTCACAGACACACACATCAGCACCCCGTAGTCTCACAACTGCATCTACTTTGCCACCTTTAACAGCCAAGCAACACCCTACACTCCCACGCTGTGATATTACAAGTGCATTCGGCCAATACATTTTAAAAGGAAGCTCGCTATGAGACTTCCCAAAAGTACATGAGCCACAAAACAGGTTATTGGGCATTGCTTATTTTTTTACATGTTATATGTTTATGTATTTGTTTTTGCACTAGCCAGCCAGCGAAGCGTAGCTAACAATCTTGATCTCCAGTAATATTCCCAAAGCTAAGACCCTGTTTGAGTTATAGTAATTGGCTCACACTCCTAAAGTGATCTCTCTGCAGACAAGATATCGTTTCATATACTGATGTCCGATTGCTGCACTAGGTTTAACTATAGCGGCTGAAAAAGACTAACAATGAATTATGTGATTGCAAATTGTTCTATAACGGCTTTAGCGGGGAGATTACCACAAGATAGAGACTTGGTTTTCACTCCCTCTTGGCAGCTAAGACATTCTGTATACATATTAATGTTTGGAATAGTGTCTGCCACAGAGCCAGCGCTGTCCAAAGGCTGAATATGAAAAAAGTGCATTCCCACAGCACCCAAAATGGGTCACAAACCACATTGTATTTGTCTTGTTGAACATTTAATCGCAGGTGCCGGGGGATACGGGCACACAGAAGAAGTGTGCATGCAGCGCAGCATACCAAATCTGTCACATGCATGTCTGCTTCTGTTAAGCACTCATATTAAACACTGTAACCTGGATAAGATGTGCTTTTAAGAAGTATGCCATTTGCATTTTCAGGGTATAGTTTACCATCTTGTGATGGCTACTTCCAGTGGGATCGTGCTCCGCGACACAAAGCAAAAAAACAAATCTCTAACTGCTGGTTCAAAATGTGCAAATGGCAAAATCTGCTAAAGTGATGCTGTAAGAGCCACAATGTACACATTTGAGTGAAGTTACATTTGCATATGGGCGAAGACCCTGGGGTCGCGACCCGGTTGAACAAGGACCCTTTCTGCATGGAGTTTGCATGTTGTCCCCGTGAGTGCATGGGTTTTTCTCCGCATTCCCCGGTTTCCTACCACAGTCTATAGGGGATTAAGCGAATGTGTCTCTATGTGGCCTTGTGATGGACTGGCAGTAGAAGGTGAGTGAAATTTGCATATTAATTCATAATGACGTTTCATAGTCAAAAAACTAGTGCATTTCATTATAATTACGCTCTCTCAAACTTAATTTCAACAGTGAAGTTGAGTTTTTTTTTTACAGTGAACAGTGAGAGAGCTACATCAGACACGGAAGCACATCTTTCTACCGTGCGACGGTGTAATTTGAACCTTTTTCTTGATTAAACACTCCTAAAACTGATTACACCTCGCGTCTTTCGCGTCAGACGGAACTGTCACTGTACCTACAGCTCGTTGTGGTTTTTTTTTGTGGAAACTGAAGGAAGCCACTACAGATGTGATTCAGTCATGTCATCATAAAGCCTTGGAGGAAAAGTTTCCAACAGCTGGTATAACCAATGAGGCAGCAGAGCAAAGTGGCAGGTGTCGGCCCAAGGACATAACACCTGCATATCTGTGCTCCCAGGGCGTAATCAGGAAGCTTATCTTTTGAGCTTACCCGATTGTTTCTTTGCAGACTGACAGTTTTAACCCGTCTAGGGTTTTTTACACAGTGCACTGACATCATCACATCATGTACGGGTCAAGCTATACAATAATAACATTTAATCAGACGTACCTACTGACAATTCTCTCGAGCGCTCTCTTGTCACTCGCTAATGATTACTGCCAATGCTTATCACTTCCCTCACTGCAGTCCAGAGCAATATGTTCAGTCTGTCACCATGACAGTCCCTTTGCCGTCATGTGTGATCTGTGCAAAAGATATTTTTGGAGTAAATCCTTCCTGGGTTTTTTATTTATTTATTTTATTTTTTGACATCACAGAGCTCAGATGCTGCTCTGCTAAACTCTTCCATCATCATCATCATCATCATGGTCAGGAGCTGGGAAATAACCAGCTTATGACTGACTACAGGGGTTCTGTCCACTGTGGCAATGCAGAGGTGTGATTGTGAGGCTAAACAAGTGAGTAGGTTAGTACCTATGGTGGCCCTGGGGGCTCAGCGCGAATGCAAAAGCCAAAATGGACATTGGTGTTTAAAAAAAAATACGCATGTGCCAACACTCTGCAGAAATTATATGACACATTTTGGCAATGTTACCCTATCTTCGTTTATTTACTCTGTCCCCAGACTGGGTCTTCTTCTCACACACTCCATCTCCCAAGAAGAAGAAAAGAGAGAAAGACACGGAGAGGCATGAGCTGCACATGAGAATCCAGAAGAAGAGAGTGGAGGAGGAAAGGAAATATGATGTCAGAGCCGGAGTCAGAACTGAGGATGAACGAGAGAAACCACCATGCAAGGAAAATATTGCAATATGACAGAGGGAATGTAATAAACGGAGGACAGAAAACTAATCATAAATCCTGGAACATTCGATGAACGGACAGTTTTAACATTTATGATAACATTTACACAGAGGTGGAACAAACCTATCTCAATTTCAGAAAGTGTTGTTAACGCTCCTCCTTGTATTTCTTAGTTGTTAATGGTTGTTTGGAATGACTTAACATTGAATTTTATGACACTAATGTACTTCCACTTTAGGTTTTATTGTTAAAATTTCATTTGCATGTGTTTAAAATAGCACACGCAGGAATGGAACAATTGTAATGAATTAATCAGGTGTTACATAAAATGGCGTGAACATGACACCAAGTTGCTCTAGTCATGACATTTATAGTGAATATAACTGTAAATGTATTAAGTAGGAGACACTGAGTGGCCTGCATGTGTTGAATAAAACATTTCAGGTTTCTGCTTTGTTTGGTTGTCTTCCTTTTTTGCCCTCTTTTGTTTAGCGATTTCCCTCAGGCAGTCACTGCATTTCCATCTTGACATTCTAAAAACGACATCTTTGTGCATGTACTGTCGTATACAGATTCCAGATTCTCACTCCGGTCTGTCTTCATTATGCAGGACAGGTAACCGCACAGTCTTCGGAACATCTGAGAATTCAAAGGAACACTGACGAAGCGGATTTGGCTGCAATAACTGACTGAAAACAACTTTCATTGATATGTCACTGTAGGAATAAGTTATAATTGGAACACATTGTAGATGATGCAAATCCAAGCTGAGTAATGCTGCTATGCTTTATGAGGGGCATGGTTAGTAATGGCGCTTTTCCACGACACAGTTCCAGCATGACTTGGCTTGGCACTGCTCGACTCTACTGTTTTTTGTTTTTTTTTGATTTTCCATTAGCGATAGTACCTGGTCCTTTTTTAGTACCTGCTCTGGCGAGGTTCCAATTGAGCTGAGCCGATATTAAATGCGACATTGACAGACTGCAAATGACTGAATCAAACCGAACAATGCTGGACTGCAGATCAGTTAAAAAGACTTAAAAATCCTGAAGATATGCGTTAATCTCAAAGTTCATTTCCGGTCATGCAGGAAGTACTAAACGATTCTGTGAACAAATCTTTTTAATAAACTGAGTCTAATGATTCAGTACAAGGAAAACAACTGCTTTACAAGTCACTGGAGTCGAGCCGTGCCGTGCCGAGCCAAGTCGTGCTGGAACTGTGTAGTGGAAAAGCGCCATAACACTGTATAGCCATCCTCTGGTCCTAAAGGTGGCAAGATCTGGATTACAACAAAGCATCATTCATGAGCGATGTGTTGCCTCCGGTCAGATTACACATTGATCCCCTCACTATATGAGAAGGCCACTGTATTCATGCGTAGCCTTTCTCACACTCATCAATTGTCCTGTGACACAACACTGACGTCGTGATTGCGATCGTCTACAACCCGGGGTCTACTTTGTCTCCTTCCTGTACAAAAGTATATCACACAGCATCCATTTTAAATGGGCACATTTAAAATGCTACATAGGTCTCTCCAGGTCAACCTCATAAAGTAGAATTCTAAAAAAACCCTAATAAATATGCATCGCAGAGACATCTTTAAATCATTACAAGGCTTATCTTGTTCTGTTGTGTGACACACAGATGAGCCTCTGTGCCAGTGAATTCTTTATTGGGTGGCAATCTGGCACCAATTAGCTTGACCCAGTTTTATAAGCGCGGTGCACCAGTGGTTACGTTATTCGCTGTTGTATTATTTGACTTCATTTTCCTTACAAACTGAAACGATGTGACTTTGTGAGCGGATTAGACTTCTTTACCATTCTTTGCATGTGACATCACTTGACCTATGATTTTACTGGAGTTGTTACGGAATGCATTGACGTAGCCAAAATAGAACAGTGAGATCTTGTAAGTCTGGTGAAGCTCACAACAGGAAGTTACTTGGTGAACTGGCAAAGTCCAATTTTGTCAAACTATGGCACTGTACTATTTAAAGACACTCGGCTCATGTGGCCTTGTTTTTCACTCATGTTCCAGACACAAGCTGTTCAGTCTTTTGATTCAACGCAAACAATCCATAGTGCCAATATCCTTATATTAATCAAGGGAGGACTTCAAAGAGAGAGGAGAGCAGCTCATACTGATTCATAACGCATGGGTGGAGCGTGGGTGTGGATATGATGCTGTAATAAATGTCACACACCAGTCATTTTTTTAAAGGAGGATGATCACGACTGTGCGTGGTCAAGCAGAAGCATCAACACATGTTCACAGTCAACATGAGTATTTCCATATAGCCACTCACACTCACACACTCACAAAAATCATTATATATAACCTGTACTCTATAAGCTACAGTTAAACCGTGCATGCTGTTTTCTTTATTATCATTCTGGTATTGATGTTTCCATCGCCTGTTCTCAGTCCAGGAATAAATAAAGTTGTGCATTTTAACTTCTTTTTTTTTTATACTCCAACACGCATCTCTTCACACTAGGCAATGCATTATTTGTTTGTTTACTTGCTTAGCACATTTCCTACACAAGGGCAACTCATTGTGCTTTACATAAAAAAACAAACTAAATTTGGATACATTAAAATTTACAATTTGAAATAAAACAGAGTACAGAATAATAAAAAAAGAGAGAGAGGGGCAGAAAACAAAAAGTTAGACTGAAATGGAGCATATAATATGATAGCGCAGCATAAAACAATCATTTATTCTGGAATGACTAAACTAATGAAAAGTGCAGAAGATTAAAATTGAAAATGCTTTAAAGGAGCTCAGTCATAAGAGAATATGAGAAAAAGTGTTTTTTTTAAATCCAGGTTAGGCAGCCAATATAAAAAACTGCAACTCTGCACATGCTCTTCAATCTTTGGCAATTTCAGTAATCATGGTATTTGTCTTTTTCCTTTCATCTTTGTTCTCTCTTTTCTTTGTTTAACATAATTGTCCTGAAATGGTACGTCAAGCTTTTCCAGCCACCTTTGGGAAACAGTGGACAAATCCAGTAATGTCTGATAACTGGTTGGCCTCCGCAATGCTCTGCAAAACAACTCGGCTATGGAAACTGCTTAATAAGATAGTATGTTGCTCTAGTACCTAATTTAATTTAGATGAAGTTGACAATGTAGCCACAATATAGGCTGAGATGAAAAAAGAAAGGTGTATTCTTTTGATAACTAAGTATTTCTTCAACACAGTAGTAGGGCTGGGTACCGAACTTCGGTTCTTTTATGGCACTGACCGAAATGCTTCGATACTACCCGGTATCGAAACATGCCTTGTTTTTCGGTCCTAAGTTTCGGTGCATACAGAGTTAATCACGTGATCAAGATCTGATCATGTTGATGTTATGTTTTGTGTCAAATAGGGAGATAATAAGACATTGATTTTACCTCTGTAAGTTTGCATGAGATCCTTAGCGAAAATGACTTTTTTTTATGTAAAAAAACTGCATTGAGTTTAAAAATGCCAAAACTGAAAAACTAACGATGGATGTGTACCATAATGTGTAATGTAATTTTCTTTTTTAGAAATTCTATTAAAAAATGGTATAGAAAAATGTATCGATCAGGAACCGGTATTAAAATGAAGGTATTGGTACCGGTATCGAAACTTTTTGATTGATACCCAGCCCAACAGAGTAGCAATGCCAAATGATACTTCATAACTACAGAGCATATCCATTCATTTTACTTCATCCTTTTGAGGGTCATATGGGGGAACTGGAGCAAATCCCAGCTGACATATAGGGCAAAAATGCAGGGTACACCCTTTTAACAGGCCGCTAATCCATCACAGGGTCCCTCACCACTCACTGTCACATTCACACCTATGGTCAGTTTAGAGCAGGGGTCTCATGGCCTCATGGCCCCCCCAGTCAATGTCCTGTGGCACTTCACTTACTTTACTTTACTTTGCACCAACAGTGAACGACATTTCTATACATTCAACATTTAATTATATATAAGCTTGTCTAGTGTTTTAATTACACAATTGTCGATTTTTAACGTTTTGATTTCTGACTTTGTTATTTACAGATTAATTTTGCATCACAATTATGTTATATTTACTTTGAAATGGTGTGCAACATCATTCTTAATATGTTTCATTGCGACAAGTGATAACTTGTTTTTAGGACCTAATCGGGTCTTATGTTTCCATATTTTGTTCATCTCTGATGTACAGCACTTTGTTTTGTTTTTTTAGTGATTTATAAATAAAGTTGGATTGGACTGGATTGGACTTGAGTGACCTCCGGCCCTCTCTTGACCAGACTAGAAGTTCACTGGCCCCGCAGCTCATTTTGAGTTTGAGGCCCCTGGTTTAAACCTAATCCCTTCCCCACTCTTCATACCCAAAGAAAAGCCACGCACACAGAAGATGCAAACTCCACACAGAAAGGCCCTCGGTCGACACACCTACACCCACGGGTGATACGGACGATAAATTGTAACTAAACACATGATTTTCTCAAAATTTGAGTCTGAAACGTGTGAAACGGCGCTTCTACAAAGTAGAATTTGGTTCAATGTCAATGCGAAGAGACAAACTAATCCTATTACATATGTTTCGGATGACGGCTCTGGCAAATTAGACCATCTGCCTTCTAGAAAAAATATTGTTTTATTGTCACAGCTCAACATAAATTTGACTTTAACCAATTACGTGATAGTTACAGAGCGTGTCTCTCCCCCTCCGCTGAAGTGCTTGCAGAATACAGTGTTTGTCCACATATGATTGAGAAGTACAATTCATTGCCTATTTCACGCAGGCTTTAAATCAATACAATTACAAATACTCGGCAGCTACAGCTACATTAAACCGCCTGCCAGCCAACTACTGTTTGAGCAATCTACCCCAATATGCTATGAGTTTGTCGTTGTTATTCTTCAGTTGATGTGACTGACAGTTACTTTGATAAGGAGAAGGTCAAAGCTTTTGTCAATGCCAGACTCCAAAAAGGCAGAAATTGTTTGTGTTTTTTCTTCCTACAGGCAGTATGTAAACTCGATTTGTATGGAACACACAAAAGCACCGACAGAAAACATTGTCTTGTTCTTTTTAGGTGCCAGCACTCATGTAACCAGGCCCACAATCTACTTTAGATTGATGAACAACCGGCTGTAGCTGCCTGGGGGTTGTACACTATTCGATGTATCCAAGGACTGTCAAAGCCAACTGAGTAAATGAGATGCCACGAGCCCTCTTCTTTTTTTTTCTACAGGACAGTCGTGTTGATATTGCGTCTAGTTTTTTTTGGTATTTATTAAGCCGATGAGTTTGAAATTCACTATAAAAGAACGTTCATTTGAAAAGTGGTGTGATGCGATCGTGCCAGCGAACGGATGCAACACCACTGTTGGATTTGATCAAACCGACTTATTGGCTTCGCTCTGATTGTTTAGTGGCGAAACGGAGGCTTTTCAAACGCGTTCAAAAATTCATAACACAGCACAACACAGATTAATTCGACCAAAAACAAGACACACAGTTATCATATGTTTATGTCTCACACGGTATCAAATCAACCAACACATTTCTGTCTAATGTGCTCATGTAAATAACTGTATTCGGCCCTCAAAGATAATGTCTTTCCTGCTCTTCCATTGCTCTTACCTCGCCAGTAAAAGAAATTAACACAAATAATTGTGGACTCAGCCCCTCATTGTGTTTTGCTGCCTCTTTTTTGGTGCTATACAATTTAATAAGACTTATTTTATGGTAAAAAAAGGTATTTATTGTGTATCGTAACATGTCACATCTTTCATTTCAATTTGATCACTGATTTGTTTCTCTGATTTTTATTTCTGCTGAATTTTATACGATTTGACCTTGTGTGGCCCCTGACTTTGAGAGGTTTTTTAATTTTTGGCCCCCTCTGTAATTGACTTTGACACCCCTGATTTAAATGTTGGGTTTCCTACATATTCAAATGCACACACAGGTGTGTAAAAGCATGTTGTTTTGCTGACATTGGTTTTTCTCGTCTCATTTTTATTTTGACATTGCAAAACTCGGTAATTACACCCCCAGTAAGGACAACGAGAAACAGTAGAGTGGGAAAGCGTACGGATCCAAAAAGGTAAGAAAAGAAATATGAAGCATGAGTCACTCGATCCTCTTTTGTACTCCGGCACACAAAGGTAGTGTCCTTCCGACGGGAGTTTGCACAGGTTCGACATGAGTGAGACTAAATGGAAATCAGGGAGCTGCGTTGTGAAGGTCGGCGTTTGCCGGCGAACAAAGATGCACTCTGTGTTCAGAGTTTGGCAAAAATTGTGGTTCCAGTGGTATTTGAGTGCACGTAATGGAACTGTGCTCAGAGTTGAATATTCTGGAGTCATGTTGTTGATCTGCTTGTTAGATTTGTGTGCATGTAGCTCCATTTTTCTCTGTCTGAAATTAGGTATAAAAAAACAGTCTTTTTTTTTAATAGGGAGAGTAGATATGATCTGCTGCCCATTTGCTTTTTTGTACTTTGATAATGTTTAATGGACTATTTGAGTTTTGCTTCTGCATTTCTTTGGGGTTGTTTTGACATTTGAGTCAAGGTAGTTGAGTACGTCCAACAAGAAATGTAACAGTTCTGATATCCACCACGATAACACTTTTTTTGACTTTGTTTTATTGTTTAAGTGAATGAGAGAGAGTTTTTCCCATAGTACTTTAGAAAATTATGCGTCTTTGTCCAGACGACATCCAGGATACGAGACTGGCATAGGCGGAGTGCGTTTTCAATATCACAAGATCCGAGTCCGTGACAAGCTAAGATCAGGATCTTAATAAGAATATAATTGCGACATCCACGTTCTATTTTTAGCAGTGGAATCTACTCTTCTTGATGTTTTTCCCTCACTTGCTCCTATTTCAGCGACTCGTGGACATGAAAACACGCTTCCTGCTTTACTGAGAAACACACACGCAGAGAGAGTCAGTGTGGAACTTAATCGGCTTAATCAGCAACTACAGCTTGAACTTCTGCAACAATGTTAAATGCTCCCGTGTTCGCCGGTGGTGTAGAAACTGTACGGTGACATATTTTGACATCAATTTACTCACAGAATGAGTTTAATTATAGGATCGTATGTATTATCTCCATAAAAATACTAATAATTATGATTTTCATTGCAGCTGATGTACTTTATCCCCCCTGGCTATAGTAAAGCAGAGCACCACTGCAATGCTGGACATGGCACAGCTTATTTCTCTATATAAACACTTAATGCAAACTACTTTTTTTTTTCCTTCTTTTTTAATTGAAACACTGTACTTGTGCATTGTGTAAGTACATAAGGGAAACCTAAATCTCCCCTGGATGAACCAACAAACCAACACCATCCATCCATAGGATGGCTGTGGATGTTGGACCACCCACAGCCGAGTGGACTGGCTCAGATAACCGGATATAAACATCTTACTCCAGTAACTACCAGAACACGCAGCTGCAGATCTGTCGGCATCAGTGTGGACACACGTCTTCTCCACAGCAGGTGATGACTGAGTCAATCATTTATAAACGTTTGTGAACGTCAAAAGTCCCCCCCCCCCTCCCCAAGATGCAATATAACCAAATCTAGACATTTCTAGGGCAGTGGGGCAGTAAGCGCCATTAAACTGGATGCCGACCGCCGTGAAAGAAGAAGAAGAGGAGAACCAAAAGGTCACGCCTGGTGCAGCTCACGTGACGTAATTCTGGAAGAAGCGTTAGGAAAACCGCAGCAAAGAACCAAGACAGTCATTACTTCCTGCTCACACTGTGCCCCATAAAGACTGTGCCTATTATCTCGCACAACTCTTTATTCTTAAGTGATTGGATATTAACAACCTAAAAAAAAAATGCTCCTCCGACTCTGAGGAGCATTAAAACTGATGTCTGTTACTGAGACAGTACATGTACGGCTTTCATTCCAATGTGAAAGGCACTGTGTGAAGTGTCATGCAATGTCAGTTTATTTTCCCCCCCCCTCGTTGCCATTTCGCAGACAAACACCTGCACAAGTGCTTTGTCTCATTGCCGCTCCGGCGGTGTCAGCAGGCAGTGCTGGAGGACTGTTCTTACTGGAGGGCGACATCATTGCCAATAACATGCCACTCATTTCTGCCATGCAACACAGCGATGGCGCTCATCAGGAGACTAATCACGAAACCTGACATGTCTATGTGCTGCCGCGCTTCTGTCAGTCACGCTCAGCTGCCAATTTCTTCAGAAGATTGGCCTTCACGTGTCATGTAAGCTTTTTTTGCTCCTCACAATTTACTTGTCAGGTGTTGAAAATACTCTTTAAAAAAAAGGGGTTGACAAAAAAAAAAAGAATAGTTGTAAACATGAAATTATGATAAATCACAAATGTTTTTTTAGAGGGTTTAATCTGCTTTCCAGGTTAGAAAAGAGCAACCCTATAGGAAAAATAGAAGAAAGATAATTGGATTTTTTCTTCATTCTTTCTTTTTCAGGGAATTGACTGCAACATACACACACACACAAGTCAAACTGAGGCGGTGTCTGGGTTGGATGGTGGCTGTAGTACTGAGCTCAGGACTTTGATGTCAGAGACACAGATTCACACCCGAGGACAAGTGTGTGGTTAGGTTGAGAAAAGAGAAAGCAATTAAATGAGAAAAGCATCAGAGTTATGGTTAAATGTCAATCCAGTATCCTGCTTCCTGCTGTTCTGCTCCGTATCACTGGACTAAGATAATAATCTTTCCCCGCTTCAATCTAATGTGAGCGGCTATAATAGCAAAACAACTATATTGTAAGAAAAACCAAAAAAACAAAAACACAAGTGTACGAGATATGAAAGAAATACTGGCCTGCTTTGGAAAAATGGCTATCAATAAAAAAATAATCCATTAGTGAGAGACAGCCCCTGGTTATGTGACCTCATGTTTAATTAATAAGAAAACATATATAACATAATGGTATGGTATATATTGTTTAAGAATAGGCCAACACCTAACAATCAGCAGCACTGCAACACCAGCCTTTCACCTTCGGTAACAACAGCTCTTAGGGTCCGTGAGAAAAAGCCGCAAACACACCCGCAGAGCATCACATAGGGCTTCATTATGAATCACATAATAATTAATAAATAAATACATAAATGCTGGCATTTCGTAGTCTGATCTAAGAAATATATATATGTATATATAAATAAATGTGTCTCTCTCAGGGATGCATGGCAGTATTTACCTGAAAGCAATGCTGACAATTATTTGTAAAGAACATGAGTAATAATTATGTTCCTGATGACAAATTGGTTACTCATCATCAATAAATACAATAGTCGAGAATCAAAAAGTTAAAAGGGGGCAGCCCCTGGTGATGCTTTCACTACTGGGACCACAGTCTTTACCCCCTACATCAAGCCAAAGTTAACTTTGACACACAGAGGGATCGAAATTGCATTTCTTTCAGCCCCCTACGGTGTAGTCTCGTAAAAAAAAAAAATATCGAGCTTCTCATATTCCTCCTTCTTTTGGTGTTGCTGTCACTTGGGACTGCCACGTCTATCACTGCTGCCCTCTTCTGCCACTTATCAATGACCACTATGTCCGGATGACTAGCAGAGATGGAAAATGTACGGCAATATTCTACTCAAGTAAAAATACCACTATTTTGATCAAATTTAAATTAAAGTACAAAAGTACAAAAAAGCGACTCAAGTTAAAGTAAAAAAAAGTAGCTCGTTTAAAATGTACTCGGAGTAAAAGTTACTTTGTTAATTTAATAACGAGGTCGGGTTCTTTCTTGTGTCGGGGGGCAGGGGGACACAAATCTCACATGAATTGTTTTTAATTAAAGGCAAACCTTTACAAGATGTAAACACATAATGTATCAGTCAAAATGGGTCAACAATAGGTCACAAATGCTCACTCAGGGACCTTAATGAGCACCAATTCACCTGTCCTCATCGTTCACCTGTCCTCATCATTCACCTGTCCTCATCATCGTTCACCTGTCCTCATCGTTCACTGCCAAAGTTTTCCGGTGCGTGAATTATTATTATTTTCTTTTTTTTTTTTAATTCAGGCCAACATTTTTTTACTCAGTAACAGATGCGATGTTGAAAAGTACTTTAAAAAGTACACAAAAAACCTACTCCATTACAGTAACGCTATTAAATGTAATTCATTGCTTTCCACCTCTGTTGACGAGCCACCACCAGTATGTCTGTCTGTATCTGGACGTCCTCTTAAGACATTAGCTCTGTCGTGTGTATAAATATCTCACTAAAGTGACTCTAATAAATATTTTCATACAATATATCAGCATAAATACAGCGAGGCAAATGTGAAAGGGGTCGTTCATAGTAATTAAATTACATTGACTCATCCGCTGAATCGGCACTTCAGCTCCTCGGCTTTAAGGTGAGTTTTGGCTCAGTGCTATCGTGTCCGGACTCAACTGTTCCGGTTCACTCTAGTCATTCCGTTAGCTTTTTTTTTATTGTGTCTATTTTCAGCCACAGCTGGCAGCTGTTTGCTATGAAACATCTGTAACGTTCACCAGCCCGCTCAGACACAAATGAAAAAGATGACCACGGAGCAGCTAAATAGCCAAATATTCTCCCCAGAAAGATCAAAATCAGACCACAAGCGTTGGGGAACGTTGGGACTTCATCAGGTGGAAACAAACAGCACTTTGACTGAAAAAAAAAATAATAATTTAAATGCTGAATTATTGTAATAATTAATTTCCCATGCATGGACGCTTTGGCATCTGTGCTTTTGTTCTCATATAATTCCAAGTATTTGAAAGGACACATTTTAATTTCTTATGCGCAAATTAATCAACATGATTACACAAATCCATTTTAGAGCGCTGCTGCTGCTACTGCATATGGCCGACAGGCACATGGTTTTATTATTTGTCAGGTATTTCATCAGATATTTCAGCATAAACCACCTCCTTTGACTGGAATCTAAATTTTGAAGTAAAGATGGCACTATATGAAAATTGAAATCACATTTTTCATAAGCTTCAAAACAAAAGATGTTGACATTGCTGTAGAGGGATGCTGCATTAAAAGGGGTCTCTCGGGTTATTTTGTCAGATGCATTGTATACACCGCTGCCACACATCAGCATCATGGATGAAAGACACTCTATTTAACAGTTAAATAACTTACCATCTAAAACGAATTCCTGCAATCTTGTCCAACCAATGAGTGCATTTAAAGGCAGACATCAAAACAACTGCCAAAAGTGACGCCAAAACATTTTTTATGTTACCCCGAAGGTTGTTTAAAACTTATCCATATAAACAGATTAAGTACAAGTTTGGTTTTACATAGTTGATTTTATACGGAACACTGAAAGGTGACATAATTAGGCCTAACTGAATTCGGCTACAGATATAAGCTCATGTTTTTAGCACAGTGTCACTTTCTTCCAGTTTTACTTGTTGCACGGATATTTGAAGGCTTGCATTTGTGCCGTGTCCTGTTTTGAGAAGGTTCTTTTCATTTTATTGAAAGCATTATCATGGCGGCATTTCATTTTATTCTCGAAAAGCACTTTCTCGGTGAACACCGAGAAAATCAAAAGCTGAAAACACAGTTTATTTTCCACTTGTTGTGACTGGGGAAGCAAAATGTAGCAGTAATGTTTAACAAATTTGTTAGACCTCCACCCAATGTCATGTTTATGCCACGGCTGCCCTAAATTAACACGATTGGTAATTATCCAAATCATTTTTTGTGTTTCTGTAATGGTTCATACCAGTATGTAGAAGCTCTTTAACCAAACGTATATTAAAATATAAGTATTATTGACAACCATGAATTTTAATGTTTAACAAAACAACTGAAAAAAATAGTAAAACACATGATTATTTCTTGATTAATGTCAAATTATAGTAATTGACTTGCATTCCTGGACAGAAAAAACATTAGTTTTAGTGGTTGAATGTTATGCTCAATTCATTTCTGACCTCTCAGAGAAGCCGGCATGAAAAAAGTGAATACAGTTTGTTATTTGCCAAAGAAACAGCGTGAGTTTTTGAAAGATTTTAAAAAAAAAACATTTATGTTTTCTCGTTTTTTATGACCACTTACTTTAGATAAATGTATGGCATGACTCACAAGTGACTATCTCAAGAAATGTGTCATTCAATTTCGGTTTAAAGAAATGATGGCACCGAGGTGTCCAATGTCCGATGGAGTGAGAGAGAAGGTGACGTTCTATTTTCGTTCTATGTCAAAAATCCTTCCACTACCACTGATTCCTACGCGAAGTCTTGATGCCCTAGTTTTTTGGTTTGTTTTAAATAGCCACTGTCAGTAAAAGAAACAATCCTCTTGACTGAAGTTTAGAGAGTAAGGAGGACAGATTTAAGGCCTTTTATGTACTCTCAATACTTGGTCTGTACTTGATTAAATGTCATTAGTACAAAGCCGCACATAGATCGATGCTGAAACGGTGTGGGGAATCATTTGCGCTGTTTATTTTGCAGTGAACGAAAAACTAATTTCAGAAAAAGAGCATACCAGTGCTTGCTGGTGCACAACATATCCTTAACCCCGCACGCGCACTTCTCATCACCGTAACTCCTAGCCCGTTTTTTTGATATCTAGAAAATTCAAAAACTATAGACTGGCGATCTGAGATTGGCACAGCATCCCGCAGGACCCTCATGTGGAGGATAAAGCGGTGGAAGACACATGGATGGATACCTGAAAGCACAGAAATAGAGCTTTGCACCCATATACTTGTCATTACGGTCGAACCCCAGGACGTCCACGGAAACGACCGCAGACAAATGTGGCGTCAGCTTATTCTTTAACGGGTGAATAACTGCCAAATATGAAAAATGAAAGATATCTTGGAAAAAAGAGCAAAAGGATGAGATGTCATCAATGACAGTTGACATTTGTATCTGGATGTTTGTAAGCGGCCTATTCTGGGGAAGTGGAAACCATTCTTACATCTCAATAAATAGTCATTGATCATATTTACAGTATATATGAATGAAGGCTCAATTTCAATACACATTTTGGAAAGAGACAAATTAATTAAATGAATCTTACCTCTTTTTTCGACTATTTATTAATTATTAATCATCCGTTGACAGCCATTTTGTCACTAACCGTGAATTCTCGTATTTTCCATTACCTTTAACGTACAAGGTCCTGACTGTGTGTCTTTTGTTATGGTAAACACAACTCAATTTTAGGGGGGGCAGCAACATTTGACTAAAGTGCTGCGTCTGACATGCCACCATTGTTATTCCACGACTGCCACAATTTCAACACAGTCTCTACAAAGCTTTCTGGAAAAAAACAACAACAACAACAACAACAACAACATACATTGCTACCCTGCCTTAAAGTCACTAAAAGCAAAAGGTGTGCGGTTGCCACGTCCGCACAACAAAAGCATTGTCACCGCGTCGACACAACAAAACAATATAAAGACAAGTCTTACTGTGCTAACTGGCAGACAATGACAATAACGACAGCACAGCAGTGAAGGAGAGGACACATTACAGCCACCTTTCCACTCTACAGCAATCCGTGAGAGGAATAGGCACAAGCTGACACGTGTGAGAGAGCACATTCACAACCTCTCCACTTTAATGAGCCTTAATGGACCACAGGGATCCATATTGCATGGTCCCCCTGAATAAACTGTCCCCCCACCCCCACCAAACCATATATATCTTGTCGTCCTTTTTTTAGTGGCCGGCAGCCAGGAGTTCAGTGGACAACGGTGAATAATTTATATAGTTCCGACTGAGTTGAAATGGGCGACTGAGGCTTGCAGTGCACAAAATAAAGGTGGGACTTAAATTGACAGGGTACATATATTAAGCAAACGACCACAGAGGCTGCACATTTTATGGGCCGCTCCTCTCGGCGTGGCTCTTACTTAAGTCACTCGCACAGTTGGGATTTACTGGCATGCCTCATGGCCCCTCCCCACGGTTCAACGGCGAAGCGGCGACAGGGTTCATGTTCAATGACGACTTCAATTAAATCCGGCCCTAAATGAGACAGTAGTTTCCATATTTCCATATCTCTGCCATGTTCTCCCTCGCCTCGCGTCATGCGTCAGCCATTACGGTGCGTTGGCTCATGTTTCTGACACGAGTGTGGAAAGTTTAAATGATGCCCCGTGGAAAAAAACAAGCATCAAACAGAGCGGCGGCGTACATGGCAGATTAGATTTTTTTTATTTATTTATTTATTCCTTTATTAGAAATGCATTTTAATTTGGGCTGGGGGGGGGACTTCAGTGCTGTACTAACAGATACCAACACTATCCTCGGAGGGAATAGTCCATTATAGCTGGCGACAGACATGAAAAGGAAACTGCAAAGAGCGAGTTGGGAAAATGCCACTCAGTGAGACTTTATTTGGCTCAGCCAAAATATCTACCTTTTTCATTAGTGCAACACGGAGAAATGTCAAGCACGATAACCCATTATCTTTCCCGGTGATAATAACACATACACAAAGGCAGCATTTCAGGCTGTGAATACATGTGAATGACTTCTCAAGTGTGATCGCATTGCTTCCTTTGCCGCTACTGTTTGCTTCGCATGGCAGGGTTGAAGTGAAAGATGAATTCCTCCCTTTCTTTCACTGGGGCAGTCTCATGTCATATTTTTTTTTTTATCTTGTAACACAGAATTAAAAAAAAAAAACCTGTCAACACTGTCTAAAATAAAATCCCTCAGTCTGTCCTCTAGCTTCTCTTCCCACTTTATTACCTTGAGACTTTGTGAATATTATTCCGAGTGAAGTTGAACTCCACACTCAGCAAAAGGATATCAACATTAAATGACTATGAAATGTGACTTTTATCAGACTCTGTTGTCACAACACCTACTCGAACATCGACGCGCCTCTGGTGCAGTGCGCGGCAGCTTGGAATCGGACAGAAATAGAGTAATTACCCCCTTTTAAACGTGGAAGAAAAGGAGGTTATATGAGCTTTTTAGTGCTGGAAGAAGTGCATCAAAAAACGTGGAAGTGGACTGCGGAGCGCGGAGTTACAGACAGTGTAAATGGCACCATCTGGCTGGTGGTCATTAAAGCTGTTCTTTTTAAAATGTAATTACAATACACCTTAAAGAAATGGCCTGTGAAGGGATGATATACTTGGGAGTAAATATTGGGGAAACAATAAATGAAGAGCTGCTTGACGTGGTGTGGGGTCACTGGGTTGTCAGCAGGGGGCGGTAACATTACTTTCGGGCCCCCGAGAGAACGTCTGATTAGTCCACACTATACAGCGATGACATTTTTATGTTGAACCCCCTCAAATTCTACGATTGGGCAAGTACAGGCGACACCACTGAGAGAAACCCCCTAATGAGTCCCGTCCCACCAGCCGGCTGCCAAAAGTGTCACATTTTCACGTCTTCATTATTTCTACAGACTTTCAAAATCAGACAGTGGTATGGGTGAGGTTGTGTTGCGCAATTGTGTTAAATAAAATTGTCAATACCAAGGATTTAACTGGAATACTGGGTTAGCAAGTTTAGCTTAGTTGAACGCTAACAGGTAGTTAATTAGTACGCTATCGATACAATAAAGTCACAAAAGGCTTCGATATGTATTGTGTAATAGGTTATTGGAGTACGGTAGGCTGAATATAAAAATGAATGTAGTCTTGTGGTTTGAAAAATGAAGGCAAAAAAGTAGGACAGGCGAAGCAGCTGGCCACCAGGGGGTGACAACCGCTGCTTGCAAAACTGGTCTGGTTGAATGGAACTTCAATTAGCATGTTCCTGAGGCGTTAATGGTATCAACTGCTAGTTTTCGAAATTTCCGATGTGAATTATGTTCCCATTTAGACAATCTGTCATGGCGCCAGTCACATTGCAAATCTGAAGGCTTCACAGCAGGAGTTTAGCAACTGGAAGACTACTTTAGTCTGCTTTTGCTTCCTGCCTATGGTTCAATGTAGGGACCCCAGTCCCTTTCGCTGGAGGTGCCAAAGTCCCACCTCTATGCTGTGAAAACGACATCCTGCTGGCTCTTGATAACATCACGGAAGGCAGAGAGAGCTGTGCAGCAAGCGTCTATGTCATTTTGGCAGCTAAACATCCTATCCTTTAGAGGAGCACCACATGACTCATGCTGCTGAATGCTCCGTGGGAAACTCAGCGCCGACACTAACACAGCACCGACGGCTGTGCACGAAAGAAAACTGACCCAAACCTGCTACATGGCCTCTAGCCAAAATCCTGGCCGACTTGTGTCAGGTCCCGTCAGACCACAGGCTGTGCTTTAGCCCCACAAATCCGCCGAGTTGAAAAGGAAAACAAGATTAAGTCGATCAATTAAAGCCTGGTATTATCGGGTGTAAATCCTCTCGCGTACACGTTAACACAAAAGCAGCAGATTCATATCCTGTGGTAAATGGCTTCTGTGCATGTGCATCGGTGGATATATGTGCATGTTGGAGATGTGCATTGTGTGGAAAACATCAATGTGAGGCCACAGGTGTATGAGGAATGGCTGTGTGTAGGAGGGGGAAAAAAAAAATAGAGTTAAAGAAACTATTCCACATTAACCACACTGTCCTTGCATTTCACTCTATTTGCATATTTCAATGTTGATCCCACTCTCCACATTTTTATGTTATAGGTCTTTGAGAGAACATTCACGATATGTAAAAGGATTGTGAGGCCACAGCGATCCTATCCTCTCACTACCAAATTCCAGTTACTCCCTTTGTCCAAGTGAATGTTTGTGCCAAATTTGAAAGGATTCAATCAGATATCACCAGGACAGACAGACAAGCTGAAAAAAAAAAGGATATAATGCCTCAATCTACAGTTGTCACCATCTGTACCTTACCCATGACAATGATTGTTGAAGAGAAATCAAGCAATTACCTTGACTACCACACTACATGTAGAACTCTTCTTCGGACCGAGTCCATTAAACGTTGCATTCGACGATCAAATTACATCAATCAAAATAAAAAATGACAAAAAACGTTCAAGGTTTACCTCTTGGCGAGTGGTGCTTCCATATGATGTTGGCCTCGGGTCGACCCACCGCCAGGCACATGAGATTAACGTTGCTGCCCTCGTTCACTGTGATGTCCTTTGATATATTTGTGATCCTGGCCGGCACTGAGGGAGGGGGGAAAAAAAAAGGGAGTCATGATTGATGTTTTTCAGCGTAATTAATGACACTTGAGAGCGAGGGGCTCACTATTCAATGTGATCAGAACAGTGATGAGGTTAAAAATAGCCCCCCGGGTTGGGGACTTAATTAGTATGAAAGTAGCTGACAAATTTGACATTTCTCTGGTTTTCTGTGGCGCAATATATGATGGATTTTCTTTGCCAAACTCTGCTCATTAGACAAGCGTCGGGGTGATTCGGAGTAAGACGTGGTCGTATTTTGTCCGACTGGACCAGCTTGATATCTTTGTACACCTTCACTGTAAATTAAATCACTCAGTGCCATATTAAAATCAATACAACAGACGACTGGGGAAGTGTTTCAAAAGAACCGATCATCGATGTGAACTCTTGTTGAATTTACATGATGGAAGGAATAGTAAAATCAATAGCCATACATCCATCGTCTTCCACTTTATTCCCCTCGTGAGGGTCACCTGCAAAAGGTGGGGTACCCACAGGTCGCCATCAAACACAGGTGAACAAGCTTTCACATTTCACAGCACATAAATAAAACCTGTATTACTATAACTGTTCTCTGTTTCACTGCTGCTGAATGTTACATTTCATGAATGTCAGACCAAATATTGTTTAGGGTATTTTATCACTGCATAGCAATGACAGTTCAGTGCATAACGGCCCATTCAGATAGCAGATAGCATTTTGAAAACACAGTTGTGCTGCACAAGGACAGTTCTTTGCAGTGCATGTGTTCAAATACGTTGAACTATGACCACTGCAGGCTGTGTGGATCACTCGGGAATCCGATATAACCCCAGAATCCAGCCAGAAAGCAGGAGTATGCAACGGGAGGGAGAGCTAACGTGTGTGTCTGACAGTTTACACCGAGATCTCGAGAGGTAAGCCGCATGGTATGCTGCATGGAAACATGTTTCCAGTCAATTAGGCATGTCAGGTTTTTTTTTTTAAACAGTCAGGGAGCTTTATTGATATTATTTACACAGGTGACATAAATAGACAGGCATGGGTGGAAAAGGTGGGGTGGCGTGGAGGAGGAGACCAGACCGAAGCAGGCAAGAGGGAAAGAGAGACGAGTGGACATGAAGAGGAGAGCAGACATAAAAAGAAGATGAAGCACAGGCTCTCAGGCTGGAAATGGACAAGGTCTTGTCCTTGGCTCTACCACAGTGATCATAGGAATAGTCAGTATTGCCCCATATCATGCATTTCAATGTAATATTTAATAGTTTTTAACAGGGTGTCCACTTTGATTGGTTATATATGCAAATAATCACGCATTTTCGTTGAGTTGAGAAAAATAATACTTTGTTGCATATGCCATCATAAGCTACTTTGTATCTGATTTTTAAAAAAAAATCAAATTAGTGCGTAGACTTTCATGTAATCACTTGTGATATTTACATATAAAGGAGGCAGCCGTTCACAAAATGATATTACACCAACACAACAGATGACAACGTAAACAGCAATATTAGAGGGACAATTACACGCAACATTTATTCCACATAATTATAAAGACCAGTGCAGAGTTGAGCCAATTAATAATAAACCTACTTACTGCCAGCTGATTTCGATGTTTCCTTTCATCCCAACAAATGAAGCTGCGCCGCAGACACAGCGACAATCGTACCTCAGCATAAATACAGCCACTAACAGCCCTGCCCTCTTTGCACACAATGACATCACAGACGTGTCTAATGGTCAAACGACGACCAAACAATGTGGAGCGAACAGCGGCAAAGTACACAGTCTAATGTGTGAACAGATTATTTCACTATCATGGCTGGACAGTTTTAAAATGTATACCTGTCTCATTGTCCCTTCTTCTGTGTGGACATTTGGCGTGTGTTGCCAGCTACTAGTTGTATCACCTGCATTACTGTAAGTGCAGTCAGTGATCCTTGGTTATTAGGTCGTATTTAATAATAGTATTTAGATCAAATTGTGGCGCAAAAGCACAACGCAAACATGATTTTAATATGTTCCCTGAACAAATTCTGTTCTCTCGACATTCTGTGAAATAAAACATTAAGACCCTGAAAAAAGGTTTGATCCAATGTTCACCTTACGCAGTTGGAAGAAAAGCTGATGTGTGTTATGTGGCTGAAGGTGGGCATGTGATTAGAAAATGGTTAAACAAACAAACTGAAAAAGAATGGTAAAATAAAAGGAGGAAATGGATAATGAAGTGCACAATCCATTTCTGTCCATCTACGGAAAGTTCTCCATCAATGATTGATGGATTGCCCAGCAGGATGTAGACGGTAGACGGTGAAGGTGAGATCAGGACACATTCAAATGAAGTTTTCTATGTCCTTGTCATTACGTTGCTGTCAAAGATGTCATCCATTGGCTAACTTTGGACCAACTTCTTTTCCATCGCCGCCAAACGTGACACCCTTTCTTCTCCCTACAAGTGGCGATTGCTCTAAGACAGCAAGGGGAGCGCAACTTCCTTTAAAATGTCGTCAAATACGTGCTGTGTTGTACTGACATTTCAATACCAAACGTGCGCTACGACGCGTTCAGAACGTGTCACTGGTTCAGCCGTTCCATCATCACGGATGACGGATCGTCTTACGTGCTTGTCGTACTCCCGTGGCATTAAAACCACTTCAAGCTCGGCTTCAGCTGTTCTCCCTGGGATGGCACGGGGTAGATTTGTTTTGAACTGCGGTGAGCTCGATAAATACGGCAACAACGTCGCCTTCAGGGAAGCTGCGCTTCAATGACAGTGGACGAGGGGGGTGGGCGGATGCAGACGCTGGGCTCCCGGCATGATGACGCAGAACCAGTTTTTGACTGACAGCGTCGCAGAAACGTACACAACAGCCTCAGTTTTGCGTGGATTTTGCGAGGCAAGTCTGTAAATAAATAGCTGGCAGTTGTGTGCTATTTGCGGGGCAATAAACACTACTGTAGCATTTTGGTTTTACATAATTATCACATTTGCTCGCTCTAGTTGTTCATTTGCAGGATTTATGCAAGAATGTATGTATAAATAACTGGGCCCAAACTGAGATTCCCCTGTTCCCTACATCGCCTCATGAACACGTTTAGTGAAGTAACAAGTGGTGTTTATTCACCGACAAAACAGCCATACCTATCATGCATTGATGTCCACCTCTTTGTGGAGTCCTGGCTCCTGACTGTGTGCACAGCAACTTTTAAGCCTCAGATGACAAAGTGACTCTTAAAAAATAAAAACTTCATGATAGTGGTTTAATGCGTCTAATAACGTTAACAGTCCCTTAACATCCAAAATGTCACTTAATTAAATTTTCAATTGCTAGAATCTAAATCAGTTGTAATGTTGAGTATAATGTGCCAAACAGAACCACTTTCAAATATGTTCCATGAAGCAGGCCTTTTAGGAATAGCAGTAAAATGAGCCAGCAGACTCCCTGCCAGAAGCAGTGAACAGGCTATTGCGCAGTGGTCTTCTGTTTACACAAATGAGACTAATGCCACAGAGCTAATGTGGTAATGATTCATTGAGGGGTAAGAATGCAACATGTGGCGCCTGTAAGAGGCTCCGAATGTGGAGGGATGAAGCAACGGTGTTTTGAGGACACAGCGGGCGCCACTTCCTCGGCCACATTGACCTCCAGCAGAGATGAATGAGCAAGCATCTGTGTGCAGAGCCGCTAACGGCTCCTCCAGCCTGATAATGCCAGTGGCCAGGTGATTAAAAAACACAGCTCCCCTGCCACCGGGGCTGCTGTCGGATATGACTGGGGACCTGGGGACACGTCAGTCTTCATGGCAGTGCAAGGTAGCCTAGCCAGTAATTAATTAGAAAATATAATCAAAGAGGAAAGGGATGCTCTTCCCAGGGTGTTTATTTAACATCGGGCCAAACATGACTGTATTTCGTAAGTGAAATACAATCGTGTCAAACAGTGACACAGTAATGAAGAATAATAACAATGGAGATGGGCTGCATTCGCCGGCTGCAACTTTCCCTCGCAGAATTAAGGTTTGAAGAAACTGAGCTTTAAAGGTCAGAGCAATTGAAAAGTTTTAATGCCCTGCTTTTCATATATATATCATCAAGAACAGTGTTGGCTGTAAGATTTACTGATAATTAACCGAAAAAGGGCTTAGCCTTTGCAGTGATGCTCTATGCTATTGTGTTTGTGGAGCCTATGGTCATTTAGCTATGGAGCAACAGCATGTTTTTTTTTTTTTTTACCTCATTTAAAAAGCTCCCTGATTTACCAGGTGCTTTACAATCTGCTGGAGCCCAGTCAGCCTTTGAACCACGGTTTAATGGCCCGCTTCCCGGTGGGATGGAGCCAGCAAACTGTTCAAAAGGAGGGAGGATCCTAGGGTGAGCAATGGGCCTATCAGGTGTAACGGTTTGGCTGTGGAAAAATTGTTTACAGGGCTCGCAGGTGAGACAGGAGCATGACCCTGAGCAGAAATGTGTTGGGGGTAACAGGAAAGGCAAGACTGGCTCTGGACTAATCACCTAAGTCAACATATGACATCCTAACTGAGGCGTTGTGCTCTCTGAAAAGATTCTGCATTGCCACTGCAGTGTGCCATTAAAAGTTAATGGATAATTGTTAAAGATTAACATGTAAATATTTTTAGGACTACATAAAGACTGTAGAATTGTGAGGATGTGGAGGAGGAGTTCAGCACATTAGTCATTCGTTTGCCCCGAGGTAATTGCTTTGTTGGGGCCCCCTACTACCCTGCCTTTCGGCTAAAATGCAACACGATGAGATTACAAATGTATTATTTATTTATTTTTTTAGCTATTCAGCAGAAAATACAAATCTGCTGCATCAAAACGCAAGAAAAAAACATTATCCATTCGGCATTACCACAACAGTCAAGACACATGCCAATACAAGGTTTATGCCTGACAATGTTATGAATAAGACAACCACCAACAACTTGGGGATACATACAGAGGTGATGAGCCAGAAGATGTTTCCATTAGCAGTGCCAACACAGCTCCAGGCTGCCAGAACACCATCTTTTTTTTTTATCCCAGACGGAGAACCAAAGGTGACCAAAACAAGCTTCTCACCACCAATGCTATCCAAAATGGGATAATGCCTGGTCCATGTCAGCCTGCTTTGAAAGATAGCCATAAGGATTTCTAATACGACCAGGAATAAAATTCCAATCGAGCATAGCGTATAACTCAATTGGAAAGCTTAAGGCACTAGGGAGTGGCGGTGGTTAGTTCATTCACCTGGAACAAACAGACTCAAGCTTTTTGTTATTGGCTGTTAGGCAGAAAAACAAAAGACACCACTGGCACAGGCTGAGTGCACATATGGGCTCCTCGATAAAAAAAAAAAAAAAAAAAGACGGAGAAGATTGTGTAGTGTAGAAAACTAGTCCTCAACGTGAGACAGTGAAATTGTGCTTAACAGTATGTTTCATACTCATCAGAAGAGCACCATCATAACAGCTCGGCCTCTTGTGGCCATGGTGAATCTGCTGTGTTGGATGCCCTTCAAGAAGTGCCCAAATAGATGAATTCAAGGCAGTGATACTTTGCCATTTTACACTCAAACATAGACTTGATGCAAATCAACCAATGTTCACTGGGACGTGTAACCAGAACCAGCAATTTTAACAATCCATCAAATTCGAGGAGTTCTCCTCACGGTGGTGCCGACTTATTTTGGAATCATTTGATACACACACTTGTTTACATGCTGGTTGTTGTTGGTGTCATCTCAAATATTATTTCACACTAAGTTTATCCTATCGGTTCAAAACTTGAGAAGAAGAGGAAGGACAGTGCAACACGGGCTAGGAATCCACTATCTTGGGGTCTTGTTCACACAGATCACAGGAAACAGGCTGGTGCCATGCTTGGACCCAACAGTATGTCCAAACAGCAAGCGCGACGATGGAAAACTAGGCTGAACACAAATCTTTCTACGGTACAAGGAAAAGCACATACCAACCATCACATGTGGTCTGTGAGTTGTGGTTAACAGTGGACACAATTTAGTATTTCCCTGACACGGTAATGGGCTCAACCTTTGAAACAAGAAGCCAAGCTCAGACAGCTTTGGACACTCAAGAGTGCAATTGTGATTGCTTCACAATAAGAGAGGTCAGCTAAAGTTCCTCCATGAACCCTGGAGGACGTATAGAGAGACGGAGACCAAGCAGTAGCAAATCCCATCTTGCATGGGGAACTTATGGCTGATATTCTCTATCCTAATTACAAGGGGCGATACTTTTTTTTTATTGCATATGTAGACCGCCTGTTGTTTTAATGGATGTTTGAATGACGGCAAATTTGACTGCAATTTGGATTGCCATTGTTCCCACATGATGTTTCTACACAGTGCAATGTGTAAAGTCACTTATCCCCCCCATGCATACCTGCTGCTTTCCAATTCATTCTTTACATTCATCCGTTAACGCTGGAAACAATGACAGCTCTGTGAAAAGAAAGTAAAGAAAAGTATTCATTTGTGTGTCTGAATTCCTCAAACTTTATAACACGGAGTTAAAAGTGTATGAAAAAAGCGTGTGAGGTGAAATGTCAGCCGTCAGCCTGGGCCACCGGGTTTGTGAATAGACAGAGTTTACAAACTAGGTCAAGTCAATGCTAAAGTTAGCTTGGTTGAATTTTATAACATACACCTAGGCTGCAATTACCTCCACGATTGTCTGTGCACCCCGCTGTGCTCTATAGCGAGCAGTGATCAAACACTAAGTTTCTTATTATGTGAAGGCGGATTTAGAAACGAATGAAGTTCGTATGAAGAAAAAAAAGGAGCTGTACTCCAGATTGTTTGAGGGTGAGTGTGAACCTTCGACATATCCCAACATCAAAGCCTTCGCTCCTGTGCCAACATTCGCTAGATCTATAATGGATGCTAAGTCTTCTTTCATAACAAATTACTTTGCAACTGAAACATCAAACAAATCACTGTCAAGCGAGTCGTCTAATGTGCCATCTCTACCCAGAACAACAGACGTTCGTGACAGATATCTTGGTTACGCTCACTGTTCTTGTCAGTGGTTACTGTTAATTCAGAAATGCACCCAACACCGGGACATGCAAGAAGAAAGAAATCCAAACCCTCCAGCCTGGGAAGTGTAAAAAAAAAAAACAAACAAAAAAAAAAAAAAACACTTAGGGCCATGCTTGCGCTTTGGTGAGGTAGAAATAAACTAGGTTAGATTTTCCCACCGGTTGGTACAGAAGGCACAAGCTGCGACACATGCCAAGTGTTCTCAGTTCAAAGACAGCGTCTCATGTGGGACCCATTGCATCTTGTGTTTCAGTGATGCAGTCCAAGGTAAAGACAGCAACAGGGAAGTGAAACCACACAGCCAATTTTGATGCACTGCGTCAATATATTACCTGCGATCAGCATTAGAGAAGCACTACCCACATAACGGCTGAGATAGCTCAGTCTCTTTATATTTTAGCCATGTGTTGATATTATTGATGATCTGACAGTAACGGTTAGTATCGCTGTCCTTTTGTACCCTTTCAGTGTTTCCTGTATTATGTACTCGCAACCTGTGAGGATATTTTTGTAGATTTATTTTCTCTCATACGGATATTAAATCAATAATAAATGGCTGCATATTTTACTTCTTGCACTCTGGGTATAAGAACTACACCCAAGCAGGAGGATTCTTCAGCGTCGTCTTCTTTTCTCTCTCTTCCTACACATGGAGCACTCACACATTTTTTTGAAAAGCAGCCCTTGTGTGAGCCAGCAATAACATGCTGACAGCATGACAGCAGTATAAAGGCAAGGAACCAGAACACGGAACACTACAGTTTAATAGACGGCAAATTTATGACAATAAAAAATCAAATTACAGTCAAATGAAAACGAAAAAAAACAACAACAATCCAGTAAATTATTTGTATTTTATTAACTCTAATATTTTTGGCAGTGTTAACCAATTATAACGTGCAAACCTTTCAGCAATCAAATCGAGTGATCTGAGAGAGAACGGCACGGGCAACTCTGACCATTCACAGCGAAGGTCAGACAGATAGGCTGCTATTGGTTGTTCTACGACGACTCTACAGGCCCTGTCAGTGGAATGATTGCTAACTCCACCACCAGCAACAACTGCCTCCCTTTAAACAAAGAAAGTATCTGAAATAGAGCTGGACTCAAGTAGGAACTGAGGGCATTTGTCTGTCCTCATCTGATGAAAAAAGACAGCGATACCAAAATGTCAGTATTTAACAACCTGCAGGTGAAACTCAACAAATCAGCTATTTCTATGGATCCTTCTTCCTGCAGCTTTAAAGTAAACACATTATAAGTATATTTTCTGTTATCTTGAGTAACAGAAAAACAGAAAGTATGAACTGTCTTGCAAATTATTGGACAGACCAGTGTGGGCTCTTCCTTTCCTCTCTCCTTATGTTGGATTTGTAGGTGTCTGGCAATTATTCCTCACAAAACAGAATACAGAATTATAGAGTTTCTACTTGTGAAGAAGTTGGATAGGTCATTTACGATGGGACTTTAAGTTAAGTTGGACTGCTGTGTTCAGTCCTGTCCAGCACATCTCAAAGATTCTCGACGAGGTTAACGTCAGGAATATGCGGAGATCGATCCATGTGTGAAAATGAATCCTGATTCTTTTTACAACTCGGGCCCAACGAACCCCGACACTGTCATTTTGGAAAATGCCAAAAAACACCTGGTGTATAACCTGGAGTATATTCATGAAGTCGTTTGACCTTATTTTTGGCACATACTGTGACCTTGCTGAACCTACGCCTGACCAACTGAAACATAACGTTACGTGTTATGTTACGTGGCTTGTACGGTAGGCGCAAAGTAAAATATTACATGTTACTTTTTTGACCAAGTAGTGAATAAAAACACTTTTACTTCCAACTCATAGCAAGGGATCTCAATAGCACTTTTGTGATCTTGATAACTACTCAAAGCACCTCACAGTTATTACCATTCATAGCACAGCAGCTAAGAGTGCCCACCAGTGACACCAGTGAGTGGGTCCAAGTGTCACTGGTGGGCACGTAACAAAAAAAGGAATGAAGATATTTCTCGACTCAGGGGAAACTGAGGTTGGGAAGCACCATTTTTCAAAAATACTACCCCTACCCTAATCGGTGAAGTATTCCTGTAAGTGTAGGAACCTTGGATCAAACAGCCAACTTCCTGGTACGACCATATGCGCTACCCCTTGCTAAAATTCTAATATTTGAGAAACTAAACCGTATGCACAAACCACCTTAACTAAACTAATCATGACTTATAGTGGATGACGGGTGTGTATCATTTGATTTCCATGCATGGCTCCAACTCACAACATGTCCATTCAGCGTGCAGATTACATAACAGTCAGTGTGACGTGAATGTGTACTTTAGAAAGAGAAAGAAAAGAAAAAACCCTGGAGAAAACATCCTTTTGCATTTTCTTTTCACGTCTGTGTCCTCACATCTCCTCCAATCCACATCTTTGCTTCAGTTTTCCCCCTGCCTGCAGTCATGTTTTCACACAACAGAATTTGAGATTCGTGCCAAATTAAAATGTAATGTATCCTGAAGTGCACCAAGAGACCGTCTTGCTGAACATTTGTATTCCCATGGAGACTGAGGCATGGAGGCCGAGGCATGCGTGCTGTTGCAGCAACAATTCAAACAAAGGGCTTTTGTCTTCACCCTTTGTACTCTACCTTAACCAAACCGTTGGAATTTACATCCAAAGATTGTTTGGGTTAGTGGGTTTGTCTAGGTGACTGAGGCAGTCATTTGCTGTGAGCCAGCTAAAGTAACAAAGCATGTGCTGATGATTGTACATCCTGGGCGACCGAATTTAGGTCCGAGTGCATTCTGGGTCTGACCTTCAATGCACAATGTCTGCTGACAGCAGGTAACCACTTCATGGTAATCAGTACAGCCGCTACAACAATTACACTGTGTGGCAGTGCAAGAGCCAGAAAAGCAAGAGCATTTTACATCATTGCAGTGTGCATCAAAAAAGGGAAAAGGTAGAAGGACACTGCTCTCTTGTCCTTGTCCAACATGATGACATACTGGGGGGGCTGCTGGCAAAAAAAAGCCTCCCTAATTACAAAGAATTGAATAGTACAAAATTGAGACATCCAATCCCTGACCAACTCGGAAGAAATGGAGGTTCACTTGAATAGAAAGTGCTCCACAATTCAGAGCTTGTCAGGCAGCATAACACGCAGGCCACACTGGATATAGAAGCACCCTGATGGCCAAAATTGCACACAGCCTGTCCACGACAGATACGCCATTTCCCCATGCTGCTTTTGCTCTGCTCTGGCCCTCTATGCTTGCACATGCTTGCTCATTTCTTCCTTGATATAAATGACAAATAGGCGTCAAACATTACAAAAAAATCTTTGAACCCGAGAAGCCCAAAGTAGGTATGAGTCATCTGTGTTGTCACAAAAAAAAAAAAACATTACTAAAAGACATGCGAGAAGTGACAAAAGGCATTCATGTGTGAAACCAGGTTTATTTTAGCTCGGTTCTATGTCTATATATTGAACATAGGACTTCTATTGTTGCAATGCTACCTGAGATTGCTGCCATGTTTTTCTGATGTTGTATTGCTCTCTTTCTTCTCCCTTTTTCTATGTATTCCTCCTTGGGTTTCAGCTGCTGTTAACCCCTTCTTTCTTTCTTGTGTCGTATCGGATGAGGTGGTTGGAGTTGTCACAGACTAGGAAATGAGACTGGGGCCTGCAATGCATCAGGAAGGCATCTGCTGGTTTCTGCAGGTTGCGTCTGTAAATATTTTATACTTAGCGAGTGCTGAATGCCGATCACGTGCAGATTACGGGCTGTCGTCGGGAAACGGGCTTGCAACCACAATACCAGATGGAAAATCATGTGGAGTGAGCAAAGCGTAAAAAAACAGTATAGATACCATATAGTGAATGAAGTAAGAGAAGTAAGAGGATATGAGGAGGGGAAAAACATTATGATCTATCAGAATCTAGATAGGAGTGTGTTTTCTGGTCAGATTTGCTCGCGGCACACACAGAAAAATGACCGAATGGTGAAAGGATCATTAGCGTAACATTTGGTATGAACGATAGTATTAATTAACATGGGCGCCAAATGGAATAGCAGATATCGCTTCAGGGCGCTCCAGTGTGGCCTGGCCATGACAGGGAAAATTGAAGCAATTACAACGAAAAACAAAGGAGGTCACATGCTTTGCTATCAGAGTGTTAGGTTATGCCCTTATTATGTCCTTTCTCTGCCCGTTACTTCATTGACTTCTTGTGTACAAGAAAAAGGGGGCGCGTTGGAGAGATCTACTTCCTAATCTCCAACGGGGAGGACGTAATAGGCAGGTCATCGAAGACGAAAGATCAGGATCAAACACTCATCTTGCACAACACGACTTTAGAGGAAACGAACATCAGTGTATTACCCACATGAACACAAGGTATCATGTTAAACCCACTACAAGGGATGAGTTTGGCCTCGCTGACGAGCGCTTTGCTCTTGTTATGTTTCATAAAGGTCATGCAAATGATCCTTCATGTAACCCAAGCCTGCAGTATAAAAATACACACGTTTCAGGCCCGTAATGGAAGTTCAACTCATGGCATGGTGAATGTAACTGAGGGGCCGGATAATGGGAGAAATCGATAAGATGTGTTACACGGTGTTACTTTTAACATGCAGAGCTTCTGTAAAGGAAAGGCTAACCAATGAGCGGCTGCACAGTGAGCAAAGCCTATGATTAGAAATACGAATGCCAAGGCATTGGTGTGGACAAAGTCAAGTCACGTCAGATTCTGGCTTTGACAACCCTTCTTCTGTGTGGCTGTATGGAAAACAGAGGCGTTACCAAATGGGTAAGCGCCGTCTCAACTGCCTTCCAATGTCAGATCACTACAATTTTGTGTCAACAAGTCTGCCAGTAATATAGGGAATTCTTCATGTATACGTTTAGTTTGCATGTTTCATTGTCTTCTACTGCCCACACGTCCTATAGATCCTATATGTTGGGCCTGTGATTGAGCTGCAGGATTCTAGGAGCCTATCTACGGCTATATAATAAATGCACAGACCATGTGACAGTGGTCAGAATCATCAAGACGCTGTTCAATCAGAAACCTTGGTCGTCTACCCATAATGCTCCATTTATAGGGGCAACAGTGGTAAATAGACTGG
Source organism: Solea solea (assembly GCF_958295425.1). Lineage (NCBI taxonomy): Eukaryota > Metazoa > Chordata > Actinopteri > Pleuronectiformes > Soleidae > Solea > Solea solea. Next base: position 18,028,299 of record NC_081137.1, on the reverse strand, counting down.
GGATTCACCTCATAGACGGTGTCAAATTAAGGACCAACTGCTGTGTTTTGTCCCTTTGTGTCATAAGTGGACTCCTGGTGGTTGAGAGAAAAAAATCTAGTTAGGGCAAGGATTAAAAGGGATTGATGTAAGCGCGGACGGTGTGATTTTTCCATTAACTTCACAATCCATTGGAATCCATTTTAACATCATAATGATAAGTTTCGGAACAGAAAGTGGTCATTGCAGCTTTTAATCCGTGGACACCGCAGCATACGGACTGGTAAGAGGGTTACACAAGGTACAGGTTCATATTGTTCCGTGGAAGACATTTCAAACAATGACTCATCACTGAACTAGCACTTTGGAATAGATGGATTTTAGCTGATGGTTGGTGATATTTTCATCGAAATCCAAAGTGACCACTTTTGATGGGTTCAAATGTTGAGGGGAAATCTGCATAATGTGAGTTGATTTAGCAGAGTTAACACGTGTTTGGTTTGTCCAATTTGAGCTACTGTACATCGGGGAAGGAGAGAAGGGATAGCATCCTTTTGTCCTTTCCAATTGCTTTAAACAGACTCTGATAAACCCTGAGCACATCCTCTTTTCTACTGTGAGGGCATGATTTCACAGCAGGGGATGACAAGTTCCATCATGTTTGGTTTGATCTGATCTATGCCTGTGATCTAACACCTTCACTTTGAAGCCGCACTATCTACCCAACTTTCCATTCAGGGGTTTTAGTGCAACAGAATTTTCCCGACTAATGGACAGTTGATCTTTTTAATAATGGCACCATATAGACCCCAGATGTTTGGGAAGTTGGCAGCCCCACATGCATGCAAACGCGTCAGCATGTGTAAAAAGAACTGATGCTGATCTTTCGTCCAGTCATCAGTTTTGTGCACTGCTGTGCGGGAGAATCGCCAGCCTCATTATTAAATGAATGTGCATTTTTGCATCCAAATGTATCCTCATTGCATTATTTAAATGTAATGCTATCGCGGAAGGGAACTGGATATATTGTGCAACCAGGATTCTCTTGGAGAACAGTGATTTCTCAGCAGTAAACCAGGTTTCTCATAAGCTTTTTAACAAGTGTGCGTATGCATTAAAAGGACCTCAGACCAGACAGAGCAGGCAGCAGCCGAGCGGCTAAAAGCAAAGATCATTACGCAGAATACATCCTGCATTATTGCATTTAAAATACCTAAATACGTCTAGCAGTACAGCCATTCGTCAGCCGATGTGGAGCAGGACTTTCATATCTAAACGACGTTGGATTCAGACGCTTTAAACGCTGTACGAGAATTTACAGCCAACATGTTCAGTAACTGGGCTGTATACTGGAAGAGCAACAAAAACAGCGCTTAAAAGGGAGTTGTTTTTTTAAAGTGCATTAACCAACACGGTTGCATATGATTCCATATGTCCTTTTGAAACATGTAAAGAGAAAGTGCAGAAAAACACAGGCTTCTTCAGATTACTCAGCAGACGAGAAAAGCATAATGAATATGCTTTACAAGCGATGTTGTTTTCTCAGATGGAAACCGCCAATATTGCAAAATGTCATTCAGCTGAGGTGGCGGCTCAAGTTCTCTTCTTTGATCTGTGGCGGCAGAGACCTGACAATAGAGGATGTTCCGACAAAGAATTAATGGCAACTGGATATACACCTTCTTCTGATCTTCCTTGTGGGGCCCGGTGAGACAAACCTGGATTTGGAAATCCAACTGTTTTGTCTCAACTGTCACAGCCACAGAACAGACTCTAATTAATCAATACAGCTGTCTAAAAAGGCTGCATACAACTCGCATTTCATTTGACCTTATATGTATAAGCTTGACCTGAGTACTGCCGAGCAATGCAAAACACTAGGGACTACTCTGTAGCTCCGCCACATCTTTTCCTTGAACTTTTCCTCCTCAGTTTGTATGAATTATTTAGTCGGCAGCATAAAATCCCAATACAATATTTGCTTGTATTTACTACAAAATGACTAGATAACCATTTTATGGTTATACAGACACTTGCAGGACTCCGTGAAGATTAAAGATGAAGTGCCTCGGAACACAAGACATTATTATTTCACTACGAATCCTAAAACACATTCTATCGCTAGCATCAACCAAAGTCAAGAATGAAAACCAAAGAGAGCCATGCTTCTCTACTTGGCGATTTCTTTTTTGAAAGATAGATGTGGGTTGAGCCACTGCAACGGGGATGGCTTCTGGTCCAGAGGGGTGCACGGCTACGCTGGAGGAGATGATCTCCTACACACTCCTCAAACAGGGCTTAGTTTTAAGACTAACTAGACTGACAACCCATCTAATGTCTACATGCACTAACACTCTTTTAATTTAATGAAAACATAGTATGCATACACATCCCAAAATTAGGCTTCCACCTAGCACAAACTTCATGGTAGGATTAAAAAAAAAAAGAATCCCAGAGTGAATTATTAATACTGCACACACCGTGCTGTTGAATATAAACCAGTGGATGATTTATATAAATAAAAGCCAAGGGAGTGGCGTTAACGTCCCTGCATCTGTTCATCATGACAACGTGAGCATTGCACAAAACAAAGAAATTCAGAGTGCGGCGGCCCGGTAGGTGAGGAATTGAAAGAGAAATCCACAACCAGCCTCGGGAAAGAACAAGCACTTTTAAATGTGTTACACAAGCAAAGCTTATAGGCTTACTCTCCAATTTCAGTTATCCTAATGTTGTGGAATATTTCAAATGCCTCATTACTTGCATTTTGCGAGAGAGGGAGAAGTCTCTCCCCACTCTATAATGAGCCCTGAGGCTTATTAGACCAGTGTGCATTGAACTGAAAGGACCAGTGCTCTCCCTTTTCTCCTCCTCTTTATGGCACAGGCAGACTTTCGGCCCTAATCAGAAAAACACAGAGCCACAACATTACACTCGATGAAACTAAAGAGGATAATCCTGTAGTACATTTAGGGTATTTTGTGATTGAATTGAATTACTCTTGCTTTGGAAACACATTATGATGCGCTGGCATCGGGCAAATCCCATATGTTTCCCTCCGACTGATATCTTCAAATGAACATGGACAAAGAGAAAATGTGCCAAGTGTCAGTGCTGCAGCGGCCACCCCCCGTGGTCCAGACCTGTTTTGGCAATGTGTTAAACACAGTGACAAAGTCTCTGTTCCCTTCATTTTAACTTGCAGTGGAAGCCTTGGGAAGACTTGGCTTTACCAAAATATGTGTAGGTGTGTTTTTTGGAAAAAAAAATAACTGTCAAGATGCGACAAGCATAACGCGCAACTATTAATATTTATTTTAAGAAAATAACTTTGTTATAATGAGTATCTCAAGCAAGGACCCTTGTTTCTCTGGGCACTCTATTCAGCTGCATCATTTGGAATTCCAGGCATCAGGAAACTAATTAAACAGTACATTAAACGGTACAAGCGCTGCACTGTACGTGCCGCACATGCTGTATTGCCAGCATCTCTTCTCTTTGCACTCCAATTTTACATTAACGAGGCCAATGTGCTGACACTGAAAGTGGAGTGTTTCAATTTGAATGCACGGGGAATCCAGACGCGCTGTCACATTCTTGGCAGTGAAAAGTGTTTCGCCAAGTGTCTTTGGCGAAACTGCTTTACCGCTCTGTCCATTGAGACCTTAAAGAAAGAGCGATATTATTATGCGATAATGGTGCATATATAGCGATAGAATTCTTGGGTATGTACATTTGTACATTACTTCAGAGTTCCTTCTCCACTTGCTCGCAAATTTGGACATACAATTTGGGATTTCAACTGCAAATGTTTTAATCATGGCCACAAAGAGCCTTCTCTTGTCTCAGTTTTAAAGGTTTCCTTTTTGTCATTTTCCATATTATATAAATGATTGAAACAAGAATAAGGTGTACGTAAATGTTAGTCTTCATTTGAATAAATACAAATAAAGTACTAAGTGCCTAACCCTTACCTTAATCCTAACCATAACCCAATTCCAACCCTTACCCTGAAACCAGGTCTTAACCCCAGAAAAAGCACTTTAAATTTGCAGTGCCCTGAAAAAATGGTCAAAATGTGGTCAAAATGTCCTCAAAAAGATGGGTTTGCATGGTTGTTAGTTTTTGTCCTTGAAGTACACACGCAGTCTAACAGCTGATTTGCAGTAGGGGGTCGTGACTGACTCACTACAGTATGAGACCACAGTATCGTGAAGTAGTACTCATTATATAATGTAGTAGTTTATATTAACAACAGAGTTACTTAGTAATTATTGAATAAAAATTTGACATTCATGTTGTCTATTGTGTGTTTCTTTGCTGCCCTAAACACTTTATCACCACTACAAACCGAGAACAAATGTGAGTAAATGCTTGAAGACATGCTGGCCTGTAAGTCCTCACACTCTCGGTAAGATCCACACCTTACCCTGCTCCACCCTCATCTGACTTGATGAAAACTAGAGGCTTCACAAAAACACACCAAGAACAATTGCTCTAATGATAGGTTTTCAGCGATGAATGCCAATGTCCTATAAAAAATTCTTTAGCCATGTTTGAAAACACCACATTATGAAGGCGAGCTATGTTGCCTCTCATTTGTCTCACTTCTTGGACTCATTACCAACTGTTAATGTGATTTTTCAGTCTCGTCCTCAAGGTTTGGACCCTTAACAAAAAAATCCAAACTCAAAACATTTTTAATCGTTAAACTTTCAGTTTGTAACCTGCTCTATGTTTACTCCATGCTTTGTTGCTGTTACCCTTCTCCGGCCAGAGTGACGCGAGTCATGAAATTACTCCTGTTTCTCTTCTGATCTGCTTGGTTGTTGTTCCTGAAGCCTGGCTGTTGCCTCTCTCTCCCCACGTCTCCTTGTTTCACTCTGCCTCGCTCCTTTTCCTCCTCCCTGTCCTCTCTTTTCACTCAAACTCTCTGTAATGAACCATCAACTGGCTTGAGACTTCTTCTTGCTCCCCTGGCTGTCTGTGCATCGTTTTATGATTTCGACCTGGATCCATATCCTCCAGGAATGTCAGTCTCCTCCGTGTGTTTCTTTCTTTCCCACCGACTGTTTCCCTCTACTAGTCATGTGAATGATATGCTTGCGTTTGCCACTTGCATGTTTGTGTGGCCTCTCCTCTTTTCAGTTCTCCATGGCGGAGAGGGGGTCAGGTTCTGTTGACAGTTCTGTTTGGCAGCACCTGGACATATGTCACTGTCCTCCTTCCACATAAAGTCTAAGGACAGTCCCAATATACAGACAGTAAATAAATAAATAAAACAAGTCTAGTACAATTCTTAAAGTAAAATCATACAGTATGATTTTCTTGGGGCTATACTGCCATGTGTTTCTATGATTTTGTCCATCAGGTGAGCTATACAACAGAATCACCACAAACTACAGCCTCCAAATCGATCATCCATTGGAGCTGACAAATTATAATGGGCAACAAACACCAGATTGTTAGTTTAAGTGTGAGATACATGTCTTAAATTGCTAAAAACAAAGGCAGCAGGACTTCTGTTCCTCTTCAGTTCTGATTTTGGTGTGGGAGTCGGCAGGTTCTTAAACCCTTGGTGGCACCTTGGGGTCATAAATACATTCATCGGGTGAGTTGTTAGGGTCACATGAGTGAAGATGCGATTCATCAGGGTCATTGTCCCTCCCCTGAGTACCATGAGAGTCGAGAGTAAAGTCACATGGATCAAGGTATGAATTGGCAAAATGTCTTAAAGAACCGAACAGAAGTCCAGTTGGCCTTGTTTTTAGCACTTGAAAACCTGGATAACTGAGAACCTTCACAGACTTTTAAATACATGGACCTTCAAATGCTGAGTATATTTTAGTGTTGGACTGGTTTGACTAAGTATGAGACAGAGACGCATACTTAATAATGCCAACCGCCCATCACTCACATCGCAATTACTGCTGTGGCTATGTGCCGCTAGTCCTAGTCCTTTTGTTGCCTTCCGTAGATCTTCACAGAGGTACGGCTCAGTGAAAGTTCAGACAGAAAACCGTCTTTCTGTACATGCCATTTAAGTAATAAGCACAATTCACTTTACTTTTTTCATCTAATTGCAACTTTAAGCTGTCAGACTTTAAATCGCTCTCTTCATTTCTTAGCCACGTCCTCTACCATCGAACATTCAACTGCAAGAACCTTCATGAGACATAGCAACATTGTGCTCCACTGCATCGCCAGTGTCTAGGGTCCTGGAGAAATGGTCCTTCACATGACAAATAATGCAATAAAACTGCTTCCATGGTGTTCCATGATGCCCACCAGGGTCTCATCACCTAAAAGGGCCGATCACACAAAGACATGGCCACTTCATGCCTTAGAAGAGGGTGGACAAAAAATAATAATAAGCTCAGTGCGCTTAAAGTGCCTCAAAGATGAAGTGCATGAACTTCATGCATAAATTGCAGGAGCCAAAATTAGGGTTGAAGAGATCTGCACTTTCATTTTTTCATTTCATCTCTTGGAATATGTCAAATAAATGCAGTTTCAGTTTATTTCTATGGGCCACAGATAACAGGAGATAAACCGTTTGAATCCTAGCTTAGCGGGGAAAAAACAAACAAACAAACAAAAAAAAGGAAACAAAGACGACTTGACCATACATTTTGCTACAGATCGTTGACTTTGTCTGGCTCGATGTGATTTGACACCAGTATCTACTGTACAGGCAGGTATTTAGTCAGGCAGTGACCTTTGTCAACACCAATTAAGTTGAAATGCCACTTGTGCTAGTTATACAGAGAAATACAAATCCAAGTGCCCAAAATCTGTGCGTTAGCACACAGAGTTCTACTGAGAGAGTGTGAAAATTGTTCAATGAGAGACGTTGAGCTGCTAAGGAGGTCACTGGATCTGAAATGCACCAAATGCAACATTTGACTTCGCTGGAGCTGGTTAAATATATCTAGTTCAGCCACACACACACACACACACACACACAAAGTTTTCAGACATGCACTGAAGTCTGGACCTTTTCCTGCAATTGTCCAAAGGGGCTGGATGTGTGAATGTCAGCAAAAGTCGCTCTGGACATTCTCCGGGAACTTCTCCTGCCAAAGCCCCAAGTCAAAAGACAAGTCTATGTGTGAACTCAACAGGAAAAGCACCAAATAATTCTCACTGAACAAGTGAGCGAGTGTCCGCTCGTCTCTCGCAAAGCTCCAGCCAACACACAAAACACATTTCACTGTCACTGCCATCAAGGTGCAACATATTAATAATTTTTCACTCAATGCTCTTTTCAGAAGCAGGGACAGACTATAGTTGAGCAGGCAAAGTAATTCTCTGACACAGCGGACCAGCAATGAACTAGACTCATGACTCAGGATGTGATGATTTTTAAGTAGTCAGGGTTTCTCGGAGAATAATTATTCTTATCGTTAAGCTTGACGTAAATTCCAAGTGGCAACAAATAACACACACGGCCCTATAAAGAAAATTACAGCGTTAAACCACCAGAAACACAACCTAATGCCTGGAGAATTGAACACGACATCCATATTTAGCCCTTAGTGCTCACACACCAAGGATCAGTGCTGCAGGTGCACCCTTGGTGAATTGCAGTGGGAACAATGCACAACTCCTTATATGGACATCCTGAGTGTGTGTGTTTACAGGTCACATATTCAGGCTTTAAACAAGTGCATTTTCTTCCAAAGTTATGATTCATTTTATATCCCATTTTTATAAAAGTGATATAAAGTAGCAATAATTGTGCAGACGTCACAAAATTGGACCGTTTTTTTCTTTTATTTTGTTCATAAAAACGAACCATGCGAACTTTGAACTGCGACGCTTTTGCAAATTTCACAAATTCAATCCGATTTTAAACATTTTGTGTACTTTTTTGCTCAGGTGAAAAGCATCAGGCAGCATCATATCCTGATTCAATACTGAACTTCACCACTTGGACTTAAGTATCCAAAGTTATACTAGACAATGTCTATTTCAAGAAGTATTGGCCGAGCAACAAATTCACTTCAGCTCTGCAAAGAAAGTTTAATTCCAGTGAGAACACTGTAGAAGCAAGATTGAGGTGACTTTCAGCCGTTGGAACCCGCCGCCGTCTGAAACACCTGTCTCGCTCCTTACTGCCTTTTAAATACACACACTCTGAGCTGCAGAGATGACACCCCAGTAATAACCATGTCTCCGCGCAGGGCCAAACTGCTTAAGAACTAATTTTAACTGTCTCCACTGATTGATATTGACTGAGGGAGTGAGATCAAGATTGGCTCCAGTGGCGGTGTTTTCCCCAAAGCAGCTCAGGAATCGGAGGACTCCGAGTGTAGCGGCGGGGCAAATAAAAGGAGGTGCATCTGAGGGATATTTATTTAACATATCCATAACTTCATCATTGTCACGTCAATTAGTCATTTAATTGTCACATTGTAATTCTGATTAATTACATCTGTCTGTCAGTCATTATTATTCATTAAAACCACATCAGCTCCTTCAGTCACTCCAAAATGGCAGCTTTCTTCGTCGTGTGGCTGTTGGCAGTTACTCCGCTGAGTGAGCAACAGACAAAAGACTTAATGGAGTTTCAGCTGTATTAAGAGCCACAGTGAAATTAGCATCGATTATTACTTTGCTCAATAAAGTGCAGTTGGTACGGATCAAATGTGGCATTAAAAATGCACTGAGCTCAGAAAAAAGGGCATTCATTCTTCTGTAAACATATGTTCTTAGTATATAGAGTGTCTGGTGCATATTCACCCACCGGGCTTGTTCTTATAGACCTGGGATGGATAAGCAGGTGTTTGCACACTGCTCGTTATTTTCAGCCTGCTTTTCCGCGTTGCCAAACGGCCCCCGGCGATGGATTGGCATTCAGCAATTGCTCCATGTAAACTGTCAAAAGACGGGATTATAACGATGCTCGCCGACGTCTCGCTGATGAGTCACCGACTCTGATCGGATTTTTCAGCACGGCGGGAATTTGATCCAACACCTACCCACAAACCAAGGATGGGTGAAGGCACTGGAAGTCCAAACAAGATCATAACACTGATCTATCAGAGATTAGAAAAGAGTGCCGCTACATCACAAATTAAGCCTGGTTTTACCCATCATTACCCATGTCAATTTCCATATGTGTACTCATGATTAAATGCAATTTGAAGAGCATATAAAACCGGTCTTGGGCTCCTCCTGGTGTCATTACACACACACGGCGAACAGTCACGGACTATTAACTGCATAGCTGTAGGATAACCTTGGCTTTACATACGATCGCTGACAAGAAAAGAAGACGCCATGCGTTTCAAGACAAACGGACAAATTGTTGTTGAGCTAACGGAGGGGTCGGTGTGTTTGTGGGGGGGGGGGATGTGTTGACAGTGACGAATACATTTCCAATCCCGGCGTCATTACAGCTGGAAATATGCAGTCGAAAGGACAAATGATCTTCTTCGTCTGTGAAATCAAAGCTCTCGGGTCCGACGAGGAGCTCACGCGGGACAACACTCTGACAGAAACACGTTTTCTGGTGAGACGGGAAACCTGATTCAGGAGGAGAACTCGGAGTGTGCAGGAGCCCTGTTGTTGCTGCTGGAATCAAACATCACAAGACATCTCCAGGTCGGCCCCCTCTTCTGACATAAGATGAAACAGACTAAACTAACAAATGTTCGGCTAAGATGTTTTGACTAAAACCAACACGGAGTATCATCATCACCACCATCATTATCTGATATATCAGACGTCTTGCAGTTCAAGCCATTGCAGCAGATAGTGATATGCTCAATAACACAATATCCGATACTGTATGTCTGTGCAGAAAAGAGGCGCCAGCAATGTGGATGATGGCAATATCTCATGCCTGGACCAGCATATCTGAGACATCGTTTTTTCAGACGCAAAACAGGTTTAAAGGACTACAAATCTGCAGGTGCATTTTTAACAATCTCTACAGAATTAAGTAATCATCTTTAATGATTCATGTACAAAAAAAAATTAAGAAATAACTTTATTTTTCTTGGATTTGACATGCATTAGACTTAACTCGAGAGCTGAAACAATTACTTAATTAATAAATTAATCATCAACAATTTTGATAATCGATTAATTGGTTTCAATGATTAAAGCAAGATTTCCAATTGTTTAAGCTTCTTAAATGTAAATATTTTCTTCATTTCTTTGCTCTGGATGACAAAGAAATCATTGACATTTGAGAACATCATCATCATTTCCAGGTTTGACGAACACCAATCAACATTTTTTAAGGTTTTCTGACACAACGATTAATAGACAGATTAAATCGATTATGTAAATAATAGTTAGTTGCAGCTCTATTTAAGTATATTAGGTTTATTTGACATGTAAGTTGTGTGTTAGTGTCAATCAAGTGTAGTTTTAGCAATTTTTATCATACTTTATTGAACTGATTATTACTATTTAATGTGTTTTAATTTTAGCATGTGGTTCTGTGTTTTAGTGTAGTTTTAACATGTTTGATCATGTGTATGGGACAAGAGTTGCAAACTAGCAATAGCTATAAACTCTGTGTATAGCACATCAGTTGCAGTATTTGTTTTGGAACTATGCTAACTGTATTGTCCCCATTTAAATATAATTCCATTCGACTGCTTGCAGAGTGGATAATAAATAACACACTCGTCTGCACGTTGACAGTACAAATGCCACACAAGATTTTGGAGCCATTGTGAGGCCATGTTCTACCGTAGCTTGTGTGGTGATGCAAAAATATAATTGCATTTGCAACAATCCAGCATGTAGTTGGCAGTGCTCAAGTGAAGCAGGAGTAGCAGCAAGCACATCCTCACAACAACAGCACCTCCAGAGCCTCAGGGTTCAATACACAGGGACACTTTGAGGCATCCCTGCCTGGAGGAATAGCCACAATGGACTGGGCATCTCCACTGAAACAGTTTTTTTTTTTTTATTTTTTTTTTTTTTTATAAAAATAGGCCCTAAAATGTACAATACATTGAGCAATGGACTGAATACTAATTTTTACATTCTTTACCAGCATGTTTTTTTCACCCCAGGTCATGTGAGCTGGAACATATCCAAACATACACTCACTTTAAGCACCTTTTACAGGCTGCATCTCCAACACCAGGCTGTTTATAATCATGAAAGAGAAGCTCATCATCACACTGCTTGACCTACTTGTGGGAAAAAAACTGCTCCGACACCAGATTCTTTGCTAAAAAAAACAAGCATCTCCTGCATCTCTGCCGAAGATTCTCTCAAAATGTAAAAAAGGGGGTGGTTGACAAAAAGCTTTTCTGAATAGCATCAACTGGTTTTGTGCAGGCGAGCCGATGTCGAGATAAATCTACAACCGAAGGCAAAATGCCAGGTCCCCCTCCAGTGGCCTGCTCTGTTTCTCATCATGAAAGGCATTATAGCTGGATGGATGAAGAGACTGCATGGGGAGAACACTGTGACTGCTTGATGTGCTGAGAGTTTGAAGCAGCGTGCGGGTGGGGGGGGGGGGGGGGGGGGGGGGCACGTTGTTACAGGCCAGCTGAGGTGCGAAACGGCAGAGGACAAAAATAAAAAATGACAACCCGAAATCGAGTTTGTCCGGTTGGCTAAGGATGTCAGCTGGTGCCGCTGATATCCCGGGGGGGATTTTACAGGTTATTTTTCGAGCAACAGAGGTAAGAATAGCAACAGCACGCCAGAGATATCCCTTGAGAGTTCTCAAATGTAATTTATTTTCCACAAGTTACTATTCAGAACGCGTTGGAGCCATTTTATTATCCAGTTCAATACACACTCTTACTGTGAGAGTGGAACAGGGGCAGAAGAGAAGGCACATTGCATGAAGCTTATGGTGTCCGACACAGAGTATACATATACAGACAGATAGAGGCTGACTACAAAGATTATCAAATAGTATGTTGGGTTAAAAAGTCCAAAGTTGCCATGCTCTCCCGTTGTTTTCTAACAAAATGGCCCAATCCTCTTTGCCGATTGTTCCAATCCATTCAAAGTCATTGAAATACATTGCTTGCTGCATGCATGGAGCATTAGTTCAACGTTGGCTATTAATGAATTAGGTTGATTTTAAGGTTTTATATACATGTCTGTAGTGTAGAATAGGGTTAAAAATGTTACTTATAACATCCTTTCTCCTTTCCTTTACATAACCTGCATACGATTAGTCGATGAATGTCGTCAAATGACAAATCCTTGGTCAGGGGCAGCTCTAATATAAACCTGGCGCACTTGATGTTTACTTCAGGGAACATGTCGCCTGTCTTCCACTTCAAGCGCCTACACAATTGCATTGCAAAACACTCTTGAGATGTTATTCTTTCTCGTAGCGTGGCTGGACTACAGTCAGCCCTGCCTCTGTTTGCAGTCACCATGGAAGCAGATGCCCCATATTCCTCGGGGGTATCGGTAGACAAGGTCACCGCTCTGATTGATGTTAGCCTCCAGAGTCCTCCTCTGTGTACAGGGTCCAACACCAATCTCCATTTCTGTAGTGCGAGAGAGGAGAGCACCCACAGGGACCAAAAAAAGAACCACTAACGTCCCCCGTGGACCACCTGACCTGTCGCTGCCATTCATTGTATTCATTCACTTGTTTGTCCAGAGCGGGACATAAATCCTTGGCCCTTCCTACAAAATGATCGCGCAGCACCGAGGCTTGATGGAGTTTGACAAGAGGCTGTAACGGTGTGTTATCACTGCATGGTGTACATCACCGATCACGCATGACAAATATGTAATCGGGTCAATGCCGTGTTTGAATACGACTACTGTCAGCATGGGAAAGGCTGTTTCACCGCCTGCCTGTTCCTCTACTCAATTAAATAGGAGGACTGTCCACATAAATATCCCACAGTCTGCTACATTTATGTCATAGCACACTATTATATTCATATAGAGGAGCCACATGGAAATATAGCACAAAAGCAGTGCGAATAAATTATTATACTAGGCCTCTGTCCCTTCACCATTCCTTCACTCTCCGCCGTGTAATGGCAGAAAAACAAGTGCGTAACAAGCTCTCATGAAGAAATCACTTCTTCACTTGCATTGTTAAAAAAGCCACTTTTATCTCTCTTCAAATTGAAACCTAATTCCAACACACGAGAGAGATGAGAAACATAGTTTGCGACTCTCTCTCCCCCGTTTCTATTACAGCAACAAGCGCGGACGTCGTTCCCAAATGCCCACTATATCTTATTACAAGTGTGAATATATGTATTTTTTCTCAACGTGTGTCAATGGAATGGGATCACTAGAGGAATCGTTGATTATTGAGACTCCCGGGCAATAAGTACTGATGTTTTAGGATGGAGACAGCAGAAAAATACACTTAATGACGCGAAACATTGAGTCCATCCACATTTAGACCCTTTCAAATCCCTTTTAAAAAACTTACGTATACAAGTCTGCATTTACTGAGTCACAGTTGGTTCTCTCTTTCATTGACGGTTTTATTTATTTCACATTTTATTATTTTATCATCTGTTGTTTTGAAATTGACACATTAAATTATTATTGAGAGATTTTCAACACACAAGTGTGTGTGTGTGTTTCTTCTTGGGGAGGTCGCCGATGACGAGAAGCATCGCGCCGCGCGTGTCATCCGTATCTCACAAACAGAGATCTCAGATGACTTGGAATGAGTCGATTTGCATGAAAGGTGGAAAGGGTGAACGGCGTTTAAATATCCAGCAGTCCACCTGTCTGACAGACTGTCTATAAGCGGAGGCGCTCCAGTTCAAGATTCAAGATTCAAGATTTCTTTATTGTCATTCCAACACACATTAGGACATGAGGTCAGAACTAAATTTCAGTCTCTCCAGAACCCGGTCAGCCCAGCAATAAAAAGAAAGAAGAAAAAAAAGAAGAAGAAAAGAACCAAAAATATAAATTTAAAAAAAGTTCTGTAGCTACAGGGTGAAATTAGGGTTGCCGTGCTACAGTAGAAGTTGGCTGATGCGGCAGAACAAAGTGCCTATACAACAAAGTAAATCTAATTCACATCAAAATTGGAGTTGACCAGTCACTGCCCACACCTTAACCCAATAGAGAGGCTGTGGATTGAGCTCGGGGAGCTGTGGGCACTAAGAATACGTCTGGACTGAAGCAGCTCTGTTGGTAAAATGGTCCATAATTCCTCCTGAACATAGTCTGAGGAGTTTGTTTGGAGTTATTGTTGCCAAAGGAGCGTCGGACGAGTTATAAAATCTAAGGCTTCAGCAGCCCCACTGTGAGAGTTTAATGGGTGTGCTCAATAAAGACACATAATCTTGCGCCTATTTTTGTGTTATTACCTGTAGCGTCTTTAATGTCTGCACCCAGCCTCGTCTCCCAGAAAAATAAAAAAAACACGGCTGTTATACTTGCCCACAAAATGATGGAGTATTGCATTTGCACAGTCAATACGGAGTAAATGTTTGAGAAAATGTGGGAACTCTTGCCGCTGCAGCATGAAGAAATCGGTTTGCGACCTGGTCGGAAAAAGGGCCTTTCTGCCTGTATGTGCAGATTAGGGGATTAGGCAAATTGGACACTCTAAATTGACCGTAGGAGTGAGAGTGAATGGTTGTTTGTCTCCATGTGACCCTGAGATGGACTAGGCGACCTGTCCAGGGTGTAACCCACCTTTCCCCCAATGTCAGCTGGGATAAAGTGGTAGAAAATGGATGGATGGATGTTATTATGGGGGAGATTTTGATTACCAGGTGAGATGACCAAGGGTGGAGTATCTGGAGTCAGTGATGAGCTAAGTTGAAAAGCTTTATCGAAGACAGCTCAGATCCGAGGAGAACTGAGACGATGCCAAACATGAACGAGATGTTAACAGTTGGGCATCCTCTGTCATTCTGCCAGTAAATCTCAGAGTTAAAGGAATACTTTAAGCTTCCCAACCTCAGTTTCCCAAGTCGAGAAATATCTTTATTCTTTTTTTTGTCACGTGCCCACCAGTAACACTTGGTCCAAACCTTGGTCCGAGGCTTGAAACTGCAATACTAATTCCGCACGTTTTAGACCCACTCGTAGGGGGACGGGAGAGGCGTCAGACAAATGAGGCCTTTGTGATTCGCTGGTTTCAGCTGGTCTGTACTGAGTTGTTAGGTTTGTGCTTAAGGATGTAAATTGCTAATTCAAAGAAAAATTCAAATGTTGACACTATATCTTTTTCAGGCCATGACCAGGTGCTTTTTTGGGTCTAAACCAAACCACAATCCAAACCAGGAAATGTTTACCCAATCACACATATCTCTGGTTAGTAGAAAAGTACCACGGCAACATACGGTCCAAGTGACGGGGGTTCCTATAGACAACAAAACCATTTTATGATGTGTAATTATGGAACGCTGATGACTAATCAATTGTCGGTAAAAGACTGATGAATCTCCCAGTCAAACACATTACCCTATAATGAAGAGATGAGGGATATGAGGAATATGCACTGCCAAGGCCACGCCCGTGAAACATTCATCATGCGCTGCCCCATGACAAATAACGACACATTACTGAGCTCACCTTGGCAGCCGTGAGAGCAGCCACCTCCCCTGACTCCTGACACATAAAGAAACTGTGAAAACCCCGGCAAGTCGTTTTGTGGCAGCTGTCTGGTTCAGCTATCTATACATAAATTAGCCATTGTGCTTTTATGGAGTCTAATACAGGTCGCAGCCTTCAGTTGCACTGTAAAAAATGGAATTATTCAAACCATTTACATCAGCTGTGAAGATATTTTGTGCATGTGAGTAAGTGAATTGTACGCAGGGATATTTTTAATCATTGTGTTTTCACAAAATCTTAAATTTGAGTCGAGGACATCCGCCAAATGAATAGGACAGATCACGAGAAAATATGCGTCTTTTCCTGTCTTGCCTTTTACTAAAAATGGCATTAATTATGAATTAATATCATCATAAATTATTGAGCATGGGGAAAATATGTTAAAATGTTTATTTTGATCTCTTGAAAGTGCCTGGATTTTGCTTAAGCTCAAGTCAGGAAGGAAGGAAAGAAGGAAGGAAGGAAGGAAGGAAAAATATTTAATCATTTAAGTCTCCGCGCTGACAGTTGTTCTCATTGAAGTTTGAAGAGAAACTGGGCCAGGACATTTTTCAGAGTGCTGTGCCCTAAATCAATATCTATCAGCAATCTGAAATTAAATTGAGATTGAATCCCAGTTTCATCACCAGGTCAACACTCGATGGATTCCATCTAATCAAAGCATCCTAAAACAGAGGAGGGAAGGTTTCTTATTGGATTTGACTCCAGACTCCAGACTGGTCAATTGGTCCAAAAACATTACTCGAAATTTCAAACGCTTCCCCGACCGACACACCGCAGAGCTTCCACACTTATGCGACCGAGTGGGGGGTAGGGGTGGGGGGTGTAACGGCATCTTACCTTGAACGATGAGATGCACCTTTGTCGATTTTGGTTTCCTGTTTGTGAGGATGGAGCAGACGTAGGGCCCCTCGTCATGGATGTCCACATTTTGGATTTTGATGCTGTACTCTGTGACGGCTGTGTTCTCCATCAGGACGACACGGGGATCCAGAGACCACTTCTCGTTGCCGGCAAATAGAATGGTGGTGCGGTTGAGCCATGCCACCCGCGTTACTTTGCTGTCCACATTGCATCTGAGAGGCAGAACAGAAGAACACACACATGCATAAGATATTGAGGCTGGAAACACAATAGTAATCCTCCATTTATCCCCTAGTACCAGTGGACTGAAATAGACTATACTAGTTTATTTTTACAATTTCCCCCTAGAACCGAAGCATTCCGACTAGATTGTTGAACAGAAACTAAAATTAGCAGTTGCTAATTTGCCTCAAAATGTATTGGAATTTCTGTTTATCAGGGTTGTGTGTTGTAAATAAAAAAAAAAAAAAAAAACACTTAATCAACTCAAAGGCTATCATTTGTGCTGTGTCTTGTTTTGAAAAGGACTATTTTGGCCCAGAATTTGACTTTATTTACTTACAGTTCTAGCTCAGTGAACACTGAATAGGGCAATTAAAAAAGAAAGAAAGAAAAAGGATTGTATTTATTTTATTATGCATTAACTGAACGGAGCAGTCAGTTAAGTGTCCCATTTACTTTTGATAAATGTCAGACTTACTGACATGATGTGCATTCATTTTGGTTTACTGCCTTGAGAAATGCATCGTTACGTTTCGGTTTGAAGAGGAAAAGAAAATCACAAATGATCACAATTATAGATAGAATATGTGTAGAATAATAAATCATTAAATCAGTATGATAATTCAAAGTGTTGCGATACAATCAATTAATCAATTAGAGTTATGAGACAGCAGTGGACAAAAAAAGCAACTTGAACTAAAGTGCTTGTTTGTACATTAAAATACTGAAACAACATGTGATCAACAAAGTATCATACAATTATTATTATAGTTATTTTGTTGGTGCACATTGTCACATAATATTAAAATTGTAAACACATTACAAATATTTAATGAATGCATAATTGAGTAACTGCAGATGAGAAACTACATCCACATTCTAATACACTGTCTTTTCAACTTGGTGTCAATAGCAAACATATAGGGATTTAAAGATGTCTAAAGCTGCTGCTGCTGTTGTGTTTAATAGCTCCATATTATAATATTTTCAGTCACAGGGGTCAGACATTCATTCATTCTTGAAGAAACTTTTCCCGTGTCCCAAAACGCTTTATCCACTGGATTCCTCTTTATCAAAAGAACTGACTTCAAAATACTGCTGTCAAAAGAAACAGCATTCAGTTTCTGTGCTCCACAGCTCTGGAACAAACTCCCAGAGAACAGCAGGTCTGCCACATCTTTTAGTTCTTTTTAAATCAATGCTGAAATCGTTCCTTTTTGGCCACAGCCTTTTTCATTTTGACTGCACTGTGGATTTCTGTATTTACTTCTGAATTCATTCTCTTCACTTTGCTCTTTTAAACTAAGTTATGTGTTTGCTTTGTTCAGTCATTTGCAGCTTTCACAATTTGTAGTTTGTGCAAACCCCTCCGAATTTCCCTGCTGCTGGAATGTGTGCTACAAATACGACTGGCATGTCTCACCTAATGACAAAAAGAGATTGGATGTTAGCCCAAAACTGTGCCAAATTGTCAGTATGTTTTGCAGAAGGTTATGTGAAGCAAAGAGGAGAAGATGGTAACAACCTTTGTATGATATCCAAGACTTTCACAACTGACTGGAGGACACGCCTGCATCCTTTGCATTACATCACCCAATACAACACATTTTGCTGTTATATATACATACATACACATATGCATATACACACATATGCATATTTGTATATATATACTGTATATATACATACATACATATATATGTATATGTGTATATATATATATATGTATATATGTATATATATATATATATATATATATATATACATATATATATACATATATATACATATACATATATATATACACATATACATATATGCATATACATATATATACTACTAGAGCAGGTCCATGGAGCTATGATGCGTTTAATGACATATGGAAAATCCAGCTTAGCTTCACAAAAAATAACCATATTCTTTCTGGAAATATAATCATAACATACTAAAAAAGTAATTGAATTCAGAAACGTTCAGACACACATTAATTTGATTATTAAAACAAATAAAATAATAAATAAATAAAAATACCAGCAGAGAAGGCCACTGTATATACACACATACATACATTGCTGATAACAAAGCTTCAGAATGTGGCATGCAACACTGGTCACCCTGCAAACACGGAAAAACCTGCAATCTGCAATTCCCTCACGTCTGCCCCCAAAAGCGTCAACAGAAAAGTGGGTTAAAAAAATGTCTCCCTGTGTACATGCACCTCTCCCCGTCTTAATGTGACCTACAATGAAAATGTTCCCATAAACACGGGTGAGTGTTAATTGTTTCTACATTAAATTTGATGCTACCTGCGGGCTAAATTGTGGTCCATGCTCAATTTCGCTGGAATTATCTTTAAATGGACATGACAGTGGAGTCTGGGTTGAACAGCACTTTTTGAATGCAGAACTAATTGGTTGACCGCGCTTAAAATATTACAAGAAAAACATCAACAAGCATGGAATATTCTGATATATCCTTCATAAAAGGAGTTCTGTCAGACATGACAAAGCAAAACACAACACTGTAGTAGTGTATTTTTCCCGCCCATCACAATCAAATTGGGTTTTAGTACTGCAGAATGTAACTGATTGATCACTTCCCTATTCATGTATGTAAATATAAACCGATGTCATCTATGTTTTCACTCTGGGCATTTCATGGACCGTCGGATGATCTGATCATGAGGGAACACAGAAAGAGAAGCGGTGTCCTGTCTCCTGCAAACTGAAGGCAGGCACCACTCCTCACCTGGACGCTCGAGACATTCTCCCGCTGTCGTGAATGTGTCTGACGCAGACAACGTCTCGCTGCGTTTGCCACACGTGAAGCAAACCGGAGAATGTCCAGAGTTCATCTCTGAAAATGGCTGTAGTTGAAGACGATAATAAGGAAGCAAAGCTGCCTTACACTACAGTTGTGCCATTCACCCATATTTACCGCAGCTTTCCAGCTTTGTATTACGAGAATAGGGGTTGTATTTTTGGAAATTTGCCTTCCAAGACCAAGTGTCGTGATAGGCACGTAAAAAAAATAAATAATATAAAGTAATACAAAGATAAATGCAAATTGGTGAAATATTCCTTTAAGTGTCTTTCCCAGGGACACACTGACACAGTGGAGCCAGAATCAAACCCTCGCCCTTCTGATTGAAAAACAATTCACTTTACCACTGATCCACCGTTGCACATAAGAGTGTAGAGCTAGGGGGGCTGGCTCTAGAAATGGATTTGGATAAAGCAATGGCTTATATAATGATTTCTGCATGTCCATCTGGCATAGAGAAAGCACACGGGTTCTGCACACGGCTGCTGATCTACTGTGGTCTAAATATTAGTCTAATGTTTTGCAAGGAACCTACAGAGTAAATAAACTTAATGAAAAATAAAACTAGACTCCGAATGCCCTGGGGTAGCTATATCACTTAAAAACAGAATTTGGCAGAACATTTATTGATAGTATCAGTAAAATAATGGAGACACATTTCAGCTTCCCGTGCCAGTACTTTTTACTTTGGCACCGAGTTTTGCATGAGCCGTGAAAACAGTCCTTTTTAAAATCCAAAATACCCTCAAGTTTAAGATGTGGGAAGATGAATTTAGTGCACAAAGCCTCTGCATCTAACTGATTAGTTTGCAGGTCTCAGCACAAGTTATCGCACACAGTCCACACAGCACATCATCCGGGGAGCTTCACACAGCCAGCAGTGATTCTTTAGCCCCAGAGTGTCACACAACATTCACAGCAAATAGAGCAGGACAAGAACATTTTAGGTCCATAGATTAATGTGTGCCAGAAAAAAACAAAAAAAAAACAACCGGTGTGTGCATTGGTGGATGAAGGGAAAACAAAGACTTTTAGGGACTGGAATGGAAGGCTGTGAATATAGAAACTCACTCTGAAGGACACTGTCACTAGCCGTCAGTCACATATACATACATATGTATATATATATATATATATATATATATACATATATATATATATATATATATATATATATATATATATATATATATATATACATATACACACACATATATATATATACATATATACACACATATATATAAACACATATATACACATATACATATATGTGTATATATATACATACACATGTATATACATACATATACATGTGTATATATGTATGTATATATATATACATATATATGTATATATGTATATGTGTATATATGTGTGTGTATATATGTATATATGTGTATATGTGTATATATATATATACACATATACACACACATATATACATATATACACATATACATATATATGTATATATATATCTATATATACACACACATATATACATACACATGTATATACATACATATACACACACATATATATACATATATACACATACACTTACAAACTGCTAGTATTGTGTCACGTAAGGGGGCAATCACAAGGGTGCACAACTTTCCAGTTGCATAAAGTGTCATGGCACCTTTCAAACTGAATCTCAAAGCTTCAAAAAATGAGAGTTCATTTTTTACAACCAGAGCACTACATGTTTTATACAGTCCATAATTGCAATAGGCCTGGCTGCTTCAAAATGCTCTGAGAAAGCAAAGGGGGAGGACAAGCATGATGTGGTTTTTGCACCCATGGAGCTAAAAGAATTAAACCAGAGGTTTTAGATTGCAAAGCTTGCCTGTGATCGGCTCCGTCTAGTCCAAGGATGACAATGATGAGAGCTTGGGTTGAAAAGTTCAAAATAATTTCATGCAGGCCAAAAAAAACAGAGAGTATCATAAAAAATCATTTCCATCTTTCAAGCGTCATAAAATCCAACGATTCACCACAACATTGTGAGTCTCACTGATGCCAGACATGGATCTCAAAATCCATGTCTGGTTCAAAGGCAAATGTACACCATTACCCTTTTCCCCTTTGACCTCTGAAGAACAGATATAAGATGACCCATATATTTTCAGAAGGAACATTTTCCCTGAGCCTATTTGCCTTTGGAAAAGTACACTCGCTAAAGAACAAGGCTCCATAAATTCCCCTTAACTTCAATCGTAATTAATATTTGCAGAGCCTGTAAAGAAATTACAACTTTTGGTTGGAGGCAGCATAAAGCAAGTTTGCACAAACACGTCTTCTTTGAGGAGCCCCTAATGGCTTTCAACGGGTAAGTTAAACACCGAAAGAGTAAAGGTCAAGGGCAATTAAACTGCATCCTCCATATTTAACATACTTAAACATGGAATAAATAGTAGCTTATCCAGAGATAACAGAGCTCAAGATACTGCGAAGGGACGTACATACAACAAAATGAAGTGGTTAGACCTAACAGAGCGTCCAGGTTTGTAATGTTTTCTGCGAGGTGTAGATCTTTTAAAAAAAAAATAATGTTCCGACAAGTTGGCTTTGGTGTCAGTGGGCGGGTGAATCATTAATAATTAACGTAATACGTGTTTATTGAGCAAGAACACTAATAAAAAAAACTAGTGTCTTTAATTCTGCTGGGGGGAAATCACTTCTTAATTCTTAAGAGTCTTTTTAAGAAGTGGTCAGTCAACAGAGATCATCACTAATTGCTACCAATTGACTGTGATCACCGAGCTGCACGTTATTACAGTGTGTGAACCCATTGTGAGGTCAGCCGCTGGTTTGGGAGAAAAGGATTTTGACCAGTAGCTTATTGTTTTTGTTTTGCTTTTGTTTGCTTTTCAAAACTAAGAACAGGGTGGACCTTGGACCGTACTCGCCGTCAATCCCACTGTGTCCATGCCCTAATACGTGCAGTCCATATATGACTCTAAATAAGACCTTGAACGACTAAAAATACCATTAACAACTCGGGGAAATGTTCGAGTTTGGCTCAATTTTGACAGACTAAAATAAACACTGAGGTGAGGATGCAGACAAGACAATGTGGGAACTACATCATCTCTACTATGAATTGATGCGGGTGTGCGGTTTAATGTCGACTGCGAGGGAGGTAATGTATGCACATTCACTCGTCGCACGGCTCCGCGAGAGCCATTTGTCTGCTTCAGCTGCGTCAAGTTTCAGTTAATCCAAAGTGATAAGCTGCTTTTGCTGCACAATAAAAAACTGTGTATTGGAGTCACACTGAGATTTTATTGGGAAGTGACTCCAGAGAGTGCATCGCTTCTGTTCCCTACATTACGCTGTGTCGCCCGTAACTTAAGGGAACACAACAAGTGTTTTCGTCAGGTCTGTTATATTTAAGCAGATCAGTTTTAAATATTGCAGCAATGCTAATAAGAACAGTGCAGGGGCTCGGGCTCAGTGTGCTTGTTAAATTAATCTTCTTCTCCTGCCTTCATTTCATATAGTGTCTCATCTCTGCGTATGGATTATGTAAGGACTACACTATATTGTGTTTACTGATTAGTTTGTCTTGTTTTCGTCGTTATCTGTCACATTAGCGAGCTGCGAGGAAAAATTCATATTCGCAGTGGTGGAATAAACACTCACATAATATTTGCTAAATCAGCCTAAATACACATAATTGGTCTCAGTTGTTAGGTATTTAATAGGCATAAAAGTCAAACACACAAATACATATATACATAAATATACATATATATGTATGCATGTATATATATTTATATATGTATGTATATATATATATATATATATATAGACATCTCAGGGAAATGGCGCAACACTGGGAAAAACCACTTCATAAATCGAATCGAAAGAGGAGTCAGAGGGCATTTGAAGCAAGAATCTTGTATTTGTCAAGAAAATCCATTCAAAGTCAGAGTGGCATTACCGTGCAGGTTAAGTGCACCGTATAATGGATGGCAAATAATAGGACAATCAGTAAGTCGCATTTACTTTTCTCTTCACAATCCTGCAATCATCTACATGAAGGTCAGGGCTTAGGCCACGCCACAGATGTCACTGCCCCACCACAAAAGGAAAGAGAATAAGAGCTTTCATTTTCTCCCAGTTTCGAAACACTCGCTGGCAGAAGAACAAGAGCCCTGTTGTTGAAGGAGGCAAAGAAGGCAAAGCTGCAACCTCTGAGAGACATTCAGTCAGTGGAGAGAGGCGCGCTGTCTTTTTTCCCCCCTCTATCTCAGTGGTGAAGTGAGCCGGAGTGAGTCCAGTTCCACAACACACTTATGTAGCACAGTGTCATCTATTATGACAGACAGACCAGAGAGGGCCAGCAGGGAAAAATACAAAATATGATTTAAAAAAAAACTCAGTAGTATATACAGATATAAATAATGTTTGAGCCTAAATGTCACCGACATTCATAACCGGGTGGTTATTATCACCCCCACTTCCGCATTTTGGTGTCATCATTTTGTCAAAAATGTGACTTTTTGCAGTTTTGGGCGTCCATATTCTTTGAGGAAATGGCAATGTCAAAAAAAAAAAACTGGGCAAATTCATGTAGAAATAAAATATACAATAAAATATGAGTATGATATGTATATATGTAATATATAAATATATTCTGCATGGATTGGATTGCATGTGCAACCTTTTTCCCCCACGTACATGCTCTTTATATTGTGAAAACTGGTAAAAAGTATTCCTGAGTCATCGCGCCTGAATAGAACGTGTTACTTTTGTCCAAAACAAAATACGAGACTGAACATTTCAAACGTTTTTCCTTCTCCCTCGTGTGCAAAAAACAAAAAACCGTTGCCGAACCGGGAAACCGCGACACAAAACTGCAATACAAACCGAACCATGGGCTTATTGAACCGTTGCACCCCTCGTGAATATGGTGAGTGTGAGTTTTGCATCGTGTTCAGTTTTGTCCTGGTTGCTATTCTTAAGGATGCACATCGTCACACTGAGAGCTTTTCAGTTCTCCTCTGCAGGCTACTGAGTGACTCCCGTGGAGCTACCAGAGGTTAAGTGTTCAAGGGCACCTTGTCAGACACTACACTCAGGAAAGATGGCCATAGTTAATCCTCTCTTCTTCTTTTCTTTTTTTTTCTGTGTTACTTGCAGCTGCTGCGGGGATTCACACCAGTGACCTTCCAGTGTACGTATCCAACCATAAGAGGAGAAATTAGCCAACTCTCCTGGAGGGATATCTCTTAATCCTGTTCGCTTCAGTCAGATTTACCAAATTTCAGAAATGTATCCTGTCACCTTCAATGATATAGCAGGTTTTTGGGTCACATTTTATGTATGTATACAGTATATATGAACTTCTATTGCCTTCATCTAGAAGACTTGAATGCAGCATTTGTTAACTGCATTTGTTGGGTTAAGTTAATGAGGCTTTCCTTCTCAAGTAGCGCTTACTTGATAACTTTAATTGACCAACTTAATTGATTAAACTAGACTTTACTGATTCAGTCTTGTTTTCTATATATTTGGGGGTTCATGTTCTGCATTATGAGGAATTGAATTCCTTCATACCATGTATTCTCTTTTTAAAAAGGAACAAAAGTTAAGTACCAATCAAAAATGTCTGACTATAAACAGTTTCCCCAAAAACCATATTACATAAAATATATTATATAAACACATTACAAATATATTAACAACAAACCCATCTGGCAAACGGAAAAAACAATCTTCAAATGCAGTGAGAAATGGCCTAAGGACTTAGAACTGTCACTTCTAGAAGTTGATAATATCAATAAAATCCTGTGCCACAATACGGATGCATCAAATACATGAAAAAAAATAAAATAATTGCTTTCAAGTCCTGACTTGTTACTTAAGACAGTTCAGCACACATAGTTAACACCTTGCATTTAGTGGTATTAGATATCCAGGCAATCTACCTGAGAGTAAGCACTCTGGCAAAATGTCTGGATGTCGTCCAACTCAAAATACTCCCATTAAAGTCCAATTTAAAAACAGTTTGGCAAATGGAAATGCGTTCTTCAAACACGGCGTGAGAGCTTTGAGCAATGGCCTGTCGAAGCCGATGATATCAATGAAATCCTCGCTACATATCCATATGTAAGTCTTTTTTTCTAATTTCTGAAAAGTGTACGTTTAGTGCGTTTAGCTCGCCGATTTACCACCTTGCAAATGATGGTCAAATAAATTCAAAAGGCAAGTAAGAATTCTGGCAAAATATCTGATTATTGCCCCTATTACTTCCAATAAGTGGAAAACACTCAATCAATTTAAATTAATAATCAATTGTATTTGTTTAAACCCTGTCATCCTGGTATTAATGGTCAAATTTTCCGAATAGATGTCGCAAAATGGCTCGTGCAATATGTCTTTCGTCATATTGGACACGTCAATTACACACAGGCCATGTCTTATACTTGTGTAGTATAAAAAAAATACATTGAAATGAGTAGATTGAGATGATAAACTCCTCAGGAAAATGTTTATTGACCTAAATTAAGTGTGAATTTGACTACCCAAGAGAACACATGGTTTCAGGCACTTCCATTGTGGGCCTGGAGACTTTATCCGTTTCCTCTGATGTGCACAAATACACATATATTGGTAGAAATAACAAAATAGCTCATATAAAGGTCTGATCATAGAGAGGGAGAGAGAAGCACCAAATGTAGCATGGGGAACTACGACCGAGTTTTGTTGTAATGGTGTGACAGCAAACATTTGTGGTCGCACCGAATGGAAAATGTGTTTACACTTTGTCCTTTAGGGAAGATGTCCTTTCACAAACCCATGCAGTGTCTTCAACTAGTTAAAACTCTCGGGTCTATTTGTTTGCTGGGTTGTGTGTTTTCTGATTTGTGTGGATAAAAAGGCACCGAAAGACGTCGACACATCCTGATAGTTCCTTTCTCAGCCACAACAGAGGCACTGTTCGCTGGGGACACAGCGGGAAATCAATCATACAAACAGAACACAGTCCAATTTCTCCACTGAAGGGAGGCTTGAAATACCACGGTGTAATTCAGACTTGAAAACCCCCATCTTTCTCTGTGCTTTCTGTGACACCACTGCCAATGATTTGCTGTTGTTGTTACCTCTTTCTGCGCTTAAATAACTTAAATAATAAAAGGTGAATTCTCTGGAGGATACAAAAAAAGATAAAAAAGGGGGTGTACGAAATAAAAACTTAAAACCTATTATTTAAAAGGAGACTGAAGATGTAAATAAACACCCACCCACCCACCCACTACATTTGCTGCTCGTCCTTGAGGGCTGCAGAGGGAGCTGCAGCCAAATATTGTGTATAAGATAAGGATGCAGAAAACAAAGTATGCAGTATAGTATTTAGTATGGAGGTGTGACACGGTTTTTACCCAGCTCAAACTATTTACTGACATGATCTTATCTTTACCGGGGAAGCAAAGTGCTCAAATTGGCTGAGAGAGAGAGAGAGAGATCGACATGAAAACTGTCCGATTAATCCAAATTGCACTTCACAACAGAAGGATTTGTGCTCAGTGTCTGCTGTGATGACACTTCAGCTTGACACTTCTGCTCTCTTAACAGCTCCACCGCATTGTGGTATCCATATATTAATTTATTGCCGACTAATCCAAAGCAAACCAGCACCCGACTCCATTCCCACATGGTTTCTGAGCGGTTTATTCTTCAATCCTAACCATTGAATGTACAGTACTTCGACTATTGTGTGTGATTCATGTATTTACATGTGTTATCTACCTAACTGTGTGGTATCCTTGCTTCTAATATTCCACCATGAATGTTGGATTTGCCGCGTGCGCCGCTGCATGTGATCACAAAATTGATAGATCACTCCCCTTTAAAATGTATCACCGCAGACGACAAGCCCGGAGGAAAACACACTGCATTTGTCAGCGATATGAATGCTGACCACGATCGTTCATCAAACAGTGCGAGCTACAAATTAAGACCCCCCCCCCCCCGAAATTATTATAAGAGTCAGACTATTTTAACGAGCACAATAAGACAATCATCTTTGTTGAGGAGGAACTACACACACACACACACACACACCTCGTACACACACACTTCATAGATGCTCTAGAATGCTGTTTTGCAAGGATTTAATTTGAACAAAACTGTGTTGCTGGGTGTAATCAGAAATACTGATATAATAATAGGGATTTTTTTTTTTTTGACCCACAACCACACGACGCAGCCAGCCTGCAAATGTTTGTCAATCATGACCAGAACCCAACAGACGACCCAAAAAAATATGCAATCCTTAGTGACTGCAAAGTCCCAGGAAGTAGCTTTAGGCACCAGTCGTTTCAGGCGGTTACCGTTTTTTTCTTAACAGCGCCACCAGTTGGATACCACGGAACATAGCGCTTCAATTTTCATGGCTCCAGCAGAGCAGTTTAGACCGGATTGACGACATGTAAGTATAGCACTGAGTGTGAAATTAATTTCACTTTTGACGAGAAAACAATCACGAATGCTTGAATTCACACAAGGAAGTTTGTGTAAGCTGTTCTAAGGGTACTTAAACCGTTTTGTTCTAAAGTAGGAGAATGTTTTTCGTCATTTTGAATTCAAAACATTCAAAAGAGACTTGTTAAATCCACCGAACTCAATAAAAAAAAAGGTACACAAATACACATTGAACTCTTGTGTTTATTTATTAGTATTTCAGTGAAATAAGCGTTTAAAAATATAAAGTAAACACTAAAGCATAAGGTAGTATTTGGCTGTTGAAATGAAGTAGTTGGTGATTCGGTGGAATAACCCTTTACTTAAAACGCTGCCGTTTCTAGACTGTTAATCGTTATGTGGCGTAAACGGTAGCCGCATGAAACTGCTGGTGCTTGTAACTACTGTCTCCGGCATTGCAGACACAAGCCGTGTCTCAATTCAGGGTCTGGATCCTGTGAAGCGCGGTTTAGCCCACACAACGCACGGGTTTCCCTTCTTCTTCCCCTATTAAATCCATCTGGCTGTACACCAAGAGGCTAGACGCTGCCCTCCACAGTTCAAAGTCCTGAATCACAGTTCTCCTTCCCCTCCAAGTCTGACTGTTGATTTAACCTCTAATCAGCCAAAGCATCCCAAAATCTGGTATATTTACAAATATCTGATGTAAAATAAACATATTTCAAAAATATTTTATGTTGAAACACAGTTGTAGACGTGGTAGTAGAATTTATTGATTTTTGTGTTTTTGTAAATATTTAATGTAACACTGGAGTAAATGTGATGTGTCTCATGCTTAGAGACAAACATGGACAAACAATTTTCCTTAAACGTTATTAACCTGGAATATGATTTAAGACTTATTTTATTTTAT
The DNA here is from genome assembly GCF_958295425.1 of Solea solea. Lineage (NCBI taxonomy): Eukaryota > Metazoa > Chordata > Actinopteri > Pleuronectiformes > Soleidae > Solea > Solea solea. The sequence goes on along the minus strand of NC_081137.1, from coordinate 17,999,504 downwards.
TATAGAACAATAGTTAAGCAACAATATGTAAGTCGACCCTATAATTACGGATGGTTCACAACAGATAACTTTGGACATGAAATATTAGAACAAACCAGATCAAATAAGCCTGGTGTAGCATCTTAATGCTTCTCTTTAATCCACAAAATAATAATAATTCAATAATATGAAGAGTCAGCTGAAATGACTTGGATACAATGCTTCGGAATTGTATCTACTTAAATCATGATTATAGCTCAACATTCTCTTGATAATAAAGTTTTAACAAAAACAAGCGATAACGAACGTGTCCTTCAAAAAACGGGCAAACATCAGCCGCAAATCCACACTTCACAGGACCTAGACGTGAAATGAGACACAGCTACATACCATTGGGCTCCCTCAGCCCCGTCACTGACTGAATAGCGCTCACACACGTGCTGTAGAGCGCACAGACGCACGCGCACAGACATATACACACCTGCTGCAGACGTGTCCTCTCTCTCTCTCTCTCTCTCAATAATTACTTTGGCTGCACACTTTGGGGCTCAGACTTACAACAATTGCGGACATTTTCACTCACCCGCTGTTAAAGCTCCATTCCTCCACCCCCACCTCCTCCTCCTCCTCCCCCTCCTCCCGTCAGTCTGTCAAACAGAACGATTTCCACTTCCGCATTTAAATAGTGTAAATTCGCGCGCTTTTGTAGTCAGGTGACCAGCGTATTTTTTTAATTTATTTTTTTTATCGTTTTTCCTATTGTTCAGTAAGTATCATATATACCCACACAACAGATGTATGGACAGGGGGGTAAAATTAAAGGTACCTTTCATGATTTTATCTCAGTATTGTGTTTTTCATTTATTTTGAAGCCTGGTGGGCGGGGCAAGGGGTTTAAAAGGGGCTGCTACTGTAATTCGTGAAGCACTGTATATAAAAGCTTGATTTTATTTTTTTATTTTGTATACATTTGATTTTATTCTATTTTCATGTTTTCTATTTTGACTTGATAATATATTTTTTTCATATGCAGTTGTATATATTATGGTTAATTGAAAATAAAACTTTTAATTCTGCCTATTCATTTATCTAGGACTGCAAGTATGTCTACTAATGTGCACAGTTAATAGTTATAATGAGGTATTTCTGTACATATATTTTTTTCTCTTTGGAGATTGATTTAGCATCAGAAGTAGTTTTATTATGAACTATATATCATTCCATAAACAAAACAAACACTTTATTTTGAAATCCATGATATAATTCACAACATAACTGTAAGCTCTTATCTCCCACCCCTATTAGACAGTGGCTTTTCTCAAAAAAGTTTGACTTTTTTTTCACTTGACCGGCCCTCTACTGACCAGACTAGATGCTCAGTCGCCCCCAGGTTATTTGAGTTTGAGACCCCTGCGTTAGGGGAACATTCTGGGAACCTTTAGAGAACGTTCTCTAAAGGTTGTAGAAAAGTAACATTCTGGGAAATGTGCAACCAAAAACTTAAAGTTAGGGCAACTTTCCGTGGCAACCACAGTAGAACCTTGAGGGGGGACCCTCAGGGAAAGTTCCCTGAATGTCGTGGGAACCAAAATGTATCAGCTGGGATGGAGCAGTGTATGGGTTGGTTATGGAGAAGGTAAACACCTGCATTTGCAAGCTTAGCATTGGATTTTTGTTTGTTGCTTACATTAAGAGTCACTGGAAATAACCATGGGAAGTTGGGACATTAAAAGGGCACTAACTCGACTGCGCCATCATTTTTTTCTCGTATTAGAGGAGTTATTAGAAGAACTCTGTGACACAGAACTGGAAATATCTTACTCTGAGTGCTGTCCTGGGTGCTGATATTGCTCTTTCCAAATCCCAGCCGCAGGTGCAGAAAGAGGTTAAATAAAAATGTTTGGTGCCAGTGGTTTAGTTCAACAAAAGTTACTGATACCCCTTTAGGAAAGAAATAAAACATTCTGTGTGTGAGAGTGACAGAGAGGGGAAAAGGTGGGGAAAACAACACAAACAAACAGTCATTAATAGTTTATTTGACCAACCCATCCGAACCCACTGTTTTATCTATTTTGTGGGTTCAATTTGGACGTCACTACTATATAGGTTTTGGAGAATTACACAGCGTCCATTCAGATAACGCAGAGGTGTTTTGCGTTAATGAACCATGACATGTCATCAGAGATTAAAATTGAAATACTGTGCCCACCATGAACAATGGCGCAGACAATTTGACCATTACTCAATTTCCATTTACGGCCCACGAACACTGTTTATGTTTTTGATTGTGTTTTGTGTTGTGGACTGTTAACCCCCGCCCCCCCCCCCGTCCACCGCAGTAAATATTCCACATAAAACCCATTTAAATTATACTTTGAATGTGATCTATTGAGTGAAATGTCAACAGACGCAGCAGCTCGAGCTGCATAATTCACTCCTTTATGAAAGCAAACGGACAAAGGCTCTCCCGTGTGTCAAAGGTCCCTTATTTTTACGACGTCCGTTATTTATGAAGTGAATCCTTATTTATCCCATGTATATTAAAGGAACTACTACTTTCGAGTGCTTCTAGTGTTCATCATGGTGCACTCGGGTCCTTTCTCCTTTGCTCCTGTCCTCATTTGATTTGTTGGTCAACATATTGGCACGGCATGAAAGCCTGCCAAGGTGCCCAAACACATTTCCTTCAAATGTGTTTACACTCCACCAAACACAACTGGCAGCATTCAGCAGCGTGGGTTTACAATTCCAAAGTGAAGGGCCTTGTCAGGTTAAAAAGGAGCAGCTGCTAGTGGATGGAGGAGTCAAAAAAAAATTGGTTAATATCTTCACCAAGATAGCGCTGTTGTCAACGACAACGCAAGCTCTCGTGCGTACGGGGAATTGCAAATGACTTGTGAAAACTAGGACAAAAACAATGACAAAACAGAGCTAACCTCATGTGGGTACGGGTTGAGGATTTTTTTTTTTTTTTCCTCCTCAGCCAAACTTTGGGAACATGTTTTCCTCAAAAATCAAAGCGTCGACTGTGAGCTCTTGATAAACAGTAAAATCCCCAGAATGTCAATCGCATCAAGACTGTCAGCATTCTGCTCACCCACCCAACAGGTGGGCTACTGCGCTTGATACTATTACCTTAAATGTGTGTATGCGTGTGTTTATGTGAGGCTTGCGTTAATATTTCATTTGCCACCAGGCACAAAAAAAAAAAAACTCAAAATGCTGCTTCTTCAGCAGCAATTGGATAAAAAGACAACACATCTAGTGCACGTCCAATGCTGCTGCGAGGACTGTGTTCCGTAACAGACACTGACAAGACAAATCTGTGAGTCGGCTTCCCTCTCATGGGTCTAAAAACTCCCAGCATAGTAAATGATTAATAGAATTACTGCCCAGTGTTTGCCTCCACTGCCCAACAATTTCAATCTATATGTTTGCTTTTTTTTGCTGTTGTTGCTTCCATGACGCTTGAAATTTTTTTTTCAGAAAGCCAAAAACAAAACTGATACCAAGCAATTACACGGCCAGTTTCGCCAAAATGAAATACGGATGCTAGCGCTTTTGTACTTGTACTTGTAGGGAAGAGCAGGGTGTCATGATCTACAGTATGTGGTAAATGGATCATTAATATTATGAGTGCATGTCTTGTTTAACCCTTAGAACACAGAGCATTTTGGCTGTTTTTTTTCCCCATTACTACATTTAAACAAACTGAAAATGTGCAATATAGAGTTTCTTATATCCTTTTTTCAGCACAACCTGACCAAAAACATACTAAAAATGTTTAAAATCTGATTGAATTTGTGAAATTTGGAAACACGTCACAGTTCAAAGTTCACTTGGCTCGTTCTTATGAACTAAAAGTAGAGAAAAACGGTCTAATTTTTGTGACTTCTGCACAATTATTGTTACTGCATGCCACGACTATAAATGCGACATAAAATGAATCAAAACTTTGTCTTAACATCACATAAGATGACGAAAAACACACATTTTTCAAAGCCTAAATGTGTGACCTATAAACACAGACACACACACACCCAGGATGTCCATACGGAGTTGTGTATTACTCTAACAGCAAATTACCATGGGTGCACCTGCGTGCGGCTTTATACAACATTAAATCGAGTGCACAAAACGTGTTGCCACAATAGTGAATAGCCTTCAATGTGAGCAGTTGGACTACACTTTAAAGGACTGCCCTGAAGACTTTCTTAAGTTACTGGATTCCAAAGGCAATAAAAAAAAAAATACTAGATTACTAAGGTCACAACACAATCTGATCAAAACCTTGGGAAAAATGGAACAGAAAAGACACCCCGAGAACATACTGCCTCTGGCCACAGCTGTTACCGGTCCAGGCCCATTAAAAAATGCAAAATAAAATTACAAATATTTATACATGCTACTTGAACCTTTGCCCCTGCAGTGTGCATAAAAAAGGCACAATTCATTGTTTTTGCGAAACGCTGTGTTTCCCTGAGATATGAGGATTAAACAGAACAGTTTCACTCGACGCCGCGAAAATGAGTCTTAAGAGCAAACAAAGAGCCCGACAACTGCCAAGCACAAAGCGAACGCGCTCCACAATGATCACCACGCTACGCTGCCCAAAATGTCAGCACCTGTGAAAATTTCAATTTACCATAAATCTATGCCAAGTCCTGAATTTGCATTCCGGGGAGGCGCGCGTGCGAGAGAAGGTTACGACATGGTGAGCTGCAGGGTCCCAGGGACACAATCAGTGACAAAGGATTCATATTAAAGACAGATTATTGTTTTCTCCCCACACAATGCCTAGCCTTCAATCCAATGGCCCCACATTGGATGAATAGCATTACTCACACTGTCATTTCCTGTTGCCACTGCAGGGTCAGAGGAGACAGCCATATACAGGGATCCAGTTCTATCACTGCGCTCCATCAAAGTCGAGCATCACAGACGGGTGGAGAAATACTTCCCACAGGACAAGTGTGACAGACATTGTAAGGACAGACTGGGTTACTTACCGCTCAGCCACTGACCAGCAAACGTGAGGCAGATTTGTTTTGTCTTTTTTTTTTAAAGGTAGGAAATTGACTTTGACAGCCCAACAAAACACATTTTGGACCAATACACTGGCAATTTACATGTAAATTGGTTGTAGGTACAAATTTACATACAAGGTTGGAAAATGATTTACTGTATGTTCATACCGCTAACTTTGTGTCCAATGCGGACACTCCTTCTTTTGTCGCCTCATCTGGCAACGGGGGGGGATTTTACCCTCAATTCAATCCATATGTAGATAATATTTGTCACATATTGTGAGGCTTATTAGGACCATAATATTATGTAAGATTCTTTTTAATCTCTGTGGGAAGGAGTGTTATTACATTCACATGCAGGTACAAGAGTTTTACATTTACTGAACGGTCTGTCTTCCCATCGACGCAAACAAATGGTCAAAGTGGATTAAGTGGTATGTCTTGGGCTGCCGTGAGAAGATAATGTAGGAGCGAAAACTATTTAGACGCGGTGACAGGGAACTTGCAGTTCTTTTTCAGCGTGAGCATTTTTTTTAGAGCAGATTAGTTCAGTGTACATTCATTTCACCCCAATACAATAACGCTTCTATAGAACTGAAGCTGCAGCATGTTTTATGGAGTGGCCGAAAAAGAAAAGAAGGGCTTAGAGTCTTGAGGGAGCCTAATTAACTGAGCCAGGATTTGACTGCTACATAAAGTGAACTAATAGCTACTGAGATGAGAAGAGTTTTGTCTAAGAGCCGCTCATTCACACACGCGGTGGAAACGAGGCCAGGGAAAAGTACAGTCGGTGCTCATTTGTGAAAGAAAGTGATGTGCTGAGGCAAAAGTGTGGCTTTTAGGGAGACATATTTCCCGTCTGAGCAGTGGGGGAAACACAAAACCTGGAACAGTGTTGAAGATCATCTGCTCAACTGCAAAGAAGTCATAGGTAAACAACAAAAATCACTTCTCGCAGATCAACGTCGGATGAACGGAAGTCCTATCATTCCACACTTTTCAGCTCTGTTGCGAGCAAGTTCAACTTACCCAGGTTATGTTTTTCGTTTTTTTGGCTCCAGTGAACCGTCCAATACCTGTCTGTAACCTGTGCTACGAGGCTTATTATGAACTGCCTCAGTAAATACTGGGTTTCCTCAAACTCTATCAAGCCTGTTCATGTGAAATAGGTGAAACAAGTCGTTAATTATAAATGGAAATGACAAGCGTTAATAAAGGACCTAATGTGATGCGAGAAGACGCGCCAATAACTGCTGGTAATGTTGACAGACAAAAGTATTAAACTGCAGATACACAAACTGTAGTTTCAGGTCCCGTTTTCTGTTCTATCAATAATAATAATAATTTGCTGTGTCCTCTTATGGTGTCTCTATTTTCCAGTATTTTTCTTTTTCTTGCCATTGTAATTCCATGCTCTACCCAATCCTTTGCATGTGTTAACTTATTCATACGACACATTTTTATATGATTATTTTAACTATGGTGAGAAAAGATAATGGTTAAAAACCCTTTAATAACCCTAGATTTGATTTAATTGAACATAAATAATGAATAGTAAACATTAATTGGTTTGAATGAACTTTTTGACTTTTGCTTGAGTTCTCCAATTTAAGTGTAATATAGTTTTATTTTTGCCTGATGATAAACAAATTATTACGAACATTTGGTGATGTCAAAGGAGAGAGAAGCACTTAACGGACGACGACATAACCGCGTATAACCGCAAGAAACATCGACCGGTGTGTGAATCAGTTTGCCGAATGAAACACAACAGACGCCTTTTTTATTTGTCTGTTTATTTGTGCTACGAGCTTCACTGACAGGGTAAGAGTCAGAGCGTCAACACTGCTAGGCATGCAGCAGTGCCTCAAATGAAGCCATTAAATTTACTATTTGTTTATTTTGTGTGATAAACTCTCCCTCCATTTGTGGACACGCGGAATATATGAAACAATAAAACCATTCACAAGTCTATAAAATAGTTATTGATCTTTATTATTTCTCACTTTACGGTGAAATCATGTGTCCCCGGCAGAGTCCTGTAGGGACGATGACTCCAGTTGTCCTGAGAATTGATGGACTTTGCTTTGTTGTCATAAACTAAACGTGCACTAGAGCAAGTTAGTAGTTCAGCATGTTTCCATGGAAATGGAAATGTACCCAGGTAGGAAATAGATCAGTGTTGTAGGACTGAAAATCCAGCGTCAAAACACAAGCGTATCTTAAAAAATGCAAACTGTGTTTCATATGGAGCACACAGGCAAATGTGTGGCTTTTTATAGTTTTTCCTCTGAAGACATCTGCCTGTTATCACAGCTGTGAAACCTTGTGGGGAAGCTGCTAATTATTCGGTGGTTATTTCCAAATGACCCCGAACTTTGTCACAACAAATAATAAAGCCAGCTATAGCTACTTCAAACACCGCAGCAGTATCTGCCAAGCCACTTCACAACTAGTGTCGGTTCAACACAACTACTTGTGTTTCTAATGAGTGGAATAAACATTATTCTATTTTCACAGCCGGACAACACACCCGAGTGGAGGTCCAAATCCACTCCCCCCCCCACCCTCTGGACAAAACACCCACCCATACCCAGGAACTGCAATCCATCTCTCGCAGAAACAACTCCAACGTCTCAGCAATCATTCCTGGCACCATCTCTCCTTTCTCCTGCCAGGCAGATGGCGTTGGTATCCCGGCAATGCAGCTGACCCCACCGCAATTTTTTATTTTTTTATTTAAGAATTTAAATTTTATTAATCCCCTTAGGGAAATTATTCCTCTGCATTTGACCCATCCTAGAATTAGGAGCAGTGGGCTGCCACACTGAGTAGCGCCCGGGGAGCAATGGGGGTTGGGTACCTTGCTCAGGGGTACCCCAGCCCTTTTGGCCGGGTGGGAAGTTCCCTTTCCACTTGGCCACGGGCTGCCCACGGCAATGTGGAGCAGGCAACAATGGCGACTGGGTCCGCTATGGTCAACCACAACCATGATCAAAATACCCATGCTGAGTCCTCCACTCACCAACCTAGTGGGGTTGTGCTGCCCGTCGAGGAAGTCCTGGACACCGGCCCATCTGCACCCCGGACCCCCACGATCCTGTCACATCATCGCCTCCCCCCTCCCCAAAAAATTGCTCCTGACTGAATGTTCCAGGTACTCTCTCCCCTGCACCAACTGGTTCTCTCTCCCCCTTCTGAGGCACAAGCGCCTGAGTCAAGTTGTCAAATGGACCCCCCCCCCCCAAGCCCACGACACCTCCAGGGGGCTCGGGGGCAGAACCAGTGTCCCCGGAACAACCCCCCCACTTCCACCACTCAACTCAGTGGCTGCTTTACCATCAGTGCTCTGCTACAAGCTGCTCGATTGACCACTCTGGCCACTGCTTGTTGCAGTTCAGCCAAATCCACCGGGATGCCACTTCCGCCTGCCTGGTGGCGCTGGCTACCAGCCCTCTTCTAGTCACACCCAGGCTACGCCAAAGTGACCTCCCAGCAAAGTCTCTACAGGCCGACTTCCACCGGAAAATTCCACGTCTTCCAACCCAGTCTGTCTGTTGGCACTCCAGGACGAGGCCTTAGTATTTTGAGCTCAGGTGCCTCCTCCATCCTCTCTTTCCAGGGAACAGTAAACTCCACAAGTATAATTTGTTTGGTGCCTTTTGACCAGAGGAACGTGCCAGGTCTAAGGCCCATGGCAGTTATTTCCTGTGGTAATTTGAGCTGCTTCCTATGGTCTACCCACATTTCCCATTCATTTGCTGTAGCCAGTATCCCTTTTGTCCTTAAATTGTTTTACTGTATGTTTTAATAATATTTTATATGTGTAGTTACAGCTGGGCAATTATATTGCTGTGAGGTCATGAATGGTTCAATATTTGGCCTCACTAATTTTACTTCCCATTTTTGGAAACCTGATTTGTTCACCAGGGCCACCAAGGCAGCTACATACGGTCTAAACACTTCCACTATTGTTGCCCTATGAAGGCATTTCATATTACAACAAAATATTACCATAAACTATTCACTTAGTATTCATCTATTCAAGGTCAGGGATACTTGCTGCTACATATATCAAATGGATCTGCCTTGTCACAGTTAATCATTATGAAACAGATAATTGGTGGGTGGCCTTGAGGCTCATGTCAAGGATTCACCATCATTACAATGGCTTTATAGGCACATACTGTATACATATATGCTGAGTGTCAGTACGGTAATGACCAGGGCACTGTTAGTGTCGCTTCTTTTAAAAACAGCATGAAGGGTAAATATGAGATGTCAGTTATAGAAATAAACCGATACTGATACCGATGCGGTCTTTTACTGAAGATCACAGAGTCAATTCAAGCCTATTTGTTTACAGGCAGCCAATAAGAAGACCTGCAACTACTCATCATTTTTATTATGGGGTAATGTGGTGATTATTTTCCTAATTCAATGTAATTTGTTTATTCGATTAATTAACCCTAATAAAAAGGCTTGCCAATTTGGTAATTCTATAAAATGACTTCTTGAATCCCATTTTTTACAGACTTGCCTTTGAGTGATTGTTTTTTTTTTATAACATGATGATTACTTTTATTTTTCTGTTTTCTTTTGATGAAATGTTATATTGGTTTTAGTCATTTGTATTTTCTTGCTTTTGTTGCAAATGTTATCTCCTGTTGAATTATTTGATTTGCACTTACTTGCCTTTACGTGCGGTCTTCTTGCTTTTATTTTTTCATGTTTTTTATTTATTTATTTATTTATTATTTACATTTGGTGTTTTCTATTTTATTCTGTATGACTGCCAAGGCACGTTGCAAGCTCTATTTTTTTTATGGGTGGAAAACTAAAGTTAAAAAAATTATTGTCACAAGTTATTTTATGTTGTCCAAGTAAAATAACGTAATATAAAATAACAAAAAGTCACATGAGACAGTCAGAATGGTGGTGGAATAAAAATAAACCTGAAATCATCTGAACAGGAGATGATTAGCAGCTTTTTCATACATTCATACAGAAAACCGTTTAGCATATTTAGCACTAACAGCAATTTGACAGTATAGCGGTAGCTTGAGCTGCATAAACGGAGCTACAGTTTGATACACCATTGAGCATTAATCAAACTTACTTTCAGCTAATGTTATAGTTCTTTCAGATTTGAAGCAACAACACACTCAAGCAGCTATTTCATTTTCAATGGCCTGTGCTCCACAGACAAAGTTTGAATATGCTGAACCATGACTGCTGTGTCAAGAGGCTTAGTTAATTATCGATACCTCATGTACAACTAAACTTTACAAACTACAGCTTTAATGTTGGCTTTCTTGTACAGATGTCATTATATTACAATTTCCCCAGTAAGTTGAAAACATTAGCGAATGCAGGCTTTCTTTTTTGTAGTAAAAAGCAATCTGAAGGGCAGCTGACTCTTATCTGTTAAGTAGTCTCTGAGGAAAGAATACTTTTCTACTTGCACAATAAAAATAATGCTTTCTATATATCCGAGGTCATATGGGAGTACTCAACTGACTTAAATAAAAAAAAGAGGCTGAAACAGGAATGAGGTTTATACAACACATGCTGTATATGAGAACAACCTTCCACATGATTTGACACTTGCCCTTTCCCTGACTCGTTCTGAATGACATTCAAAGCATTTATGTTTCTTTTATTTAGCCCAAAATACGTACAAGCACTTTGCTTTCTACTTTGTTTGTCTGTCTTTTTTTCCTTTTTGCTTAAGTAATGCTTTTTTGTGCCTGAAAGCACTAAATTGATAGGAATCTCTTCACTTTTCTTTCTCTTTTTTACCCAGTCTTGTCATTCACTGAACAAATATGTAACAGTTCCACACAGAGGTGATAAACCAGACACTGTTCAAAGGGATTTACAGATCACACAACAGCTCCTTTGTTCTACGGACGTTGGAGATCATACCTGCGTTAATACACATGCTCACATAAAATCTGTCCAGGACCTGTTGACCTGTTGACTAAGTCCGCCCCAATGCCAGATTTTGAAAAATGGCACGAAGCGGGCTGAGACCTGAGTGAGGGAGTGGAGTTGTGATGGGGTGTGGTCTGACTGAAATCTGACACCTGAGCTCCAGCAATTAAAGGACAGGAGAGTTGAAAGGGGAGGAGTCCAGGGCAATGAGCAACGCCCTGATTTGACAAGAGAGTGTACCAGGGATGCAAGCATGGACTAAAATAGCCAATGGCAAAATTTGAATGGTGTTTTTACCAGAGAGGCAAAAAGTGAGCTGAACTTGAATTGTGAAGATTTGCTCCATATACACTTGTAAAAAATATTAGGTTTAGGGGTTAATTTACACTTTAAATATGTTTGGTATGTAGAGCAGTATTGTAGTAGTGGTGTACATGTGTGGCCAACCAGGGAGGTGATCCCACTAACCTCCAGAGAGCTGCTCGCATTTGCCCCGAGGAATCACTCATCAGTCCAGACAGGTGATGAGATATGTGGGAAGCTTATTCTCATGAAGTACTATCCAGTGATGGGAAAAGACTGGCTGAAACTTTAATGATGCTCCATAGTGAGACTGATGGCATGATAAATGGCCTGTCACTCAAGTTCTTTAAGTTAGGCTGAATGTTTTCATCCAGCAAGGTACAAATCTGTCAGAGGGCCGAGCTCAGAAATTAGCTGTAATCTGCAGACGCTATTAGATATCAATAAGTTTCGCTGATTACAGTCTATGAGAGGCAGACTGTAGGGAGTGAATTATGTCAGGCTAAAGTAGTTTTCTGCGAAGGATTTAATTATGAATTGAACTGTATTGAGGAAATACAACCAGATGCTTAAGCAAAACTCTACAAGTTGCTCATCCCCCAGTGGCTTGGCACATAATTGTTTTATCATTTTGTAATGAGCGGTTATAGTTGACATCATAATGAGATTGTCATCATTCAGATTGTCTCTCTGACATATCTGCATGGATGAAAGCCCATCACCTCCAGCTAAACCTCTCCAAAACTGAACGGCTGGTCTTCCCAGCCAAGCCGACAATAAATCATAACATCTGCATTAATATCGACTCCCCATCTTTGGCTCCTTCCAAGATAGCAAGAAACTTGGGTGTCATAATTGATGACCTTTACAGATCACGTTGCCTCTGACGCCCGGTCATGTTGCTTGGCACTATTCAATATAAGAAAAATCAGGCTGTACCTAATCCAACAGGCTACCCAGCTCCTAGTACAGGCTTTGGTCATCTCCCACCTCGACTACTGCTCCACTGGCTACCCTTAGCCGCCCTCATCAAATTCAAATCACTGGTGCTAGCCTACAAAGTGCTTCATGGGTCTGCTCCCACCTACTTAAATGCTTTTTTTGTGTGTCGTTCCACACTGGTGGAATGACCTACTGAGCGCTACTAGAACAGGGGCGTCCCTGTATATCTTCAAGAAGCTCTTGAAGACCCAGCTCTTCCAAGAGCGTCTTCTGTCCAAGCACCTAACTTACCCCCTCCCCTGCATCTCCTTCTGCACTCTCACCCTCTACCAGTCCACTGTTCCTATCCAGTGTATTTCTTTCCAAGACTTCTATGTAACTTATTCCTCTATTCCTTTTTTGTAAGTGCTTGAATGTAAATGTAATGCAAGAATAATGGCATGTAAATTGAGTGGTTGAGGAAGTCTGTACATTTGTCCTGTACACTATGTTTAACCTTTCCCCTCACAGTGTTCATGCCTGTTAAAGTTGCTTTAACACACAAATCATTGGTGTTCAAGTTTGTTGTCTATTACACTGCTGTATAACACATTTAAAAGTGGTTATAAATCATTATTAATAACTTCAAAGTAGTGTAAAACTCCAATAATGTTGCACTAAAGGTGATCATCATCATTGTGTGAAGAAAAAGCTTGAAAACAAAAAAAAGTGTGTGTCACAGAAGCAGCCTGTTAGCCATGCTGCTTGGATGTAAATTGATGGTGAATGCAGTGTATGCAGTTCTGCAGGGGTAAATAAACAAAGCACTGGTGTAGCTTGTAACGGGTGGCTGACCTGTAAACGGTTCCACTTCAAGTGACATGAATTGTCACTCGCCACAGAAGAATGAGTCTCTGGGTAATTGCCAGAGTCCAGTCTTGTGGTTCTGTTCTCTTCACATATCAACTGGGCTGTGTCAGCATGCTTGGCCGCTTTTTTAAAGGTGAGCTCGTTTCGTGCACCAGATTTGTCTTCATTTCACAATAAAATGGATTTCCAGGTGCCTCTAACATTTGGAGTGTGTTTCATTTGGGGCTGAACCCCAATGAGTAATGTCACAGCGGGTGTAAAGCCTTTTGTTTGTACCCTGTCTTTTAAAAATGTAAAAGGAAAAAAAAAAAAATGGATGTCAATTATGGAGCGCCCGTTGACTGTTAATGAACTAAAGCGCTGCACAATACAAGTTGCATTTAACCGTTCACACACATGCACATTTGGGGGCTGTTGGCACAGTGGTCAAGGGTCATTTCTGGTTCAGTGATTTGGTCAAAGTCACTCAGTATGTTGAACAGAAGAGCTGAGGATCCATAGGCTGCATAGGAAAATGAAAGTAGCTCCCCTTCCCCAGAAAGTGAAGCCAATGCCAAGGTGTCTGAAACCTTTATTCATTGAACGACCATCTGGAGCAACTTCAGTGATGTCCGTTTTGCAAATCACAGTTCTAGATGTTATTTTTGTTTTAATTACTGTATATCACCGTAACCTAATACTTTGCCAAACAGCAACATACAGCACAAACATGATGGTACAACATGGCAGATGCCACAAAAGAGAGAGACCCTCTCACGGAGTAATATAAATACTTTATAGTCAGCTGTTGAATTTGAATTAACAATGAATATTTGTCACCTTCCGCTTGCTAATACTGTTAAAAATGAAAACATCATTCAGGTCCAGCATTCTTTTTATATCTGCTTTAGGATGCTAAGCAGGAGTGACAGATGCATCAGTGTGTGCTCACTGGAATCAGCAGAATCTGATCTGATTTGATCCTATTTAGACTGATTACATCCATATGCCACTCTAACCTTAACCAGTGTTGTGCATCAGTAGTGCTTTCTTACTCCGGTGGGAGGAATAGAATGAGCATTTAAATGATCTTTTTTCTCAGATTGTAAATTAAATGAGTGTACATCAGACGTACTCACTGTGTTATTAATAATGTCTATGAAGTTGGCATCATCTAAGCTCTAAGCTGACATTCCTGATTAAAAATAACCACATCTCATGTGATTTTATCTTCCTTTTAGGTTTATTTTGAAACTGAAAGAACAATTTTGGGGTAATCTCTCCATCTTGAAAATGCTGAATGCCTATTGTCACAGATTATATTTTGGTTGTTTCTTTTCTTTTTTTTTTACCACATCTATTTCTGTTTTAGGACACTTTGCAGCATCAGCAGTTGTTACTGATGCTTCCTACACATGGGCTGTGTAGCCAATAGGAGCAACCTCTCTCTCTGGTCCTGTTTCTCTTGTCACAGGCCAGATTTCCACAATACATTAGTATAGTATTGACGAGGTGCAGAAGTCTGATTCACTCTTAAATTGCTTCGACTTACATCAAGCTGAATTGTTGTTGTGGATATATTGTACAATATAAAACTATCCTGCCTACCCTAACTTTAATTTAATTTTAGATGTATGGGTCATAAAACACACATTTACCGCGTTCATTTCAAGCAAGATGCATTAAAGTATAACAAACCGAGAGAAGTCGTCTCTGGCTAAAACTAAGCATTTCTTTTTGTTAAATTAAAGAAACAGCGTTTCAGATGCTTGTGCACAGTCAGGAAACTGCATCCCACATCCACCAATGAAGAAGACAGAAAACAGACTACACTAGGTAAGTGGCGACATGCACCCATAACTCAGTGGTACATCACAATATGTTAGAACAACACAGTTGTGTCTGCAGGGCGTTGTGCTAAAAACAGGCAATTTAAAAAAGGAAAACTCTCTCTAAAGCATTATCCCACAGCAGGTCTCCCATGGGCACAGGCCAGCAGAGACACGTAACTGTAGGGAAGACAGTGCGCTCCAGTGTGTACCAGCACTGCAGTGCCACTCATCAAGGTCACCACAGCAGGCTGCAAACAAACCTGAAAAGAAAACTAGTTTAGCAGCAGTTCAACCTCTAGCTCTGACCCAGTATTCCTGCTACGCAGACAGGCACTGTAGCCTGCCGCTTTTAAGAGGTTAGAGCCAATAATCAGTGACCTGGTGAAGAGCCAGCTGCACTCAGCAGATGGGCCAAAGTGTTAACCAAGACGCTGCTACACAAAACTCCAAACAGCTGAGGGAGGGAATCTGTCACTTTATGTACGGGGATGCAAAATGTCTTTAAACAGCCGATTGGAAAACTTTCAGATTGGAGAGGTGAGTCATGACTGACTGGACTTCAGTGCATATGTATTGTTTCATAGATTCTCTGTCTTTGGTGTGTGTGTGTGTGGTGTCTTAATAAACCAAAAAAAAAAAAAAAATCAAATATAGCAACATTCTGCTCCCGTATCACTCAAACAGCATGCTGCATGCTTATTGTCACGCTGGGCCCCGATGAGACGAACTCACAAATGTGATAGCAAATAACACGTTTTCGATATATACGTGATGGAGAGGAAGTTCGATACCCAGCCCTAGCTGAATGCACCGCAAGGCACTAGAAGTGTAGTGGCCCTCCTACAGGCAGGACTGCAACTCAAAGCAAACACTCCAAACCAAAATCAATAGGTGGGAGATGACGGGTGATCCTTCACTAGCCTCCCTCCACTGCCCTCATTGGAGCTTCTAGCTGTGTTGCTCGGAGCTGGATGGGCAGACCTGTCACCCCCCTCTTAGATGGCCTGCCCTCATTCCTCATTCCTCTTCTTCTTTCGGCTTCTCCCTTTAGGGGTCGCTACAGGGGATCATCTTCCTCCATCTTGGCCTATTCCTTGTGTCCTCTCCTGTTACAGCAAATGTCCTCCATCTCAACATCCATGAACCTTGTCTATGGTCTTCCTCTTTTCCTCCTGGCTGGCAGCTCCATCTTCGACATCCTTTGTAACCATAATAATCACTTTCTCTCCTCGGCGCTCTGCAACCTTGTCTCAACTGTTCAACCTGACTGACTGTCCCTGGAATAGGTTCATTTCTAATCCTGCCAATCCTGGTAACTCCCAATGTAAATCTCAGCATCTGTCACCTCCAGCTCCACCTCCTGTCTTTTAGACAGTGCCACTGTCTCCGAGCCATACATCAAAGCATGTCTCAATACCAACTTCTTCCCTTTCATTTTTGCTGTTATCCTTCTGCCACACATCACCCCTGACACTCAACTCCACCCACTCCACCCTGCCTGCACTCTATTATTCCCCTCTCTTGTACACTGTCCATTGCTTTGGATGGCTGACCCTAGGTACTCTCTTCCGTCCACTGTATACCTCCACCTCTCCAAGCCCTCTTCCACCTACCCCCCACTCTCATCACAGATTACAATAACATCTGCAAACAATACAGTCCACTGAGACTCCTGCCTGACCTCGTCTGTAAACCTGTCCATCAACATTGCAATTAAAAAGGGGCTCAACGTTGATCTCCAGTGTAATGCCACCTCCACCTTGAACCCATCCTGCACTCCAGCTGCACACCTCACCACGGTCTCACTGTCCTTCACCACCCACACATACTTCTCTGCCACTCCCAAATTCCTCATACAATAACACAGTTCCTCTCTTGGCACCCGATCATAAGCTCTTCTCTGATTCACAAAGGCACAGTGCAACTCCTTCTGGCGTTCTCTTTACTTCTCCATCAGCACTAAGAATTGCATCTGGTACTCTTGGTGGTACTCTTTCTTGGCATGTACCCACACTGCTGCTCATTGATCTTTTACGTATTTCCTTAACCAAGCTTCGACAACTCTTTCCCATATCTTCAGGTACAGTATGTCATCTCATCATCCTCTTCATAGTTGCCCTCACTTCCTGAGGCACCACCTCCCCTCCATCTGTCCTCCTCTCTCTTTAATTTTCCTTTCCTTTTCCATTATTTGTCCTCAATCACTCTAACCTGCTGCACATCCTTTCGAGGTCTGTCTCTCTGTCCAGCCAATCGATACAAGTCCTTCTCTCCTTCCTTAGTGTCCGGCCTACAGCTCATTATGAGCATTTTCTTTTGCCCTTGCCACCTCCGTCTTTGCCACATGCCTAGACTCCCAGTACTCCTGTCTACTTTCTTTATCTCCCTGGCTGTCCCACTTTTTTTCTTTTTCTAATCCTCTTCCTTTGGATACTTTCCTGTACTTCCTTGTTCCAAAGGCAAATTTCTTTCTCTTCTTTCCTCTGTCCAGAGGATACAGGAAACACCATCTTGGCTGTATCCCCCACCACTTTAGCTGTACTTTCCGAGTCACTACCTAGCAGAGCCCGTCGTGACTCTTCCGTGAACTCTGCACAACATTCTTCCCTTTTCAGCTCCCACCATTTAATCCGCCACTCGCTTCCTCTTCTTGGTTCCCAGAGTCTTCCTACCGACTACCCCATCCGATGCTGCCCAAGCATCACCTTGCCGCCTCTTATCTCCTTCAGATTGAATCTTCTGCACAGTGTATAATCTACCTCTGAGCATCTTACTCCACTCGTGTAGGTCACCCTGTGCTCCTCCCCCTTCCTGAAATACGTAGTCACCACAGCCGTTTCCATCCTTTTTTTTTTTTTTGCAAAATCCACAATCATGTGACCTTCCACATTTCTCTCTTTAACCCATATCTACCAACTGCTCCTAATCACCTCTGTTCCCTTCACCAACATACCCATTGTAGTGTGTTCCAATCACCTCTCTCTCTGTCTCGCTCCCCTGGGAACACTCTCCGCCACTTCATCCAACGTACTCCAGAACTCGCCCTTCACTTCTAACTGATACTCCGGAACTATTATTTCGCTACTAACTGAATCTTCATTGGAGTGTGAGTGCAATATAAATGATAATAATGTTACCGTTGTATTATGCTGTGTATAAAGATTATTGTACCGTGATTATACTGTGATCATCTTGTTTTATTATTGCATTATAATGGCACTCTCTTTGCATCATATATTTATTACGACTATAACACTTTTATGGTGTTGTCTTCCTCTACTCCCTCGCATGTGCTGTATGCATTTCTCCACTCACTAAATGGGCCAAACACACACACACACACACACACACACACACACACAACTCTCATCCAATTTTTATCCTTGTAACTTCATATTTCATTGTCTTTGTATATCAGTTACGTCTGGTATCATCTTCTTTGTCACAACTGCTTTCTTTCATCATTATTTTAATATAAAACCACTGAAACAGATTTATTTTACTTTGGCAATTAAATATCAGTTTCTAGAGAAACATGTGTAATTCTTTTAAGGCTGCAGGCTTTTTTTTTTCTCCTCTCAGAGTTGAATTAATTTTGATCTTGCACATTATCATGCTGCTTACTACGAGGGCCAAACAACTTTTTCATCCGCAGGGGGGAACAATTATGCTGGAGGATGTGGCTCATTTACCAGTCAAAGGGTTGGGCAGCTGAAATCTGCCCAACAGCTGACATCTCAAAGTTTCCTTAGACAAGATTCTGAACTTAAATTTGTTGGGTTTATATATTCGATAATATAATAACACAATAATTCAAAGGCCCAGCAGGCAACAGTCTGAGTCCAATGATGCCAAGAAACAATTATCACCAGTGCAACTGATGCCGTTTGCTGTTATTGAGAAATTGAGGACCCATCACTTGTTTCTGTAAATAAAAATGCTGCATTCAAAGGTTTTTTTGTGTTCAGGAGAGAAGCCTTTTGGAACTCTCAATGTATATGTCGTGATTACAAGTCCATGTGTCATACTTGACCTACCTAGGGCATTGAGTAATAGTCCTATCTTTTATCTGCTAACTTTAAGCATTTTTTGCTGATTGAGATCCATCGGCAGGACTCTCAATTTTTCAACCTTTACTCTCCCGGCCACTCAAGCTTGGAACTTGTTGATTTTGGGTGCACTTTCTACTCTTTTCCATCATTCACTCACTAGCATCTGGCTTGCTGAGAAGATGTTTTTTGGGAAGGATGTTTGAAGGACAAAAGGTCGGTTAGTGACAGACATAACTCCAACCACTCATTCCGTGTGATTTGAATAAAATGATAGGTTGTGTTTTTTTTCCAAAGTTTTGCGAGAGCTAGAGGTGAAAAAACAATGTGTGCAGTTGTAGCTGCTGATCCAACCACCTCCTAGTGTTTCTATTGCTGTTCATCATTGCAACTCTTTTAGTAAAAGAAAGAAAATGCCTGTGAGCATAATAGAGCCAGTGGTTATGATTCATACAAAGAAGGATCTGCAGGTGAAGACAATTTTCTGGGAGACAAGCTTGCTCGCAGGCTGGTTCAGAGTTCCCTTAAATCTCTTTATGTCGTGTATTTTTGCAACTTTGTTTTGAAGTGCTACATAAAACGTATTATGATTACATAAATTTGTCCCCTTTAAGTATTTTTTTCTGGTTTAAAAATGACTTTTTACACTCATGAATACCGCGTTCCATCAATTCTCTGACGGGACCGTGATGGATTCCTTGGGTGAATATGATGCACTTGCGAGTCTCATAACACATAGATTGAATTTCACAAAAAAAAAAAAAAACCCAGAGGAAACGAAAATGCCTCCAAGATGAGGCACTAACAAAAAAATAATGGTGTGTTCAAGGGCCGATGACAGCAAAGTCAAGGCAGAGTAACAATGCCCTTATAAAACCACCTCCTGGAATCAATTTTCTCTTCCCAACATTGAATATTAGGAAGAAAAAAAATTGAATGCCTCACACCACAACAAAGTCAAAGCAAGGCTTTGTTTTCCATTACTGGGTGGAAAAGAAAAAAAAAAAAACCTTGTGCACTGATGCAATATTAATCAGCCACTTTCCTTCAAGTGTGCAGCAGTCATGCATTGCAGGGCAGCTGCTCTATCAAGGTGAAAGCAAACTGGATTGTCACTTGTTGGAAAACACACATTTTCCAACCACAAGTACACATTACGGTAGTCATATCATGCCTGGTGTGGATATAGTATGCTGTTGTGTGTTATTATAACAGCTTACGTGAACCATTCGCATTTATTTTTGATGTACATTGCTCACTATAAGTAGGATTTTTTTCTTCTGTTATTGAACAATAAATAGCTGATACTTTGATTTGATTTGTTCATTAGATAAGAACGCTTGCAGGGGGAAAAAAAGTCATAGTTTTAAGGTCAATTCCTTTGCGGTCCATGTGAATTAACCCTTTAACACCAAGCGTATCGCAGACGACACTTTTGCATTACCATAATTATGTCAGTTTGTGCTTTTGGAAAATTCCGGCGGTTTCTGAAAGCTGAGAAGTTGCAGGTCAAAGCCAAGATGCGGTTATTACGGTAATTTCGCTCGTGCTGTTGCAGCAAGCCGGCAAATCAGCGTCTTTGTCAATTGGAAAAACGCCTGTACTGTACATAGGTTCCATTTTGTGGCCTGTTTTAGGACATTGAGACGAAGACTCAAACAAATGTGATTTTAAACATGTTCATGTACAACAGTGTTTTTTTCTAAATAAAACTTTTTTGTTTTTCTTGATTACAAATTGTTAATACACCATTTTAACATGCAGTAAATTGTAAATAACTGCCATATATTTAAAGTTATTCTGGAAAAATGAGCAAAAGCACTTAATCACAAGTCATTTTCTTGCCCTTTTATGGTTAAAAAATGCAAAAAAAGTCCAGACGGACATTTTGGGGCTTAGATGTTAAAGGGTTAAGTGTCAAAATCCACCCATGTATAAATTGTATGTGTCCTTGCATTGACCCAAAATGTGTGACTTCATGGAAACATGCATCTTCACCAGGTAGGAATAGAATGTGGGATTAGGTACCTATGGCATATAATTAGGTACATATGGCAGGAAAGCCAGTCCAGCTAAGGCTTATGTACCTTTTTACATTTACTTTGTGACTGCTAATTAAATGTTCTTTCAGTTTCACACTTCACATCATCAAAAGGTATCTCAATCAATATTTATAAGCTCAAATAAAGAAGGAAAAATGCTACTTGTTTTGAAAAACAAGTGATGCAGAGGCGCACATGTAAAAAGGAATTTTGGAGGGTGAATGCGATCCATGCAAATTGGATATAACTCAATTTTGTACATCAGTCAACAAGTGACCTTACCAATAATTGGTAAATTCTATCCACACTACTTTTTTTAACAGTAACAACTGCTGTCTATCATAAAATCTACCCAAAACAAAACAATGTGTGCATGCTTCAGGATGTGAATGGATGCGGATGTTGCCGTGTGTCATATTGGGAGTGTAAATAACACGATAAATGGTAAAGAGTAGTGCTTGGACCCAAAACTTTGAAATAGGCGTCATATACACTCACGTTTTTGAACCAAAATGAAATTTCGGTTACATGCGTACACATAGTTTTCGTCTGAGTCAACACTGAGTCAAAGTTAACGTGTCCTCATGCCCGCTGTCAGAATGCCAGAAGTTTACAGACACAAACCGACTCCTTGAGTTGTAATAACGTCCACCTGTGTGTATGTAAACTCTGAACTTCCACAGTCAGTGCTCTCGCTCCTTACAGACACGGATCATTGAGCAAAAAGGGGATGCTGCCGTCTGTTGAACTCATCGAGTACCTTGGAGAACGGCAACGAGAACTCTTAGACTACCAGGCATGTTATTGATCCACTGTTCTTTTCGTATCTCCTGTCCTCCTGTCTCCCTCTTCTCCCCCTGCTTTCACCATCGTCCTCTTCTTTTCTGTACTTCTTTTCTCCTGTCCTCCTTTAATTCCCTCGACTCGTCACATTTCTCCTCCTCTTCTCTCCCATCCTCTGGCGTTATCTCCCGTCTTCCTCGTTCTCCTTCTCCTCTCATCCTCTAATCCTCTCCTCTTCATCTCATCTTATGTATGAGTAGTTACACATTTGAGTTCAGTAATTTGTTTGCGTTAAATTGATGATGATGATGATGATGATGATTAGAGTTGTCACGATACCAAAATGAGTAACCACGATACTATACCAGACAAAGTATCGCGGTTCCGGGTAGTATCGCGATACTGCGGCCTTTTTTGATTATTATTATTTTTATGAACTGCAATGTAATTTGTACAAGTTATAAATACTTATTAATTACTTATATATATGTATATATATATATACATATATATGTATACATATATATATATATATATATTCAGTTTCCTTTGCACATTAATTTATGTTTAACTAATATAAATAATCAACTTAGGATAACAAATCCACTGTCTTTTAAAAAAATCTTTTTGACAATAATGCTTATTTTCCAACATAATAAACCATAGAGAACAAAATACAAAAAAACAGGAACTGATTCCCTATGAAAACTATATTTGTATGCCTTTTCTATGTGCTTTATACTTTGACATCCTTTAACTCTTCATTCCTCAGCCTGTACACGGAGCATTTAGCCTAATATTAGCCAATACTAACCTGGTATTCCACATATAAATGTGGGTGACGACACTGCAGGTGTTTTATGAGGTTGGATGTGTTCCGAACAGCCAATCAGCTAACAGACGGGCGGACCCAGCGTGCAGAAACAGCCTATCATTCAGCAGCTGTGTAGTTTGGTTGCAGTAGTTGCAATGTGGGTTTGTTTACAAGGGAGTAGCATGCAGTGGAAAGCCGGGAGGAGAGCAGAGGCGGCCGCAATGTAGCAAAAACTGGCACCGGTAGTATAGTAATCCACGGTAGTACCGTCGTGTAGAATTTCTAGTATATTTGGCACCGCTGGGTACCGTGGGTATCGTGCAACTCTAATGATGATGCTTTCTTATTAACATGGAGGAATAACATGAGGGGCCCACTGCCGAGAAGGAACCAGCAGAAGTATCTGTTGCGCCGACGACCGAGTGTCAGTGAGTTGTGACGTCACCCGTAACAATCTCAACTCTCTGACTAAAGCCTCCAAAAACATGATTTGGAGCCACCAGGCTCCTATTAAACGATACCAGCTGTCACACGGATGTCCACTCACATGTGCCGTACTTTATCATCTATTATACTAATAAATTAGAACGTCATTAACAAAATGACAGCATGTTCTATTGAAGAGCTGATTGAAATGATTAACTCCTTAGGAAAAATGTTAACAGATGCTATAAATCAAGTGAGAAGAAAACAATGTCATTTTCCCATTGACTTGGACTGCAGAGTTGGGCCCTGGTCAAAAAATGTATAAGTATACGGTCTATGGTGATAAGTGCTGAGCAGGTGTGGAAGTAACACGAGGCGTGTACACTGTTGATGGGACGGATCTGTATGCCCCTAAACCTTGAGCGTTCCTAAACGCTCAAAAACACCACTGGAGGATTTCAAATTTGTGCCCTTTTATTTTTCTTGATGAAAGAAAGTTGACTCAATCGATAGCGGATGTTGTGTCTGAAAAATACGTTTGTGTAAATGTATCCTTCCACTTTTTTAAAGATACTCTTCACACCAAAAAGACCCGGGGGCCAGTGAACTTCTAGGCTGGTCAGGAGGGGTTAAATGAAAAAAACAGCTCAGGTGAAATTGACTGTTTAGTGATTAGGAATTATATATATATATACTGTATATATATATATATATATATATATATATATATATATATATATATATATATATATATATATATACATACATATACAAATATATATATATATATTTAATGTTTATGATGCAAAATTAATCTGTAAACAACAAAAACCAAGAGAGAAATAAAAAGAGCATGTAGACAATAGTATAGAGACGCTTTTAAATGATTAAATATGTTTAAATTATAACCACATGTTCACTGTTGGTCGGGTTGGGCCAGTTTTCATTATCATTTTAAAATAAGTGCAGGGCCGCAGTACATCAACTGGGGGCCCGCATGTTTTACAGCTTAATAGAAGCTGTCCAAATCTTTACAAAACCATTTGTGAAGTACCTGGAGATCGCCCCGTATGGAGAGGCCTTTAGTGTGCAATATTAAATCACTTTGCAAACTGATTTTTGTACAACCAATTACTCCCTACTAGGTCTTTACATATTAATGCTCCGGATGAATCAAGTGTCCGCCATGTATGTGCGACTGGATACGAGCCACTCACACAGAACGACGCACAATTTGCCTCAGCGATTCAAAGCGAGTGTGAGGATTCTAAGGGCAATCACAAGTTCTGTGGCAAATAAGTCCTAATTAAAATGATAGGAGATGACTCATTTCAGCTCTCAGTTCAGTCGACGGCTTTTAAAATAGCAAGACTGATTTTATAATGTCATTTCACAAAAAAAACCCATAAAAGTAGTTTCCGGAGGTGAGTGTATTCGGAAACGGGGGGGGGGGGGCAGCACATGCCTGCACAAGTTATGAGGACATTTCTGGAGCCTTATGTCCTCATGACATTCTTGAGTCTCAGTATTAAAACCAGATTATCCCCTGACCCAGTCCAGCACAGCACCCGAGGAATTATGTCCATCTCCCTGACGAAGGCAGACCTCATGATTTACGCGAAGTCCGCTGTCGCTGTTTAGTGCAGAGCAGCGATCCCTCCGTGTATGCGGCGAGGGTCGACTGTAAGAGACCCGAGCATTGTGCGCTGGCAGCTGCAGGAATTATGATGAAAGAAACCGCGGGGAAATTGGTTATAAAGCAATAAAGTCCACGTAGGGAACGGTGTCACGCTTGATGGATGAGTCGGCAAAATAACTAAATGTGTGACTTTCCTCGCGGAAATCACGACTTGTTTTGTCTTTCAGGTCAATTATGAGGGCCTAAACTAGCCCAAACCCTGAAGAGATGTGCCAAAACGTAACCAAAACGTATTGTCATGTCATGAAACTTGTCCTCAAGTTCCCCAAAATTGATAAGGAGCAGTGACGGGGTCTCCTTTAGTATTACAGCACAACCTCTGCTAGGATTCTAGACCCATCTGTGTATTGTTCCATCAGCCTGACACCTAATACTAATATTGGATCTGTAGGTCCCATCACTGCTTCGTGATAGAGCAGAGTGTGTGATGAAATTACATCACTGGTTGACCAAGCTCCACTGGCTGCTGGGGACTAGCTTTTTGAAGTTTACTTTTTTCAGTTTCACACACACACACACACAGTATCTATCTAACAGTGGAGCTCTAGGTTTTGGATACACAGTAAAGAATCATTGCAACACTGTAGTGGCCCGGTCAATTACAATAACTATTTGCTGATGACTTGTCATTTGACAATAAAATAATTTCCACTGCTTTATCCTTCACGTAAGTGCTGCCATGGGCGCTGGTGCCAATCCCAGCTGACATAGTGAAAGGCTTCCAGTCCGTTCTAGGGCATAGTTTATTTCATTTTGTGACAGTGGGAATCTTCTTCCCCATGTCTCAAACTTGAAATGGAATAACTTTAACTTTTCAATGGCCGATTGGCTTGGTTCATCAACCAAACACCTGCTTGATAGAGAAAATATCTGTCAGATTAATCACGACCCAGTCGGAACAAGGGTCCCTGACCTCACCGTCTCCCTCACTCAACAGTATCCCCTCAAAAATTGACGTGTCGAGTACAAATTGGCACGTTGCTTTTATGCAATTATTTTGTGCAAATCGCCAGAATGGACGCCAAAATTCAAAATAGCCGACTTCCTGTTGAGTTGAAGCCATGGTTACGGTCGACTTTTTTGTTCATCTTGGTCTATAACATCTTCCCAACAAGTTTGGGGAAATTCGGCTCAATTTTGCCTCTGTTTTCACCTTAGGGGGGGCATTATAGAGCCCTTGAGCAACACACGGGTCCCGGGAAGTATGCCAATATCACATTTTCACCAGACCTGACCTCCATGCAAGGTTTCAAGAGTTTTTCATGCAGATAACCCACTCACAAATGACCACAATGACACAGAATAATAATAATCTGAAGGATAACAATAGGTTGTGCTCGGGCCCTAATTTTCATTTGGATGCAACGTATGCCGCACAATAATATGATCCGTGTAAGTGAGAGTCACTGTGTTCTTGTTCACTGACGTACAAGGTACACAGGCATAGGAAGCTTGCTTCATTTGTGTTGTGGGATGGATACATTCTGGAGAAGCAGGGGGATCAGAAGGTCCTGACAGCCCATAAACCTCGTCTTTTCGTTGGCTGGAAATCTTGAGCGCCACATCTGTCACGGGAACCTCATGTCCGTCACGTGTTCTGAGCCAAAAGCTTTGCTACACCAAGAGTTCAATTTAGCCTGGGACATCATGTTGAAGAATTTGTCATCTCTCACAGCATTTTCATTTTCACTAGCCTGACGTTAGTCCTGCCAACCGACCGCGGCCAAATCCTCCTGTCGAGTTTCATAAAAATAGCCAGGGACCGCTCTGTTATCTCTTGGATTTCTGCTGATTTAAGCTGTTCCACAGTGACTGCACCGTGTTTGCCAGAGGAGATTACATCTTGTGCAAAGTAAGACAGCCTCACTTCAAACAAATCACACCCATTTGACTCCATTACAAGTTAATACACTGCATTTAAAGGCTGCTTTGAAATGGCCACCGTGCAGGATCGTAAAACCATTTTCGAGACACAAACAAATAGGTTATTTTTGCAATGTCGTTGATGTTGCAATACCAACATTTGATGTATCGAGACACTGTTACATCTGCTCTCAACTAAGCTCATGTTTTTATTTATTATACAGTTCTATTATTCATCGTTTCCTGCTTTATTCTGTACTCATCATTGTGTCTCACTTCAGATAGTTTTAATTACTGCCTGGTTTTTGCTCCACAGATTCCACTTCCCTGATTCACTGTACCTATATATGGGCGCTGACTTGCTTGTTAGTATTGTACACACCCACCCACACACACACACCTCCATTTACCAGGAGCTCCTCACATCATTCAAAATAATCAATATTTAGCATGGAACATTGTGGAAAAAAATCTATAATTTATTTTCTCTGTTGCACTGGACTTTATCAAAGATTGAATTGGACGTCGTACTTAAAACAGAAATCCATATATATTACAATATCATTTTTTTTTTTTATCACAACGGGAAATAATCTCGTATCCATGGATCACATTGGCAGTCAACTGGTAACGACTCGTAAACAATTTTGTCTTTTCATCATAAATCTGAAGGGCTGATTCGCAATCTACACCACTTAATCCTTGGGGACTGCCTGGAAGATCAGTACATACAGTACAACATACACGGCCATGAGAGACGACGTCCTCTAGATTAAATTCCGGGTCAATCAGAACTACATTTGATATGTATTCTTCCATCATCCATCTTCAACTGCTTTATCCTCCACATGAGGGTCATGGAGGGCACTGGAGCCAATCCCAGCAGTGATAAAATATCAATTATATCATAAGGATTGCCGCTCGGTAGTGGTTAGCACTCTTGCCTTTGCAGCAAGAAGATCCAGGTTTTAGACCGGGTTGGAACAAGGGCCTTTCTGCATGGAGTTTGCATGTTCTCCCCCCCCGTGTGTGCGTGGGTTTTCTCCAGGTTCTCCGTTTTCCTTCCACAGTCCAAAAACATGCAATATAGGGATTAGGTAAATCTCTAAATCCGAGGTGTCAAACTCAAATGAACTGGGGGCCAATGAGCGTCTAGTCTGGTCAAGAGGGGGCCGGTCTGGAGAAAAAAAAAAAGTGGGAAAAACAACTGTTGGGTAGCGAGTGAGCAACACAGTATTCCATCATGATATCGCAATAAAGATATTTAGCGATGACATTTCACACATTTCAAAGTAAAAGTCTTTGTTTTGATATGGAATCGATGCAAGTCAGGATAAAAAAACATGTTCATGACGCAAAATAAATCTATTAATATCAAAGACAAACTAAAATCAATGTGAAATGAAGTCAGTAACGACATGGACGGCTGTAATTGACGTATGATGTATAGAATTTACTGCTGAATGTGATAAATTAAACAATTGTGAAAATATTGCTGGCCAATATAGTTAGTATTACATTCTGAGGAGGTTGTGGGGCCATGTTTTCATTTTAACATGATATTAAGCAATGGGCTGCATGTAATTATTGGGGGGCCATGTATGGCCTGTGGGCCGCCAGTTTGACACCTATGCTCTAAATCGGCAAACTGTCCAGGGTGTACCCCGCCTATCGCCCTATGTCAGCTCAGATTGGCAGTCGAGATAAAGTGGTAGAAAATGGATGGATGGATGCCCCGCCCCCAAAAAACATGGCTGTCATTACTTAAGGACCTTCTGAAATAGAGGGTTTAATAGGGAATTGGCCTGATACCTAAACATACTAGTTTGTGTAGTTGCAGCTGAAACTGGGTAAGGGGAAAACCTATAGCGTGACATTACAATCACACCAGACTGTCAATAACTCCACCTTTTTTTGGAGGGGGGTGGGGGCAGGGGGGGATATTAATCAACAACAATGCAGCTTTTTTTTTCCCCCTCTTTGTCAAACTCGAAATCTCAAATTGCCCGTCTGCCGCTACGCTTTCCAGTATTAACCGTGTTTGCAGCCAGTAAATCAAAAGGTGATAAAAAAAAAAGAAAGAAAGAAAGAAGAAAATCTTAACAACGTGCTATTTAAATCACACTTTTCCTTCCACAATCAATTCTGCCGAGCCTTTCATCCAAAAAGAGACGGCACAAAAGGAGATGATTGACTCGTGGGGTGGGTGTAGGATGGAGATAAACCGGCGCATCTTCCTTTCACTCATCCTGTCAATGATGAGAACAAAAAAACAGGAGCCTTTCGGTGGGAACACGCAGAAGAATCATAATGCTACCTCTGTGAAATGGGATGATTTGCGACATCATACACAATCTCGTATTTTTGATGGAGAACCCCCCGCGACCTATTTTATTTGTCCGCACGGCTCAGGGAGAAAAAAAAAACAAAGGAAAAAAACCTGCCAGTCAAAGCAAGTCAGGGAAATTGCAGGTGGGCAGGAATATGAAACAGCTGGGCCCCTTCTTCTGCAACACGGGGATCTGTGTGCACCGTGTCAGCGCGCGGAGTGTGATGGGTTGTGGAGAGAAATAGTGCCTGCCCTTTGCAGCACCTCGACTCAACAGTTTGAAATGCAGATGACAATTGGTTTTTGGAAAACAACAAAAAGAAACAAACAAACAAACAAACAAACAAACAGACACTGTGGCCTGCTGGGATTCCTCGAGAGCTCAGTGTTTGTAATGTTTGCATGAAAAATAAAATGCATTTGGACTTGAGGATGTTCTCCTCGAGCATGAGAAAACAAGACAAGTTAATTAATAAATAAATAAAAATAAATCAAACAAACATCTCCCCTTGTTTATCCAGTCCATAGCTGTCTCCCAGCTTCAGGAATTTCCATTTGTTATGTTCTTGACACATGAGCCTTTGATCCACCGTCACAGAGAACACAAAAAGCTCCTGTTTCAATTTTGCCTCATCTCATGAACACACACACACACACACTCTGTCCCCACCTCCCCTCTGAATCTGAGTTTGTTTTTTTTTTACATTATCATCTAAATTGTTGGCTCGGTTGGAAGGAAACGCCGTTCATTTCTGTACCGTCTCGTCTCCTCCGTCGAGCCACCGCGGAGACACTTCACACCCAGAGTATCTCACCAGAGTAATCGCCGCCTGAGCGAGAGAAATAAATGGCCAATCAGGTCATAAAATGTTATAAATAAGCCTGATAGCATGTTGAAATGATAGTGTGGACGTTGAGAATGTGTCAGCCTTTTAAATAGTTCACACTTCGTGTGCCGATTAGGGGGCGATACGCCACAACCTGCAAGACACATTATCAAGCAAGAACTTGTTTATTCTGAATGAGTAAGAGTTTATTCTTACTATTGTTATTGCAGTTTAAATCAAATATGTCTCCATTTTTGGTCTTTGAGTCAAGACTCCTTCACAGCCTGCCTGCAGTACCATCACAGCCCAACAGGGGGCTGCGGCCCACACGAATGTGCATATGTATCACACCTTTTCTATTAGGGGCCAAAAACGGTTAGCCCAGCGGAAAAAAAAAATACACTTTCTTTCTCTATAAACTGAATAGAAATGAAATGTATAATGACATGAGGAATTCCATTATTGATAGCTTTTTTTCTTTCGAGGGCAAACGCCACCGTCGAGTCACAGAGCTGTCCTCGCGGCAACACTCTCAGCACCGACTTCCAACAGCAGTTGGGAAAATGGAGCCGTCAAGCAGGTGAGGCAGGCCTGAAGTAGGTCCTGACCTCGATGCTCGACACTCACAGGACAGCGAACTCACCAGCGCCTCCATTAAATGTTGATGACCGGCTCTTGCATGATTTAATTTAGTGTGAGTGTGTGTGTGTGTGTGTGTGTGAGCCCCTCGACAGGATTTGGCATGCGTAGTCTTCATCAACGTATAACTCCTAGACCGTTTGTGATATCGGGAAAACGCCAAAACTATGGAGCGGCAATCTGTCCAGGGTGTGACCCCCCCCCCCCCCCCTGCCTTTGATTGGCACAGCACCCCGTGCAACCCTCGTGTGGAGGATAAAGCGGTAGAAGGCAGATGGATGGATGGATGGATCCCGGAAAGACAAGATTAGCCAGCGTGTCACACGTTTGTGACGTCCACTCGGTCCTAAGCGGTTGACTAACTGCCAGATATCGAGAAGTGAAAGTTGTCTCGGAGAAAGGAGCAGAGGCACTCACTTATTGGACATTTTTTTTGACAATAATACAGCCATAAAATCAATATAAAACCAGGCAGCCTCATTATCTTGATGGTGTTCTCTGTGTCCACTTGTGACAGATTCAGCTGGTACGTCATATAAATGGCTTCAACCACACTTGTCCGTGTGTTGGATGTTCACATGAATCACATAATGACATGGTGATTATTATTCTGAGGCTTTCCATTGGACCTCAGCAAAAGAGTGAGTGCCCGCTACTTATTACCATCACTGGACACTCCCAGATGAGCTTGAATGGACATATATGCGATACCGGTGTGAGTCTTTAGTAAATATGACATCTGCAGTGGTAGCAGCTACTTAACTACTAAAAAAAAAATCCATAGCGCCGTCTCCCGAGTCAGTGTTGTTGTTCTTTCTGTCATTCACAGGACAAATAAGTGTTCCCGTGGAATAAAATAAGCGGGGAAAAGAAATGTGTCCTTGTGTTGGGAGTCCTTTTATTCTCCAGTCCATGACTGCCATGCAGTTCTTTTGAGCTGTAAAAGCAAATAGAACTAATATTTTTTTTTTATGGCAGGACATGTCGGTAGTGAAAATATCAGTAGCAACGGGGGGGAAAACATTAATTTTTCATTCACTGTCATGAGAGAACGAAGACACACGGGAAAATACACTTAAAGAGGCACCGGACTAATTCGGTTTCCGTTGGGTCGCCGTCATGAAGACGAAGCAGTAGTAGGTTAGACTCGGGTACTTTTCCTGCAGGTGATGTGCTTTGTCATAATAAGCTCCCCCGTGAGGAAAAAACACATTAAATACTTGTCAAAATGTTTTCTTTTTTATTGTTTTGGATAACATAATATTAATAATGCATTTTTGCATGCATTTGTGCTGCAAGAAAGCAAGGCTTATACACATACATAATCAATTCTTCTATCTATCTATCTATCTATCTATCTATCTCCAATTTTAAGAAGCTGAATTAACTTATTATTGAGATTTAAAAAAGCAGTCAAAGTGTTTTTTTTTTCAAAAAAAAGTGGTAAACAACTGTTTCAGACACTTACAATTATAATTATTATATTATTCATGATGATATTTCACAGAATTTCAAAGTAAATGTGCTTGTTCTGATATGAAATAATAACATATTTATGATGCAAAATACATCTGATAAAATCAAAAAATCATTTCAAATATGTTTTTCAAAAGGAAAAGTGACCGTTTCCGCGGATATCCCCGAAAATCATATCGCAATCGCATTTCAGTCAAAAAATAAGCGCAAATTCGATATTTAGTCAAAATCGCGCAGCCCTAATTTGACCCAAGAGAGTGTGTTTCACATCTCACACCA
This sequence comes from Solea solea, assembly GCF_958295425.1. Lineage (NCBI taxonomy): Eukaryota > Metazoa > Chordata > Actinopteri > Pleuronectiformes > Soleidae > Solea > Solea solea. The sequence continues at coordinate 17,967,430 of NC_081137.1, read as the reverse complement.
ACTGCAACCTGTCGCTTTATTTTAAAACAACGAAAACCCGCTGCAAATGCACAAAAACAGTGTCACAACATCATTACACGGGAAACATTAAAACCCCATAAAGCCCATTGGAGAGTCGCACCGCTGCTGCGCCGCTGTGCTTGTATATCCCTCGATTACACGGGCCGTAGCAGTTTGTTCTGTAACAAATTTGAAGTCACAAATCTCGGCGCTCAATGTCAGGCCGGTGTTATTGAGCACGCTCGGAGGTGATGGTTTACACTAGCGTGATGAATGAGCGTGTTGCCGAGTGCTGACATGTCGGCTCTTTTACGTGGACTTTTCCTGGGTGACAGTGGTAAGAGATATATAAGGCCTGGGCTTCACAGGAAAAAGATACATTTGCTGTTGGGTTGGGGGATCTTTCTGTTAAATAAATAAATAAAAAAAAAAAAAACACTATATACACTATATAGCCTCGATAACAACAGCTATGAATAAGACAGCCGTATCCCGACCATCATGAGACGTTATTATCTAGTTAGTATAAACTGTAAACAATATTCCCCGCATACACGGTTTATTTCAGCACCAGTAATAGGGTTCCTGACCCAATGCTGACAACTCAGACAGTACATTAACTTCTCAATCTTACATCCTCCCCCTTAAAATAAACAGCCCATAACACGGTTTGGGCACGCTGCACTTAATGGGGGAAAAAGCTCATAAAAATTCACACCGGCTGAGCTGTACAGTAACTCGAGAGTATGTTTGCGATTGTGTCCGGCGCTTTGAGAACTTTGTGTTGCTTTGTAAATGGCCAATTCTCCCTACAAGTCCATTTGGCTTGTAGGGAAATGGGAGACGCCGGTCTACCGCTGCCTCATTTGGGTCATTTAAACTGAACAAAGGATCAGGGGGGAAAAAAACTCAACAAATTGCCACTTTACCCCCGGATATAATGTCTTCTTTCAAACCAGATAAGCACAAATAACTAAAAGCAGATGCAAAATCAATTAGCAAATAAAAAAGCAGGAGGAATTAATGTGAAACACAGCGAGTATGAAAGAGAATTAGCACATTTGAACTCACTGACGGAGGAAGGAGTGGATCGATGACTCCCGCGTGTCATCGGCCGGTTGTTTCGTGAGGTAACACAAATACCTGCAGCAGTGAGAGCAGATGCACTGTAAACGTTGCTCTGATTACATTATCCGCCCCTAAATTACATAGCACAATACTTGGCAAAGTGCGGCTTTGCTGCAGCTGTTGATGTGTCGGCGACGCAAGCGCTGAATAATAACACATACCTGCTTGGAGTAAAAAAAAGAAGAGGTGATAAATGTGCTTCTGGATGCATGAGGATAATGAAAAACTGTCATTTTTTATGTATGGGGGTCAAAAACAGTTCTTAACGTGCTTGGAAGGAACTAATCGATAACAGGTTTATCTGATATGCTGCGTCCTTTGAGTCTATGCCGCAGTCTCACAGGCATATTCATAAGATGAGGCAGAACTCGGCGTGTTTGGACTTTAGTCTGGCGTTTTTTTTTTTGTTATTTGGTCTGGAAACATTTTCACATCATTTCACACATATCTCCGCTCGCACAGCGGAGCCCTGGGAGTTTTTCGGCTCTCGGTTGACATCTCACTAACGTGCGTGACGGAGCCCCGGATAACTACCAGAGACTGAAGCCGCCTCTCCGCTACCCAATTGTCAATTTGGCTGGCTCCGAGATAGCCAGATTTATCTGTGATACAGCTGTCCATCATCCCATACCATCAGTTTTCCCTTATCTTTCATCAATCTGAATTTACCACGGACGCCGTCTGATAACTTGCAGCGAAATCGCAGCCCAGGGCGCCCGGGAGCCCGTGGCTCAAGTTCTGTGCCAAAGTTTTCATCTCGACAGTCGCAGTGAGTGAGAGAGAGAGAGAGAAAAGACGGCAGGCTACAAACACTGTGGAGGTTCATCGAATGCAAGATGACGAGGATCCATCATGTGGAAGTTTGTCTGTTTGTCTTGTATCTCGGGCTGCATACCAAATCTAAGCATGCAAGAGTTTCCTCTCTCTCTAGCCCGGGAGGTATTAATCAGACGAGGGCTGATGCACCTTAGATGTGTCACCTGAACAGCGGCAACTGCACCTTCAGTGGCGATAATGAAAAAATGCTTTTACCGCCATATGCTGCGAGTATGAGCAATTAATTTGAAATTAACAGGCGAGAGAGTCAAGCAGGCACGTCTGGGAGGGGGATTATTTGCAGACTGCCTGCGCGCCGCCGGTTACACGTTGGCAGCTTTCGCTCAGTCGGATGGTTTTCGCGTCTGATTCATCTGCCTTTTCCTTTTTTGCTGTTTCAAGTCCAATCTTTCACCAGATGCTTGTGTCATAAAGAAGCGGCTGCGGCTGCCAATCAGGATATTAACTCTTCGCTAATTCCGCCACGCCGTCTCTCTGAAGCCACGCACAGAGGCGAACATCTCGCTTCCACCCCTTGATCTGTCATGTCGCGTGTCTTTATTACAGAAATTAGGATGCTGAAAAAGCTTTCAGAGTGATTTTTTTTCCCCTTTACCAGATAATTGTGGATCTAATACATCAAAGTACCATTGAAATCACTGAAAATAAGCATCGTTTCATTCCCGAAGGTAAAGCTCATCGCATTGACATCAAGTTCAATCTATTTTTAGGAATAACACTAGTTATGCAAGTGTCATTCTCCTTGAGAAAGCAAATAACCGACCTGCTGTGGGCGGCCCCTAATTGACCGTGTTAAATTGTAGTTTGCATGATCCATTTTTAATTGCGCTATAATTAAAACCATAATAGCTAGTACATTCTTTTTTTTTTTCCTGGTACCAGAAAGCAAAGCCCTCTGCCCTCTGCCCGGTCAGTTACGAGAGGTGAAATACATGTAGGCAATCTGAGGAGGCGTCACGGGATGCCCCTGAACTAGCCACGGACGATTTGGTTCTAAATGATGTGAACAATAATAATAATAATAATAAAAAAGTAATTTTTTTTTAGTTGAGTGATGTGTAGTGTACCTCAAATTGAAACCAGTAACAGTAGACCCGAGGTGGGGTACAGTAAAGGCCCTCGCATACTCTCGCGTCAGGGTCCTGTAGTATCCGACTTCACCATCGGGTGGCGGCACAAGTCTGGACACCGGGAGTAGGACGTATTCCTACCAAAGAAGAACAGAACGATGCCTCGGACACGTCCGGCCCGAGTCGTGTCATGTGTCATGATGCGCATTGGGTCTACCAGTATACCAGAGCCTTAAGAGGGGGAGTACAGAACCAGAGTGTACTAAAAATAAACCTATTTCAATACTGACTGACAAAGACGTCAAAAATATCAAGTACTCTTATTTCCCTTAAAGCAAAATACCAGCGTATATATACACTGTTGGATCTTTCTTTTTTTTTTTATGATATTGTGACATCATAACCATTTGGCAGGTAATTATACAGAATATTGTCGAGATTAGAATGAGGTACATTATAGACCATATGGGGGAGAAAGAAGCTTCACTCTCCCTACATCAAGCTGTCACAGATTTTGTTGTGATATAACGCGGGATGGTAATGGTATTTCAGACACGCATATGCAGACACATCCGCAGAGAAGCTGACAGCTATTAACCCATCAAAAGAATAACCGCGGCTGCCAAAGCACGCGAGCTCAAACAGCCTCGGTCACTAGGCTGCGGGCAGAGACACGGCGACGCCGCGCCACATGACCTCCATATTTTTTTTAGAGACAGATCAATCCGCAAACGACAGGCTAATTGCCATGAAACTCACAGCATGACCCATTAGAGCTCCCCGTTTCCCCACACACATACACCAAACATGACATGGAAGAGTGTTCATTGTACATGAAAAAAAAAGTATAATTACTTGTATCCTTAATTGGCGGCGTTGCCGTAGTGCACACAGAGCCGTCGTCTCACTCTTCGCTGCCATGACATCATAAGGTTAATTGAAGACTCCGGACCGAACATGTCATGTTTAAAGTTTTCCAATTTGCTATCTAAACATTGGCCAAGGCGACGTGTCCGTGTGTCATGTCCAAACTTCCTTCAGTGGTCGGGAGTAGGAGTAGGCAAGGTTTAGGGTCTCTCTTTCCTTTGATAACGCTGAGCCCTCCGCGCTGTTAATCTAATATCAATTGAGATTATAGGGAAGAGTTTGAAATATGCCGAAAAAAAACTCAGCTATCTTGATAGTCAGTATCAGTATTATTTTCCAGTTTCTTCGCTCCATATCCCGGATAAATCATTAAAACTTGGACACAACACGACATTTGAGATCATCCTCATGTCTAGGTTTTGTTTTTTAACATCTTTGACATCCAGCTCATTTAGTTGGATGTGCAAATAGACTTAGTCCTTTTTGCACGTGCACCAATAAGTGATGGTGAGTTTGAACCTCTGCGTTTAACCCATCCTCATTACACACCAGTCGCCGGGCGCAGGAGCAGTGGGCAGCATTTATCTAAACACCGAATTTGAGCCAATTTGACACGACAAACAATTACCCGCAATAACCCTTTAACACCTAAACACCTAATTTTAACCATAAAAGGGCCAGAAAATGTCCTGCGAGTAAGCGCTTTTGCCCATTTTTCTCCAGAATAACTTTAAATATCTGGCAGTTATTTACAATTTACTGCATGTTAAAATAGTGTATTAACAATTTAAAATGAAGAAACACCAGATTTTGTGTGTTAAAATTGAAATTTGAACAGTAAAAAAAAAACTGATTTAAAGGATTTGTTTGAGTTTTTGTCCCAATGTCCAAAAAACAGGCCAAAAAATGGTAACTATGTACAGGTGTTTTTCCAACTTTTCCAAAAAATTACCGTAATAACCACATATTGGCGTTGACGTCTCAGCTTTCAGAAACCGTCGGAATTCCAATTGCACAAACTGTTGCGTAATTACGGTAGCGCAAATTGCACTCACGCAAAAGCGTCAGGGTTAAATTAGACAAAGCAGACAGCAACAAGACCCTGAAATCACACCTACAGATTCTGCATATCCACACTGAGAGTCTGTAAACAGAGATTATGTGCTCTCACCTGGTATGACTATTCATCGGTGAATTAGTCAGAATGCAGGATGCTCTTATTTATTGGAAAACCCAGCGTCTCCCCAGCTACCGAGACTGATCCTCAAGCGTAACAACCGACCATATGTTTCACTCCCTTTAAAATAGCTTTTTTAAGCAACGGACAATGCGTGTTTTTGTGGAGCGAGGCTGTGTCTACTGGAAGCCATGCCAGAAACAGGGAAAATGTTCTGTTTTACAGTGTAAAACAAATAAGCATGAGACAGCTGCGTGCACCCACACGGAGCAAACGCACTGTCAAAGTACACAGCTCATTTTCTTTACTGTCATTTCTCCTCTTTCACACACACACACACACACACGGAGAGAAACATCCTTAACAGCCAAGCACACGCCATTCCCTCCACATGCGGCGGACAAGTTCCAAACACTTGCTTTCAACGGTAGCTATCAAATGCTTCATGAACAAGGACGGCTCGCTGCAAAGCAGGCCTTCCAGCTGTGAACTGGCAATGAGATTCTACTCAGCAAACACGAGCACACAGACAGGGATCAATAAAGCCTCCCCCGTCTTTACCGCTCGCATTTCGGTTATGGAAGCCGCCGCCGCCGCCGCGCAGTGATTCACCGACACTCGACAACACGAAACATTTGTGCTTGCTTAAGTGGCTGCTGTGTAAAACGGGCTTTAATTGTACTATTAGAGAAGGCATGATTAAACAAATGCAAATTACACATTTTGTCTTAAGAGGTCTCCCCAGCTAACAAGGTGAGGCTGCAGCACATGAAGCCCCAAACAGCTCAGTTAATAATGCAGTTACATGCATTTTTTTTTTCTGCATGAAAAGACAAAGAAAATGCAAATTTCACTGATGTCAAGAAGCACAGGATCCAAACTGTATAACTGTTTTTTTTTTCATGCCGGCAACCATTAAGAGAGTGTATATACGATATAATTATAATATACTGTATAATTAAAATTCAATCAGTTTGGCTCCATCATTCTGAGCTTTTAAAAAAAGCCCCCGGATCTGGAAACATGACGAACATGGCATGAGTGCAGATGTGTCAAAGAAGCAGAGTCACGTGACAATTTCAAGACACTACTGGGATTTGGAAGAATCTGCTTACGTCCTTCTAGTACAATAGATGTAAGTATCTCAAACAGGTGCTGCTGAAACACACAGAACTACAATCGTTTTTTTGTGTTTTTTTGTTAATTAAAACCATTACTCATCTTCAAATCAGTAAGGATTCACGCCCAGTGCAGGAAATCTGAAGGAAAACAGTGAAATGTGATATATGTATATATATATATATATATATATATATATATATACATATATGTATATATATATATATATGTTGGTCATTTAAAAAAAGAAGTTATTTCCTTTAATTCAGGTGCAAAAAAACGACGTCTTCACTCGTAACACATGCGAAGCAAGTTTTCTGTAGGCGCGGGGTCATTCCGAGTCAGCTCGGTGTCTTATAAGACTTGAAAAGGGCAAAGCAGTGAGTAAACCAAATGACATTAAAGGGAGGATGTGAAACACTCCGTGCACCGGTGACTGAAAGCTGACCTTTTCACTGTGATGCAATTCAATCTCAGTCAGCCACTGCATGAATAGTTCACGGCTCTTTCCGGAGAGGAGGAAATACGTCGGGGCGAACTTGGTGACACATGGTGACGACATCGTTACATCATATACAGTACACGCTGATCTGAATCATCACATGTTGGATTGCTTTTTAGTTTCAGTAGTGACGTAAAGTAGCAATAATTGTGCAGAAGTCACAAGATTAGACAACGCATTTCCAAATTTTAAAAATGTTGAGTACTTTTTGGCCAGGTGTGTTTATATAGTCGGTCAAAATAAAACATTTTTTATCAGATTGTCTAGGTTGTGCTGAAAAAAAGGATATACGATACTCTATATTGCTATATTCTTATAGCCTCTGTATATACTGTACATTTAAACATAGTAAGAATAATGTTGCTCCAAAGTTTTTAGACTATTATTTAAAAAAAAAACAAAAAAAAATATGCCATTTTTTTCTGAATCAAACAGAAATGTGCAAATCAAGCAACGCCAGCCACATTCTGCTTCATTAATTTGAATTTGTATTCAGTCATTCACGATCACACGACGACTAAAGCTGAAATAGTCTCGGAAGTTGATGTTATTATATTAAAAAAATGATTCCACTGTGCAAACGCAATACAAAAAGCCTTAAGCCCTATATTTATATATATATGTATATATACATATATGTGTATATACATGTATATATATATATATATATATATATATATATATACATGTATATATATATATATATAGGATGTTTTGCGATGTCAAAATCCCATTACATTTCCCTCATATGACAGTCTGTTAAGTGCAGTGTATGTTTTGTGTATTGTTTCCTTAACGTGCCACAAAGTGACAGCTCTGCCGTAAAAAGCTGTCACAAAAAGTCATCTCCGCATTCATCTCGTGACTCATCAGAGCACGCGCTATCATCGCGGTCGCATTTACCCAGCCGTCAGTTCGACGGCACCGACGTCTCCCGGATGAGAGGCAAAAGTTAATTCATTCCGATTTTCCGACAGCAGAGAGACAAAGGGACATTTAAACTGCCACATTTTTGCTTTTGTGCTTTCACATACAGGACATTTGGAGGGTTTGATTCTGACAACTCGATGCCCCCCGGGGTCATCGACAGAGGATAAGTGTTCAGCGTTCACCGTCTGGGAAGAAATGCTGTGAAAGGACCCCGCATCCTGAAGAGTGTTTTCCTAATGTCGTTCCGCGAACACCTGCCTATATGTCATCCGTATTTGCGGTGCGTTCCAAGAGCCACGCATGAAACCGAAAAAGAAAAGAAAAAAGAAAAGGCCTTTCCTCTGTTTGGTTATTGGAGTAAAACTGGCAGAGTATGTGCACAGTAAAGTAAACACACACTGGCTTTTTTAGTAGAATTCTCTCTGAGGCAGAACTACTTTGTAATTGTCAGCAATATGGAGCCAAAAAAAAAAAGAAAAAAGGAGAATCTTTTGAATACTCCCTGGCACTGGAGAGCGTTTCCCAGCTCACAATGGTTTCCTCCCCGTAGACTGAACATGAACGTGCACACACTCACACACAGACATAACCACGGGCATAAACACAGCGTACACACACACACACACACATTTGCATAGCTATTTTTCTTAGGACTTTGCTTGAGGTCATTTGAATACATTTGTTCCTATTATACTGTATAAACCAACGGGTGGGAAAAGGAAATTCAAATGAGGACACGATGACGTTCAAACCCATACACAAGCTTTTGACATGAAATGAAAGATACGCGGATGACCTAAATCGTTTTTTTTTTTTTTTTTTTTAAAAAGAGAAAAATAAGGGAAAGGAAAGCGCAAATAAAAAGAAATTAGTGCCACGTCTGATAAATGCGAAAGCAACAATTTAAGAAGTGGAACGTGGCGCCGCATCTACAAAAGGAATATTTCATTTAAGGGAGAAGAAAGAGAACAGAAAAGTTTGCTGAGTGAACTATGTTCACAGAATACAAATGTCCTCGACTAAACTTAACCATAAACACACAGGCCTAACCTCACCTCACACCTTAACCCTTTAACGCCTCATTATGTCCGCCTGGACTACTTTCTTGCATATTTTAACCATAAAGGGTCAGAGAATGTCCTGTATATAAGTGAATTTTGCCCATTTTTCCAGTTATTTACAGTTGACTGCATGTTGAAATAGTATATTAACAATGGAAACTATGTACAGGCGCTTTTATCAACTCTCTCCTCACTGGTGATAAAGATGCTGATTCGCCGGTTTCCTGCAACAGGGCGAGTGAAATTACCGTAATAACCACATGTCGGCTTTGACTTGCACCTTTAGTTTCCAGAAATCATTGTTTTCCGATTACACTTGCACATAGGTCGGCGTTCCTAGCGGGGGGGGGGAAAGAGGTTTGAGAAACACCCACACCCACCCACACACGGACTAATCGCACCTGCCTTGAGAAGGATTTCTGGGCAGCCTGAGTCTGCAAACGGGCATCTGGTTCTCCTTTAATTACAAGCCGGGACATAATAGATAATAGGGGATGGAGCGACCATTTCCTCTTCCCCACGGGCTATCTGGAAGGCGACAAATGGAAGATGATTTCTGTATATGGCCTAGATTTCGCCTGCAGTCAAATTCCCCTCTGCCCTGTCTAACAGCTTATCATTGTGCAATAACAATGTCAGAGAAAAGTGCACCTGACGCTCAGCCCACTACCCCCTCTCCCTCTCTCTCCTCCCCCCTGCATTCTTGCTATCATCATGTACCACTCTCTCTTTCACACACACACACACACATTATGACTGAGGCAAACAACTGGATTGGGGGGGGAGTATGATTGAAACGACCAGATTTGTATAGAAAGAGAAACTGTTATGTACAGCTTAAAAAGCTCCACTGGTGCATACAGTGGCTTGATGAAGAACACACTTAACACCGAGCACCAAGCAGGACGGTGCAGCAGTCATTTGCCTCCCTGCAAAAGTCTATTCAGCTTTGCTGTGGGATTTCGGGAGCAGCTCCTCCTCGGGGCTCACTTAGAGTTTGGATTAGAGACTGCTGCTGACTTCACCATGTGTGATACTGGTCTGTTAAGCATCTGGCACTTCAATGTGTGGAGTCATTTCCCCTTTGCTGCGAACGAACGAAGATGCTGCACAAAGTTGGTGTTGGCCCCAATAATCAGCCCTAACAATAAAGCCTTACACAGTGGACCTTTCACATATAAACCCTCTACATCCACAGGACACGCTACCCCAAAAATACACCGGTGGCAGAACAGATGCGCTGCGGAACGGATACGCGCTCCGCTTCGAGTCTCCCCCGAGACGCGAGACTGGGTTTTCTCGAGGTACTTCTCGCATGGAAACACACTGTATACGTTGTGAACACAACAGACGGAGCACGTCGGGTTCCCGAGGATTCTTTCTGTGCTGTATTTAAGTTATTTTCCTATTTCCTCTCCCACTCGTGTTGAATTCCGCTGAATTTATGCAGGTCGGCTGCGGCATTCCGCCAGAAATAGAAGTGCCGCTTATCCACTCTTCTGAAACTGAGCGGGCCCGACACGCAGCCATTAAGGCCCTGATATAGTAACGCGCATCATGCGCATGATCCGATTTGAGTAACGCATGTGTAGCCCAGATTTTGGAACCGCGTGCCAAGAGCGCGTTGGGTGCGCATGCGCAAACTGAATTTCCACCTCACCACTAGGTGGAGTATTAAGCCCCGCCCACCAGGCAAAAAAACCCATTTGGACAACAGAAGAAGTAGTCGCCAAGGATAGTCATCCGAGCCTTGACCTGGCCATCCTCGAACTGACACCCCAACTCCCCCTGCCCCTCGGTTCGCTGCAGCATCGTTCTCTTCTTCTTTGGTAGAGGAATGCGTCCTATTCCCTGCGCCACCCGATGGTGAAGTGGGATACTACAGGACCTGGACATGTGAGTATACCAGGGTCCGCGATATGCGATGCTCAAACGTTCGCGACCAGAGACACATTGACTAGAATGGATGCTTAGACGCCGGATCGGAGACGCAACGCAACCGGTGTGTTTTGGGGGTTAGCACTGTGTTGTCCTGACACTGTTTCACTTCAGGGGCCAAATACAGCCCTATTTGAATATGAAAATGATAGTATTTGTCACCATAATCCTGTGGCGCCGTATATTTGACACATGACCTTGTCTGAACTGGAAGTACTCTTACATTTCTCAATACCCTTGATTTATTTGCCACACTTTTCACGGCGATCAACACACAATTATTTGTTCCTGATGGTTATAATCGCAGATCATGTTGTGGTAGCACGAGTTGTGCATTTATAGTCATTTAACTCTGAGTTTATACAAGTTCATATCCTCACAGTCAAACTCTGAGTCTGTTCCCATGGTTTGCATACAGGTAAAAATGCAATGTTTTTGTGGGACACCAGACTGCACATTATTCAACAATAAAGCCAGTCACTGGTTTTGATGTGATCAGTGTGTAACATCACGCCTCTCAACAATTACAAAGGTTGCAGCACTTCCTGCAGTATAGTCATAATTGATCCAAACCTCGCAACCATAAAAGGTTCCTGTTGCACTACAAAAAAAACCCCAATATCATTAGCTGTTGACCTTTAACGTAAACTCTAATATAGACACGAGGAAGAGTAAAACAGCTCTAAGCTGCACAGACTTGTAAGCTGTCAACACATCCAAAGCAGCGCAGCTTCAAAGGAGGAGACAGACGAGTGAAGAGATACTGAAAAAAAAAAAAATAAAAAAAATCTGAGGCAGTGGAGCTGAAGGCAAAGAGAACCATCATTTCCCTGGCCTGTGTATCCTGCCAGTCCGCCTCTGTCACCTCACTGTGAACGCATCCTCTGGTCAATCAAAGACCGAGTCAACCTTGGAGCATGAGTTAATACGAGTCTCGGCACTTCTCGCACAGGTGACCGTGGCGCGTCTTTTCTTGGCGCGTCTGTGGGATCTGAGGACGCCGTCTGTCCTGTCCACAGCGTGGACTTTTCCCCACGCTCGTCCGCTCCACGTTATTTACAGACGCCGCGGCTCGAAGCGGGCCCAGCTGGCTCCCGACGAGCCCTCCAACACAAAGATTGATGACGGGATGTCTGGCAGAGTGAGGCCGACGCCGGAGAGCCTTTGTGTTGCTCTGTGTGTACAAATCATTGCCTCTCATTCCACTGAAGGTTCGGCGACGGCAGATTAAATGACAGAATGAATTCGCATCAGACGAAAACACATTTGTTCAAGTGAATTAGAGCAGCCATTCAATGTAAGAGAGAATTAATTATGCATGCTCGGTACTGTCGACTAAAATCGTAATTGATATATTCAAGCGTTAAAAGTCATATTTCATCACAATGTCAGATAGAAAGCATTTTATGTTTTCTTCTGTAATGAAGCGCATACCGTGAACAAGAACTGATACGTGACAATGCTGTTTCTCCCCGTGTCCATGTGGGTTGTCTCCGGGTCCTAGGGCAAAAGTGAACCCCGCCTATTGCCCTATGTCAGCTCGAATTGGCTCCAGCGACCCCTGCGACCCTCATGTGGAGGATAAAGTGGACGACGAATGAATGTAACAACACTTTTTAACGGATGGACATGGCATTCTGTGGCTTTAATCATTACAGTCACCCATAACCTAAACCCCAGCCCATTAAAACTAACCTTTACCCGTGGTTGCCGTCCAGTCTATTGTCTGTAGCCTGCCACTTAACGTGTGTATATTTTCTTCACTAATACATTCATTTTACGTCAAAAACACATTGTCATCGTCATCCTAAGACACTTTTATTTTGAAATTCTGGGAAATATCTATCATTGCAATATCAGGATAAACTGCTCAAGCCTACTTTTTTACTTGACCAACCTCCCTTGATGCTTGTTGGCCCCAAGGTCACTTGATTTTGAGACCTCTGCCCTAAAAAAAAAAAAAAAATAGGACGTACTGCAGACTTCCTGTTAGCAGGGTCAAACCAGGAAGCAACAATTCATTGAATAGCCACCAAAGTGGGGAAATAAGCCTATTTTTCCACTTTATTTATAACTTCAGTAAACATTCCCCAAAGGGATTAATGGTCTAAATTGCTAAGGTGCTCTTCAGTGGCAACTATGTTGATTTGTAAATGATGTTCCAGTTTCAGAATAAAGCGCAGCACAAATAAGGGATTCACACGCCTGCGGTACAAGCTGGCAACAACTGACAAATCACAAGGCTTCAAAACGGGAGTTAATTTTGCCATGACAGTCGCCTTTAACTCGACGCCACTTAAGTATAAAGTCAGCGCGGAATGTCATTTAGATTATCCGGGATATTTAAGCAGTGCAGCAATGAAGCACCTTGGTGTTACCATGCTGTGGTACCTGTGTTATCTGGATTAGATATATCTCCACCAACCGCTCGCGCCACTACCCAGAATCCTCCACCTACAGTCTGCCATTTACTATTCCCATTAGAATAAAATCCACCAACTGGAGTTGCTCTGTCTCATGTGCTTCACCTTCGGGAATATTAACCATGAACTGACAATGATCTCAATCTCGCCCCGTGGAAGGCTTTCCTTGCAGAGGGGAGTTATTAAAAGCAGCTCCACAGGACGCCCCTAACTCCTCGTTGTCACATGCGTTGACCGAGGTGATTAAGTAAGGCGACTGCTATCGATCGGAAATGATAAATCACTGTGTAATTTGCTCCATTTACTTGCTACCGCTGCCTCGTAACACTTAGGGGGGGGAAGAAAAGGCTGCTGGAGTCAATTTTCTGGCGTTTATGTGCATTTTCTCTGATGGTAAGTTGGTAAGATGAATGAAATCAGACAACACGCCATCCTTTAAGGGACAGAACACCGTTCCCAGATCAGATGGAGATAGCGATTCCACTTCAGCATTGTTTTAATTAATTCTATTTTTAGCTCCAATGGGTCAAAGACTGCTCACCTAGCTTGCATCCCCCCCAGGCTTTACAAGAAACCCACACCCCCGTACCACCACCGCCGTCATCATCATGGCAATCTGTAATTTTGTTACTCGGTCTAAAATCCTGACAAACTTGAAACTTTTTTCAGCACAATAAAAAGGAACCTTGAGAACATATTTTTTTTTAAAGCTGTATACAATTATGGCAAACTTTTATATTAGTGATGGAATTCCACCGAGTGATTCGGCAGCTTTTGATTTTTACCCTGAGATCAAGGTCGTTCATTTCAAAGTTGCTCCCTTCAGGCAGGTACACATCACGAAACAAACCAGACCGCGCAGTATGTTGTTGACATTCAAAAAAACATTCATACACGGACGAAGCAAATGCCCACAGGTGACCTTCGTTAGACTGCCACGCATTCTGCGAAAAAGTGCGGCCGCCGTCAGCTCATAATCGCCTGCGCCGCCGCGGCAACCGGAGAAATGAAATACCACGGTTGAGGATGGTGTCACCCTGTATTCATACGACGTTAATGGCCACTGCACCAGTTTCAAACATAATTTGTATGCTTTTATGTCCAGTCAAGATTCCACAACCTTTTTTTTTTTACAAAAGAAATATAAAATGCACAAAACAGGATTTATTCCATTTAAATTCTTTCCTTTCAGCTAAGGCTGAAAGGCTTCCTTTTAATCGAGGAAAATAACACAAATACCAACACTGCTATTTAACTCGGTGTATTTAGCTATCACTCTGTAAAAAAAAAAAAAACCTGATTTGTTTCCATCCTATTTGATTTACCCGGCGGTTGAGTGGTCACAGCACTCTCCTGACATTCTTCTCTGCGGCAAACAGGGAAGTCATATTAAGATAAATTGATATTTTGAAGTCATGTAGCTACTTTTCATCAACCTGAACACAAGTGAGGTCAGACGCACTCAGAGAGCCGGGAAACGGGAACAGAATGAGATAAAAAAAAAAAAATCCTACCTGAATCTTTAGCAGTGCTCTGAACTTTAAAATGCTGTTTTCTTTTGTTTTTCCTTCCTCAACAGCATCAACGCGAGTCTGGTGCTTCGTTTTTATTGAAAAATGTATGATTTCCCAGGTTCGAAAAGACCAAAAATATAGATATATAATATTATAATAATAGGTTAAATCATAATAATATAGGTTAAATTCCTACTGTAATGTCAACATTATTATTAATGTTCTTTTTTCTTATTTAACCTCATATAACAGTCATTAACCTCATATAAGAGTCATAATCATAAGTGCAGACTAACATCACATGAGGTGTTGTGAAACTAGACTTTCACTACATGTTCTCTACGCTGCAGACACAGATGTTTCCTGTTTCATGTTCCCTGTAAATGGTTTTTTTTACTATAGGACACATATTCACCCGGCTGATTGTTCTATATTAGACACATGTTTTCGCAAACTCGACACTCCTCGACGCTGATACCGAGCCTGCAGCCTGTTGCTCTCTGTGTGATCGCTGTCCTGAAGCGCTTCAATGAACGACTCGACTCAGAACATCCGTCCGAATACCTTATTCCAAGACAACCTTTGCTGCAATTTCCCATCACACTACAACATTTTACTAAAACACATGCTTTACTAAAATTTTGTAGGAATTTCACCTACAATATGTCCATATTAGTATTCTTTTTTTCCTCAATATCTCTGTTTGACTGACTGTCAACAAATCAACAACTGGACTTCATTAAAAGCCAATTTTGTAGTCGTTATGCAAACTCCCTGGAACACACACAATCATTCTGAAATCTACTGCAAGAGTTGCAGTGTTTTCTTTTTTCTCCCCCAACGTACACAGGCAACCGAAAAACACCACATCGGGAGGCATTTCACGACACATTGGAGATCACTCGGGTCGTCCCAAAAGAATGAACGCACCTCGAGCCGACTCACGTAGAGCTTTGTGGCAACGAGGTGTGAAAGGTTTCGCCGCACGTGGCGATCACAAACAAGTCCATCACTCCTCCACAGATGACGTGTTCGGGATCTTACTCAGAGCTTGCCGCACATGGACAGTGACGGTGATATGGAGCATCGGTGTGACACATGAGTCCAGATGAATTCCCGCTCTTTACAGTGTTAACACATGAAGGTCGACTTGTTGTTGTGAGTGTATACGTGCAGTTATTCGCAAGGTTTCTGACTCCGACTCACATGCTGTTGGTCAGATCAACTCATATGTAACTGGAATATCAATCGACGTTAGAGTCCACATGCTGCAGTGGCACCGTCACTTCATCGCCAGCCAATTTGGCTGTAGAATGCACTCTGGGGCTTTATTTAATGAGAAGATCTCAAACAGGAAGTTCACAGTGAAGGGTTTCTCAAATTATTCTCGAATTTGATCATCCAGCTGATCTGTTGCATGGAGGTATAACACTCTGAGTCATGCCTAACTCCTCTACTCCACTGAAATACATATATATATATGTAAATGCAAATTCTAAATCTAAGATAATTACTCGATTTTAGTAGAACAATGGTGGTGACATTTAAAAGTGTCCCCCATACATAGAATATCCACTGCACCTTCCCTTATACAGTTCTATTATACTGAATGAAATTAATTGTATTTGACTCACACATTACTTTCACATCTGTGCGGCGTCCGTCATCCAATATTTATTCTGTTTATTTAACGACAAATAGGAGCTTTATCACGGAGTTCTGTAATCGTATCCCGAAACCATGATTAATGCTTATTTTGGCTCTTAAAAAAAAAGAAAAAAAAAAAGCCTGTTCAGGAGGAAGGACACTGCCACTACATCTCCATAAAAAAAACATGAGAGGTGTTTGAAAAAGAAAGAAAGACTCTATAATGATTGCACTATTCTTCCAAATGAGTAAAAAACTGAAACACCTTCACAACTGCAGGGGAATCATTTTTAATAATGTCCAGAGGATAAATCCTAATGGCATTTTGACTCAAGGCAAGGCCATTAGGTGGAAAAGGGGCTTAACCCAGCAGCTCTGCAGAACCTCCTCCCATCATGAAAATTGTACTGGTCAACTTGTTTATTTGGAGGCTGCAGGCTGTGGGGCTGTTAATACCAGTACACTGGAATATAGCATAGTATATAGTATAGCTTAATCCTCACGTGTAAGATCCAATTATCCATATGCTGCCACCGAATAATACTTTTTCAATTTAAAAAACGACAGCAGTCAAAAACAGATTTCATGCCAATTTAACTCATCAGCATCACAACAGCTGGAAGTGTAGCAGAGATTGCGCCGACAGGCTGCGGAAGCGTCTCCAAAAAGTTGTATCTGAAAAATCTCAGAATAATATCCATTTGAGGACACAGCGGGAGACGCTGCGGCAAATTCACAGCGAGTGAGCGAGTGGGTTAAACAGGTGTCACCCCCTCACCTGAATGTCCCAGACTGTTGCAAACAAATCTGACCCGAAACCATCTCCCGCTGCATTTGACATAATGTGCACAATAATGTCACGGCAGAATCGGGCCGAGACGTAGTTTAATGACCTGCAGGGGATGAGCAGTAGCTAATGAATGAATGAATGAATAATGAGAAGGCACAGCATTATTACTGTTTTACGATTCTGTGTAGACCAAAGGTGTCAAACTGGCAGCCCGTGGGCCACATGCGGCCCCCCCAAGTCGATTACATGCGGCCCACAACTTAATCTCATGTTATCGTGAAACATGGTCCGCGACCTCCTTGTTGTTGTTGTTACTTTACATGTAGCATTATTAAATTTCTTGCATTCAACGTGAAATTACATGTGTATATATATATATATATATAAATGTTGATCAGTGTTTGTCAAAGATTTTCGATACTGGTACCAATACCAATACCTTCATTTCGATACCGGTTCCTGATTGATACTTTTTTCGATACCCGTTTTATAATATAATTAATAAAAAAGAAAATTACATTACACATTATGGTACACATCCATCCTTAGTTTTTAGTTTTAATTTTTGGCCTTTTTTAAACTAAATGCAGTTTTTTTACATAAAAAAAACAACAACAGTGACAAGTCATTTTCACTTAGGATCTCACACAAACTTACAGAGGTACAATCAATGTCTTATTATCTCCCTATTTGACATTAGAACACAAAACATAACTTGTGTCAGATCTTGATCACGTGATTAACTCTGTAGGCACCGAAACTTAGGACCGAAAAACAAGGCATGTTTCGATACCGGGTAGTATCGAAGAATTTCGGCCGATACCATAAAATTGGAGACAATATTCACATTTAAGAAGCCGAAAAAATCAAAAATCTTGTTTTAATCACGGGAAAAGTTTCAAACCAATCAATCGATTATCAAAATAGTTGATGATTGATTTAGTAATCGATTAGTAACAACACAGGTCGTTTGAGCTGAAACAATTACTCGACAGCCCCGGTGTAGACTGTGCTTGTCTACTTGTGTACCCTTTACTTCGGGGCATAGAAAGACTGGAATATAACGTAATATTAGAAGGACAGAAACCATGTTTGGATGGTGTTAAAATTAGCAGGTGCACTTAATTGACATTATCAACATGGACTCCTGACCACGGAGGGCCAAAGTACCATAAGCACCCGTTCATGTGGTATATTGGACCATTGAATCCCAAGCGATTAAAGGGCTATGGAGCATCTGGCAGCCGTTGAAGGGTGTACAAAGATTGATGATGTTTATCATGTTCCTATAAAAGTCCAGAGGTCGCTTCGGAGCCAAGTTATAACTGGCCTGTAAATCGATATTTGTACGACAGACAAGTCAGAGCCGATGGAGGCATGATTTCAGTCCAACGTGTCCATGTGTGTGTGTGTGTGTGCGCTGCCGTCTGATATTGAAGCATCTGCTACCTAGCACATCCATTCCAAGTGAGGAAATGGGTTTCGAGCAGTTAGCTTAAATAAATTGTAAAACATGCAAACTGGGATGAATTCACGTGTGGATTTCGAAATCCAACGTCTTAATTCACACCGCAGGAGAACATCAGATGACACCATCGCTCTGCTGCTGCGGCGATGTGCTTTGGGAATTAGATTACATATGCAAGCAGAGAAAATGAGACAGACATGAGCTCAGAATAGTGTGAGCGATCCTTCATGTCAAAAAGAGACAAGTGAGATGATTTAGAAATCTGATCAGGGTGCTTTTTAGGCACCTTCTGGCGTACACTGTGTATAAAAATGGATATTGTCTCCTGGTCTGCAGATTGAAATGATGCTGAAGTGCTTACGCCCTGTATTATCCGGAATGGCGATCAGGGTGAGTCTATGAGAACATTAGCCTGTAAATGTACTTCTCTTTAGACGTTTTCCTGAGAAGTTTGAGGTCTTAATCAAGAGTTTCAAGTCTTGAGACTTGAGCCCCGTGACAAGTCTGACTTAAGTGGCAAATTTGAGGACTTAAGACTTGCTTGACTAACGTTGGTAAAAGACCCAAAGGTCATGACCTCAGACTGGATGTAGGCTCGAGCACAAATGACTCGAAATTACTTGACTTGACATTGGGGGTCAGCTTTTGTGGCCCTGGGTACAAACCTGGCAACCGAGCGACAAACACAAAGTAAGACGGGAAGTCAGCTGGTTGCCATTTTTTTATGCCTAATATTTGGATTGCATTTCCATGGTTTAATGTCAGTATTCTTTACATATTTAATTATATATTTTTTTCTGTTATAGGGGACTGTGAAGCAGTCCTTACAGTATGTAAATACAAATAAAACTCTAGCAGACTTTTTTTGTTTTGTTGCATAATTTAAATGTGGAATATCTGTGAAATCATCTTCATCTTCATCTTCTATACTCACACGACTTGACTTGTAACTTGCATATGTGTGACTTACTCCCATCTGGATGGGCACAAATTGGACAGTTTAGTCGAAGTGTACGAACCTGACTGACCGGTAGACGAATCATTAGTGACACAAAAACATAATACTAAATAAAGTGTTAAAACACATTTACCCCCGTTAAATCTGCACCATGTCATGCCGATAAAGAAAGCCCCTTGATTGTTTAGTCATGCAGAATCAATGTTGGTTTCTTTGTTGAGATAACAATAAAAAAAACACGCGCCATAAATCTTGTCGTTATCGTTGCTGTTATCTGTCTCTTTGTTTATCTCCACATCTCGCATGTCCTTGCCTTTTATGAACAAACTAATTAAAAGAAAAATTCTCACCGGCGTCAGCGGCGTCATAAAGCGACTACAGTTACAGTCAAAGGACATAACCAGGTAATTCTGCATTGCAAGGCTTCACTTGTCAAATGTCAAACTTCTAACATCGGAGTGGATAAAAATGGATTTGCACTCACACATATAGCAAATTATATTTCACTAAAAACAGTGGCTGACCCCACACCTTCGACTGAAGGGTTTCTTACCCATGTCAAACTATTACCGCGCTGTTAAAAGTGCTACGTTAATATGCAACGTGTAAGACGGGAACCACTTTGAATTCGCCCCGCGGGCTTTGTGCGCCACGTCCTTTGATACGCATTCTTTGAAACTGTGTGAATAAATGAATTAAAACCCTTTTTTCACACTGTTGTACCTTGGAATGAACCAATCTGAGACTCTTTCATTATGTGAAACGGACCCCCAACCTCTGACGGATAAAGCCCCGTTCCCTTTGATAAAGAGATTATGTTTATGTATATCAGATTTTCTGCCTCTCAAACACAAAGTAATCTCTTGTAGCCGACACTCCGGTTCCTGCTTAGTCTCAATATCTCAAATCAATCGGAGCGTGCACGACGACTCTGATAGTCATCGCTAACTAAAAAAAAAAAAAATGGTGACCTGTCTGAAATCTGGTGTTTATTGACAGTGACGTTGAAAAGAATGTCAGAGTGAATTTAAAAGTGAGCTAATGTTTCTTTCACAAGGCCACGCGGATCCCTCCAGTCTGACAATTTCATGAATAACGTCGATGTTATACATTGTCTGTTTCTCAAAGATTGCCTTTTAAAAGCAAATAGTTTCCTTTTTTTCCTCCAGACTAATGTAAGCAGTGTTTTTCAAAGCAGCCCGATCAAACATTGGTCTACAATGTATTTCAAAAAAAAAATCTACTTTTCTTCCTATCAAAACATCAAAGTCTGCGAAGCTCTTACTTTTTTTTTTAAAAGTAAGCGCGTGGCTGCTTTTCTTGCTCGGGGGCTGACGGCGCCCGCGTTGATCCAAAGTGACGCGGCTCAGTTCATTTAAGACAGCAGAACGGATTTGGAGCCGGGTGCTAAATGTCCCCAAAAAGTACACTGGAAAGACAGACCACTATCAAGGATTGTGAAGGTGGCCCTGTCCTTCTTCTGGAGCTAATTTTATCAGATGTGCAACCGTGACCTGAAAGCCTTCTGTTTTTTATTTGTCGGGCAAAATGTGCCACCCCGTGGAGGAGACCAATGACCACGAGACACTTTAAAAGAGAACAACATCATTGATTCCATACTCCCTCATAGCTTTACATCTACCTCCAGTTTGAACTTTATATCCACCAGTGATTTATTCAAGCACTTTTGCACCTGTTTTAGTATTAATCTGCCGGGACGCCGTGCCAGGAGTTTTTATAATATGTCACGAAAATCACCATACTGTTTGTGGCTCCTTCCAAACTTAAGACGTTATGTATTATTTACAACATCCAGCAGTGCTCCATCTTTCCTCTGTGATTATGAGTGTAAGAAAAGAAAAAAAGACTTTCGTTCCTTCCCCCCTTTTTGTGAGCTCCACCACTATGTCTTTACAATGGATTTCTGGGTGACAAGAATGGCATCAGGTGAAGAAATAAAACTCAGAGGCGACACTGTGTCGTGTGTGAGGCGACACGAAGAAGGGGTGGCTCAGGTCGTGGCTCATGCTGACACACAAGCAGGGGGATGGGTCACTTAAAAGATCAACTTTACAGGAGGAAAAAAACTTGTACTGCACTTCAGCTGAAAACTGCTTCAAAGGAAAAGTGTTTATTTCTAATTTACCTCATATTCTAAGTGAGTATAATTATGTTCTGGTTGACATAGACTTGAATATCTTAGCTTGTAGGGACGGCCCGATACCGCTTTTTCGTGTCCAATACTGATATACCGATATCTCAAACTGGAGTATCTGCCGATACCGATATCAGTCCAATACAGTCGTTTTAGACCTTTCAAACTATGAAGCTATGAACAACACATTTGAGCCATTTCAAGCTATTTCAACGACACATTTCTCCAACTGTGTAACAAACATTCTTCTCCCATAAAGAAGAAATAAACGGCCCATAGAGATTTATATAAGACACACAAAGCAATCTGTACATGTTTGTAGCCTCCTGTTTCTGTTTATATGCTGTACAAACACCAACGGACAGCGATGTTTGTGGACTTTGGTCTCCACAAAAGCATGTAGCTCCCTTAGTGGAGCATCTCAGAGCCGAGAGCGTTGCCAAATTTGACATGATTTAAAGCCTAATTTTTTCCCGTTCATTCATAACTTTGCAAGGTTTTCCTGTGGGGTGAAAAAATCAGAAGAGATAATTTTATCACTTGGTCCTCCAGCTATGTTTTCCTATTGCACCTTTAAATTAAGTACTAAACAATGGCAGCATGGTATTACCTTTTTTCGCAAAGCTACATTGCAAACCTTTTAAATACAAACAAGTGTCTTTGTCGTCGGTTTAATATAACATTTATAATAGTGAACCACTGACCCGTCAAATGAGTTTTTGCACACAAATCTGATCTTGTGTTAACGTTCCTGCCCCGTCAGGTCTGATAGTATTGCTTGACAAAGCGGACTCAGCATATAACTAGTGCTATATTGTTTGTGTTTACAAAGACCCAGCAGAGGCAGAATAACAAAATCAACAACAACAAAAATCACCTCCATTTAATTATACCACTTTTACTCTGAGGTCACGGGATCTGTAATCAATCCAGTCAACAATGTACCGAACGTGCACATTTTTGTGGAACTCTGGAAGAAAACAAGAGTATCCCCAGAAAACCAAACACAGACATGAGGAAAACATGCAGATGGATTCATATCTATGCACATATTTGTGGTTTTTTCAGCAGAAATTAAACCGGTGACCCAGTATTTTGGGAGAAATGTTTTGATCCAGCAGAAAAACAGTTCCTGGCATCAACATTTTAGCCTTTCCCTCTCGTCTTGCTGCTTTTCTATCCACCTCCTGTGGTAAACTGTGGACCTGTCAGCGGTGCATTGCACCTGTCCTTTTCTCTGGCAGCATCCTTTCTGGTTTGTGACACAGATTTATCAGTAGAGAGGATGTAAACAAAGCTCAGTGCCTCAAAGTAAAAAAAAAAAGAAAAAAAGATGTTCAGTCATCCATGATTCAAAGGTAAAATAGGAAAGTAGCAGCCTGTGAAAGAGTTCAACCATGTATGTACTTCATGTAAGGGCTACCGGGTACAAATGCCCGTCCTAATGAAATTTAAATGGGACTGTAGCTTGTATTGTATGCATTTTAAATTCAATGTATGCACCATTAAATGTGTGTACAAAAGCATGTGCTGAGACTGTTCTCCATAATCCACAATACATGCCAGTGTGCACTCGCCAGCTCAGAGTCCTGTAATTAAACCTTTACGGCAATGAGAGCTTTGACCCCCCCGCAGGAGCCGAATGTGCCGTCTCCACTTGACGGCTATAAATTTAGCGCACAGTCCAAGCGGGTGACTGTCAACAGTCTGTTTTGTCCACAGGTCTCATTATTCCCGATGCCAAGTAAGGGACAGCAGACAGTCGGCACAAGGTTTAATGTCCATCTCCTCCATATTCATGCCATGGAGAGTCCAATGCTGGGATGTGCTGCTAGTTATTGCTAAGATTGTGGAGAGCGTCCAAAAAAAAAACAAAAAAAAAACCACGAAGATAGGTGTCATAATTATCCCTTTCAGGTGATTACGCTACTAGAGAAGTATTTGTTTTCCCCCTCCCTTGATTGGCCTATTTCTCGGATGAAACGCATGCTTACAAGCAGAGGTTGCTTTCATCTTCCATTCATAATCACTGGATTTAAAAAAAAAAAAACAGGTCAAATGAGCAAATATTATACATTACATAGTACATGTCGGGTGGTATGATGGATATAACTCAATGTGAACATCACACAAATTGTGCTTCTGTTGAGTGATGTTCAGGTACGGATATTTTAGAGTGATTGAATAATTCATGGTCAGTTGCTTATTTAGTTTCCCCACGTTAACTTTTCAATTTCTGTGGCAATTTGACTTAATCAGCCTCTGACACACACACAAATCTAATTTCCTGTTTTGTTTTTTTAAATAACGAAGAGGCCGAGATTACAGATTCAATTAACGGAGAGAGAAATATGGGGTTAAAAAAGGCACGGGTGTTTTGACACTCCCTGTGTGTAAAAGGGAAACTGACTGCATCACATGGGCAAAAGCATGATATTGATTGGCCCGTTACCAACACTGGCGGCACGGGAGGCTCAGTTGTTACCACAGAGGACCTGAATGAATGTATGAAATGTGTCTCACGGAGGGCTGCCTGAAATACTGATGGCGCGCACATTACAGTTCACACGTGGCGCCTGACTGTGATGATCAAAATAAGAGTTAAAAGGGTTTTCCTCACTGTGCCGGAATGGACGGCAGCTCCACATGTGCTTGGATCATTGATGCTGTTGTCATGTGAACGCCAATGCACAGGGATGAACAAAAAAAAACAAACAAATACAAATAACAGCCTGACGTTTGACAGCCGTGATGCTGAGAAGTAAATGGTTGCCCTCTGGATAAAATTATGAGAAAACACCAGAGCCTATATATATATATATATATATATATATATATATATATATATATATATATATATACAGATATTGACCATACGTAGAAAACACACCCACTTACACTCTCCCCACAGCAGTAAAGCAGACCAAGCTCAAAACAGCTGTAAAAGTTGCTGTCACAGCCATAAAAGTTGACACGACGTGTATAAACAGTGTTGGGGAAAATGTTCAAATCAATCATTTTTGACTTGTACAGAATGCACATGGCTTGCAGAAAAGTAAAAAATAGCGATGTTTCCCTCAGAAGCAAGGCTGTGCGTTTTAAGGACGACAGGGGGGGGGCCTCGGGGCAAAAGTTAGAGGCTTGTCAGGGCAGTCTCACTGGCAGTGCCGGTCATAAAATGTAAGGAGGTTCTCGCAAACTTTTTATGGCTGTGGACTAATGTAATGAGCTGTTCCGAGTGCCCCCCCCCCCCCCCCCCCAGGCAGCCGACTGCTTTTGCCAGTTTTGCCTGAAAGCTGACAATCTGAGAATCATTAGAGCCATGGAAACATTAGAAAAGCGAGCTTTTTGAAGTAGCTCAAACTGGGTTTAAATCAGATTAGGAAAACAATGCATGCAAACTCCCCTCGTTATTCAACACACCTGCTGAGGCACGTTTAAAATCGGTGACACAAAACCAAAAAAAAAACAAAAACAAATTGGAGACGAACTGGAGACTGAGGACTAATTTTTAAAACTAACTATGCTCCGAGGTAGCGGCCCACATCCTGTTAGCATGGCCGTTGGCAACAGTAAATGACTTGAACCGTAATTATCTAGCCAGGGTGTGATAGCTGCCCATGTCCAATATTACTTCCCCCCCCCCCCCTCCCACTTCCACACCTGTCAATTACAATTTGGAAAGACCATTCCCTGCAAATCAAGCTCAGATTTGGTCAGTGGGTATCATCTGTCACCTGCCACACCTATTCACATCCCCCTCCTTTCCATTTATGAAAAACTAATTTGAAATAAAGTGAGACATTGGCATGATTTAATGGGTCAAATTGAGTCCTAATAGAGGCATCTTTCCTCCTCCAGCACCATCCTGGTTATTCCTCTGTTGGGGTTTTTTTGCCATTGCTCCTGACAGTGGCTCTGAATCACCCACTTTTAGATTAAGTTTGAACATCCATGCTCTCTTCACTCCGTTGATTTTGAAGGTTAGCCATCTGTGCTTGTCAGGTGACTTCACTTGAGCCATCCACTACGCGGCGGGGGTTGTCATGTTGGCCCCACATCCATAAACTGATATTCTGGACAGAATCAGAGAGCTGCTCTCCATGTGCCGCTCAGAGTCTTCATCTTCGCTGAAGTTGACAAATTACCTCTGAGAGTTTCTGAAGAAGAACCTGATTTTTTTTTCAGTTTTGAGGAAGCGAGAGGAGTTTTTTTTTTTCTTTTTTGGTCGCTATCTGTATCAGAGATGTCTACTTCAGGAGGAACACTGGGTACGCTTAGAAACTTTGTAGAAGAACCCTGCTGGGGAGGTGAAAAAGATAACACTAGTGGGGTGAGGAGAATGAAGAATCAGGGTGTTGTTTTCCTAACTGAAACAAGCAATTAAGGAGTGTCTGTCAGGAGAGAATGATTCCCTACTGAGCAACCTTAGATAGCCCCCACAAGGAGGCTGATTTTCTCTCTGAGCCCGGAGATGACTCGTTTTTATGAGCTAAGGTGAATCCAACTGAAAAACACGGTGCTGAAACTACTGATTAGAAATGATGCACAGAGAAAAGGTCATAAGAGAGAGAGAGAGAGAGAGAGTTCTAATAAAGGAGCAGAGGAAAAAAAGAGAAAGGGAACTAGCGTGAGGCATTTGATTAAAGAACAGGCTTGTGTGAACAGGAATGAGTTGCAGTGGCTTCCTAATGTCATCATGTTAGACAACATGGTTTGTACACTTAAAGACAAAATACATAACACTTCATAGACAGATAGAGAGATGGGGGGCGTGATCAGGGCCGGAGCACACAGTGATGCAAAGACTCATGGAATTTATTATTCTTCTACACGAAAGGATATAATTTCTGAGGGACTAAATGTTGGAAACTCCATACGTGACACAAGACACCAACCTTGGATTATATTTGAATTTATTTACCAACAACTGATGTCAAGCAGTCTACTCGTGCACAGTGCTGGGTGGATATACAGATTCATACCAAAAAAAACGGTCACTTTCGTATACCGCAAGAAAAGCGGAAAGTGGCGCAACAAACCACTGTTTAAGGTGGGACCCTTTTCACTGCTGCACCACGCATGCTAAGGGCTTAGCTGAGGAATTATTAACTGTGTAATCGCAGCAACAAGCACTTTACTTCACCTCCTTAGTGTCACCTCCACTCACTCGTGCTCATGCATAAAACAAAAGCTCAAAACTGTTGACATTTGGAAACATACCGTGATATACTGTAGATTTTGGGTAACACGTCCCAGCTCTACTGATACATAAAGTATCTTTCGACAGGCTGCTCATGTGCTGCAACACTGGTGAACCCTAAAAGAACAAGTAGCTACAATCTTATCATAGAATCATCAACATTCCATAGGTGTATAAAACCTAAAAAACTTCTTTTTTACTCTGGACATTAAGTACCTTTTTATTAAATGCTTCATCAATGTAACCTTTTCTGCTTTTTATCACACAGGGGTGAAAAGTAGGCTTCTTTTTATTTCTTTATAGCTCGTCTTTAACCCTCAACTTCAAATCTTTCTATTGAGCCCTTTTTACCGAGTGATCATTATACTCTATATCTTCCTTATGGCTCATTGCACTTCAAGCCAACCATTAGGCTTTGGTCTGGCTGTGAGAGAGAGTGAACAGTAAAGGTTATATAGTGGCCTACACAGAGAAATTAATTAGATCCTGTCAGAATATTATTTAGAGCACGTTATCATCCTCCCACACGCTGACAAACTGGTAGGCATACCGCTGACAGGAAGACGAATAACAGCCCGAGGTGTCAGCATCCCGGTCACATGGCTAAACTCTCGGGCTGACACATTGTAACTCGGCTTACTTATCATCTGGCGTTATTTCTCTGCGCCCATATTCGTTTCCCTCAAGTTGTGTCAAAACAATAAACTTCAAAAGGCATCCACTGGAACCTTCATCCGTCTATAAACCAGTGTTCACAACACTGACTAAATGTAATGAGAGCAGGAGGCAGCACAGGTTCCGTCTATATATGTGTTATTGAATTCATCCTGCCACCGTCAGGAAAGCTATAAATAAAATGTAAGAATACCTTGCAAAGGTATAGTTTTCAGTTCGTGGACTAGTGGTAATAACAGCTCATTAGTGGACCGTAGCCTGTAAAGTCTGGTTCCTATTGATGTATCCTCTACAAAAACATACAGAGACAGGACTATGATATAATATGTAAGTCAGAATCAAGACTAACGTCGCTCAATTGAACATAGAGTCTTGTCTATCTGAGTTGTGGGGAGCTCGCGCCTCAGTCTTTCACACTTCGAACACCCTCAGTGAGCATTGTGATCTCACAGTAAAGAGGAAGACACAGCGGTTTGTAATGACGACCCTGAAGGCAGCGTAGTACCTTTTGTCCCTGTTCGTTTAAGACAGTTTTACAAATGGAGTTTTGATTGACATACTCACTGACTGGCTGGTCTGTGCAGTTGTGCACAACACTTTTAAACCTTGTACCTTTTTAAACGACATCTAAAGGGTAACTTAGACCCACGATTGCACTTATGTGTATGTATATATGGTATATGAACTAAAAAAAATGTGGCATAATATAGAGTGAATATATATATGTATGTATATATATATATATATGTATGTATATATATATATGTGTGTATATATAGATATATATATATATCTATATATACACATATATACACATATATGTGTGTATATATATATATGTATATATACATATACATATACATATATATGTATATCCCCTATTTTCCATTTTCACATTAATAAGTCTTGTTTTTCTGCCATGGGGGTATTCTACCAGCCCTCTGCTGGACAACATGGTCATTACTTCAGACAGTCTGCTGTGTGTCTAGGCTGTACATCTCAAACTTGACCCTTCCCCCTAGCTTAAAACTAATTTCCCGTAAAAAGTGACAGCCCTAACTGACTTCATTATATTTTTCCTTTGATATTTATGACCAGAAACTATGGAAATATTTCGAGAAGCCTATGATAACAGAACATTTCCCCATATATGATTGAAAGGTTCCAATAAAGCCATGTATGAGTTGCGAGACAGCCTCTACATACGCAGGACGCTCACATAGGAGTGAACCCAGAGTTCAGTGGTGTGAAAGACATTATGAGGAGTTATGAGACATTATGGCCTGATCCAAGGTTTAAATACTTCAGATACAACGGTCTTAGCTGCCTACTGCTGGACACAATCATCAGTCAAGGGGTGGTGGGTACCAAGGAGAACGCACATACATTATCGGACATTTTTCAAAAAGGAAGACAAACCGGGACAAAAAAAAAGAAGAAGAAAGAAACGTTTCGGGTGGACCAATTCTAATAAACAAGAAATGCCTTCTGCTAAATTGTCTTTATTGATTTTCCAAAGTTAAACAGTGTATGTCAGAAATGTTTTACAGGACCTCGCTGCTTTTTCCTCCATTTATTATCTAACCTTATCCCGAGTGAACCCAGCTGAATCTCACAAACTGATATATCTGCCCTGGCACTCTAGAGGTGGGCTTAACGCCATGACGACAGAGGAGCAAGCATCTTTTTGCACACGGTTGTCTTTTGGTTCAGCTGTTGCTTCCATTTCCCATCGCTCCAAGAAAACTACCACAAGCATGTTTGGCCGACACGTTATCCGTCCCTCTGCACATGTCATCCGGATGATTGGTCCGAATAGTTTTAGGTCTATTCAATTGTGTAGAGAGGCATTTTAATCTATGTCCGTTGTCACATCTCCCGGAAGAGGTAGGTGATTACACCCTTTTCCAGACTCAATCTCGGCGAGTCTCACCTATCACTCCAGAGAAATGGTATCAGTAGTCCACATCTTAGAAAAGTGCCTCTCTTTGCCATGTGTTCACGGTTACCGTCCTCTTTGTTGTCTCCTTGGACCAACATGGAAAATCGAACCCAGGCCTTACTATGGCACTTGGCTGATCACGATCAATGAAACTCTAGTTCAAATAAGGACATTGACGATATATATATTTTTTTTTTTGCGTCACTGAAATCTTAACCTTCCTTTTTTGTTCCCCCTTTTTGTTGGGGGAAAAAAAATCAAAAAAAAAAAACACGTGGCTGTCCCACTATAAACTGACCAAATGTGACAGTGTCAATAGTTGTTGTTTTTTTTTCTCCACACTCGTATAAAATGATTTAAATAATGAAGCCAAAAACATGTTTTTGCTTTGACCTCAGCCTGTGAAATTGAACTTTGGCAAAGTTTCTGAAGACACAGTGACCCTGAACTCTGACCACCATAAAAAAAAAAAAAATCAGTTCACCCTTGAGTCCAAGTGGATGCTTGTGCCAACTTTACAAGGATTCCCTCAAGATGCACTTAAGATATTAGGTTCACAAAAATAGAACAGATGGACAAATGGATGGAGAGAAACAACCCAGGCCTCCAGCCAAGGAGGTATTATGTATTATTTTTTTGTGAAATATAAGGATAATAATAATACAATTTTATTTATATAGCGACTTTAAAGGGTGCTAGGCAAGAAAATACACCATTGAAGTGTCCAATATGAGCTCAAATAAAAATACCAACAATTAAAATGAGTCAAAATGTCCAGGAGAATTAAACACTACACACTAAATTAAGCACAATTCAAGTCCCATTCACTTACAATATGCAACACCTCATAATTCCACAAATTCCAAACAGGACGATGATGTGATTAACAGTGGAGAAAGAAAGGGATCAATATGTAGCAAATCAATTCATTTACAGCCACAGGTTTCAGCCACTTATTTATCTAATGTGCTATGACATTCTTCCCTGATGACTTGTAGTCAGGTTTATCCATATTAATGAGCAGCATCAACCGGCAGACTGAGACAAACTCCCTTCTTCCCTTTCCTTGTCCTCGGACAAGTGAAATCTGGTTGCGATAATAAATCAAGGGCACTTATTGATTTCTGGGCGCACTCAAACCAGCCACACCAAAACTGTGTGCATTAAAAATGGGTAGCATCAATCAGAACGGCAGGGAGTGAGGTGTTCACTTACACACACACACATACAGCGGCCGCGAGATGGATGTCCTCACGTTGACGACCGTGGCTTCTGTTTGAGCGGACGGCGGACGGGGCTTTTTACCGTGCAAGGCGTCTGACTTTCACTCTCCTGTCAGTGTTTAGAGACAGAAGTTGCATGAAAAGAAAGTCCATCCATTTTTCCCAGTATACCAATCGATGGCCTGTTGGAGAGGCCGGCGATTCATTACAAAAGGCAGATGGGGGCACCGCAAATAGTCTCGGATCAGAATACACAAGTCGCTAATCTGAAAATAATCGCCGTACCGCATTGTTTGGCACACGGCAGACATGTTCGTAGGAGGCCTTTCATTGCGGTGAGCTCATAAGCTACTGGTACCAGCCGAGTCCCAAAAACAGGCTTATTTACCGCAATCGGTCCGTCCTCGTTGAGCCCCTTCGAACGTGATGAAAGAAAAACGGCAATTTCACTTCCATGATTCTAAGTATCGCTAGGGATCAGAATCAACGGAAGGCACTTCCCATAAGGAGGATCGGTTTCACTGGAGGACTGACATCTGGGGGTCTGGGACCTGAGGAGAGGTGGGAGACAATGGGTACGATTTGTCTGCTCACGGGAGGCCGGTACTTTGTGTTAACAAATGGTCAGAGACGTCTCATTTTTCGGAGATGAGGGCAATCCTGAGTGGCGCATATGAAAAGCGAGTGCAGTACTCGACTGTGAGAGGCTGCATCGAGGAGACTGTTCGTCCCTCTCTGCCAAGACTCTGCAAAACATGTAACAGTGTCCTCAACTGCAATACTCCAGTGACTACAACGCGTACTTATTTCTTCTATTTTGGTTTCCACTTTGCCATGACTTTAACGCGCCCCTGACCTCCCCGACCTCAAAGTGTCTAGTCCTGCTACTCACAACAACAACAAAAAAAAAAGGCTCCTGCCTGACCACATGACAGCACGTGTACACAAAATACAGTCCTTATAAGTAGTACCTCGATCACCTCTGCGAGGATGTCCTACTTTTGAACAGAAAACGGACAAATAACTGCTATTACAACAGGAAACAAGCGCGCAGCAAAGACCGACCTCCGTAATCACCATGATGATATTAAACAGATAGCAAATAATGCTGGGGAGGTCAGCAATTAGGCAGATTTAGTCATTAATTAACGTATCTAAACGTACTTATCTTCAATATTGAAATGAATTGTCGTCAAGAAAATGACTTTTCACTATCCACTACTCCATTATCCTGCAAAATGTGTTCAGCTTTTGGCTCGGAGGATCCACAGCCAGATGTTTCTGTGGAAAATAGTGTTATTGACTGACAGGCAGGGATATTACTGCATGCGGAGACACTGATGTCTGCCATGTTGTAATTTAACTGAATCAATTTGCTGCTACTGTTATTCCTCGGAGATCTCGGATGTCAGCTTCATCGTTCCTCTCATGCTAGGAATTGCCATGCTGATATCACTTCTGTGATAGTAATATTATTAGTATTATTATTATTATTGCATGTGCGGGCAAGGTTTTCATCGTGAGGTGTACTGGCTCTGATGGAAGCAAGGAAAGGACAGTCAGGAGGAGGTCAGAGTGGATAAAAAACAAAAATCGATATGAAAACAGGCCGTCACGTGATACGGCTGTTTGCTGTTCCTTCTACAAATGTAACGGCGTTTATTATTATTCAGTTGAACCTCAACCAAGTGAAATTTGTAACTACTTAACATTACAAATCACCCTGAGGTTGAACAAGAACACAAAATCCCTCAAAATGACTTGCTAATGTGTGCCACAGAAGTCAGAGAAAGGAAGGACAAACGCCACTTTCGGATGAGCGACACACAGGTGACTGACCTTCTTAAGCGCATGGTCAACTTCCGGCGTAATGATGCCCATTCATTTGAATTATAAGATAATGGCTTGTTGTACGGCACTTTCTCTACCCTTAGATCCTTGTATATCCGTACAGTCCCTAATCACAACACCACAGTCCCACGGCGGGGCCTCGGTTCTTATTAGCCAGAAGTGATGCTGAAGGCATAACTAGGGTTTGATCATATGAACCCACCCTGATGTCACCAGAAGAAACCATATAAGAAAAGCAGGGATGGGCCTGACTGAGATCTAATCCACTGTACTGTATATCCACATAAAACTGCATCCAGACACCTTAAACAACACTAGCTGTCAAACACATGGTGATGCCCCATTGTGGCTTATTTGATCTTTTCTTATCTTATCTTATCTTGACAATGAACTAAAAAGAGTAAGACGTCAGTTGACTTTCTCACAGACACACAAAAGAAACGTCTGGAGTCTCCCGCAGTGACCATTCAAAAGAATACAGGATTCAAACACCTTAAGTCCCCACAGCTACAGTAGACGCTATCATATTAATACAACTGACTTAACAGGATTAAGGGAAAACTTTGCGTGTGATGAACAAGAGGGATGCGGCGGTGAGAGGGAGGCAGGGGGAGTGAGAGCAGTGGAGCATAAATTGCCTGGCAGAAATGTGGCACGAATGGAAGGTGTTGCTGATGAGTATTGATGATATCAGAGAGGTGCAGCCAAACATGCACAGATAGGGGACAGTAAAGAAAGCCCCGTAATGGATGTCGCCGGCTCTGAAAAGTGAAGGATCTGGTGGGGCGGCGGCGGTGGCGGCATGGCATATAGGTTTCTGGAATTTAAAAAAAAAAATTAATGACTATCTCAGTGATTTACGACAGCAGAAAAATGCTGAAACCCCCAGTCTGTGTAAGATGGATGTGCTAGAAGGAGACTGATCCAA
The DNA here is from genome assembly GCF_958295425.1 of Solea solea. Classification (NCBI taxonomy): domain Eukaryota; kingdom Metazoa; phylum Chordata; class Actinopteri; order Pleuronectiformes; family Soleidae; genus Solea; species Solea solea. The sequence continues at coordinate 17,934,024 of NC_081137.1, read as the reverse complement.
TCCTGGTGGACTCCCAAAGAACAAGGCCCCCCGATTCTCAGGTGCGCATTCAGTCAGTGATCAACCGTATTATCGCATCAAAGGCTGAAGAGGTGTAAAAAAAAAAAAAGAAAAACCCACTTAAAGCATTTGAACTTAATGGTCTAACCGTGTTGCGTAAGCCTCTTTCAATCCCATTTCACATTTAACTGCAACACTCAGTGCCTGGGTAGTGAGAATTGTTAGAAACAGACCTTTCCATTACACTCCACGTTCTCTACACACATTACCGCCGCAGAGATATGCATTAAAATTCAAATTTGATGAAAATGACACTTTCTTTTTTTTTTCTTTTTGAAATGAGAACATGATTTTTTTTAATGCAGCCACGTCTGAAACACTCCAGGGACAAAAGGGAAATGTGAACCTGTGCTCACTTCCCACTGAGTGTGAACAAAACCTCCGTTGACCTCCATTGTTTTTCAAGCAAAGCATCACTTAAGAACAAGGTCTGCTCACTATAATGAATTTAGTCTGTGTGAAGTGGACGACGCTCACATAATAGGGATTATGTGCGGGTTTATAAGAGGTAAACTCCATGTACATGTTAATTACTTGAGACCATTGAGCTGAGAAAGACCTTCATTTACAGTTTCCAAGCAATGGTGATACATGGAGTTCAGTGTTCAGACAGCATTCATTAAGTATTAATAAGGGAGATAATGAATATCCATGTGCCACCGGAACCTAATAATGCCAAACGTGACACTGTGACCTGTTTTATCCTTGGTTTTGGAGCAAAGAGCAATGGCCCTATGTCAGCTGGGATTGGCACCAGCATCCCCCCCCCCCCACGACCCTTCTGATAAAGAAGCAGAAGAGCTTCCTGTGTCTGGCTCAAAGAATGTAAGCTCACCACATTCATTCCCATTATCCTGGCCTTTTGTGAGCCGCCATGAGTCATATCTTTTCTTTTTTTTTTCCAGTTGTAACTAACTCCCTATCATCACAGTAGGGGATCGCTGCGGTTTCCAGGTCAATGTCTGAAGCATAATTAAACAGAGAGGCAGGAGGTAGTTAGCTGCAACTTGCAGTGATGTTCGAAGCCATCTTGGAAAAAAAGGGAAAAGGGAAAGACGCAGAACAAAAAGCATAACAGAACTTGCCGCTTTATGTAACAATTGCAAAGAGATTAAAGCACCAGATGCAACATCAAAAAACGTTCACCCGACGTGAAGTCATTTTGCACAATTTAGCTGATGTTTTTTTGCATTTGAAAGCCTTCTTCTCAAACCTCCCAAAAACTCTTCCGTCGTCACGCGCAGACCTGTGGAACTACGCTCAGTCAGAACAGTAGCGTCTTCGCCATGAATAATTTAACGTGGCTCATTTCTTCTAGAAGAACCTTCATCTTATCAAGTGAAAAAAAAGAAGAAAAAAAACTTTGGTTTTGTGTGCGAGTCTATGATTGTGAAAGAACACAAGAATAACAAGAGTTACTTATTATCTTAATGTTTTTTACAGCTCACATAGATCACGCTTGAGGGCTGATAGATTGAAAACATAGCTCAGAAGTGAAGCAGTGTGTGGTAAAAGCAAAACACTTATCCTTGGCTTCTTGTTGGCGACATGTCAAAGCTTTACAGCGGTAATGACATTCTCTATTGAATAACAGGCGCCATGCTTCTACACAGCTCTCCGAAATGGCTACACAAATTGAGGGTAGGCCTTTGTTTTGTTTCTCCTGAAACGAAAACAGCCGTTCAATCAGGCCAACCTGCAACACTTCAGTCGTGCGCAATATTGTAAGTGCCGAGTGTATTAATACAAATCAATTCATACATGATTCAATGAATTCAATGAATTATAAACACTTGGACGGGCTTGAACGTGGTTAGACATTCATTTAAAAGGGATGTGTAGGGTTTGTGAGCAAAATGTCGACTAATTTCTTACTTGTTACAAAAAAAAGTACGGTCTCAATCACTAGTTTAATGATAAGTGTGTTCATTATGATATAAGGATGCACGATATTGGACTGTTTGCCAATGCATCGGGCGCGCTTTGGCCGATAAGCGATGCGATACTCATGGCAGATGAGGATAAAGTATATCTTTATTGTGCAAAATAAAGGCATCGGTATGCGGCGCTAGCGTAGAGGTCAAGGAGGTTGCAGCTTATTCAGCCTACTATTTTTAGTAACTAAATAATCACTGTTATTATTATTATTATTATTATTATCATTATTGTTATTATTATTATTATTATTATTAGTAGTAGTAGTAGTAGAAGTAGTAGTATGATTATTATTATTATGATCACTATTATTGTTATTATCATTATTATTATTAGTAGTAGTTTTATTATGATCATTATTATTATTACTATTATTATCATTATGATCACTATTATTATTATCATTATTGTTATTATTATTATTATTATTATGATTAATATTAGTATAATCATTATTATTATTATCATTGTTATTATTATCATTATTGATATTGTTATTATTATTATTATTATTATTATTATTATTGTTATTATTATTATTATTATTATTAATAATAATAATATTATAATCACTAATAATAATCAGCAGGTCTTGGTGTGTTTGCCCGATATCTGATACATTATATATACATTTTAAAGCCAATATCTGCCGATGACGATATTGTGCCAATAATGTGTCCATTTTAGAGTCAGACAAAAAAACAACAACATGGTATAGAAAGTGTAATGGACAAGCTCAGTCAGGTCTTCTCCCACTGGTCCAACAACGGTTTATTCTGACAAAACACTGAAGATAAGGCTCTAAAATGACAGGTCACAAACTAAAGGGTTAAACATCACGATGGGTTGACACGAAGTCAGACAATATAAACAACATAAAAGTGTAAAAACCAAAACTTCTTTCAGTTATGTGGTCAAGTCAAGTATCACAGAGTGGCAAGTACTGATCCTGAATTCAAGTTTCATATTAAAGCTGATCTGGGCTTCTTTTTCTTTTTACTGATTGGATATCAGCAATCTCCTTGATCTTTTACTCCAGCTACAAATCGTGTAAAAACGACACTAAGCCGTGTTTGTACGGAATAAAAGCTCTGTTATCAAACCACCTGTTTACCAAACAATGCAGAGGAGCAATATGTTCACCATTGCGGTTGCACCTTCTCCCTCTCCCTCTTTCTATTGTACCTGCAGCATCACAGCAGGAGTCGGTTCTTTTTTTCCCCTTGTTCTTTCTTTTAGGAACATTTATTTTAACAAAAGTTTTTGGGGGATGTGCACTGCAAAGCACTGTTACAGGAGGCAAAGCCAAGCGTTGGATTGGGACTCATTAAACAGCAGATACAATAAGACAGCAGCTGAATTTACCTTGATTTGACTTGTAGCCATGAAATAAAAACATAAGCAGAGACCGAGTCCTTTTTCAAAATCGACTTCATGCATCAGCCTGTCCTCAAAAACGCTTGGTTAATCATGTTATCACTTATCATGTTATCTCAAACTCACTCATCCGTGTCCCAAAATGGCACTGGAGACAATGCAACTTCAGGATAGTGAAAGGAAGGGAAGGGGGAGGGGAGGGGAGGGGAAGGAGGGGGGGGGACTGCACCTTTGCCCTGACAGGCCTGCAATCACTTGACACTTGGCTCTCTGTGCTCTGGTTCACAAGGTGAAGACAGCACATCAGCCATCTCTGCTGCTTATCTGTCCACCCGGGAGAGGGGGCGGGGGGGAGGGGGTAATTATGAAGGGCCTGTCAGTGACACAGCAGGCAAGTCAGAGGCGCCGAGGTAATTCCGCAGCTCTCGCTTGATACGTATCTGTCCTACTAAACATCAGTGTGCATCACTCGTCATCCTGCCGGAACGCTGATTTCAACCAACTTTGTTTTTTTTTTTTTTTTTATCTCCCAAAGAAAAGTATGACTTTAGGCCTGTTCTGTTATATAAGATAAGAAATGGGTGGCGCTAATTCAGGCCAGGTGCTTATTTGACTACCGCCGAGGAAAAAAAAAAAAAAAAGAATGTAATGAGTTGATGTAATTAGGAGATTGCCAATTAAACTTCAAACGTACTGTGTGTGTGTGTATGTAAATCACTTCTTGATTTATTGTGAGGGATGCTGATTGGTCCACACTTTTTCGCCGCCACTCTTTCCTCTCTCCTGGAGCAGAGTGATGCGACTTCGGCAGTTTTTTTTTTTTTTATGAGTAGACAAACCATTCCACCTCCCCCTAATTGACAAAAAAACATAAAATAATAATAATATAATAGTTCAGGTTTTTCATGTACTTAAAACATCTGAAAAGCTACTTCTTCTCCAACGCCTGGGCCACCGTGGATAGAGGGAAAGAGCCGCAAAGCACTGCTGATGATCAATCGGGCTCTCCACACCGAGTGCCACACTGGATATGTGTGCCGAGTATAATGGCTGTGTTGCTAATCTGCTGGGTCTTGTGCACCTCGGTTGTTCACACAGAGGGGCTGATGTTATGTAGGGGGAAAATTGTCATAAATAATAGCATTTTCACGGTCCTGCAAGCACTTCATGATAAACACCTGAGATCCCGAACTCGTGTGGGCAGTGTGGCTGCTCTCATGTGATCATTTGGCACAGGCCTTAGGCAAAATCTGTCATTAAGTCTGAGTAGTTTTAATGCATCCATCCATCTACTGCTTTATCCTCCACATGAGGGTCATGTCCTGACATAGGGTGAAATGTGGGCTACACCCTGGACGCCAGTCCATCACAGGGTCACATAAGGACAAACAACCTTCCACTCTCACACTCAAAACCTACAGTCAATTCACAATGTCCAATTTGCCTAATCCCCAAATCCAGATTTTTTTTTGGACCGTGGGGGTTTAATACAATTTAAGAAAATTGGTTACAGTGGAAAGAAGGAAAATAGAAGGAATAAAATAGACTGTTAGAGTAGGTATACACTGCATTCATGACTATACTGTCAAACTGTCAGTGCAGGCAAGGATGAGGAAGTGGTTTACCCACCAGTCTTTGCACATAGTAAGGCTAAAGTATCTCAACTAAGGTGCCTGAAGTGCAACCCGAACCGTTAGCACTGAGATACAGTGTTGTTACGATACTGCTGAGACGTTTTCACAACTTCACGGCGCCAATAAACACAACTGGACATAATCACGGGCCAGGAGCCAAGTGTAGCCGGCTATGTTGTTGCTCGAGTAACTACGCGGCTGCTGGTGGCACCGGCTTTGCAGGGTTGAGTCTGGGAGAGAGGTACAGCAATAGTGAAGCTCATCACTCGCACGAGATAACCCTAATACCAATTAATTGCTAAGGCTGTGTAGGATTCCCATGGGTCCTTGAAATCCTTGAAGGTTTTTGTGCTTGAATTTTGTGCAAGAAAGAGGTTAAGTTGATATTTAGGTAAGTGTGCCCCAGCCCCGATGTGCCCTTGTCTTTTTTACGACACCAGCTACCGTTTCATGAGCTCAAACTTGAGTCGTGATGACTAGCGGTGTTGTGGGCACTGTACGCGGTCTCCCGTGCAGAAAAAATAAGCAAGTATCGTGATGAAATGATGTGCTGCCTGGGAAATGCAAATCCCAAGATCTCTGGCTCACCAAAGACAATTAAAAAAAAAAAAAACTGGCTTGACCAAGAGCCCAAGGACAGTCACTTGGCCAGATGCAGAGTGCGCTGCAAATCAATAAAAGTGACACCACTCGCAAAGCGGCTCTTACAAGTTGCCCATCTTAAGCTGTGTCAGCACTTTCGGTCTTTAAATTTGGTCCTGGAAAGACCTTGAAAAGTCCTTCAATTTGATGTTAACCAAGGTGTGAGAGCCCTAGATACATATCCAGATACTGGGTGATGACACGACATATGGCACTATATTGTGATCGTATAAGCAAAGCCATAAATTGTCTATGTAAATAAAAACTCTGATGTCAATTGCAATAAATGAACAAAAAAGTGCTTGTTTTGATATGAATTGATATACAGTAAACAAAAACAAAAAGATTATTGCTGTGCAAACAGATAAATTTGCTTTTCATTTAAAATGTCTCTTAATTCTCTTCAATTTCCTCACTCCACTGCTGTTGTATTTTTTTTTTTTATATATATTCACAGCCACTATTTTGTAACACATTTAATGTATGAAGTGTAGAATCTCCGCAGTGTATATGTAGGAGTCAAGTATGAACTTGGAGGCTTTATATTTGGGCCATGCTGTCTTTTAAAAAAAAACAAAGTGGCGGTATAAAGCTGCTCCAGGCCCTTACTCTGCCAAGTAAAACATCCATTACTCGAAAATCGTTGAATCCAATACCCTGAAGAAGGGAAAACTGGCACACTATCTCCTAACATAACATATCTGAAAATAGAAAAGTTTGACTTACTCCTGGACAATCCAAACAGACAAATTCGACCAAAGTTAAAACACATAGAGAGCAAACTATGTATGATCTGACTATTTCTACTGTAAACTAAAATAAAATAAACTCTCCCTGACTCCGGATGTTTAGCGACGTTTTTATCAGAGGCAAACAAGGCGTACGAGAGAGAAACACGTAGATAGACTTGTTTACATGCATGTTAAAAGTCCGATTTTAGTCTGACTAAGACAATAATTCGGTTTTCTTAACGTCATGTAAACACGTTAGTCCAAATACAATTGAGCTCGTCTTAGTAGGACTAACGTAGCTGGATAAGGTGATCATAGTCTGATTACTCCTACATGCATAGTCGGACTGGAGTCGCACCTGGCGTTCTGCGCGTACGAGTCAATGGGCACTAGCCTATAGAGCAGGGGTGTCAAACTAATTTTTGTTCAGGGGCCACATACAGCACAATTTGATCTCAAGGGGGCCGGACCAGTAAAAATAGTAAAATAATAGCATAATAACCTATAAACAACAAGAACTCCTGTGTTTTTTCTCCTTTGTTTTACATTTAATGAAGGATAATTTTACAAAACATGAAATTTCTTGAGAAATATAAGTGCAATTTCAACAATATCATGCCTAAATTTACTATTTACACAGCACAATGGATCTATAAAGGCACAAACATTTAGTCACGGGTATCTGGAGCATTTGACATTACGTTTAGATTAGTGTGAAATTTTAACAAATTCATCCTGTGGGCCGGATTGGACCCTCTAGCGGGCCGGTTCTGGCCCCCGGGCCGTATGTTTGACACCCCTGCTATAGAGCGATACAGCGCCACCTACGGAGGCGGAGTCATACGTACACGAACTACGACCATACCTCTATTAAACTGTGCGTGTAAATGTATAGACTAACACTTATACATGACACCGTTAGAATAAAAATGGACTTATAAAAACTTCCACTCCTACACGTATAGAACATCGCAGAGTGCTGATAAAAGCTTCTAACGTTTTATATACTGAAGTCATTTCACTTTACGTATCGCTGATTTGATCAGAATAGCGGCCGTGCTATACGACAAGAGGGGCTTCTATACATTGATGGACGGTGAGTCAGGAAGAGAACACCCATGTGCCTTTTACCAAGCCACTAAAAAGCATTAATGTCTGCAGTAATGTACACTAAGTGGATCTATGGCTGCTCACATCTACCACAGGTTGTTAAATGCACAGGATTAAGGTTGTCGTATAGCAGCCTCTGTATGATGAGTCATTTCACTTTTTATAAACCGGTTCGAGCTGGTTCTACCTCACCCTCCACCGGCCAAAGAGCGAACAGGAATGTGCCATTCCATTAAGAGACGACACAAATCAATGTCCTTTGGTCTCCGGACCTGTTAATCACAACAACAGTAACAATATGTTGATGGATTATCTCACTCACGCTTACAAAGCGACTGCAAACTTAACTCAATTCTTAGTGTCACAAGTCATTAAGTGAAATACACTCGGCTACATTCTTCCACCGCGGCTTGAACATGAACTTTCAGACACCTACAGTCGACGCATTTATCACAAACGCTACAGCGACGCATGGACTGGCAGCGTTCCACGGGAAAAAAACAACAAAAAAAGTGCTTTATTTAAATAATCACAAAAGGTCAGTATTCTATTAAATTGCCGGCACCTGAATATCTCATTTATAGAAGTGCACCGCAGCCAAGACACTTCATAAACTTAGCTAATCAAGTACCAGAGAGGGTGGCACATCAGTGCATTGCAAATTAATTGGAAAAACAGAAAACAGTTTGTTCAGATCAGGGTCATTCTGCACATAAATTATATTGTTAATGTTTCCAAAACGTCTCGAATGTATTCCGTGAGCTGACAACGCCACTTAAATGCTTTTAATGTGGTTGAAAATGTGATAAAAAAAAAAAGAAATCTTGATATTTAGTAACAGAGACAAATGTATAGCTGCTTCAGTTAATACAGAAGGCAAATTCATAGAGAGATATAAACAAAGCTTTTGTGTATAATTATATTTTGATCCGGAAATGACATAAATGACATATTTATGAAAAACAAGTAGTAAAGGATTCATTAAATAGCAAGGTATATACACATACCATATGACTATTTTTAAAAAAGGTTTTATTCGAGTAATTAAACAATTACAATGTCCACAACCACACAGAAAAGAACGAAGAAAGCCAGGGGGACAAAGGAAAGAAGATAAAAGTTATCATCAAGCAAACAATCTCCCAACACAAGGAGAGAAAGACGGCGATGACGAGGACAGTGGGACGCAAGGACGAGAGAGAGGTGGGGTAATGACGTCATTGTTTCCCCAAAGTATCACATTATCGTTTGTCTGCATCCATGGTTCTCAAACTGTGGCACTTGTGCCACCAGTGGTACGTGAGCTTCCTCTATTGATCGGAGTGAAGCTGAGTCTTTTCACCGGAGTGCATAAAAAATGTAAGAAATAACAGAAAAAAGTCCAAAAAAATTAAGTAACAAAATTTAAGGTCACCTTATCTCCCGCTCCATCTTCATCAAATTTCACTATACCAGTGTCTGAAGTCTATGCGAGGAAGAGGAGGATGATGAGAGGGCAAATTATGTCATTGGGAATAAATCTGCCTGCTGTGAAAAGTCCATATCTGATTTAACATCACTGTATTTTAACGTTGGCGGTGGTGTCGCTCCGAGAGCTGTGTATTTTCTCAGGTGCTACTTGGTAAAAAACATTTAAAACGAACCACTGATGAAAACACAAGCATGGCATTTTGAGATTTTTGCACTTTACCCCAAAAAAATCAATTTGCGAGGCCCCTAAAATGGTGGGTGAAAGTGTGGATGAAATGCCAAAAAAAAAAAATCTTCACCTCGACTTCGAGGATCCAGATAACTCACACCAGGGACCTTCTGTGAGGCAACATTGCTAACCACAACACCACTCTCATACTGTTTTCCAAATAGCAGTAGAGGCAATAGCACGTCGTAAAGCCACATGAATGGGCACACTGATAGAAAACAAGTGTGTCAGTGCTGCAGTTATAGTATAAAGATTCAGTTGTGTCTTCACATAATGTTAATCCAATCAAATCACAGCCGAAACTCCTTCTTGAGGCTTTCTGCCGCCGGCCCACCTGCCTGAGTCCTAGCCTCGCCGACCTGCTGTCCTTACAAGCCTTCTGCTTCACCCTGCCAGCCAGCCAGCCAGGGTGGTGGATCAGGGATTTAGAGAGGCTGCTCACAGTGGGGTCTCACAGCGTTCAGCCACGGTCTGCAGCTAACTGTCAAAAGTGTGGACAATGCTATCACGTAACAGAAACACAGGCCTTATTCCCCTCCCGCAGAAGCCGAGAAGCCGGATGAGAAATATGTACTTTGATTTCTGTGGCGCTTTCAACACCATCCAGCCCCCCTTCTGCTTTAGAGGAGAAGCTCAAAGCCAGTGCAGGGGGACAGCATGGTTTCCCTGGATTCTGGTCTGCCTGGCTCACTGCCAGTCAGCAGTACATCCCCCTGCAGGACAAAGTACTGCATGCACTGTGAACACGGGAGCCCCCCCACCGAGGTGCTGTATTGTCAGCTTTTGGAGTTCACTCTCTACACCTCTCCTTTTTAAGATTCAACCTCCGGTCATGGCAACTCCAACAACTTCTTTGATGACTCCTCTATTGTGGGTTGAGCCGAGGTTATGTAGCAGCATTAGGGCCTGGCGGCATCAGCATGACAAAGGGACAAGAGGTGGATTTCAGCACATCACCGGAACGGACGGTTTCGGTGGATTCCGCTGATTACGAGGCAAATTCCATTCATCAGCGAAAGGCTGTTTTTGTGATGGCAGCGCTAACAGAGTGAAGAGGCAGCGGTGCTGCACAGAGCGGAGGAGAGGCGATTAGAGCTCAACTGATCTCCATCCTGGATGCCAGGCCTCCGCGTTGACCCGGCGCAGCTCCTGCAGCGTAATCACCTTCCACCTCATCAGCCCAAGGTGCATCAGCAAAGCATTTAGCTGCTCAAGCTTTGGGCCAAGAGGCTTGTGCAATAACTCCTCCGTCCAAAATACATTGAATCTCAGCTGGCACGGAGCCGAGCTGAACTCTACTGCCCTGCTCTGACAGCTGGAGGTATTGAATGCACACCAGGCTCATCCATGTCAGTGCTACAAGTTGCCATGTCTGCTCACAAGCAATCGAGACCGCCATTAACACCGGTAACACAGTGCACATGTGTCAAATGGGTTTGGCGTATGCTTAAAATGAAGCCTTCACAAGTTTACGTTGATGCATTTTTATACATTTCTCACTCCCCTTTCTGTTACCTTATATTATATTATACTGAAATGTGTGGTGCAGCCACAATAGTGCTGCTGCAACTCATGATTACCTTCATTTTACATGATTATTCATGGATGTCAAATATCCAAATGGCATATTTTTTTCATACAAATCAAAAAAGAGGAGCAAAGAAACTAGAAAATAGTCCCATTTAAATTGCTGTGATCAGAAAACTTCATCTATTTGTAATAAAATCAACAAAATTATCCAAAAAAACCCTCATTTAAACCATAAGCAGTGTGTGTATGTGGTATTCCTTATGTTGTGGGGACCGAAATCTGTTTACACAGTCACATTAGGGGTGGGGGGCAAAAATCAAGTCCATAATGTAAATGACTACATTTTAAGGTGAAGACAAAGTTAGATGACGGTTAGGTCAGTAGTAGTTATGGGTAAGGTTAGGGTATCCAGAAAAGGAATGCAATGTCCTCTGAAGTCATGGAAACCCAGTGTGTGTGTGTGTGTGTGTTTGAGTGTGAGTGGGTGGAGTGGGGTCCTATCTCACATTATTTCACAGAGATGCTGAATTTGTAGCACCTCACTTGGTCTGTTTTGTTTTTTTTTATGAAATAATGACATAAAAATAAAGCATTTCATGTGGAGCTATAGATACAGTGAACCCCGTATACGACACAACTCCTCCTTATATGATCAGGGTGTGATGAGGTCACTGTAATATCGTTCTGTCATGTGGAAACAACACAGAGCAACATCATTATTATTATTATTATTGTTGATAATAATAATAATAATAGTGATGTAACTGATAAAAAAAAAAAACAACAACAGTCGGATGATGTCTCTCTCCCATGCTTCCAAAACATTTCATCCAAGTGCCATGGAGAAAGAAAGCGCAGCCGTGAAAATGGAAGTCATAATTGTATTTGTGTAACACGCTCCAATCATTGGGCACAACACCGCTCCTAACGCTGAATCGGAGTATCTCAGCTGTTTGCATCCTCAACAAGGCAATAACCAGGCGGATCAATAACATTCAAGGGCAACGAGCAGGCAGCGAGTCGCGCGTTTTGCGCCACAACTTGCAAATGACACTCACATCCAGATCCATATTTAAATTAAGAAAAACAACAACAACAATGTGGCTTATTCTGACCTTTAATAACTCCCGGACCGCTACACACGTCATTGGGAGTGAGTCCTAAAAGATGCTGATGCTGATTTCATGAAATAAGAGTGGTCGGACTTACTTCAAGACGGCGCTGTCCCCCTGTCTGACCGTGATGTTGTCCTTAAATACAGAATCCCCGCTCCTGGCTGGAACTCCTGCAGGTACAAGGAATAACAATTTAAGTCCAAGCACGACGAGGCTTTTCCCAGACACCGCCAAACGACCACAAATTCCCATGGTTTTTTTGTTTCTGTCAGAGCGCAACTTCCAGGAAAACTTGAATCCCCCTTCTTTATTTCTCTCGCGCTTTTTTTTTAATTATTTTGTGCGCAAATTTCCACGCCACGGAACCGGGATGCGGGGTTGCGAGCCACGGGGAGCTGCGGATTCGCGCCAAGTAAACAGGCTTGTTATGAAATAGAGTCGGTGTGAATAAACGCAGGAGATGAGGAGAGGAGGAGAAGATGATGATGAGGAGGAGGAGGAGGAGGAGGTGGAGGAGGGGGGACGTGTCTTTCCGCCCGCCAGCCGCTCCAGGAAACGGACTTGGGAGGAAAAGAAGAAGGAAAGAAAAAAAGCGAACCGCGTTTATCAGAGAAATGCGCACCGTCCACTGCGCTTGAAACAGCACCCGCCGTGAAATGGATGCTGCTCACAGAGAGATGCACTGGCCAACTCTGCCTGCGTGTGTTTTTCCCTCCCTTGGTGTTCTCTCTTCTTCTTTTTTTTTTTTTCTTTTTTACTGTGCAGTGCACTCAAAACAAGAGGATGAAAAGGCTCCAGGATCTTTTTTGTCCTTTGCAAGGCTGCATATAGTTCCTGAAGTACTCTCTCTCCCTCTCTTTCTCTCTCTCGCTCCTAATCGCGATGTAGCGTCACTGGACCTTTGGGACCTCGCAGTTGCAGCAAGGGACGTTTCAAAGGTTTTTGGGGGCTCCAAACAAAGGGGTAATGGGGGGGCCCCTCATAGTAATATGACAATCTCTCTCTCTGTGTGTGTGTGTGCATGACTGACTGATCTGATTGTGGGTGTGTGTGTGTTCAGGTGGATCCTGGGAGCTTCCATCATGGTACAGTACGGCACAGTTTGGAACGGTAAAGCCCTTGGTCAGGCTTGCGTTTCGATTCCACTGAATGCGACATCGGAAGTGATTCGCATCCACCTTATCCTGTCGTGCATACTTCTCATCACCGTAACTCCTGGACCGTTTGGGATATCTAGAAAATTCAACTGAAGACGGATGGATGGATACCGGAAAGCAGAGACTCGACAAAGCGTCCTGTTTATTTTCAGAATAAAAGCCCCCCCCCCCCGTCTTGACACCATATCGTATTTCACTTATTTACGCTGACAACACTTGCAAATCCAGCGCTCTGTTCTCACTCTCTGGTCCATCGGTCTCGTGGTGCACAGCGGACGGAGCTCTAAAACACATGGGTGGGTGTTGATGGACCGAGCGCACACAGCGACAGTGCAACATAGACATTTTCTGTTGCACAATCAGCGTACTGTACAAAAAATAAAAATGGAATGGTTAGGGACGGTTATTTTGTACTATTTCCTGATGGAAACAAAAAAAATAGGTACTGATCCAAACCGTTCCACTCAAGGACAACATGGCTTTATTGGTGCTACACACAGGACGTTCCAGTATAAGAGGCCTGAGCATCCCAGCTATGGTGGATTTTTCTCTCCTTCCCCCTCAAAGCCAGGAGACATATTGTGGTTGTTTTTGAATAAATCTTTAAATGGTTTACTTAATATGTTGCTGGTGGTTTCTTGGGAGTTGGCAAGAGAGAATTGCTTGTTGCAACCAGTTTTTCCCCCCAGGCCTGGACCTAACCTTTATTTACATATCATTGCTCAAAGCACAGTTGCTAAGTGTTTCACAAATAAATAGGAACACAGATTTTGAATTTTGAATAATAACAAGGAAATTAAGCATGGCCAAACATAAATACTACAAAAAGGTTTGAACTTTTCATTTAAAATAATCTATATTGTCTCCACTATATTTCCTCTGGCAGGGACTTGTGTTTCAGAACAATTGAGAGGCCAATGATGGATCTCAATGTATGAGCAGGATTACACTGGGATAAAAGACTGCCAATTTACTGTGGGGCCAGACCAGTAAGTGCTCTATAAGTAATTCAAATCAGCTTCAATTCAATTCTGGAATGTACTGGAAGTTTCCAAAATGCAGATTAAGCCTATGAGCTCCACACAACTCTCTCTGTGTTTCCCAACATAGGGGGTGTTTAGATCGCATGTCACCCGGCGACATTCCAATAAATAGGTGGCAAAGCAAGACACGTGGTCGGAGCATGAATTCAAGTCTCAGAAGAGAATTCACCTGCGTGGTCATCAGAAGGAATACATTTTCAGAAGCATTGTTTTCTTTCTTTTTTTACCATTCTAAAATTTTGTTTTGAAAGTTAAATCCATTTTTTTTTAAGCTTCCTAAAAAATGCTGCCAGGACGCCCAAGGCCTTGTTTTCTGTTTTGTTTTCACAAATTTAGTGGCTGGATGATGGCTTATGTATTCTGAAATGCTCAGTTGATGTGCTTGATAAGTAGTGCTGAAGCTTTGTCATTCACCACACTCCAAATTTACTTTGGGCACTGAAGTGCCGTTTGGCTGTTTGTCGTGGAGCAGACACTGGCTACTCGGGGTGAGAGTGGCACTTCTGCTGCACGTCTAACAACACGAGGACAGACTTTGTGTCTCGCGAGAAGATTAAACAAGGGCAGCTTCTTTACTTTAATGATCAGTCTGACGTGCTGTGAAGTTTCTGAACAGGAGGCGGCGAATGACAACGCTGGTGACAGCTTCAAAATGCCTTAACTGTGGAACGATACAAGTAGACACATGGCGTCTTTCTTGGCTGGTATCAAATGTTTGCGCGAGTGTGAAAGTATTGATGGCTTGTCTTCGCAGGGCGACAGGCTGCATTCTGTTGTGTGTTCCTCACTCTTTTCTCACGTACAAGTGAGTGCACAATAAAAGTCTTTTCTCTCTTTTTACGATGAACACAGGTCGGCACAGGCTTCAACGAAACGGACAACTGTAGCTTTTAACAGGTGCAACGCTTTACTGAGATTACATGGCTCACTCTCCGGTTTGCACAAAAACTTGAGCACAACACAAGTGGACCTTGAGGTAACATCAACCATAAAATATATTGTCCATGCACTCCCTGTGTGTATGTCCCATTTTGACCATTTTAAAAGGCAGCTAACCATCATTATTCCCCGGATGCAACTTGCAGAAAATGCACGCTTAAGGTGAACTGCGCTCTCAATCACTTAACCCTGTTACACCGAGTGTATCGCTGACGACACGTTTGCACAAGCGCGCTTTGCATCGATGTAGTTACGCGTCGGTAATTTCACTCGTGCCGTTTCAGGAAGCCGGCCGAATCAGCGTCTTTGTCGCCAGAGATGATAGAGTAGGAAGAACACCTGTACAGAGTTTTTGCACATCGAGAGACAAAGATATGCGACATCTGTTCATGTACAACCTCAGTGCTTTGCTAAATAAACCTTTGCGTTTTTCTTCATTTTAAATTGTTAAAACAGTACTTTAGCATGCAGTAAATTGTGAATAATGGCCAGATATTGGAAGTTATTAAGGAAAAATATGGGGGGAAAAAAGCACTTAGTTACAGGACAGATTTGTATGTAACATATTTAAATGCCTGCATGTGCATCAACATGATAGTGGCACAAGATTTAGGCAAAAGCCACATCTCGTCAGTGGCGCGCAAAGAAGGGCAAGGGGGAAATAAAAAGGGCACCACACCTGTGTATACCTATACAGGGACATCCTTAACGCACCCATTTTGATTTGAAGGGCACCCGTGGGAAACAAAGTGATGCAGTCTAGGGCTGTAAAGGCACTCCTTTAGAAACAATCAGTTTCTAAAAAATGTGTATTTTGCTTTAGAGGCCACAAATGAATGGCAGGCATTAGGGCACTTCCTCATGTTTCTACCACTCTAGAAGGTACTTTAGCGCGCGTCTTGTGACTCGAGAGGGCACTTTAGCACGCGGCGCGCTTCTGTCCATTAGGGCGATTGCCCCTCCTGTGCTCGTCACTACATCTCGTTAGGAAAGTTTCAAGTTTTTTGGTCGTAAAAGTCGCCTTCTAAACTCCAAACATCAGCGGTTCAATCCCTGGCTCCACTAATCTGCCTGCCCGCGTGTCCTTGGGCAAGACTGCCATCCCCCATTGCTTGCTGGAGGCTGTACTCCAGCCGCGTGTGAAACTAAAACTAAGACTAAAAATAGTGCCACATGTGACGACTTGCCGTTCATCGTATATAGTTTTAGCATCCTTTCTAATTAAAAACACACGGTGTTACATGACAAATAAATAAATAAATAACACCCTGGAATGTCCTTAAAACACTGTTCCAGTCCACAACAAGTGTTTCAGCGATTGGTGTCAAAATGATCTTGCTATGCAGTCTGTCGTTTGACGGCTGTCTTACAATGTTCCACGCGGTCACGTGCTAACACCATCCTCTCCTTCTCGGTGTGAGAATGACTCAAGTAACTTGTGAACCACATCGCCATATTGACTGCACTTGATGAAAAGTAGTTTAGCTGTGTGGCCAAGCAGTGTTTTTGTGGGGCAGGGTTCGACAAATGCAGCCCCAGAGAGGCCCCGGAGAGGCCCCTGAGAGTTCCCTGAGAGGCCCAGGCCAATTTCCACACTGTTGTTGCGTTTATTCCTAGGTTGTTATTGTGGAATTATGATGATGTCTTGTGCAGGAGATATTGGGCAAAGATAAGACTTAATTAAAATGATATCTGCTCGTGATGCAACACACAATTCCTGACTGTGTGCACATTTTAATGGTTTTTAAATTAAAACCCTTGCCTGACCTCAGCAAAAATCTAAGATATGGGGTCTTAATTAGAGTCAAGGGTGCAGAAGGTGGGGGGCGGGCAGACACGATTCGCAGACACCATCCCCCTCCGTCAATTAGAGCTGCAACATTTGGTCGCGTGAAGTCACTTTAACACCTTAGTGGTTTCTGCTATTGATGTTCTACGGGGATAAAGAGGGCTAAATAAGAGCACCGTTGAGTGCAGCGTTAAAAGGAATGTGTTGTGTTGCACGGCGATCGGCTCTTCCCCTCGGAAAAAAAAAAGGGTTTCGGAGGATAAAATAAGATTGTAATCCATTTCAATCCATGTCGTCCATGTGCATTATGTTTTTGACCCTCATTGTTCTACTTTAGCAGGGTCGGGAACATCCGCTGACCTTGCCACAGCTCCACCTGGAGCGAGGATGCCAAGCATGCAGAAATGACAAATTAGAATGGCATTGTTTGTGGCACGGTTCACATGAATCATCCTTGATGTATCACACAAACACAGACAGAGTGAGAGGAAAAAGGGAGAGAGAGAGAAAAAGAAGAAACAATGCACTAGCCCTGGTCTAAAACATGGGGAGAAGGTATTGATTTCAACATGCTCAAATGAACAAAGCCATTTCACTTTAAATCAACGTCTTTCTGATTTGTTGCCGCCCCTTACAGTCCGGCTCGTCCTCGCAGATTGCGTTTCTCATTTACTTCACTTATACATGCAATGACATTCAGATAATTTCCTGCTGCGAAAGTATTAAACACCAGACCCTGGGTGGTTTATTCAAACAATCCACGCTAATCTTTATTCATATCATGCAAGGACGGGGCAGAGCTATAGCAGACAATGGGGCCGGCATCTGACCGAAGCGAGCTAATACCCCGAGCACAAAAAAAAAAAACATGGCTGGACTAAATAAAGAGCACTCACTCAATGAACGCAGCCGTCTGCAGAAGCCTGCGTTCTACTGACACAAAGACATATTTGACATTCGGACGTTTCTCTACCCCAAATAGCGTCACACTGACGCTAACAACAAAGTACACATCTAGCTAGGACATGTCCAGTATTGCGACTCTTAGGTTTCCCTCAAAGAAACACAATTTTCTCTTAAAACTCCTCACCTGCTTATTTGGGGTCTATTTATCATCAAAATATTGCAAGTGGGGGAACAGAAACTATGCGTTCATCCGTCGTCTACCGCTTTATCCTCCACATGAGGGTCGCGGGGAGGCTTTTAGCTAGCAAGGGCGCCCTGGACTGAAAATAATAAGAAATTAGACGCCCTACATTTAGGCAGGACGCCCAAAAGACACCCTTTTTTTTTTTCCTCCCCTCTTTCCCCCCGGTAACTTCGCTGAATGGGATCAAAATTTGCCGATTTTAGCCTTCCGGGGCGGCCATGTTTGTTTTTTGACGAAATCTTAGTTATCATTGCGTTGGTCGATTTTTCCGTGACAGCGGCGTGGACGGCCGCTGTTATTGGTGGCATATCTGACGTCTCTGTAACCTTTTTCCGTGGGAAGAAAGCGCAGGTAAGCTTGAAACCTTTAACAGTGTTTAGAAATAAAATTACTGAAAGCCTGATAACTATAGTGGGGAGTGTGGCGCATGACGGATCTACAGAAAACGGCAAAACGGAGATCAAAACTTGCTTGGTTCCTTTGAATAATAGGAAGCCTTAACTTCTAAACGGCCGATAAATGGATGTTGTTTGTGGAGAACAGGGTGCTTAATTCCCACTATTGACATATTTATAGTTGATAATGTCCTTTTTAGTAAATCGGTGTAATTATAATATTAACACACGCACAAACATGTACTTCAGGTACCCTCTACTTGAAGTGTGGGAACTGGTCGGCTTCACTTTGGGACTGAAAGACTGATTGTCTGAGGGAGACGGTTCATTTCCTTAACCAACATCGCAGGTATGTTTTATACCTGCGGGAGCTTAAGTGCCCCTGGCATGGAGAGGGGCACATGATTCAAACTTTGATCTCCGATAACTGCATCTGCCTCAGTCTTGACTCCACCAGACAGCTTTAATCAAGACGCCGTAGCCGCAGTAGCAGCGTGTGCGGGAAAGAAAGTAGAGAAAAGAAGAGAGAGGTTGTTTATCCAATCCCAGTCCTGCCCTCTTCTCCCCCCCCCCCCCCGCACGGTGCGTGGCTCGAATCACTTTTAGATGCCGGTGCCTTTGAATCGTTTGAATTCAGACATCCTGCGTTATCAGCAGGCGCAATATTTGCTCCCATTCATTCCAGCCAGCAGGGGTGCGCTCAGCAGACATGCTAATGCGCTCGCGGCGGGCTCCGTCACTGACCTCCATATGGCATTCTTGGCGGCATGTGTCAGGATTAAAGGTGTGCACACAATAATGCATCGATATGGTAAATATTAGAAGGGTTCTGTACTGCACGTACGATTGTTTTCTTTTCCTTTTTTTTTCTCTCTCTCTCTCTTCCAGTCTGTCAATATTCCAACCACTATGAGCAAGTCTATTGACGAAAAGTAATGAACATAAAATAGCTTGAAGGTCAAAATAAACCCCGCTATATTAAGTTATTCACCTTATATGAGAGCCTGGAAAGTATGAACTCAATTAACAAGAACTCCTTTCTCTATGTGTGTGATTATGTTTTTTTTATTTTTACCTCTTTAGAACCTTTTCTGGAATAAACCAGTCGTCCTCATGGAGACCATAACCGGGTCATTTCTGAGGAACTGCTAAAGTTAAGAGCCAAGATTTGAATAGAGCAGCAACTCACAATTATTTTCATAACCGATTAATTGAGTAATCGTTCGGTCCATAAAGTGTCAGAAAATGCTAAAAAATGTTGAATGATGATGTTCTCGAATGTCTTGTTTTGTCCACAAGCCAAAAATGATTTAGTTTTTAATGATTTCTTTGTGACATGGAACAAAGAAACCAACAAATATTCACATTTAAGAAGCTGAAACAATCAGAAATCTTGTTTTAATCTCTAAAAGCTTCAAAGCGATGAATCAATAAACAAAATATTTGACAATTCATTTAGTAATCGACTCAACGAGTAATTGCTTCAGCTCTAGATTTGAATAGTGGTTAGGTTAAGGTTTGGGTTGGACATTAACTGGTCCGTCCAAATGAATGGACGTCAACGTGCATCTCTTTAGGACAGGGGTCCAAAACTCAAATGACTAAGGAGCCAATGAGCATCTAGTCTGGTCAGTCAGAGGCCGGTCCAGTAAAAAAAAAAACTGTTCCGTAGGGGGTGGGTGATGTTAAAATTATATCACAATAACAATATCAGTGACAATATTTCACAGAATTTAAAAGCCTCTGCTTTAGGACCTTTTCTTATAGAAACACTGAACTTGTCAGGACCTGTGGTCACCATGGGGACCAAATGAGGCAGAACCTCCAAAAAGCTCCTCTCTCTTGTGTTGTTGAGAAGCAAAGGCACATGTACAGCTCATATCGAGAGTCGCAGAGGACAGATTATTGTGCCCTGGGCTGGAAATGCAGTCGCCAGTAATGGAAAAGTAAAGTTTGTACTCACCAGCTTCAAACTATTTCCCTATAGTTAATTAATATAAGGCATAAGAAGAGGCTATTTTGTATAATGTCTCATTTAGGGATGGGAATCGGTATCGGCCAGTATCGTAAAATGTAAAATCCGAATACAATCCAAAAACGGAAATAAAAATCAGCAGAAGCATTTTCGCCGAGTCATGTCTGGGCTGTTTATTTCTGCTTTTTTTGGGGAGAACAATATTTGTTACACAGCAGGAGAATTACGTCTCTGACGCTTCATGCGTTCATAAATGGTCGAAAAAGGATTGTATCGGACTAATATCGGTATCGGTAGATACTCGAGTTTGTGATATCGGTATAGGACACAAAGAAGTGGTATGGTCCCATCCCTAGTCTTATTCATATAGACGCACAAAGACCCCACGATTGGCCAGACGCCCTCACTTTGCTGCTCTGTAAGCAGATTGAATCACACCAGTGGTGCGATTGTAATACAGCAGACACCTTGGGGATAACCCCAAGCCAGGTTTTTTTAGAAGGTGATTGTCCAATGAGATTAGACTAATGAGCAGTGTAATGATCTCGCAGTATTTATGTTACACTTATAACAACGGGGGGTGGGGGGGAAACACACTCACCGCCTCCCCTGTTAACAAACAGATGCAACCTGTATTTATTTACACACTTTTAATCCGATAATGTGGGTCATTTGCACCAAGTTTCATTAGTGACGCGTCATGTTAGTGACAGTATTCTTTGTAATCCTCCGAGACGGAGAGAGCCTTGCGGTGATTCAGGCCGAAGGCTTAGAACGGGCGCCGTTAATGCCTGATAATGTCAGACTCATCAACATTAAATTCTTCATTTGTATGTATGTAAATATGGAAGTCTTTAACCCCGGGGGTTACAAACAATTCAGTCGGCGACAATGACAGTGCCCGATGTGAAGTAAGGAGGAGCGGCTCCCCAAGTATAAAGCTGATTTAGGCAGAAAGTGTCATCCCAGAGATGGATTCTGCTCACTTCAAGGTGAATGCATCAGCCTGAGCAATTTCCATTCAAATATTAGTCAAATGGAACTAATGCCTTTGGGAGAGAGAGGGAGAGAAAAAAAAAAATCAGCAACTCAGATCATATTTGACACCGACATATGGACGGTGGTTTGGGAAAGCTAGGAATTCTGAGGCGAGTTGGTGCGGGGGGGGTTTAAAGAGTGGTTACGCACAATTTCAGCTACTTAATCATCCAATTTCCACCTCAGCAGGAGTCAATCAGAAAGTGATACCAATGATGGGCTGTTTTCAGATGCTCAACGGTTTCTGTAAAAGTGGGAATTTGCCTGCAGAGTATGCGGCGTATGCAACCCATACCCATAAGTGTTGATAGCCCCAATGCACATTTGCCTTTAAAGCGCATGTCGTTTGACATAAATGTGTCTAAACTCAGGGTTCAAAGGCAGGTGCACTGTATCGGCTATACGGAAACCACATATTATGCCGAACAGAGATGAGACGGTCCGATCGTCTGCTGTCCCTTAGCAACAGAGATGCTTCTGGATGAGATGCAGAACATTTACAGCACTTTCTATGCCAGTTATTTATATTTAAAAGTGCATTCTTCACATGGTTTGTCGTTGTAAGCTGCCATTATCTGTCTTCGAAGCATTCGTCCCCAGTGGGCATTAAAATCCTTGGATGGGTTGAGTTCGAACGTGGACATTGGGAATTTTTAAACTGGAAAAACCAAGTTTTGGGACGTAATCATACTTCGGACGCGGCCAAAGGAAGTGCCCTTGTGTGTGAATTAGAATGCGTTCACGAAATAAAGTGGAGAAGATATTACACGCTGTGCTATAATCAACTCAAGTCTTTTTGGCGTGGATCATAACGCTTTCTCTCCTTTCACCCCATCCCGTGTGCATCTCAAACTAAAAAATCGAATCTTTTCTCATCTTCAGAAAGAAGATAAATGGCGTGAACAGCATGCACCTGTTTCAAAGATATGCAAAAAATAAAGCGTTATGCAGTAAATGCAATTACGGCGCGGGCGGCTGCTCACTGTTGTTATTGATTTATCTTTTTTTAAAACACAGGCCAGACAATATCATGACATTATCACATTATGCGAAACAGCAAAGTGAATCTGACGATAATACAACACATTTCACTGCCGTCTGACCAATGTCAACCTTCATTTCAGCTGAAAGAGTGACCTGTGTGTACATATACACAAGCCTTTACAGCAAAGCTTATTAGGCTAATGAAGTGCTTATGCCCATTTGCTAATTTCATAAACAGCCAAATCAAATTGGACCCCTGGACTCAATCACATAATCGCCTTTGTATTTTCTCCTGGCAATTAATGTAGCATGAAAGATTGTATTTTTAAGCTCCACGTCGAACTACAATGTGCTGTGTGCCTTCTGTGCTCATGCAGTCGCGATGTTTCGTGCCAAGTTCACGTCCAAATCTCGGATCTTTGTGGCAGCATGTGCTGTATAGCCTACGAGATGGCACGCAATCCAGAGTCACGTAAAAAAAAAAAACAACAACAACCCTTTAATTGATCAATGGTTTAACCGGCATTTGAATATTGTTTTAAACATTTGTGGCTTCATTATACTAATACTAATAATAATAATAATAATAATAATAACAATACCTTTTTTTATATTACATATATAGATTTATTTGAGCTGGATTGAAGCATCGTTTCATAAACACATGTATAAAGGTTTTTTTTTCACTCTATAGGATCGATTTATTTCTTATTATTTTTTGAAAATGAGGATGGGATGTCACATGTAGAGCTGTGGCATTATTGAATTGAATTTAATTGAACTTTAATCCTCCCCCAGGGGGGAAACACACATTCACAACAGCTCAGTTAAGAAATGAGAAGAGAATAAAAATTTAATAAAAATAAGAATAAGAATAAAATAAAAATAAAAATAAAAATAAAAATAAAAATAAAAATAAAAATAAAAATAAAAATAAAAATAAAAATAAAATTATTACAAAAGTATAGTCCCTACATATGGGAAGAGATTCCTTGAGATTCCTCGTGCCCAAAGATCGACCCACCCTAAGCAAGCTAGTGGCACTGGGCCTAGTTAGGGGGGGTTTTCCTAACCCCTGTGGTGCCATTGCGGTCTCATAGCCAATCATAAAACTTAAGGGTTGTCTCCCAAAATTGTCTCTGCTGTGGACTAATGTAATCTGCTCTTCTTGGGGGTCCTCATCTCAGCCTGGGGATCTGGGCAACTGCTACTTTGTCTACCCTGTCACAGATGGTGTTACTTTGTTGCAACCATATCTATAAGCCTTAAAATAAAGACATGCACAAATATTTAAACTGAATTACTGTAATAACACACAACACAACAATATCTAATTCTTAAGATCGTTTTGGTTTACCTTACTATTTCGAGCACTTCTTAATGTTATTATTTTGAGTACCGGCACTTCTTAATTTGACTATTTTGAGTACAGGCACTTCTTAATCTTATTATTTTAGTTACAGGCACTTCTTAATTTGACTATTTTGAGTACAGGCACTTCTTAATCTTATTATTTTAGTTACAGGCACTTCTTAATTTTACTATTTTGAGTACCGGCACTTCTTAATTTTACTATTTTAAGTACCGGCACTTCTTAATTTTATTATTTTGAGTACAGGCACTTCTTAATTTTATTATTTTGAGTACAGGCACTTCTTAATTTTACTATTTTGAGTACAGGCACTTCTTAATTTTACTATTTTGAGTAGCGGCACTTCTTAATTTTACTATTTTGAGTACAGGCACTTCTTAATTTTACTATTTTGAGTAGCGGTACTTCTTAATGTTATTATTTTGAGTACAGGCACTTCTTAATTTTACTATTTTGAGTACTGGCACTTCTTAATGTTACTATTTTGAGTACTGGCACTTCTTAATGTTACTATTTTGAGTACAGGCACTTCTTAATTTTACTATTTTGAGTACTGGCACTTCTTAATGTTACTATTTTGAGTACTGGCACTTCTTAATGTTACTATTTTGAGTACAGGCACTTCTTAATTTTACTATTTTGAGTACAGGCACTTCTTAATGTGACTATTTTGAGTACAGGCACTTCTTAATTTTACTATTTTGAGTACAGGCACTTCTTAATTTTACTATTTTGATTACCGGCACTTCTTAATTTTACTATTTTGAGTAGCGGCGCTCTGGTTATCTGTCCAATTCATTATTATTGCCGACATTTCATTTGTCAGGGTGCACTACATGACTAATAAAATGGACTGTGTGCTTGAAGTTGAAATCATTGTTGGAAATGTTGATGAAGACAATCAAAATGTCATCATTTAAATGATTTAATAAGGATTTACCAACATATAGACACGCCTCATTTGGATAGGAGGATTACTGGCACTTATTTTTCGTACTGTTGTGTTCTAGACATTAGTATTAGACAAATTTTGCAGTGCATGCTGATTGAACCTGGTTGGCCCACTCACGATCGCCAAGGTTTAAATTAAACCAACAGATTTGTGCCCGCCCACCTAAAGTGTGCTCATTGATCAGAACTCAGCAACGGAGACAGAACATTCATGTGTCCATTTTCTATCACAGACTGAAATAATATAATAATCCCGAGCTTATTTTGTTGCTACCCAGAAAAGAGAACACCCGTGGTGCACGGGCTGATTCGGAGCGACGGCAGCATTGGGTTGACGCGATCTCTGGGGGTCGCCAACAATACAAAGCAATGAAATTAGCTATGAGTGAAATGAAAGGAAAATCATGTGCCGTGTACATGGGAGTGACAAGAAATGCACTTCGCCAAGTATCTATGTGCCCTGTCAAATGTAACTCGATGTCTGTTGCGAGCGTGGAAGTGTGAGCACACTATATTGTAGGCCTTAAGGCTATACTGGTATTAAAAGCCATTTATAAGAAATTGTATTTTGAAGAAAAAAAAAGAAAGAAAGGTAGGCACACTGTCACGCTGTATAATAAACACTGTCACTGCCATTGGACTTCATCTTCATGGGATTTGGGAGCACTTTCCACAGCCTGCTGAACACAGGTTGGTCTATTTTGTCTGGTTCGACGTTGGGATGCATTTACTATATGAACAAGACTATTATGTTATGTAGTTGTATAAGTGATTTCATGCAGTTACAAAGAAGTTAATCGACAACCTGACGAGTTATGTTATGCTTGATCTTCCCTTTTATTAAAAGTAATAATCATGGACATTTAATTAAGGCCACCCACATATAAGCAGGTAATCCTTGAGTCCAAATGAACACTTGTGCCAAACTGCCAAAATTCAAATGATTGTACCAAAGTCCAGGTGATTAGTGCCAAATTCGGTCTTCTTGAGATATCGCTATCGCGGATGACTCAAACACGTAGGCGCAGCTGTCACTGGCACGGCAAAAATATTGGGCAACAAACCCCCTTCTACTGTGAGAATGTGCGTCTACAATTCACCACGTTACCTAACTTCCTCCTGCAATCATAATTATTACAGCCACCTCATGTCACGTAATAATAAAAACCAGACTCTGGGTAATAATAAGCTGCTTTGTGCTCTTTTCTTACAAGAGCATAATCTCAGAGCTGCGGTGTAATGATGGATTTTCATTTACAATAGTTAAAGACATTTAGCCACCGCAAAGAAACTCAGACATCGGCTCCCCGCGTTTCACCAATTTCCTTATTTAATTATCTTCACTCAATAAAAGGTGATTGACTTTCCTGTGTGTGTCACAACAACTCCAGTAAACAGCTCATTGGGGCTTTTTGTTCAGCCAGGCCTGTTTTCTTTAGCCAACAAATGTCTGCACTCACTATATAAAAGCCTGGAGGGTACAATTACCAGTGGCAATGGAAAGGAAAATGTTGGTATTGAAAAGAAAAATGAGGTATAATCTTACTCATTTTTCTTATCAGCGGAGGTGCAAGAAGCCTGAGAGGGTACAGTAGTTCCCCAGATGACAGCGCGAACAATATTCCACTCATACAAACAACAGTGCAGAGGTGCATAATAGCCTTAACGATCTCAACTTGGTAATCCCTATAGGTTTGTTTTGAATTCAAGAGGGAGGTGATTTTACTTTACATACATTCTTTTCTTTATGTCATCACCTGCATTCTCACGATGGTAAACAGTCTGTATTTATATCACACTTTTCTAGTCTTGATGACCGCTCAAAGCTACACAACAGTTTATTCATCCATTTATTCATACAGCATACAGATGTGCATTTCCTCGATGGCGGTTATACAACTTTGTTTATCGTAGAAGCTTATATGGGCCAGCCCGGAACATTCCTCGGTGAAGAGAAACAGATGCTTCCTGTTTGGACTAAATCAAATCTGTTATTGTGAGTCGAGTATTTAGGATCATAAGGACGTACGGAGTAAGTTGAGTTGAGTAGCTTGTTTTTCAGCAACGGTGGCCCCTAGACACGGGAGGAAGGGAGGACCATGTTTGGTCCTGAAGTGGCTTCTTTACTGGAGATAGAATATCAAAAATGGGCTAATGTGATGTATAGGATGACGATGATGTCGGATAACCTTTAAAATGCAATGCTTGAAGCGGATGCTTGGCTTGTAACAAGTGGTCCTGTTAGCGTAACTGTAAGCAAAGATGGCGGGAATGAGGTCCCGCCCACCCTACGAGTGGGTCTAAAAAGTGCGGAATTAGGGTTTCAAGTTTCAAGCTTCGGACCAAGTGTCACTGGTGAGCATGTAACAAAAAAAAATAGAATTAAGATATTTCTCAACTCAGGGGAAACTGAGGTTGGGAAGCCCAATTTTTCAAAAAAATACTACCCCTATTCTCGTAATACAAAGCTAAATGCTAATCGGTGAAGTATTCCTTTAACCCAGCAGAGCCGGGAATCAAACGCACAACCTCCGAGTTGAAAGACGACCCCGTCTACCACTGACTCAAAGCACTCGCAGATGAGACAGCACAGGTCCAGTGATTGAAGACATTTGCGGTGGCATGACTCGATTAATTCCACACACTAGATCTTAATTAACTCAGCATAACCATACAGATGATTTGTGTGCCGACGGGATTTAGTCGATGGGGATGATTGCTTGAAGTAGATATGCTCATTCAATATTCATTATCTCCCTGTCCCATTTTCTCACGGGGGGGCAGAGCAGGTCCGTCGCGAGATCAACACATCTCCCTTCTGTCTTCAAAAAACAGTTCCATTTGTTGAATTAATTCTTTTTAAGAGGGATAACTATTTTGGAATTAGACTCCTCTGTGAGATGTTTTCTCCCAGTTGTATAGCTACATTAAACTAGTGTTAACCTTCCCGGGCAAATTAAACAAGCCATAAACCGTTTATCTTATTTAACAGCATGAAAACTGCTTTTTTTGGAAGCACAGATCCTTTTTTTTGTGCGTCTCATGCAACAGATTTTGTATTTATTTTTTTATTTCTTGCACCAAAGTGGCATTTCAGAGCAAAGAATTCAATATGGCGGCTTACATTTTAGCGACGATGACTGAAAAGGCTCAGAGGGAGGATTTATAATCCTTATCGAAAGCCCCAGCCAAGACAAATATAAACCATTCTCCTATTATTGGCCCTTCAAGTACAAAGCAATGGGGGGAGTGGCACTGAGACAGCTAAAAGGTGGTATTTAAAAGATGTGTTAAAAGAAAATGCCACGGTGTCGCGCAAACCCATAATAATATGAACAGGAGCACAGCATAATAGGCTCTGCTCCAAACCGGCTATTGTTTTCATCATATCTGTACAGAGAAACTCTGTGGAGGAACACTGTAGCTCTGAGAGCTGTTCCCTCCTCTTCTCTGCTCTGCGCGCCCTGTGCTGCCTCCATTATTTTACTTGCTTTCAGACTCGAGCGCTTATAAAGCGAGCGTTCTGAACCAGAACAAACACGGAAACTAAAGATCATTTCAGTCCATACATATTAGGGAGGACTCGCTGATTCGCATCAGTGGGCTGACATAGAAAAGTTCTGCCTAATCAGAAAGTTTATACTGGATGTAATTAGGAACAAACTCGGGGCTGAGTTGTCGGCAGACACCTCTCATGTCTGACTCTTTCTTGAGGCTGAAGCGTATCCAGGTGAGTCACAGATTATCAGGGACGATGTTCGGCCTAATTGTTACAAATCAAATGTAAGTGCGGCGACATGGGTACAATTACAAAAGAGTGTTTGTCTGTGTTCCACTGTTAATACTGAGCACCGGTTCAAGGGTCCACGTCTGGTTTTGTTTTATTTTTTTCATTATAAAAAGGACTTTTATACCCTGAAGGTCGAAAAGAAACGGCACAATCGGAATTGTTGCTGAGCTGCAGCGCCGGGGAAACACGATGTAAAATGCAAATACATACTTTTAGGTAATGTGTGGTTTGATGAGAAAAGAAATAAAGCGAAATTTTCTGCACCACGTCGAGTTGCGCAACACCACACCGTATTGCCTTAAATCACATTTCTCTTCAATCCAATCATATTTAATTGCGCTGTGCCACAGTACGGTTAGCTGTATCATATTGCGTTCGTATAGTTGCTCAGTTAATGTCATTTTAACAACAGCCTCGGTGACAGGGACACACATTTCTACAAAAATACAGACACTAACATGGAGATTACGGATGTGTGGGTTGTGTTTTTTTTAAAAATACTACAACAGAAAGTGACATTTTCAATCTTCTGCTTTGAAATTGTTAGCAGGGTCCTTTTAATGCTGTGCTCACTCATCCTCTAAATGACTCTAAATGGCACCGCTGTTCATTATTTCATTATTATTTCACTATTATCATCCATGTCCGGACGTTAAAAATGAAACGAGAGGTTTAGCCTCGTTTTCTAATAGAGTTCCATTCAAAACAGTGGAGTGGCCATTAAAGAGAAAATAGGTTTCTGACGGCTTAAACGGACCTTTGAAAAAATAATACAATGGCAAATTGGTAGGCTAGGCTAGGCTAGGCTAGGGACACGTTATGATTTAATATAAGGCAGCCCAGGTTTAACACACACACACACACGCACACACAACACAAACCAAGTTTCTTGGTACCAGCTGATCCAAAACTGAAAGTACAGCTTCTTCAGACCTCTTTGTGACCATAATTTGCATTTTAATAGCAAACATCGCTGTTAAGTCAGTTAATATAATGACTCTTAAACAGTTTGATTGGTCAAGTTCGTATTAAGTTCATATTTCAGTCTCTGGACTGAAGCGGTGAACTGACCAGCACAGTGAAGACGAGCTATAGAAATAAAGTAACTCAGCACTTTATGGAAGAAAATATCAGATTGTACTTTGTACTTTTTGGTTATTGTTCTAAATCCCCATTGTACAGTATATCAAAGATATGCTGTGTGTCACGTTTTTGCGCTACAGGATGAGTTTGTGTGTCCAGAGGATACTGCTCCTGAGTAATGGCCATAATGTAAAACTTTGTTAAAGAAATGTCAGGGGAGGTAGAGCCTTTTCTGGAACAGATTACAGATTACGTGAGAGCTGACCAGCCCCTTGAGCACTTAATGTCTTCAGACTTATCTCTTCTCACTGGCTTTTAACACGAGTTTTTAGGTAAGACACCTTGACACGACCCCTTTTCTTTTCCTTTGTTGTGGAAACTTCGTCTGTTCTAGTTGTAGCTGTTCTTTGCTCTTTCTCTTGTCAGTCTCTATTTCATTTTAACATAATTGTGGTACGGTTTGATTGTTGCTGTGTCTCCATCTCTCATCTCTCCTTGTTTTTTTGTTTGTTTTTTTAACTCCTACACCTTCTCTCCCCAACCCCTCCTCCGTCCCCTATTTCCCTTTCACCGCAACCGGCCGAGGCAGATGCTGCACATCTTTGAGTCTGAGATTTCTTTCTGTTAAAAGGGAGTTGTTGTTTTTGTCTCCACTGATGCAATTTGCTTGATCTATTGGGCTTCTTTCATATATATTACGATAGAGTATTAGGGCCACATGTAAAACAATGTTTTAAATAAAATTGAATCAGCATGAATTCTGAGATTAAAGTCAGAATCCTGAGAAAAAAGTGAGAATTCTGAGATTAAAGTGAGAATTCTGAGTTTAAATTGGAATTCTGAGGAAAAAAAAGTCAAAATCCTGAGAAAAAAAGTGATAATTCTAAGATTAAAGTAAGAATTCTGAGATTAAAGTTAGAACTCAAGCTGTTTTATTTATTTTTTTACACGTGGCCCTAACACTCTTCCCTAGTTAAGCTCTTTGTAACATTTGTTAAGAAAGGTGCTAAATAATTGAAGCATATTGTTATTAGTAATATTATAGTGAAATATTGGCGCAGTTTGGACAAACAGATTGCAGAGGCAGTGTGAGCTGATCCCACGCTCTATGACCAAATGCAATGTGATGGATGTCAGTGTTCAGCACTTCTTGCTTTAACTGTGATTTGAGGTTATCACACTGAGTTCAAATAATGTCACGACGCCGTCTGGTGACACGTCATATGATTTGGGAACGTCTGCAGTCTGTCTGTGTTCGAGAATATTTCTTGTGAACATTATACGGCACTGCTAGAAAATCCAGGCTGTGTCCAAGCGCCTCACAGCTCAGCCAGGAGAAAGAAAATGCTGCTGTAAGCTGCCATTTCTTGCAAATGATGTAACCAACATTCTGTTAGTGTGTGGAGCCCCCCTTTGCATGAGAATGTTTCTTAAGTTCACCGAGTCAACAGAATCAAATGTTGTAGCAAATTGTTTCATACATTTCATATTAACTGAGGATGTGGGGCAAAAAAGGAAGTGTTTGCTGCCAATCAAAATGTAAAATGAAGGGATTTCATTGCATTTCAAGAATTTATTTAAAGCATGTTTTGTAGTCTTTACATTTTATGTGACAATTATTGCAATAATATTGTATTAGAGCCACATATTAAACTTTAAAAAGTTGGAATATCATGTCAAGAATTATATACATTTCAGATATTATATCAGAATTTAATGTATGACCCTGAGAACACAGAGCATTTAGACTGCTTTTTTTTCCCTCCATCACTAATTTAAAACGTACAGAGGCTATAAGAGTATATGTGTTTTAGAAATACTACATACTATATAAACACACCTGAGCAAATTTGGAAACAGTTCAAAGTTTGCTTGGCTTGAACAAAAAGAAAAGAAAAACGGCCCATTTTGTGACTTCTGCACGAATATCAGTTCTATTTTTCAAAGATGTGATTTAAAATGAATCATAACTTTGTTCCAACAACATAAGAAGACAAAAAACTTTTTTTTTTCCTTCATGCGTGGCCCCGATATTCTGTCGTTATTGTGAAATGCAGTTATATTAGTCTTTCATACTGAACTTCATAGGATTTTTTTGTGGTGTTATGAAAACATTATGGTTGGTTTTTGAAGAAGACGATGGTGGAATACCCCAGATCTTTGCCTTTGAGGTCTAAAACACTAAAAGTGTGAGAAATGGCACGTCAGAAATGTAAAATATTTAACACATTCGCAACATTTCTGGTTGCGTGGCAATAATGTAGAACTCTTATGTAATAAAATGAATAATTTATGTTTCATAACCAGCAAATGGTTATCGCCGTCCTTATTTCCCCATTTCAGCCAAAAGTGGCCACAAGTGGTTACAACGGCATCACTTTGATACCCACATCTGTATGCATGCGAAGGCATCATTTCAATCCAGAACGGTGAACTCACACACGTTGCGGTTTTGCAGAAATGAACGGTGGCAACGTACGATCCAGGGGAGCCCGGTTGCTCGGCTACACGTGAAGTGAATTTGATATTAAAAGCAAACGGAAGAGGTTCAGCTCAGGTTTTACTCTCTCCCACTTTCACACCCATAATCACAAGTCCTAAACTCTCCATCTGCTAGAAGGCACACACACACGGGCAAGTATTTCAGCAATAGGACGTTAAAAAAAAATAATCAAAAAAAAATCAAAGTGTTGCGATAATTGCCCGGGGAAGACGTCGAGTTATGCTGTGAAAAGTAGACAAAGAAACCACAACAACAGAAACTATTGTTGCTTTAATTACTTTTTGTATATATACTGTATATCTATATAAAGAACAAAACGGACATTGCAGAGATAGTTTTTGTTGTTTGTTTTCTTTCTCTTTCTCTCTTTTTTTTCATTGTTATCTTCTGTCCCCTGTCCTCATTTGTTACAGCTCCCTGTTGGGCGACTTGGAAGAGAGTCGCAGTTTTGGACGACCAATGATTTATAGCGATTTCTCAGAATCCACAGCAAGAAAACAAACAAACATGCGAGATTTGGACGACACAACGCTAAACACTGTCTGTTCTTTGTTCGGGATCAGAGCTGCTCTGGATCTGGGACTAGTTTATGACTTCATTTTAAGCACCAAAGATAAACTGAGTATACAATAATGCAGTTCTGATCTGATTTTGATTTCCCAGAACATGAACCCGTAAGTACTGCAAATACCAGCGATGAGTCTCTGCTTTCTTAATTTGCAGGTCACTACCGCTGAGGTTTATTAACTTCCTCTGCTGCAGCTGATGGTGGCTGGTGTTTAGCTGAAAGATGTGTTGGAAATCATGGGCAAAAGTAAAAGGGAGATCTTTTACCTCGGTTGCTAAAATACTGCTATGACGCTTTTCCACGATACAGTTCTAGCACTACTCTACTCAAATCATGCATGTCATTTTCCATTACTACAGTACCTCCTCAACGTGCGTGGGGTTGCATAGCATGGCTGCACGAACTGCGTAATGAATCATTAGTTTAGTACATCCTGCATGAGTCACCGAACTAAAATATGGAGGAACGGGGTTGCGATTTGGCTCACGATCATTGGCTTTCGGCAGTGCTGTCGCAAACTCCTCTGTTAAATATTGACATTTTACTAAATGCTGGAGATTAACGTATGTTTTCAGAATTTTTTAAAGTATTTTTAACTGATCTAAAGTTCAGCATTGTTCGCATGTCGGACGTCGCACTCATGAGTCTTCCAGTGATGACTCTGTGCCAATCCGTGGCCGGGAAACTTACAATTTAGTATTGTCTCAGCTCGCCTGGAACCTCGCCTGAGAAATTGCCGTGGGAATAATACTTAACTCCTTATATGGACATCCTGTGGGTGTTTATAGGTCTTCAGGCATTTCAAAATGCTTTTTTTTTTCAGTCAACGTTTCGATTCATTTTAGATTAAGAAGTGATAATTGTGCAAAAGTAACTAAATATAAATATAGGTTTTGTTTTATTTTTGTTCATAGAAATGAGTCAAACGGACTTTACACTTTGACATATTTCCAAATGTCATGAATTCAATGCAATTTATTTATTGTTTTAATACTATTTTTTGCTTAGGTGTGTTTATATAGGTTTTGAAAATGAAAAAAAACATTTTTTTTCATCAGATTGCCTTTAGGTCGTGCTGAAAAAAGTATCCTACATACGATAAACACACACATTCTTATAGCCTCTGTATATACATTTTAACAATGTAATGGAAAAAAGCTGCCTAAATGCTCTGTGTTCTAAGGGTTAACCTTAAGTTCTCTGTCAATGTTGGGGGGAAAAAGTGGGTAAAAAGTTATTTAATTTAAAGTTCACTGCTGTCTCACATTACTAGCATAGCTGTTATGCTTCTGCCTTCCACCCGTCATTCGTGATGTAAAATGCATCATTCTGGGTCACCATAGATTCATTCAAACAAAGAGACAGTTGTGTGGCGCTACTATGCTTGAACAGCATTGTGTGAACTCATTTGACAGTATTTGAATGACATTTATTGTATATTTATAAACCACACACTGCACGCGTTACTCTATAGACGTCGTTTCATTAACATTTACTGCATTCCTCTTGTCAGGTGAGACACCGAGACCGAGACACAGGAAGCCACCAGTCATAAAAAAAGTAAGGTCCCTCGTGATGTCACTCGCGTCACTGGCAGCTGGATCATTTGGCATCCTTTGTCCATAAATACTGTATACCAATCCTCCGTCGTTCGACAAGAGTCTCTCAAGTCGACTCGTGATGAATATCCAGCCTAACCCTGACTGGAGTGGCACGGATGAATAATGTCACAGTGGGAAGGAGTTTTTGGAGCCACGATCCCTCACTGTCATTAGCCTTGGCAGACAACCCAGCCCCGAAATTTTTACTACGGTGGTCACTTATATGACTCCAGGCCCTGGTGTCATTGGGAGATTTGAGGGGAATGGTGTGTTTGACAACGTGGAGTTAAATTAGAAAGTGAAAAGGCCTTCGAGCTTTCATCTCCAGAAACGGCATCATGTGACGTATCAAGGCCACGACACACCCAAAACAATCTTGAATCAGAATAAGTAATTCAATAGATGTTGTTTTTTTCACTTAAAATTAGAGTTTTTAAATAGGAGTGTGTAGGCTGCTGTTGACCCACTTGATAAATGCATGTAATATCATATCAGTGCTATATCTAATTCTTATTTTGTTAGTCACCGCTGTTAATGTATCATGCATATATTTTATGTAGAGACCAAAGACAGCTGCACAATGAAGTTCTATTCAATTCTACTTTACAATATATTTCGTGAAGGCACGCTTTTAATTGGGGCGGCCGTTGAGTATAATTTGAAAAGAATAAATGTTTAATGACAACCTGAATTACCTGTAATTAATTCTTCACGTTTCACATGAGTAAGTACAGAGAACGGGCTGTCAGGAGCCGTTGTCAAATTAGTCCTCGTTGACATTAATTGGATGCACTACACCTAGCCGTGATGTCCACATCGCCCACCCCCAAACCGACAACCCACCAGTCTTGTATAAAGAACTTGAAAGTGATACTTGAGCAAAAGTATAAGTATCTTACCAGAAAATTACTTTGGTAGAAGTTAAAGTCACCTTTTAGAATATTACTTGAGTAAAAGTACCTGACATTTACTGTCCTTAAGTATCAAAAGTAATTTTTCTGATATAAAATGTACTTAAGAATAAGAAGTAAAAGGATTTAAGGGTTAGGGTTAGGGTTAGGGTTAGCATAATAGATACAGGCGAACAACTTCAAAAAAAACATTAAAATGAACCAGTCTGTGGAGCTTCTAGACGTTAATTCAACTCGGAGACAAGATGTGCGGTTTAGCTGCGTGGGCTCGCTAGCTCACCGGTTGGCCGCTCACCTAACAGCGGAAAGCCGATAGCCGGCGTCCAGAGTGTACAACAGAAACCCGGAGACAGGAGACCAGAGCTTCGGTGTCGGACACCGTAAACACCGAGCCGCTGGTGTGTTTTCAGTCCACTACGAGCCGAAATCTGCGGCTAACAGCTGATGCCGCTAAAAACAACTAGCGACAACAAACAGGCGTTAGGTCACCAACTCCAACTTTTATTTTGTCGTAACAAAG
This sequence comes from Solea solea, assembly GCF_958295425.1. Lineage (NCBI taxonomy): Eukaryota > Metazoa > Chordata > Actinopteri > Pleuronectiformes > Soleidae > Solea > Solea solea. The sequence continues at coordinate 17,898,422 of NC_081137.1, read as the reverse complement.
ATGGTTAAGGGAAAAGTAGTGGAGTAAAAGTACACATGCAATCACCTAAAAGGTGTAAGCTAATTAAGTACATAGATATCAACGACTCAGTAAAAGATTCAAATGTAATTAGACTGTAATAGAGCATTTTGTTTCTTGATCTTCACACACGTCCCTACCATCACTGGGGCAAAATAAAATAAAAGCACCTCCGGACGGAAAGGAGTCTTCAGACTCCCTGAACTTCCCGCAGTAAAATGGTCGGTGTATCGCCACAGCCTCTCCTGGCAAGAGGCACGGAGCTTGCCCAGATAAGCAGCTGTCATTTAGAATGTTGCTATCTACTGACAGTTTGTAGAGCTCAGCGAAAATAGGGAGTGATGCTGGCGCTCTCGGAGAGGACGGATTTTCTGCCTCTTATCAGTGACCAGACAAACTGACAAGCTGCCCATGTTAAAGAAGCTAGGGGTCAGAGTCAATCAAGCTCAGTCTTTTGCAACAGACCACTCAGGCATGTTGTCATACCATTTTCAGTAATAGGTTGTTGCTTAGAGATCAGCAAACATTCCTCTGCAGGAAGACGTCCCTCGAAGAGGTTTAATCTGGCAAACCCAGGGGAAAAACATGTTTCTAATGTTCGAGTCAAGGCAGGGTTTTGAATTTTTGGACCAAGGGTCCACCTCAAACTTCAAAGTATAAAATCAGAACAGCCCCCGTCTGGCCTGGTTCTGGATGTGCCGCACCAAATCATTCGAAATTCAAAAGATAACTGACCACTTTCTGTGTCATTAAGCCTGTGGCCTGAGTTGTAGATGTTGCGTTATAGCTTTTTTTTTTTGCTGTTCATTAGACAAACACAGCAGGGATGTTATCTGGGTCAGTCGCAGCAGCGGGAGACTCTCTGGAACATCCAGGTGAGGAGGCAGAACACCTCAGCCACTCACTCTTTGAAACTTATACTGAGCTTTTGCTGCTGTATTCGCACCAGTGCAGAGTCGGTTATTATCTGGAGATTGGACTGGGGGGGATTGGTAAAGCCAGGGGCAACTTTTGCAGACATCTTTGGACACTCTCAGCATGTCTGGAGGCAACTATAGTCAAGAACCAGACTTTATTAGCGCAGTTATTTATTCATTCATGTTTCAGAGAAGGCACTACAGAAGGCCCGTAGTGGTTAGCCCTCTTGCCTTTGGAGCAAGTCGACCCGGGTTCGCGAGCCGGTCGGTACAAGGGCCTTTCTGCATGGAGTTATCCAGGAGAGGCACAGCAGATGGAATGGGGAAGGGAGTGTGCTGCCCTTCCAAGCTTCATTTTTCGGGGCCATATTTAAACAACCACTGGACTAAAATCTTAAAAAATGTATTGCTGCTGAAATGTACACTTGTAAATGTATCCGAAAGAGTCTGTGTGCAATTTTTGATGACTGCAGAACGACTATTATTTTTGTCAGGATCAAACACAAAGACTTGAGCATTGTTATAAGCAGAACAAAGAAGGGGCTCAAGGTTGCTAGGAGAATTCTCTACAAATGAGCCTCACCAGGGAACTAAGACAACCTTCGTTCTGAGAATGTTTTCCAGTTTTCTTTAAAACAACAGCGGGTCTGTGGTTCTTCTTAAGATACGGACGTTTTTTTGTTTGTTTTTTTATGAATCTCACATTGAGTTTTGGCCATGAATTAACCTTGATGCTTTTTATTTTTACCACTCGTGACTTAGCAACAAAAGTGAGACAAGGCTGTTGTAGATGGTGTTTTAAGGTATAATCCATGGCTGAAGAGCAAACATTGAGCACATCCCAGTGTCTAATACCTCATTCACTTAGAGGTGTAATACATGTGTTGGTCAAGGAGTGACAATGATTTCACACTGAAGCCAAATGTGCAGGAGTTTATCTGTTAAACAGAGATCTCGATGGTTTCAGGTGTCTTGACAATGACAATAAAGGCTTTCTATTCTATTCTATTCCATTAAGACACAGCAGTGGCGAGACACTTGTAAATATTCAGAGACACTGCAAATGCCCCCTGTTTTGGAAACTGTGTTACAAGTTTGTTGCTTTTATGAATCCACAGAGAGATTCAAGACGGCAAAGTCTTGGGTGCTAATACTCTACGACAAAGTCACCGAGGGTACCACCAGCTGGAGGGGTGTGTCCGTCTGTTGTTGTTTTACACCCCTCCATGGCTGGAGGTATCGTGGACTCAAATCATCTTGATGGGACTTGTCATCTCTCAATGACACCCTCACAAATTCACCATAAACCATGGGCGGATGCAAAGATTGTCCTACAAGTTTGTTTTACTACGACGTTATGTAAAAGCCGTAAAAGAAAAACCTATTTATTTATATATATATATATATATATATATATATATATATATATATATATGTATATATATATATATATATATATATTTCTATAGGTACTTAAAATGCATTAAACTTTAATTTTGCCATTCACATTCATATGCTGCACTAATGTCTTTCACACATCATTAACAACGATTCACATTTGGGGCTCAGTGTCTCGCACGGGGACAATTGGGTATGCAGATTAGAGAAACTGGGGATTTCTAGGCAGAAAGCTGTGCACGCCCTTGTGCAAAGCATTATGGGCCTTTGACACGGTGTTTTTAATCGCATAACTGTCCCAACGGGTTGTTTGACTTGCTTCAAACTTGGCAGGTGACCACACGGAAACGGGTTTAGGTGAATACGCATCATTTTTTAGGGGACCTGAAACTGTATTTTTTGAAAACGACCTCCCAGAGTGGGAAAATCTCAAAACGTCGCCTCGCGTTTCCGTGTAGACAGCGAATACGCTACTTTAGGAAAGCTGTCATTCATTGTCTTGTGTTTGGAGATTGTTTGACAGCGTCACCAACTTACTGTCAATGACAAAAAAACTCCAAGTCAGTCTGAAAAGACACTAGATATCACTAGAACACGTCCTGTTGATTTGGAGATTTCACACACGGCGGTGGAAAAAAGAAAGAAAGTGATGAATCATAAAATGATAAAATAAACAAAACCTATTTTTACTTGAATAAACAAAACACATGAGTGATTGTTCCACACACAGTCTGCTGCACTGAACATCCACAGCCCGTTCTTGTCCGTCTCTGTTTACGTGCGCTTCTCTGTGTGTGTGTGTGTGTGTGTGTCCGACTCTCTGCCCTGCAGTAAATACAGTTTGATGGATCTCACAATTGCACAAATTGTGCATTTTCGTTTAGTATGTAGTATGAGTTGCTTTGTAAAAAAAATTAAAAAGAGTCACTGGGGGTGTGTAAAGTCGCTAAATATGCATACGGAAACAGCACGAAGCGTAAACTTAAACAAACTGTCCCCGTTTCTTTTTTTACATCTAACTTTTACGGCGTCTTCTTCTCTGTTTTTCGGTGTAACGTCACAGACACATAAATACAGGCACATGCCAAGCGTGTACCGAGGTCGGTCAAGTAAACGTGGAAGTGATGCCCTTTTACAAATCAAATGACAACTTGCCAACCACTGTGACAAAATAATGTTCTGCCAAAACACTTCTTGCTGGATGTGATTCAACACTGCGACGTCACAGCTGCACGGTACAGTGATTCTGATTCTCTGGCGTCCAAGCGCACGCGTCCCATTGTGAAAGACAACCTCACAATGCATTCCTACATCTGATATTGAGGCGTCTTGCTCGCTGTCACAATATTAATCAAAAACCTCTCGCTGCTGCTTACTGACCCTGCAGTTCATCTGGCCATCGCCACTGCATGCAAACACCAGAGATATGATTACCCAGTTTAATTATGTTTCTCATAAACACCATATGAGATACAAGGCTCATATTCACATTTATCTACGTATTTAAAATAAAATAATGTAAGACGTCAATGGGGGGGGGGGGGGGTGAACAAAAACAGAGGCAGCTATGAAAACCATCCCACTGTAACATTGCACCTGTACATGCAGGAACAGCAGCCACCAACTATTTTCTTTAGCAATTTCCGGTAATTGTACTATTTAAGGGATTCGGCAGAAATCCTGCCTTGACTTCCTCTCGCTATGGGACATTTAAAATATTATATAACACACATGCAAGTACTTTTTGACTGTAACCAGTGATACAGTATCTGCAGCTCAGCACAGACGTGACTGAGACTCACTGGGGGGTTTTAAACGAAAGAGAAAAATGGACTCGACGTGGTCACAAATGTGCCTCACGCGATGTAGAAGAAAATGGAAATGAAATTTTGAAATTACAGTTACCCAAAATGTTTTATTGTAAATACATTTTATGCTGTTCTTGTGTCTTGTGATTGTATTTTATTTGTATTTTTAATTTATTTGTACCGCTGCTACGATGACCCAATTTCCCCTCGGGGATAAATAAAGTTATCTATCAATCTCTCTATTTACAACTGCAGTGTTTTTCCCTTTTTTTTTACAATTATTCTAACTTGCAGTAAATTGTAAATACCTGCCTGATATTGGACGTTATTCAGGAAAAGTGGCCAATAGCACTTCATTACATTCTCTTCTATCTTCTTTCCATTGTTTTAGGGATTCAAAGAAATAATGCGCAGCTGATCAGAGTTACTAGGTCTCTTACTAGGTCTATCATGAAACAAAGGCGGATTACTGAAAATGGGCGAATTATCCTGGACGCAGCAACAACGCCAATGTGTAACTTCTGTTGCCAAAACACTGCTAGGTCCATATTCCAACCAAACACGGATAGTGCTTCCAGACAGACACGGTTCTGGTTCTGGCTCCGTTCTGGAACCCCGCTCACACCAGTTTAAGAGGAACCAAAGTGGGAGGACGCCACTCTGCGTTACTCAACACATCACCGGCGCTTTTTCTCCAAACTTCCTCTTCCTCTTCAAGCTGAGGATGTCACGGTACACGAGGAAGAACCAACAATTTTTTTTGGTTCCGGCTCCAACTCAATTTCTTTTTTTAGTTTCTTCAAAATTAGGTCCAGGGACTGGATCGACACAGAGCCCTGACAGTAAGCTGTGTGGAGCTGGCTCAATCCGCATGGTGTGAACATTGTGTGAATGGTTTAAATATAATGGGCGTTCATTTATAATTAAAAGTCGCACTCTAAAGCTTTAATACCAAAGTCCCTCTAGGATAGTTTTGCCACTTGGCAGCCATTTTGTTAACACCTCCGGGCAGCTACAGTTTTTCAGACTAATAAGACCAGACTCTGGGAAATAAATACTACATATGTGGAATCGGCCATCAAATCTGGCGAAGAGATTAACGACTTTGTCCCAGAATAAGGTTTAAATGCCTTCTTTCTCTCCCCACAATGTATTATTATTCCCACGCATGCACAGGGTTTCACCCCAAAGAAGCCCTTTTACAGCTCAATTCAGAGACGGCTCTTGAACAAACAAGGTTGATGTAATCCTGTCTATCAGCGTGATGTCGTCTTCTCCCCGTGCTCGTCTTAAGTCCATCCACCGGTCCCGCATCAGATGAGACGATAGATAGTCCTCGAGTGTGTGCTTGCAGTCAGCGCAACAAAACAAGAAGACATATTTCCCAGGTCAGCTGTGATGCAGGAGATAATTGGCACCGGGTAGAGAAACCAATCATTTGTGTTAACGTCGTCAATGATCCGCTGTCATAAGCGTTCCAATTTCTGTGTCTTCCCATATAATGTCTTTGTTAATACCTTTAGAGGGACATTAGCGAGCATTTAAAGATCACAAATGAGAGTGTTGTTGACGACGGACGCTACAGACTGAAGGTCGAAATCAAATCATAGTGAATTCAACTCCAGTGAAATGTTTTGAATCACATTATGAAGCTCACATTACTGACACTGGACACTAAAACATATACAGAAACAGTCCTGAATTACCATAAATTAGCATAAATCGGTACTAGCGTGCACCAAATACGAGACTTGGTCTCGCTAACGCTAATGCCACACTTTTTAGACCCACTCGCACTGCCAGAATGTAAACGGTGTCCGCCATCTTTGCTAACAGTTACGCTAACAGGACCAAGTGTCACTGGTGGGCACGTACCAAAGAAAAGAATGAAGATATTTCTAATGTAAACAGTGTCTGCCATCTTTGCTAACAGTTACGCTAACAGGACCAAGTGTCACTGGTGGGCACATAACAAAGAAAAAAATGAAGATATTTCTGAATGTAAACAGTGTCCGCCATCTTTGCTAACAGTTACGCAAACAGGACAGAGTGTCACTGGTGAGCACGTACCAAAGAGAAGAATGAAGATATTTCTAATGTAAACAGTGTCCGCCATCTTTGCTAACAGTTACGCTAACAGGACCAAGTGTCACTGGTGGGCACGTACCAAAGAAAAGAATAAAGATATTTCTAATGTAAACAGTGTCCGCCATCTTTGCTAACATTTACGCTAACAGGACCAAGTGTCACTGGTGGGCACGTAACAAAGAAAAGAATGAAGATATTTCTGAATGTAAACAGTGTCCGCCATCTTTTCTAACAGTGACGCTAACAGGACCAAGTGTCACTGGTGGACACGTAACAAAGAAAAGAATGAAGATATTTCTAATGTAAACAGTGTCCGCCATCTTTGCTAACAGTTACACTAACAGGACCAAGTGTCACTGGTGGGCACGTAACAAAGAAAAGAATGAAGATATTTCTAATGTAAACAGTGTCCGCCATCTTTGCTAACAGTTACGCTAACAGGACCAAGTGTCACTGGTGGGCGCGTGACAAAGAAAAGCAGGACGATATTTCTCAACTCAGGGGAAACTGAGGTTGGGAAGCACCATTTTTCAAAAATACTCTGGTGATACAAAGCTAAATGCAAATCCGTGAAGTATTCCTTTAATTGAGATCAAAGCAAAACAATCTGTAGCCGCAAATCTCGCCATAATTTGACCACACAGGGAACACTATAGGGTTCAGAAGATGAATAGGGAAATATGATCACATTTATCATACTGATATTAGTCTAATTGCATGGCTCTGGAGACGGAAATTGAACTCCTATACCTATTCCTATGCCCCATTTGTCAGCACGTGAATGGCACTTAGAGGTTTAACAAATGCTGATGAATCGTTGCTGTTAGGGCTGCAGCACTTGGAATGATACATCATTTTAGTGAAGTCGGGGGGGGTGCAGGTACAACCGTGTCTCCTTAAAGAAAAAAAAAAATGGTGCCAAAACAAAATGCACCTGGTGAGAGACAGGAAAACAAATAAATAAAGACTGAGTGTGTCGTGGACGGACATTTTGTGCCTCAGCATGTGGTCTTCTGCACGTGACTCGTTATTTCCCCATGTGAACTACAGTATGTCGTGATTAATAATAGGTCAAAGAAAAACACTGGGAGAATCCACAAAATACATGCCTTGATGGAATGTAATTACAGATGCAGATGGGATGCGAGGGAACTGCAATGTAGCATAATGTAAATGAGAAAAGGAAAAGAAAAGAATTAAATAGAAAAGAAAAGAGAAGAGAAAAGGCATCGCAGTCCAGAGATAGAATCTGGGATGTCTCCAGTGGAATGACCTTGGCTAATACGGGCAAGGCTAAACTGGCTGCCAAAGATCCTGTCTGATCCAATCAGCATCTCTAGAATCAGGGACTTTTTTTTTTTTCCTTTCTCCTTGTTCTTCGTATTTCACTTTCCATTCACTCTGTGAGCTACAGTGCGGACCAAAGTGAATTCAAACTCGGCGAGGGTGACTCCCCTCATAAAAGACATATATTTGTGTCCTTGAGAGTGAAAATTAAAAGATTCAATATAGATCTGTTTACATCCCCCCCCCCCCCTTAAGAGCAGCCGTGTCTTTGATCCTCCATGTGCACACGTCGTCGCGAGACGCACAACAAAAGACAATGATCAAGTCTCCTTGCGCTTTGATTTCTGCACGTCTGCTATCTAATTATTTTCAAGCCATTTATTCAAAATTAACTTCATCGCGCTAAGCGGCGCTAATCAGCGGAATGCTGAGGAACAAAATGAAACACAAAGGCTTTTTTTTATTTTAATTGATATTGTCTATGTCTATTTTGGTGTTTGTACTCAGCGTGTGCGTACTGTGCGAGCATAGTCGGGGTCAGGCGGCAGAAAAAAATGATTAATTACACAAAAACAACACACACACACACACACACACACACACACACACATGCACATTCCCGTCCACCCACATTAACAATATCACACTCATCCCCTGTTTGCCAAGTAATAAAGGACACCATGGAACTGTGACACAGTCACATGACGCATGTTGTCCAGAGTTAGTTTTGGAATTAACCATGGAAGACTTATTGAAAGAAATCTTTCTTTCTTTCTTTCTTAGAAAATGAATGTGAAGAGTACGACGGCGGATTAGCGTCACACATGAAGAAGAACTAGGACGAGATTAAACTTGAAATTTAGAGAAAACTAATTTGGAATATCATGTCGACGGACGCAAATTACGACGCACGTCTAGCACGATGTGAAGACATTGATAAATAATTTTTAAATTGTTTTTTAAAACTCCAGCATTCCGACACAGAGCATGTACTGAGAATAGACATGATCTCATCTTTGCAGATCCTATTACATCCTACTCATGAAATACACAAATGTGAGCCAGATGAACATCTGTTTTTGTATTCTGCTTCTTTTTTTGATGATATTATGTTATATAATGTCATCAAATAACATTATGTTTTCATATGGTCATACAAGTCTGAGATGAAGGAGTTGCCCTAGGGGATCAATGGCATCTGTGTGCATAGATATTACATTATTATTATTATTATACACTATATTTCTATACACTAGTTTAGATTCTCTGAGGTCCCTAGATGTCCTTAGACACCAAGAACATGCATATGAACCCTTCATTTACTTTGAATATGTCTTTTAGGTGTTTTTCTCTGAAAACATGGTCAGCGCTTAACAGGTTAATATGCCAACGCTATCCTTGAAAAACAAATGTATACATGTATTTGAATCAAAACAGTTATGAAACACTAAAGCAGCAGATAGCGCTGGTTACTGATAAGGAAAGCGTGACGGCTACAGCGATATTTATAGGGATTATCATTCCTTAATAGCGTTCCCACTGTTCTGTTTCACTGTAAATCTCAATGAATTATATCCGAAGAACATTTTCATCTGTAAATGTAATGCTGCGCTGACTTTTTTTTTTTTTTTAAGGCCGTTACCGAAATAAATCCACATAGGGGTGTTCGTCCTTTAATGTGTTTTGCTGCAGACCTGCATAAAGCAAGAAAATCTATCCGTTATACAAGCTGGCAGAGCATCAGTGCATATGGGGGTGGCTGCAACCTCGAGGTAAGAGAGGGAGGCTCGAGAACAAGAGGTCATCACTCTCAAGACGGCAGCACAGCTGGAGGTTGCTTTCACAGTTCATTGTTTTATTGTTCACCATTTAGTGTATGGCATGTCACAAAATGTGGCCTCCGCCTTAAAGAGACAGTGTACTCGGCACGGACGCTATTACTCTTTACATAATGAGTCTCAACAAGTTTTAAATCTATTTATGAACATGAAATGGCGAAAATAAGAGTGCGTGTATACAGTAGTGTTCATATGCTGTTTTGTTTATGCTGTTTTACATGTCAGATGTAAATGTCTTTACTATTCATGTAAGATCAAGTTCATGTATAGTTGCATTTTTAGATTCTATAGATTCTATATGAGTCACATATATATGTATATACACATATACATATATACATATATATGTATATATATGATTCCTTTAAGGTCAAATATTAAAATGCCACAGTGAGCTAATATTATGACCCAGAGTCAACCCAGAGAAAAGTGATGTCACTACCTCTACACAAATTTTACAGGAAAATGAAGGAATTACTATTGTCAAGAAATGTTAAGTTAAATAAATAAGTTAATGCATGATCAGTTAAAAGGGGCAAAGTATTTACAGTGAGGAATATTGGTATTTATAATATTTACAGGTCACAAGAATCGAGAAATGGTTATTGTTGTGTTTAACCAGAGATTTAATTTCTATTGAAATGTTTGAGTTTACTACTTTAAAGGCTTTTATTTTGATAGCAATAACCCGGAAGTAGATAGGTACTATCGAAGAAAAATGTCTATTTGTTTATCCTCCTGTGTTAATGTTCGTTAGAAGCAGATAAACGCGAATAAACGCTGATGTTGACAGTTTATACGCTTTCCTCATTGAAAGAAGCTCCAACTACACATCAACTATTAAGGTATTAGACGCACATTACTCAATAGGTAATGCTAACGAGCCACACGTGAAGAGATAAGTGCTTTTTCCCCCTACAGTCACTGAGTTGCTATTGTCTGACGCTGAGTCATTACTCTGGGAATTCTGTAATTGAAACTGGTAATCGATCGATTTCACTGAATGCTGTCAATTAATTCAAGCATATTTAATTAGAGGCCACCAGATCTGGATCACTATTTAGATCAGAGGGGCTCCTGCTGAGGTCGACATGTAACCACTGCGTTGGTATCATTTGCACGTGGAAGGAATGGGCAAAGTAGATATTGGTGAAAGGGTTGTCGTGTTGTGCGTAAGGCTTCTTCCTGAGTGTATTATGGTTTATTTAGGATTGTGTTTTTCCTCAGGGTATTCTTTTACTGTGAATGCACAATGTTTCACAATAAAAACCCTCGCTTACAGCTCAGTCCATGCCTTTCACTCTTGTCTAATGCATGGACTGAGCTGGAAAAACCCTCCCGTCTCTCTTCTGTTGATCCGTTTTGGCTCCTCCCACCTGAGCGGCAAAGACTGCAAATTTTGTATTGTAAATATGATTTATACTGTTCAAATTTCAAATCTGTTGTTCGTGTACAACTGCAGTGTTTTCCTTCATTTTAAATTGTTAAAACAGTATTTTAATATGCTGTAAATTGTAAATAACTGCCCGATATTGGAGGTTATTCCGGGAAAATGGGCAAAAGCACTTTTTTTGGCCTTTTTTTGGTTAAAAGAAAAAAGCAAAAACACATTTATTTATGAAACCCCGTCTATTGATTGATGCTCACATCTGTTTATTGGCCGAAAAGCGGTTCAAACTGTTGCAAACCACAACGTTGCACTTATGTCAGTGTAAAACCAAGAGAACTGGTTGTTTTTATGAGAAGTTTCTCTCTTTATGAAGTGGAAGTACAAAGCATTCATTAAAGTCTAAATACTTTCTGAATTCACTGTCGAATGAATCAGCATTTTATCATCTCAGACAAAACAAAACAAGACGGCTCTTAACACCTCGGCCTCTAAAAACACAGGTTGGATTTTAAGCGATTTTTTTTTCTTTCAAGATGCCGCTTGAAGGTAAAAAAAAAGCAATAAGTGTCCTTATTATAAATACAAGAGGACAATGCGGGATTACTTCTCGTCGGTGCCGTGCAGAAGAGTCACCTCTGCCGAAGCGCACAATGCGAGCCATCGCAAACTGTCACACCGGCCTTAGATTTTGCTCCAGGAACAATCTCCCCGTGCTTTATTGACGTGAACGTGATGGCTTCAACAAAGAGGCTGCCAGAGATGTGTTGATGTGCTTCTTACCTCCAAACTAGAACCCCCCCCCCATGCAAACAACAAAGCGGAAAAAAAAAGAGAGAGAATCCGCAGGGCTGCCGAAGAACTTCTAAAGAATTACTCGGAGCATAAAGTACCACATGACGGCTCTTCTTTGAAGGCTGGATCTGTGTTATATTAGTTGAGAAAATTGGAAAGCACTTGACAGATCCCCTTGATGTCCACTGACTTCTATCAAAAGGCTCTGGACTGAGACAGTGGGGTTATTTCTTGGGGGGTTTCACTTCGGAGTAAAACACGGCATAATACAAAAATCAAGTGACCGCAGATCTTGTTTACAAAGCTATCGAAACCTCTTTTGATTCTTGATGGTCCCGCCCCCCCGCCAGCCAGTCCTCCTCCAAAAATGTGCTTTCAAAATACAGAGAGTAACTTGAAGTGCAGTCAGACCCATTTGAATCACAGTTAGTGGGCGGAACCGGGGAGTCAAAGAGAGGGCTCACACGTTGAATCAGCACGACAGCCTGGGAGGCCTCTGGAGTGTGAGTAATCGCCGCGGTGCCTACGTACGTCTGATAATGTGTTTGTGTGTGCGAGAGCTACTTCACCTATCGGAACAGTACACTGTGATACACAGGCGCCGTTTGCTCTGCTCAGACCTGATAAACACACACAGGCTGTTATAGAGAGACGCCCCGGAGAGTCACGCCGTCTAATTAATGGTGATCATAAATGTCGAGCAGCAGTGGCGATGGAGTCGACACTTACTCAGGGGTCATTGTGGCATCACTCAACACAGTAAGTAGCCAGAAGAGAAATGTATGTTTCGGGGGCAATTTTTCCCAATTACAGCAGCAGATCTCTTTCCCTTTATAAGACGTTTTTTTTTTTATATTGTCTGCCTGACACCATTAGAGGTATCTTAGGGTAACTTAGGACCAAATCCTGAAAATAAGAAGCTGTTGCTGATTAATGTGGGGACACTTTGCCGCGTCAGTGTCCCAGATATCGGACCTCAGAGGTGGACGACCTATAGCTTTCTGTTCTGTTGCGACATGCTCAATAGGAAGCGGAGGCCTTTGGCCTTCCTTGAAAGGCAAAACACTAATTGGCTGTCAACGGAACAAATCGAGTGAGGAAAGTGAGGAAACCAAACAAAAGGCCCAGTCAAAATGACCAAACGTGGTCACACTGGAGGCCGTTCTCCACCTTCATAGATCATGTCGAGAAGTCTCTTTTTTTAAACGTCCTCCTCTGTGGTCATCCACGATAATGTGGATAAGTGGTTAGGGTGTGTCGTATGCGAGTGCTTCTGGACCTGGATGGACTATTTCTTATTTTTCCTCACTGTGAAAAAATACCTCCTTCCACTGCAAAGAAAAAAAACCACTTCTTTTACTCATTCAGCTGTATTACCAGACAAAGACAGCACAGTGATAGTGAGCCGACTTCAGCGCCCGTGTACTGAGCGATTCAGTGAACAAATCTTTTAAATGAACTGATTCTAATGATTCAATACGCCCGAAAAACAAGTGCTTTGCCATGTGTCAGTGAAATACAGTGAAGGTTGTCACGGTTGCTACTTTTCTCTGTGCAGCTGTGTGAACAGTGACAGCCTTATCACCGAGGTGCTACATTAGGCCACATCGTCCCATTTATCAAATCTTTCCGGTCAATCATTTCTTTAGACCGACGTTCACCTGCTTCTCCGATAAGCGGGAGCCGTCACAATTATACGCGCTCCTCCGCCGCGATGGTTGAGTGCACTCACTGTATCGCGCGATCTTCATTTCTCCCAGAATACAAAGTAGCTTTCTGAATGTCCTGCATATTCGCACACAATGAATGAGCGGCTGCTCATGAGGACGCTCCTGCTGTCCCTGTGTATCATTATTCCTTCAGTTCACAGAACAACCGGACGCCTGAATCTCATCAATATAACATTTACGCCGATGTGGCGACATCAAACGTCATTCGGATGTTAATCCGTCACTGTGTGCGCCCCGAAAAACATCGCTGGGTATGTGGAAACAGACCACGCATGGTTAAAACTGCTGCAGGAGTGTCAGACAGGCAAACCCGAGCCCTTATTTTATTTTATTTTATTTTATTTTTATTCTCATTTCTTAACTGAGCTGTAAAGACCATCCAGAGAAACATCTCTTTACCACGACAGCACAGTTTCTCTTACTGCAAATTTTATTGGTCTTTGTATATTTGACTACTTATTAAACTATTCAATTTAATCAACACATTTAATTAAGATTTTCTGCAAAATACAACAGCCTACACCATTTATCTTATTTGCTCTGTTTACATAGCAATGCTGACACCTATTGGTGATATACTGGTACTACTGCCTTAACAATGACACTCGCAACGGATAAGATAAGGATAGTTTAATAGCATTTAATAGAGCCTTGTAGTAATGTATAAATACGGTAATAAAAATCAAAAAATAGTCTGATAGACTGTTTAATATACGACACATGACTTATTTTGTCAGACAAAGAACCAACTCGTAACCAAAGACTACGCTATGTAAAATGTGAATTCACTTTTATTAGTAACTTTGGTAAGTTTCAGATTTCAATTCATAAATAACATCGATGGAGGGGGGGCCCAAAAAATACAGTCTGCCTAGTATAGTCCATTTATTTAATCCGGCTCTGCATCCAGGAGAGGAGAAGCTGGGGTTTTGCACACACATTATTATTGAAGGAGATGCATAAAGAGCATCAGATTATGTATTATGTTGTATTATATCTTTCAAAACGAAAAAGTGGTGGTCAACATCCTTTGCAGGTGTGAACCATGTGAGAGGAAACTTGCGGAGAGAAAGGATTTAATGATAATTGAATTTCCGATTTCCCTTTGCCATAAGGTGGTGGATCCATATGGATGAAATAGTTACTGTTGAATAAAATCACAAGAAAACATAAGTGGGTATTCATGTCTCGATAAACCATTCAACTCTGCTTCACACTATTGATTTTGCCATTCACACATTCACTCAGCGCATCTTTTATCACGCATCTATCATATACATTTTTATTTGGGGTTACGTGTATTGCCCAAGGACATAGCCCGGGAACCGAACCCAAATCACTGAGCTACCGTTGCTTTGTTCTGACTCCTCACTAAGTTTTCCAAGTTCTTCCAGAATAACTTTCATTAACTTGCAGTTATTTACAATTTACTGCATGTTAAAATAGTGTAAACACAATTTAAAATGTTTTTTGTTGAGAAAAAAACACCTCAGTTGTCAAGCAGAAAAACGCGTTTTTTCCAACTCTCTTTTAACAGCTTCCTGCAACAGTACGGGGGGAATTTACTGTAAAAAAACACACATTGAATTTAGAGCTGCAACTAACGATTATTTTCATAATCGATTAATTTGTCGATTACTTTCTCGATGAATCGTTTGGTCCATAAAATATCAGAAAACCTCGTCAAACCTGGAATTGATGATGTTCTCAAATGTCTTGTTTTGTCCTCTAACCAAAATGATTCCCTTTGAATGATTTCTTTGTTAAAGAAATGAAGAAAATAGTCACATTTAAGAAGCTTAAGCGAATCGGAAATGTTGTTTTAATCATGAAAAAAGCTTCAAACCGATGAATCCATTATCAAAATAGTTGTCGATTAATTTAGTAATCGATTAATTGTTTCAGCTCTAATTGAATTTGACGTGCAACTTCTCATGCTTTCAGAAACTGTTGAAATTTTACCCGATAGCACAAACCGTTGCGTAATTATGGTCATGCAAATTGCTTTTGATACTTAAGTACAGTAAACGCCACATCCTTTAAGACGTTTACTGAAGTAATATTGCAAAAGGCGACATTTTCTGGTAAGATACTTGTACTTTTACTCAAGTATCCCTTTTAGGTACCTTACTGTATACAAGACTGGTTTCATGTTTGTTTCATCTTTAGACACGTGCAGTTAAAATGACTTTAAATAAAAGAACATCCACAGGAACGGGGCAATAACACGTGCTGATCACGCGATATTTACAGGCCTGGTACCATCAATTGTAAAATGACTGCACTGTGGCAGTGTTTATGCTACACTTGCAAACATCTGTGCATCTGCCCCATGAGGTACAGCATTAAGTATAGCAGAGGCTCAGCTTTGCATTAATAGATGATAAAAAAGAAACTGTAGTTCTTCATCTTTTAGACGCAGTGTTTGAAAATGATATAATACTTGAGAGGCTAATTACATTCTCTTTCATTATCTCCCTCTCATTGCAGACAAACACGCATTAGACGAGCGCTGCCATTACTGTGTTAAATGACACTGAAAAAACAAAGCTCGGTTTTTTTTCCTCCCCTCTCCATAGCATATTAGCAATGTATCAAACCGATCTGTGCAATAAGTCCATAAAAATAACGAAGCCACGACGTCATCATTCGACTCACAAGTTCTACTTTTTAATCTTTTTTAAGCCTGTTTTTGAACACTGAGCAAAAACAACTCAAACAAATGTTATTTTAAATATGTCTTATACCGTTCAAAATCAAATTTAACACGCAAAATCTGATGTAAATCTGTTTTTATTTCCATTTTAATTTGTTAATGTACTATTTCGACATGCAGTAAATTGTAAAGAACTGCCAGATGTTGAAAGTTATTCTGGGAAAATGGGCAAAAGCACTTACTACACTCAGGACATTTTCTGGTCCTTTCATGGTTAAAATAAGCAAAACGTGTCACATTTTGAGGCTTAGGTGTTAAAGTGAAACAGCTTTGATAAAACCCCCCCCCGCCCCCCCCCCATTGAGATTTCCCGCTCAGCACTTATGAGGGAGAGTATTCAACAGGTTGGAAAACATAGTGCAGCATTTAGCAGCGCAAGAGGAAAAAAAAGAACAAAACTGAACAAAGATTCTAATAGAAAGACATTTTAAAAAAAAATGAATTGACAATAATAAACACTCATTTTCTCAGCCGTCTGCTAAATATCACACGTAAACTCTACTTAATCAGTATCAACAACATTCAACATGCTAATCAAAAGCAAAGAGACATTGTGCGTCGTGTTTATGTTTTTATTCCACTGGGTTTGAGCGTGTTTTTTCTGTTCTTTTCTGTTGCACGGGCGAGGAGTCGACGCTGAGCTTTCCCCGCATGAAAAACCCCCCCCCCCAGCACCACGCTAAGGTGAAAAAGAAAGAGCAAGATGCTACGGCCTGCACACACCAGGCAACCATCTGTTCAGCCAGCCCTCCTCTGAGAGCCAGTAGCAGACCATCAAGACTAAAGCCATGCGTCACGCGGGAGACGTCGCGACCCCGCGAACCCTTCGATGAGCGCCAACCTTCCAAAGATCTTCTTTTTTTTCTCTCCCGTGCTTGTAAAGATGTCTGATTTCTTTTTTCTTTTTTTTTACCATGTTGTTGTCGCTGCTAAAAGCCTTTTCCAAAGGTTAATGAACTGCATTTACGAATCACCCTTACATTCAATATGCAATCCCTCCGCACAAACACACACACTTCCCATACAGTGCTTCTTTATGAATCATCCATTCACACACGGATAAGGGCCTATCGGGGGGGCAACAGTACGTGTCTTGCCCAAGGACATTTCTAATTAGTCAGTGATGTGCTCGTCCTCCTGAGCCATTGCAAAGACTTCTTGAGAGATTCTTCCTTTTTTTTTTTTTTCACTAATGTAAACCATTCAAAACTGCACAGTTTGTGAGTGGACATGCAGTAAGTACTCTTCTCTCCGTGTGTTGCTCTGGAGTCAGGCTGGGGCCCGCTGTCTTTTTCAGAGCGACACGGGCTGAGACAAAAAAAAAAGAAAGAAAAGTTGTCTCTTTTTCCTGGATAAAACAGATGCAGGCCTCGACAGAGATCTGCTTTAGATAAAGTAGAACCCAGTAGCCCAGTGATTCCCAAAGCTTAAAGTGTGACCTGGGGGACCTAAAGGATCACAAGATAAAATCTGAGATGATTAATGGGACAAGAAATCCGCCTCGGGGCCCCTGGGCTCACGCTCAATGCCGCTGCGTGCTTTCATTCCGGCGCTCCCGCGTTAACAAATGAGAGTGTTCACATACTACATGCGTGAGGCGCTAAGATTAGAGATTAAGATTAGGGATAGTAGTTCATGGTAATGCTTAGTCATTGCACTGTCCTAAGAAGAGCAGCTATGCCTGCATGTGTGTGTGTGAAAGAGACAGAGACAGAAAGTGGAGAAGCCAGAAAATGTTTGGAATAACAAACATATTGATTCATTTGGTTGCTCCATCTGTATCTATTGATGAAGATGAGTCAGGTGGTGAGAGTGGGCCTGGTGCTCGGAGGTCTTGGGGGTTTTATTTATTTCTTGCTGCCTCTGGTTGAGCTTTCAGACCAACAGAACTTGCCCTTTGGTTTCCTCCTCACTTTTAATTGTCGTACAAACAAAAATAAGAAAAA
Source organism: Solea solea (assembly GCF_958295425.1). Classification (NCBI taxonomy): domain Eukaryota; kingdom Metazoa; phylum Chordata; class Actinopteri; order Pleuronectiformes; family Soleidae; genus Solea; species Solea solea. Next base: position 17,880,494 of record NC_081137.1, on the reverse strand, counting down.
AAAAAATTGGACCTTATTCCATTTTCCCTCGCATTTTAAGAATCATTTTTTATTTCCTTTTTTCTCTCTCTCAGGAGCTTCCGCACTCTTAACCTGTGCCTGCTATCACACACTCGGGCTTCATGCTGCTTATGTGTCACCATCTGGAGGGTGTAGGAGGGAAAAACTTGCCTTGTTTTTTTAAAACTTTTAACTTTTCTTAACCTGGAATACAGAGCAATTAATGATATTTTATTTATTTATGATTAAACCCTGAAGGCTGCTGACTTTTTTGTTTTTGTTTATTTTCTACAGTTAATCTCTTTGACGACAGTTATTCCCTCTGCAGAGAAATAAATAAACAAACCGACATCGCTGTCACGCGAACGTGCACTTGAATCCAGGGCTCGGTATCAAATCGATGAGTCTTGCGGTGTCAAACTATTCTGCTGCATCACGAATGAGTTGTCAATCAATATACAATTTTGTACCTGAGGAGTTCATTTCATTAGCGTCAGTGAGCTAATAAACGTGTGGCATGCTGTTTTCCAGACACTTCTTATGAATGGCTGTCTTGAGGCGTGCGGGAAGTTACAACCAGAGACAGAGCTCACTCCCTGAAGTCTAAGAGGAGGATAGAGCTTAATGTGTGTGTGTCAGAGGCTGGCAATTATGTAACCCTTAGAACACAGAGCATTACATTTACCTGAGTACTAAAAATGTTTAAAATCAGATTGAATTTGTGAAATTTGGAAATACGTCACAGTTCAAAGTCGACTTTTTTTTTGAACAAAAAGACAAGAAACATTTTGTGCACTTTGTGTACTATTGCTACTTTATATCGCTACTAAAAATCCAATATAAAATTGACTCAACAATACACAAGACGAAAAAAAACCACATTTTTTAAAGCCTGAATATGTGACCTATAAACACCCCCCCCCCCCCCCCCCCCTCCCCCAGGATGTCCATATAAGGAGTTGTGTATTATTCCCACGGCAAATTGCCATGGGTGCACTGTCTTAAATGTTTTTTAATCAAAACTATTCTATAAAATTCAGGAATCAGTAACAAAATGCAGATATAAATTTTGATACCGTCTTGAAAATCTTCAACTGGTGTCCAGCCCTATTTGTATCACACACAGAAATGCTTATTATGCATTATTAACACCAACTTAGGGAAAACAGTAATCTGCCTCCTGTCCTGTGTCTTATACTTGTCTTTAGAGAACAACCAGTAATGCCACATGAAAGACACAAAAATTGCCTGCTGCCTCTGTGACAAAGTTATCGTATAACTGGAGAGTCCTGGAACAAGTACACGGCCAGCATTCGATTTCTGATTTTCAGCCATTAAACACAGGATAAATAACAGAGGCAAAGGCAGACATTTAGACTTCGATTTGTGTATTCTCCGTGTGTGGTTGTGAACGTCTATTTTTCTTATTTTATTTTTACACCGTTGTCCTGGTGTCTATAGCTCTCTGCCCCGAGATAAATGTCATGTTTCCCGATTTAATCTCAGTGTAGATATAAATCTTGGCTATGCGTCACCGTAATGCACTTTGCAAGAGTGAAATGACTTGTCACGAACGGAAAACAACAACTGAGCGCAGCAGGTCTCAAAAGATTCATTTAAAACTCTGTCACTTTCGGAGGCGCGCAGTACATTTATGCGCACACACTTTTAAACTTAAGTCACTCACTCAGAGTTGCACATCACTCATTCTGCAAGTATCTACTGTAGATAATGCAGTCATTTAGTTAGTTATATGTGATGATTGGGACTGTTAAAGTGACAGGAGGCGGGATTAATTGGGCATTATTGATCGATAATTTCATAATAATCTTTTGCAATAATGAAAAATCTGCAACCCTAGATCCAGCTCTATGAACAACTGCCTACACTAAAGAAATAGTAATATAATAGTTTGGAATAAATAAAGGGAATGCACAATAAATGCAATTAAATACATGTCAACATCATCAGCAGAGAGTCTTTCTGTGCCCATCTGATAACAGGAAAAAAAATATTTATATATATATATATATATATATATATATATATATATATGACAGTCAACTTTTTTTTCTCATATTTCGGGGGATTTTAAGCCTTTACAGATAGGGCAGATAGCTATGTGGTGGCCCCCCAAGATGGAAATACTTAAGATACACTTTGATCTCATTCATGGTCTAACAATGAATGAGTGGATTAATCAGTGTATGTCTCCGAGGGGGTAGAAAAAAAGAAGAAAAAAAATCCCCCTATCACTGAGAGTGCTCACTTTCAGCCATAATCCAGTTCAGCACCACGGACAGCTCACATCCTCTGTGTTTTGTTCCAGCAGCGAACCGGTTACAGGCTGTGTGCAAGCTGCCGGGAGAAACTGTTCCTCTGTAAAACAGTATTTTATGAAAACTTTATGAACAGGTCCATAAAATGGTTTCCTAACTTAGGAAACCATTAAAAAAATAAAAATAAACTTGTCCAGCACTTGTCCAGCTGTAATAAAATCATAACATATCCTGATCTGTAATGACACAGTTATCCATGAACTTTCAAATTTACTGTTTTACAAAAATAAACAAAAACAGAAAAAAAAAACAAAAAACAGAAAGAAAGAGTAAAGCACATTATTTTTTCTTGAATATTATGCTTGATTAATTTCTCAGAAGCCCAGTGAGCCAGCTGAAATTTGGGTATGAAAAGAATTATTTAGAATATATTTGTCAAATTAAAAACCTAAGCCTAAAAATGTCCGCCTGGACTTTTTTGTTCATTTTAACCATAAAAGGACGAAAAAATGCCTGTTTTTCCAGAATAACTTTCAATATCAGGCTTCTTGCAACAGCACAAGTGACATTACCGTAATAACCACACGTTGGGTTTGACGTGCAACTTCTCGGCTTTCACAAATCATCCTTTCACTCATTTTTCCGATCGCACAAACTGTCGGTAATTACGGTAACGCAAAGTCTAAAACATTTCTGAAACCTGATACGTTGTCACGTTTTTATGACAGGTGCTCTAGCACTGTATTGCATTTAACTCCTACTGAAAAATTGTGGCACCGGTACAGCCTCTATATCTCAGCATCACTTTAAGCCTCTGATTAACTGGTCTTACACTCAACTCCACAAACCTATACCTCCACTTTATCACAGAGTAAGTCCTGTGTGTTTACTGTAGAGAACGGAGGTCTTACACTCACACACACATGCCGCCTGACATCATACACAACTGTGGCCCAGCGCGCACAACAAGCAGATCTACACCATCAGCTCGTTTGAGGTGAACCAGCGAGCTTGGCAGGAAACTCTCGCTCATTCATCACAGTGTTTACTAAGTAGTTGGCAGGCCGGGGAGTTGCTCAGCTGAGGAGTCAACACATCCAGTCCTCCATTATAGTTTTACTTACATTCTCTGGTGTGTGTGTGTGTGTGTGTGTTTGTGTCTACAGAGTGTCAGTTTCACCACATTGGGGAAAGAGATACTGTACAGATGCTTTAGGAAACAACAAAGCATTAGAACTGGTGACCTTGCCTTGTAATCACACATGAGTCATGTTGAGTGATGATGAAAAAAAAGCTTGTATGCTTGAATCTGATTTATAAATCTCGGTCATAAAGTGGGGGAAACAAAGCTTATTTCCACAGATACAAAGATGAATGAATGAATGAATCAGCCCTGCAGCACTCAATCCAGACATGGGGAATATTTTTAGTTTTTTTTCCTATAAAGGGTCCTTTGAATTCTCTATTATTCGACTAACACGATTGCTGGAACTGTAAGACTTTGGTGGTGTCTGATGTCAAATGGTAGCGATGATGATGATGGAACTCATGGAATAATGATACACAACTCCTTATTTGGACATCGGGGGTGTGTGTTTATAGGTCACATATTCAGGCTTTAACAAACCTGTTTTTATCGTGTTCTTATGTGTTGTTGAGTCAAAGCATTTTATATCACATTTTTAGTAGTGACATAAAGTAGCAATAATTGTGCAGAAGCCACAAAATTAGACTCTTTTTTTTTTCTTTTCTATTTGTTCATAAGATGAGTCGAGCGAACTTTGAATTGTGGTGTATTTCCAAATTTCACAAAATTCAATTTTAAACCCTTTGTGTACTTTTCGCTCAGGTGTGTTTATACAGTTTGTAGTTTTATAGAGATTGCCTCGGTCACAGGTGTCAAACTCAAGGTCCGCGGGCCACATCCGGGCCCACCATGCAATTATATTCGGCCCACGTGATCACATGTCTCCCACGCTTATCAAGTTACCTCGCCCAGTTAAATAATAAAAAAAAAATGTAAATGTGGACTTAAGAAAGAGCCAGAGGCTAAATGTAGTAAAAAACAATTGAGTACAGCAAATTATTAAGAAGCTAACATGTGACAACAGGTCTAGTATTTGATATTCTACTGAAATGCAGTGGTGGAAATCAGGCAAGATGGATGGAAATGGACAATGGAAAAACATCTGTTGTGAACTTTTTGTTATTTGACTTCATCTGGCCCTCGACTTGTACACAGTTTTTAGTTTTGGCCCCCCTCTGTAATTGAGCTTGACACCCCTGGTCTAGGTTGTGCTGAAAAAAAATGTATATAAGACTATATTGCACATTCGTATAGCCTCTGTATATACTGAACGTGTAATGGAAAAAAGCAGCTGAAATGCTCTGTGTTCTCAGGGTTAACTGATGATTCATTGATGAGGGTCCAAACACACCACGTAACTCTTCAAAATTCCCCCCAAAAAATCCTGTAAAATCCACATGGAAAAAACCAGGAGCCGCAGAGCTGCATGCTTAGTAGATCACCTGTGTGTTAGGTCACCATAGCAACCGCTTCAGCCCTCACTAGGATATGGCATCACATATAGGACACAGTCTCCCTCCTATAGTTGATAATGTGCATAATGTAAGGTAACAGGTTTCCAGCTAAACTGGACTTCCGTTGTGATTTACCCGTTTCATTACAGGTGCAGTAAAAAGCGATCGCGCTGGTTGTTCCACTTCAACTGGCTTTATATAATACTGAAAACCCACTGATTCTTTGGAAAAAAGAGGGTCCATATTCATATAGAACGCAAAGCAAACACTGATTTTGAGTCACAGACATGTTTTTTTTTTTGGTCGAGACGCATTCTGAAGCAGAGGGACTGGCACTTAGCAGATATGTGATAGGTGATAATTACATAAAAACACTTTTCAAGTGACTGAATCCTCCGCCATAACTATCGACTGCTCTGTTTTGGTTGCTCTAAATAAAGAAATGTTCATTATCCTCGCTCAGAGATCCACTGGGGAAAGTATTGACGGAAGCCCCCGTTGTTCAGGCAAAGTGAGCAACGCCGTCTCCTCGCCGGGGCATAAATATGCTATCGATTAGCCATTCCGCGAGGCTTTCATTGTCATTTTTTTATACGCCTCTCACCGTGAAGAATTAGTGGTCAGTCATCACTCCTGCGTCCTGCAGGCGGGGAGTATCCACCGTCAGAGATGGGGCCCGTATGTGGAACCCAATAAATCACACTCCCAGACTCACATTTGATCCACCTGTCAACTGTGAAGGATTCAGCAAGTAGAGCATGGAAATGTTGCTTTTGTTATCTGGCGCTCAAACAAACTGTTTATCCCAGAGTCCCTTTAGTGTGTACTGGACTGTTTTGTTTTACAGGCAGTTTTGAGAAGGAGAATCGACAGCTTGTTTCGACCCCCACCTCACAAAGCCCACTTGGTTCTATTTATCCCATTGTTTAAGTTAAATAGATGTATAGAAGGGGTATTTAGGGTATAGTTGCCCATGCACCATCACCAGAATATCAGGTCCAATTCATTAAGGAGTATTAACCCTTAGAACATGGAGCATTTTGACTGTTTTTTTTCCTGTTACTACGTTTAATATGCAATATAGAGTGTCTTATATCCTTTTTTCAGCACAACCGAGACAATCGGAATAAAAAATATCTTTATTTTTACCAACTCTATTATCAAATCTGAGCAAAAAGTACTCAAAATGTTTAAAATCAGAGTGAAATTTGGAAATACTACTACAGCATCCGTTCAATATGTGCCTGCTTTTACTGTATTTTTGTACGTGAGGGGGATACAAGATCATATGCACGTGAGATCAGGTGAATATTATGTCAACGACGGGCTGCATGAGTGGCTTTTAAAAAGTCTTTGAAGTCGATGTCAATTAGAGTGGCGAGATGCTATTCTGTCTGTCACTTGTCTGTAGCTGGTTGTGCTTTGCATACGTGGGATTCTGAAACGTCCTTAAATTGGGGACCATTATCGCTCGTTTAAATTTGGGACCTTGCAGTCGGAATTGTCGTTTGTTCATTCGAAGTCTAAACACTGTCCAAAGTAGGCATTCTTTATTGTTTTTACCACGTTTCAATTCTGCATAAAGGCCCGCTTATCCTCTCAGGTAGCCCACAGTGCTGTGTCAGTGAGAGGGGGAGTGGCTACAGTAGGTAAAAACCAATGTGTGCTTAATTTACCGATATATTTAACAATATCTTTTGCATTACTTATATGAACAACGTCAAACTGTGTACCTACTTGTGCCTGTAGCAAGACGCCTGTAAAGTTTGAAATTAATCGGACCATCGGTTCGAGAGATATGCAACACACGTACACACATACACACACACACACACACACATACACAGACGGACGTCACAGTTCAAAGATAACTTGGCTCATTTTTATGAACAAATATGAAAAAAAAAAACGATCTAATTTGTCACCTCTGCTCAATAGTTGCTAATTTATATCACTACTAAAAAACGTATACAAAATGAATCATAACTTTTTGACTCAACAACACATAAAAAACAGATAAAAAGCCTGAATATGTGACCTATAAACACACACCCCCAGGATGTCCATATAAGGAGTTAAGTGTGTTATTCCCATGGCAATTTAGCACCATGGGTTAAAATTAATTACGCAACGTTAACTGAATAGGCTACAAAAAATATGATAAAGGCATCATTGTGATTACAACCTGCTTCTAACATTTACAGTGGATTGTGTGTTTTGTTTTGTTTTACATGGATGTTTTTAAGCTTGTGTGAAAACAAAGGTCGGATCAGACACGCGGGGAAATAATAATAATAATCTCCATCCTCTGGGACTTTTGCGTGGTACAGAATGAAATTTCACAAATGTGACATTTTTGGCAAACTCTTTCATATTTGTGTCATATCAAGTTCACATAGTTCACAAGTACTTGAAGCTAAAAAAAATTCTCACCAGGAGAGGGGGGGAGAAAAGAGTAGGTGGCGGTGTGAAACATGTCAAGATGCTGCCAAGTTGCAGACAATCCTACCCAGGTGCTTTTTGTGCTTTAACCTAAGCACAGATTACTCACTCACTGCCTAAATCTAACCAGAGATATCACCAGAAAATGTTCACCGAAAGTGCAGCAAACGGTTAAAACACTATGTCTCTACACATGTTACATTTATTAGTCATTTGCCATCAATGTGATTTGTGTGTGATTGTTTTGACGCCTTAATTTGTCAGTGTCTTCTAAAAAAAAACAAAAAAAAAACCCTGAGGACCAGATCAAGTTGTCGACAACATTTCGGAGTGTGCATTAAAATAACAAGAACACGAAGAATTCGGGAACGCGTCCAGAAGTCAACTTTCGCCCAGCCTCTGCAGATTTGTGGCTCTATAAAAACAGTCAAATTACATCCTCCTTTGTTCCTCATAATTGCTACGGCTGCTTGACGGCTTTATCACTTGAGAGTAAACATCTTGTTTTTTTGGTAATCTGCTGCAAATGCAGATGCTTCATTTTTTTTTTTTTGTGGGAGGACAATCTAGTTTTTTGTTTCTATTTTTGTTTTGTTTTTTAATTATCATTCCTGAACTAATGAGGACTTTGAAAACTATTCTGTGTTTTAAAACCTTATAAGGCCGCCCCGCGACCCTCATGTGGAGGATAGAGCGGTAGAAGATGAATGAGGGAGTGAAAACCGTATAGGGTTTTTAACCCTTTAACACAGAGCGTATCGCACACGACACATTTGCATTACCGTATTTACGCGGCGATGTCTGCTATAGGAAATATACGGTTTCTGAAAGCTGAGAAGTTGCACGTCAAAGCCAACATGTGGTTATTACGTTAATACACTATTTTAACATGCAGTTAATTGTAAATAACATGACAGATATTTAAAGTTATTCTGGAAAAAAATGGAGAAAAACGGAGATAACATCTGGGACGTAAAATGGACGGAAATCGAGCTTGCTTTTTCTCTGTAGAGGCTCATAAAAAAAACTTGCAGTCTCTTTCTTTTAATCTTGAGGTGTGTTTGTCTCAGTTTTGACCTGGGGTCATTCAATTTGTTGCGAGAATTTCAATCCTATATGTAAATCAGGAATGAATTACGCGAGTTCAGATGTTTTGCATATGAAAGCTGCCTGGTGACTGATTTAAAGTGGAAACTTTTTTTCTGTCTCAGTGAAGGCTGATTCAATTTGCATTCATTATATTGAATCACACAATGTTACTATAAATAACCATCACGGCGAGTTATAGTTTCGCACAAACTGTCCTTTTGTCGCAAACAAACATTTACATGCGTGACTGGAAACGTGTTTACTTCCAGATAGTTTGTGAGCTTGAGCTGTGGGACTGGCCAAGGGGATGTCTTCCGTGTTATTGCAAACCTTAAACTCCCCCAAACTACTCATCCTTTCATCTTCCCCAACCTCATTTTGGCTGTTGCACCGACAGTAATCTTCATGTCGTCATGTTAGCTACAGTGCCGGTCAGGCGGGAGAAGAGAGAGATGCAGCCTTGAAAAAAAAAAAAAAAAAACATCCCTCGGTAGAGGATGCACAGGAATATCCTCTCAGGATTTCTGACGTTCCGCATTCCCACAGCTTTAAGTGTCAAGCTGGTCCATGAGATGAGGTACATATTAAAGTAATAATCTACACTTTTATTAAAGTTGCTGTTAGCGAAGTAGTAGCATGTGTCCAAAATAAGTTATTTTGGTTGAAACCAAAGCAATATCCCACAAACACACTCATGTTTATGTATTTGTTGGCCTGTTTTTAGACATTGAGACAACAACTCAAACAAAGGTGACTTTAAACATGTGTCATGCTGTTCATATTTCAAATTTCAATTTTTTTTCCCTCAATAAAATATTTTAAATTGTTCATACACCATTTTAGCATGCAGGAAATTGTAAATAACTGCCTTATATTGGACATTCCCTGGCCTTTTTATGGATAAAATAAGCTAAACAACTTGGACTTTAGTTTCAGTTGGACTTTGTGTGAAACTTTTTTGTTGACCATCTAGTTAAAGCTCACCAGACCATAATGACATTATCGTCCTTGTCTCTGTCAAAGCTCGACACTGCATTGTCTGTACGTTGTTTGTTGCGGTACTTTATTGTTTTATGTGTTTAAATATGCTAAAAATAGTCATTATTTTTGTTCGCTTGCTAGCAAACTAGATGTAGCAACTTCATTATGTTGTTAGCTTAGCCACATGTTAGCCACCATGTGTCAGTATGCTAGTCATGGTGTTAACTTACAAGCTAACTTACTCAGCTTGTAAATAAATACACCTATTAAGTTGTTGTTTTGTTCTGCTTTACAGTTTCACACTTTCCTCTTTTAAAACTGCCGAAATACAACAACCACCTGTTCCTTTGGAGTGCAACGGAGGGAGTGTTTAGCTTAACTGGTTAGCTGAGTAGCCATGTGTTCAGCGAAGGCAGCACACGATTTTCATCTATAAGCCTTATTCCCAGTTAAAGTGTGTCTATTTGTTTCTGACACACTCATCTTTTTAACACTGTTTGTTAAAATACTCTTCCCATAATGCAATACTGTACTCAACACAGCCAATCGTTTCTTTCAGACAACATAGAATGATTGGCCAGTGTAAACCGTCACTCAACGGAACACACACACACACACACACACACACTGTGCCCACGTTCTCAAGGTAGGAGACTTCACAACAAGTCAAAGAGGCAGAAGCAGCAGCAGCGATAACCTGAAGTTAGCTATAGTGAGTCACGGGGGGGGGAATTCACAGTTCCACTGCAGACAGTGACTTTTGAGTGAAGCTGTAATGAGATGGCTGATAGAATGTATGGGATGCATTTTTTCCAGACTCGCAGACCCGAGCTTTATCACCCAAGCTCCTGTGCCAGGCAGTTTTTATTTTCGATTTAATTAAAAAAAAAACAGAAATATTTTTGCTCGTCCTATTCCGGGGGGATGAATTTGTCACTTCAGTAAAAGGGTAAAAAACAGTCATTTATTTATTTATTTTTTATTAATGGAAAACGAACTGACTTTACACAGTTTGTGTGGCGACGCGAGCAGGGCGACCTATTCCACGACCTACTGTTTTTTTTAGATGCCAGGTGCACAGTTTTCCCTGCTGTGTTTTCTGTGCAATGACAATAAGGGAAGTCTAAGTCTATATATGAAATAAGGAGTATGCAAAAAAAAAAATGTGTGTGCCAGTAAAAAGAGAGATTATGCTGTACTGTGCTCACTTTATGTACAATTCAAACCTCGTGTGGAAAACTCGAGGCAACATTTCCTCCCTCCTGTCATGAGTGACATAATCAGGTTGGCATAAGAATGAGGGGAGAGACAGAATCTGAATAACAGAACTTTGTTTGTTCAGGCTGTATTTCAGTTTAGTTACTTTTTCTTGCTCCTACAGGGCTATTACACATTAAATAATGTTTAATGTGATACCATCTCATTCTGTTTCACTTCGTTTCACACATCCCTTTCAATTTTGCAAGATCGATGACAAAAAAAAAGAAGAAAGATTGATCATGTATCTAACGGAATAACTGTAATGAGCAATAAGGGATGTCGCCGCGGTTTTTACGATCACATGTGATCAGTCAATAATGGTGTAGAGCTAAAAATAGTCTCCATAAGGTTTGAGCTGTGTTGGTGTTGCTGTCCAGGGACGAGTAGGACGAGTGTGTTGTATCACTTTATGGCAACAGAAATAAGGTGTTTGCAAGGTGTACAACTGTTTTTCTCAGCAGAATAGAATAGAACATGTTGTTTATTTATGTATATCGATGCACTATACACTACTTTAGATGCATATGAAAACACAGAGTACGTACTGGGGTATTTGCTTGACATTTGACCTGCAAGTATTGATTTTGTTTGTTTGTTATTGACCGTAGCGCAGGGGCTACAATATTGTATAAGGTGCTGCATGTAAATGTTCCTCTGTCGCTCAGTGGGTTTTGTTACAGGGTGAGTGAGTAGAGGTCACTCGATTCGAGAGGTTGTTTCTCCAGGGCAGACCGTTAGGACTGCATGTGAGGGGAATGGCCAGCCCAGGCTGGTGCTGGTGGGTTCACGTACCGACTTCAACAGAAGCAAATAATAGGAACAGAAGCATTAACATTTAATGTGTTTGAAAGAAAGGACTTCATCTTTCCTTTTAACCCTTTAACACTGAAGCTTCACAATGTCTGTTTTTTTTACTTATTTTAACCATAAGTTTCTTTTGAAAGAATAACTTTCAATATCTGGTTATTTACAATTTAATTTTAATGTCAACATACTGTTTCATAAGTGTTATTTTAGAAAAAACTCCAACTCTTTCCTCTCTGGCGACTTAGACTTCGCCACAGGTGCACCCATGGTGATTTGCCGTGGGAATACTACACAACTCCTTATATGCACATCCTGGGTATGTGTGTTGATAGGTCACATACATAGGCTTTAAAAAATGTTTTTTATGCATTTTATGTGTTGTGGAGTCAAATAAAAGTGATATAAAATAGAAATAATTGTGCAGAAGTCACAAAATTAGACTTTATTTTTATTTTTGTTCATAAAAACGAGCCAAGCGAACTGTGCACTGTGACGGGTTTCCAAATTTCACAAATTCAATCCGATTTTAAACATTTTCAGTACTTTTTTGCTCAATTTTAAACATTTTTTTCCCCTCAGATTACCTAGGATGTGCTGAAAAAAGGATAGAAGACACCCTACATTGCACATTCGTATAGCCTCTGTTTATACTGTATGTTTAAACACAGGAATGTAAAAAAGCAGCCAAAATGCTCTGTGTTCTATGGAGTTAATTAAAATTAGTGTTGTACTTAAGCCAATCGGCTCATTTTTAAGTAGGCCTCGTAAACATTGCCCAAACCTCTCTATTTGCACCACAGTTACGACTTAAGGTTAGCGCGCGTCGAAACATCAATGGAAAGGGCGTTCGTTGACATTCCTTTCCAAATGTTTTAGTCTATAATCGCGGATTTGTTTTAAACCCGTCTGACTGGCTGTCTTTCATGGCCACCGATTCTTTTAATCACTGACACCACTTAACCACACTCTCAGATCTCAACTCTTTCTATTCATCTCGATAACCCACTCGGTGCGGGTTCCTTGTTCTTCTTTGTTATTTGCGCTTGATGACTTAATCAAAACAGTCTAAGACACACTGAGATCGTGTCTTAGGATAAAAAAACGCCCACACAGGGAAAGAGACGAGTGATCACCGATGTTACATAGCTCAGAGGATCATGGAAAGTGAGGTAGGGATTGTGTTTTCTTCTATTATAGGTGGTGCGAGCGTTTTAATTTGTGGAAAAACAGACTTTAAGTCTTGTTTCTAAACATACAAATGGATCCTGGCTGCGCTGCTGAAATCGCTCGCGCTCAACAAATGCCACGTGGGTGGGCGCGTTGGCTTTGAACACTTGGTGGACAGACGCGCTCACATGTTTTTCGTTCAGTTCAGACGGTAATCCATTGCAGTGTGCACTCTGGGAGAAAAAAAAAATAAAATAGCATCGTATGAACATGCTTAAAACTGGAGAGAGCAACAACCCTCCTCCGTAATCTTTAGTATCCTCAAGCAAAGCTCGGAAACACCACAGCATCTAACCAGCCTTACGCTGATTATTCATTCAGTCGTCGTCGTCTACACGTCCTACAGCGCTTTATCCTCCACAGGAGGGTCACGGGGGGGGTGAAAAGGTGCGGTAGGACCTGGACAGGTTGCCAATCCATCACAGGGCCACGAGATCCAGAGACGAACAACCACTCGCACCTTCAGTCCATTTACAGTGTCTTAGCTGACCTCTGCATGTTTTTGGACTGTGGGAGGAAACCTGGAGTACCTGGAGAAAACCCACGCACATGCATATAAAGATACGGGGGGCTCGGTCAGAGCGGGTCGTGACCTTCTTGCTGTGAGGCAACAGTGTGTTTGAATATAGACTTTCTGGTCTGTATTTTCCACAAAATGTTTTATGACAGAGCATTAAGGCCAAATAAAGTCATAATATTAGGTTTTCATATTAGTTGTGCTTATTGAATGACATTAACTATGATTGAGGGATTCTTTCTTTTCCTTTCAAAGTCCCGATGCTAAGCATTTTCTTATTTGTGAGGCCCAAACCAAAACATAAAGCGCTCCACGTTCCTCTTCTCGACGCAGGTTGCAGCCGATCGTCGGTTTAGCCCCTGATAATCCGGATTATAAAGTGTTCCAATCGAACAGCGCATCTTAAAAATGAAGCCTTTCTGTTTAGAAAACAAGCGTGAATGAGGTTTCTCGTTGTGTCTTCGGAGGGCATGCAAGTAAAGTTACTTTTTCTTTTTTTGATTTTCTATGTATGTGGAGGCACCCTATATGGAAAAAAGTTTTTCAAAATGTTCCGATCTAAACAAGTTTCGGGCCGTAACACCCCCTCCTCTAGTTGTATTATCCCCGCTTTGTGATTGAGACTTGTTTACAGAGCATGGAGCTTTTCCCTTTTGTCCATGTCCCTTCACTCCTGGGTGGAAAATCCCAGGGGTTTAGTCTGCTCCACACCGGAGTGATCTTGAATTGTTAGAAATGCATGAGCACACACACACACACACACACACACACACACACACACATGCGCATCTTTGAAATGCAGTGCATGAGAGCTGAAGAGAAGAAAAAAAAACAACCTTCGCATAACAAAATTCTCGTTCTGTTACACTTGTAAGTAAAGGTCAGTTTCCCTCCAGTGTGCACAGGTAATCCCAACACGAGCCATTTCGCAACCTCAAAGTGCAATTGAAGATATAATGAGATGTATTTGTGTCATGATGGCTTTAAAGTACTGCCAGCTATCTTGCACCAAATGCAGATTCATAACCTTTTACTTGAGGAAATGCTAATGTATTTGTGTTTAGACGGCGGACTGGGTTCCAACGAGGAGAAGAGGAAACGCACATCTGCCGGTGACCCAATCGCCGGTTGGGGCTACAACAATTTCCAAAATTAAACATTTATCCATTTTATTGGTACAGAATATACAAATGCATCATTTCCTAAAGGCAACAGTAAAGTAAAAGACATTTCTGCTGCAGCCCAGGACTGTTTACTGTTTGAAAGCAGCATGTCTTGCTGCCTGACCCTCACTTACTGTTTAACTGGAGTGTTTGCACAAGATAAGCCGAGCTTTTCAAAACTATACATCACCTTTCATCGCTCGGCACGGCACGGCACGGCACGGCACGGCACGGCACGGCACGGCACGGCACGGCACGGCACGGCACGGCAGCCAAACTCCCATTTCTGTGGTATGATGTCAATAATGTTCCGTACACAGAGACAAGTCTCGGCTAATGTCAGAATAAAAAGATCTTATGCACAGACAGTCGGGGTGATTTATATGTGGGCAGAGCCGAGCACTTTACCGAGCTGAACTGTGTTTACAGAACCTATGGCTTAGCGCATACAGTCTACTGTAGCTAATTCATAATCCGCCAGGGTCAGTGGTTATTAAAGTACAGCTACCCCTCATAACCTCTCACGCTGCAAGCGGCATGCGGATTAGACTCCGTCTGGGTGAGGAGGCTAACTCAGAAAAAGGCCCCGTCTCTCTCCTATAAGGCATCTAAAAAAAAAAAAAGAAGCAAAAAGAGGTCAAAGCAGCCCCCTCAGTGCCAAAGCAAGTCTGCAGGTCTTTACAAGTTACAAAAATAAAAATAAAAAACCCTTTTGCACTGTTTGAGTGGCCAAGGAAAACCAAAGCACAGCCTGTTTTAAAAAAGGCTCATCCCTGGCACTGCTGCACACCCTGCTGTACAGCGTGTACGCGGCCAAAACTAAAGCGTATTCTGCGAGGAACAAAAAAAAAAATGACTCATGTTAACTAAAAATACACAGCAAAATCTGAGTGTGGCTCATTAAAAATGTGCCACACGATACTGCATTCTTGTCACTCCGACTGGGGCAACTTAGAGCAGATTAATGGCACATTGCGGTTGCCTAATTGCAGCTTTCACGATAAAGAAGGTCATCGCTGCTTGTGTAGGAAGGAGAGCGTGTCATGCGAGCGGAGAGAGGAGATAATTTAAGTTGAGGACTAAATGAAGGTCTTCCACTTAAATCCCTGTCCAAATAGCTTCACGCTGCATCTGGAGAGCGCCCCGCGCTCCTCCTCGCCACTCTAATCAACCCCGCCGTGGGCTGTGCAAGTAATGGCTCTCGCATCAGAGTCGCACTTTGAAAACAACACAATTGGGAAATCGCACAGGGGTGCAATTAAGGACGCACGTGGGGGAAGCATTTCCCCAACAGTCGCGGCTTCCTGCGACGTGACATCCCTCGGAGAAATGGATGCGATAAGGCCGGGCTGGAGTCAGTCAGCCGATCACCTGTGAGGTAAGTAGAGGCCACATCACACCCGCGTTGCGCTCTCTCCACTGGCTTCCTGTTCGTTTCAGGATTGATTTTAAAAGCGTTATCGTTGGCTTTTAAAGCTCTTAACGGTTTGGCACCATCTTGCCTCTCTGAACTTCTTCTTCTTCACTCTCCACCCCGAGCTCTGAGGTCTAAAAACCAAAATCCTGACTAAAAACTCGAGGGGCCTCTTCTGTAGCTGCCCCTAAACTTTGGAACGCGTTACCCATAGTAATGAAATCTGCCTCCGCCACTGAACATTATAAATCGCTTTTAAAGAGCCACCGCTTCTCCTTGGCCTCCTCCTTATGTCACTATTTTACTTCTATTCTTATCGGCTTTATGTTTTATACCATTTCTGTTGCTGTGCCTTTGGTCAACCTTGGTTGTATTTTTTTTAAATGTGCTCCAGAAATAAAGTTGACAAGAAGAAAAAGAAGAGACATCACTTGTAAGTGCGAGCGCCAAATAGGATGTTCAGTTTCCACACACAGAAATGGACTGAGCACACTTTTCCAACCAATGCAGAGTTCAAAGGTCAAATTCATGACCAAGGATTATTTGCAGTCGCCGTATCTAAGGGAGTGCATTCACACTGTGAGCAACTGAGCTCCAACAACCGTGACCACAATTTGCAAATATTAGCCATTATTAAGTTGCCGACGTAATTTGGTTCAGGCTCATTTTCGGGAAAAATTGAGCTCTCGACCGAAATTGCCCGTAGTGTTTATAGATATTGTTATTGGTCAAGGAACAATGCCGCTAAATTAACTGTCAGCTATTCTCTGTGATCACGCCGCAAAAAAGAACGGGGGGCTTACATTTCTTTCCTAATTTGAAAAGGACGGTTACATTACTTCGCCAGTGATCACTGCACAAAAAGGTAATTGCTCATTACAGGAAAAAAAAAAAGAGATTGGAAAAACAGACTCCTCTCAAACCTGAAATACCTTTGTGTTACAGATGAATAAAGAAAGAAAAAAAAAACAAAAAAAGAAAACCAGAATCTGAGCCGAGCTGGGCGAAGCTCTCCTTTTGCTCCGCCGTGTTAGGGTGGAAATTGTCTATGGCCTCTACTGTTTTTATTAGATAGTAATTAACTGGGAGCGGAAACAAAGGACGGCAAGGGAGGGGAAAGAAAAATGCAAACCATGGAATTATTTCTTGGCTCTGAGAGCAAATATAGCACATATATATAGAGCGGCGCATGCGGCACGACGTCCTCGGTTTAATCAGCGGCATAACACGATACGTGTGAATCTCATTGTTGCAGCGGCGCCGTCTTCAGTTTGCGAGCTTTTTAAACATCTGCCAGGAGTCACATGGCGAGCCTATATTGTCTCCGCAGCTCAGTGCATACCACTATCTATTTCTCTCTCTCTCTCTGTATATCCATCTCTGCTCGTTGTATCTCCTCCAGTCCAGCTTCCCCCATCACCCCATTTTCTCCCTCCATCCATCTCCATTTTGGGATTCCCACTCCTTCCTTTCCTCTCCCATCAGAGTCTTTCTGCCTCCCATCTAATTGCCCCGCTTGCTGATTGGCATGTGAATCGAAGCGAATGTCAGAGCCTGCCTAAATAATAATTCTGTGTAGGTGTTTTGGAGGGGGGGGCGGGGGTTGGGGGTTATGCTGAATCATTGCAACTAAAAAAATAAACGGATTATAAGCAGTTTGCGTGATGTCTGAACCGCCGTACATGTACTGTCTCCGTTTTAAAAAAGGGAGCCCGCTTTGAGTGTCACCGTCACACGCGTCCCCCCGCCGCCGCTGACATAGCGGCGGGGGGGGATAAGTGGAGTGCTGTAAAACGTACGTGTTGTTCAAAGCAGAGGAAGCATCCATTTCCATATCATCTGTCAGCATTAGTTACATCAGCTGAATTCAGATAAATGATCTCCCTCCCTCCCTCCCTCCCTCCCTCCTCAGATAGTGTCTACAGCAGGGAAACGGCTCAAGTGCTTCGCGGACTGCTACGAGTGCATGGAGTGGAATACCCTGAGCAACTATTGGGTCGCTATATATTATAAACAAATAGCCAAGATGGAGTGATTCTCGTGAAGTCTTAATCTGGCTTTACAGCGCACGTCGTCTCACTGGAGGCTCGGGGATGCAGGGGGGGGGGAGAGTGTGGCAGCCTGTCAGCTGCAGGTCAGCAGAGATTTTGCTTGAGGGAGCAATCTGGCTACCAAACAGCTTATTGCTGTCACACGCACACACACACACACACACACACATTTGACATCCCAATACTGTAGCTGCTGCCTTCATATACCCACTATTGAGAGGGAGGAAAGAGCTGATGTTATTGTCTGTGTTTGTACAAATGTACTCAGGGGAATGTTAGTTTTTTTTTGTTTTTTTGTTTCATCACGCGGAGGGAGGGGGGTTGTTGTCTCCTCTGCAGTGAGTCAACTCAGTGCTCTGTTTACTGCTCTACCACTGCATCCCTTAAAGAATGAGTGTTTTAATTGTACAGACACGAGGAGAGACAGCAAATTAAATCCAGAGGCAGACGGCAGATGTTTATTTGTGTTTCGTGTGTTTTTTTTATTCCCTCCCTCTCTCTCTCTCTCTCTCTCTCTCTCTCTCTCTCTCTAAGTTAAAGACTAGTTTCAAGGGGGAACAAAGCGACGCGGCTATCTCTTTTCCCCCCTTTTCAAAGTCAGAGTTTATGGTTGGGTCGGGGCGACGCGGCAATGCCAAAGCTGATGACAGTCAGGAAGCTAATCCTCCTGAAATGATTTGGTCGGCAGTCTCTGAACTCGCACATTATCTTCCACCGGCACGCGGCTGATGATTTCAACGGCCTCAGCTTGCTTTTGACAGGTGAATACACGCCTGAACCAGATTTCTTAGTAGGCAAATGCTACGCCCCCCCCCCCCCCCCCATTTTGTTGGCCTTGGCTTTGAATGGCTCGTACACACCGGGTATTGCAGGATGAAAGGGAGGGAATGAAAAGAGCCAATGCCACACGCGCCGAGGTTTCAAGGCCATGAGTGATAGCGGATCACCTGCTGGTGCCTCGGTACAAAGATCTTCCCTAGACGTAGCGCAACACGGCATTCTTTACATCTTTACAGACTGTACTGTTTGAAAATAATAATGATGAGTCATATTATTGCAGTAAATAATAACTTTGGTCACAGGAAGGACACATACTTTTAGTACCGACAGAGTACTCGCATTGAATAGCAACAGGTTTCTATAACGATCACAAGAACTGAATGGAATTTGATTGGTGTCACTGTTTTCAAAACAACACCTTTTAAGAAGCAAAAAAAAAAAAAATATCGATTTAATCATTCAAAAATATTTTTATTAATTTTATTTTTTGAAAATACACTTGTTCTTTGCCCTCCGTGATTTCTTTTTCTCTGTGCCATGTTTTTTTTGTTTGTGGGCGGGCCTTAGGAAGCTCCCTGCTGATTGGCTACTGAGTTTTGGAGCGACGGCTCAATGGACCAGGAAGTCGTCATGGGCTTGGAGTCGCTGTGCGTCTGGAAATTTGTTCCCCAAGTTCTCCCCGTCAACACCTGACAAAAATAATAAAAGTATCTAACGTGCGTCAGATCATAAACATTAGACACGGATGTCGTCGGGGAACGACTTCCAGCCAATCAGCAGGCAGCCTCCTAAGGCCCGCCCACAAACAAAGAACAAGTGAGGGAGCGCTTCTTAAAAAAAGTGTCGTTTGAATCCTGAAAAGTGTTTCCATCTTATAGTGTTATACTTATATTATAAGATTTTTAACATCAGTTGTCCTTTCCCACAAAATATTTATGACACGTGAGATCTGTTGTGAAAGGAAAAAGTATATTTTTAGCTTTATTATCTCAGCGCCGACACAGTTCTCTCTGCTGACCCTCAAACACACAATTAATAGAACATAAAACGGAACGTGTTGGTGCATTCCGCACAATATTCAATCATTACGTATATTCAAATGGAAAAACAATCACTCCTCAAGTGCCCTTTAATCCGACATGATCCCTTTTTTTAAGCAAACATTTTACAATGACGTCCACTAGAAACACTTCAGCAGACACTGAGCAAAAAAATAGCATTTATCGGAAGTGGTATTTGTGTTAAAACCCCACATTCACTCTCCCTTTTATCTCCGTTTGTGATCTCCAGCTCCGTTGTTAAATGTATGGCGGCGATATAGTTTATAGGCACTTTAAAGGTGATAGCGGCACAGTTATCCATTTTCACTAGCTCGACTCATAGCTCTCCGTCCATCACCATCAAAACCGGCTCCTATTCTTGTCTCGTATACGCGCGAGCGCCTCGACGCGCGACGTAATCAAGGTTGTTTTTGTTTTTTGTCCCGTGGATGCATTCAAAGTGAAACGGAACACGGTATCTTCTCTTTCGTTTAAGGCTATTTACTCACTTCACTTCAGACTCTTCCCACTTCGTGTTTCTACACGGCACATATTTCAACTTTATCATTGATGTCCAGGTGGCAGGGGGGGGGGGAAATAAAAGAAACCCTGAGTGTACCTGCTTCTTTTTCCTTCTTTTTTTTGCTGTCTATAAGATTCGAATTGGTCTGGTTGAGAGGCATTTTATAACGCTGTCCCAAGAGTACATCCCGGACACGTCGGTTCATCGCAGTAAGCACACAAAGAGAAAGAAAACACAAGGCTGGGAGATTGTCGACTGTTACAAATGCCAGACATTACATCTCGTCTTGTTTATAAAGCAAAGACCTCGTTGCCTGAATCATGGCATCCACTCAGCAGCTACTGTGCCCTCCTGTTCCCCCCTTCCTCCTCCCTTCTCCTCCTCTGCGACTCACTCTGACATGATGCTAAGTAGGCCGAGGGCTTGGGAAGTCCCTCAAGTAACTTGTGCGCAGTATTATAGCTCAGCAATATGGATAGACACAAGCCGCACACTTTCCTCACAGGTCTTAATAGGTTTTGGGTTCTCAGTGACCTGCTGTGCATGAGAAAAGTTACACAAGGTTTTCGTCTCTTTTTCCGCGGCGGAGACACTTCCCCGCCGCTAAGCTGAATTATGAATCACTTGCTGATGTGTGGAACTGTACTAATGAAAAGCTACACAGTGCTACAGCAATGTGTGTGTGTGCGTGTGATGTTCATCTCCTTGTGTACTCAATTTGCAAACGATCTTTGTTTACACTCGCAGTGTTTGTTTACATTCAATTTTGCATTAATGAATATGAATGTGGTCATCCAAGTGTTGCTTTACTCGCACGGTCTTTTCATTAGCGCTACTCGTGTCGAGAGCTGCATTGCATTTTAGTCCTACTGCAAATGGATTGTTGAATGTGGGTCAGTTTCAGCCTTAATGGGCAAAATCAGCCCAATCAAAAGCAATGCATGTATGAAAAGACGTTTGGCAAAAATGGAATCAGGGCAAAAGCACAAGTATCTCATAATATAGAAGGCAACCATGGGCTAATATGTCCAAGGTTAGGAGTTTTGATAGCAGTTTCTACAGCCCGTTATCCAAAAAGTGTGGTTATTACGGTAATTTCACTAGCACTGTTGCAGGAAGCCGGCGCAGCAGCGCCTTTGTCACCAGAGGTGAGAGAGTTAGCAAAACGCCTGTACATAGTTTTTCCATCTTTCACATTTTTGCTCAAACAAAAACTTGTTAAGAACTTTCACGAAGCTTGGACCCCAAATGCACAAGACCAGAAACAGGAGTAGGTTTGAAAGAGAACAAAAGGTGAGCTGGACAGCTCTAAAAAGGCTAATCGCTAAGCTAACAGGAAGTCGATAAACCCCTTACCAAACACAAAATAAAACAGGAAGTGACTCTGAACTAAAACTAACTAACATAACCGACGGTGCATGACAAAACTCAAACAAACGTTACTTTAAATGATGTTTTATACTGTTCGTATTTCAAATTTAACACACAAATTCTGGTGTTCGTGTGCAAATACAGTGTCTGCAGTGTTTTTCTTCATTTTAAATTGTTAATACATCAATTTAACATGCAGTACATTGTGAATAACTGCCAGATATTGAAAGTTACTTTTAAAAATGGGTAAAAGCACTTAGTTACCGGACATTTTCTGGCCATTTAATGGTTAAAATAAGTGAGCCCTAGGTGTTAAAGGATTAATGACTTAAGTGACAGACTGAATTAATATTAGACAACGACAAAAAATAAACTGGCTTACTATATTTATTTATCCTAGTTGCAGTGTCAGAGATAGCAACCGTTCATGAATTCCGTTTTGCTTTAAATATTATTTACCACTGTCTATTTGTTTCCTGTTTAGCTTTCTGGTTAAAAAAAAAACAACAACAAAAAAAACAAAACAAATCTATTCATAACATATTTTCATGAGATTCATATCCTCTTTACTGCGGTCGTCTCTAAATACAAACAAAAGATGCTGCAGCCTGCCTTGAGTGGCTACAAAACGGTGATAAGCGGAACAATATCTCCCCGGAGGAGTGTGGGCTGGGCACAGTGTGGACTGTGACAAGTCGCAGCTATTGTGGTTAATATGAAAAGGATTCTTAAAATCGTGACTGATTTGTGTGGGTTCAATTTGAGAGTTGAAAAAAGAAAAAGAAAAAGAAAGAAAAACTACTACTTCAGAGCTGCACTTTTCTTTTTGTTCCTGTACTTTTACTGCTGGTTCCTATTTGTGATTTCTACCGATCACAACACAGGAACCCATTTCAATTAATCTCCTGGGGGCTGCTGGGGTTTCATCAGCACTTCACCCAAGGACACCAGCAGTTATCGACAGCAGGCCTTGGGGGGGGGGGGGGGGGACGAGACGCTGAACGATCCACTTGCTAACAGAACCCAGTCTCCCGAACGAAAGACGGCTATTCCCTTGCAACGCAACTATTTTTAGTCTCCTTCCTCTCACAGTGAAGGCAAAAAAATGCTAATCTTCAGCCAGCATCTCTTTGAAGTCTAAGAGGATACTTGAGGTGGATTATTTATGGCCACATAACTGTAGTCTTAAATCCTGTTAGGTCTGCCAAGAAGCATTTACTGTAATGTTGGGAGGGCTTGGTAAATAAATAAAAGTGTTGCTGCGGTGACATGTCATCCTCCTGAACGCATGCTACATTACAGAGGCTAATAATCAGGCATGTGCACTCATAAGATGACGTTGCCACCTTGGGCATCTCACTTTCTGCTCTTCCCCCTCTCTACTTCTCCTCGTGTCTGCTAACGATGAAAGCGACGAGGACAAAAAGACACCGTCCTGATGTCCGAGACTCGGCGGGGACACGCTGTGGGCCGTCGGGCCTCGGTGGCGAGCGATTAATATGGTAATGCACTGTGTGTTTATACTCACATACATATTCCCCCCTCCCCACCCCATTTCAAAAAAGGAGGAGGAACAACAAATGCATGAGAGAAGCACAACACTTGGAAAAATGGGTCACTGCTGCTGCAGGTTGATAGTGCTACTTTGCCCCCCAGTGGCGCACAGACTCAGTGCAGACGAGGGAGCGTTTTCATGGCAACCTCCAGGCTGTTGGATTTCTCCAGCACAGACGCTGGGACATAGATATGCTGCGTACTGTATGTGCTCTATTAAAACATGTGGGTTTAATTCCTCTACGAGCATCCCTGCGACGGCACACACTCATCCCACATCTGTATTTTCAACTGCAGTCTTGCAAATCGCGGCTGCAACCGTTTAAGATTTGAGTTTCTGATTCACTTTTCGAAAGTCAGACGCTGCCGCTACATCTACACTGTGTTTGTTTAATTTAACATTTTAGGTTGTAGGTCCTCACAGGTGACCCAGTGTCTGATTTCTCACTTCTATAGCGTGAAGCCTACGCCAGAGCTTGGCCTGAATCACACACGCGCTGCATTTCACAATTTATGTTTGGAGCTGCCGAGTTTTTGCTTCTAATATGATCTAATACACACCAGCCCAGTCCTCCACTCTCCAAATACTGCCGGAATAACCGGGCGTGTGAGAGGAAATGACCTTAGAGATAGGAAGAGCACTCTGGCTCTTGTGATGAATATATGAATGCGGAGCTCAAACGCGCCAAAGTAATGTATAATGGAAATTGAGCCGCTCCGCTCTTTGTTATATTGTGACAAGCGACTGTGCCGCTGTAGGAGTCGCTCCCCTATTGTACCGACTGTCACACTGATCCTCTTTGTGATCTCCGCAGACAGCGAAAGAAGGGGAGAGACAGGTCGTCGCACAGCCGCGTTTCTCTCACTCTTACACTTACACACACACACGTATACAGCTGCCTAATTACTCTCTCACACTGTCGTCCTCACTCCACGTGCGGGGGGGGGGGGGGGGGGGGGTGGGGACCGCAAACATGTCAAAGCGGAGACCTGTTGTTGCATCAGAGGCTTACACAGCCTGGAGGGCGCAGCATCAGGCTTCTCAGTGACAGCTAAACTGTGTGGACAGGTGGGACGGAGGATTCAGCCTTCACCTGCACCTCCGTACGTGTGTGTAAACATGGCATTAGAGTTGACATGCAACTGTATGTCCCGCACTTTTGTAGTAAGAGAGGAGATTGTGCGATTATTGACCATATCGTCTGACATTATATGTGGTCCTGGACGTCCTTTATCTCACGCAACACAGTGCAGATGCAGTGAAATGTCTCCCGCTGTGTTGAGAAGTGTTGAAAACTGAAGTAAATATGTTTCGAAACATGTGCAACTTAAATAAAGTCAAATAAGGAAAACACGTCCGCAATAATCTTTCATTCTCTCCCTTGTTTACGTCCGTTATGGATGAGATAACGAGCAAAACAGGAAAATAAACAGAAGAGATATGCAGATTAATGATTAATGAAATCCAGTATTTCTGCTTTTGTCATATTGCCATGTATATGATTACATATCAAGCAATAAGTAAGTGGTATATTCTTCATGTGGTTCATTCAAGTATTTCCATGGAAACGAGGC
The DNA here is from genome assembly GCF_958295425.1 of Solea solea. Lineage (NCBI taxonomy): Eukaryota > Metazoa > Chordata > Actinopteri > Pleuronectiformes > Soleidae > Solea > Solea solea. Next base: position 17,855,880 of record NC_081137.1, on the reverse strand, counting down.
AGCTGTCACATTTTGAAATCAAGTCAATATTATGTACAACTATGTTGGCGCTTTGTGTCTCCTCCGAAAGCAGCACTTAATAATCTGCTAACCTTTAGTCTTTAGGTTGCTTTTGCATGTTTGTCGGGATAAACCTTACGTGTATAACATTTTTCTCGACAAATACATGTACGGAGGTCATTGTAAGGCGATTTCTGTGCAGAGATAATAACTTAAAAATATCCCCGTGTGATTTGTCCACGCCAGGTAAAGTAAGATTATAAATAAACAACACGGAATACAGCATCAGTGGTTTGGTCCGTGTCAGTTTGAGTGACTTAAAAGAGTAATTAGCGTCTCCTCGTGTCAAAAATATTAAGACTGACAATTTATCACGAAAGCTCACACCTACATATCACTGAATTAACTTGTGATTATTCAAATGTAACCTCTTCAGAAGGAGAAATTCTAACTGTGGGGAAAAACCACGTCACTGCTCTCTGCTGGACAAACTATACAACACAGACACTAATGGAGATCAGTGTTCCAACTGGATGTTCACCACCGGCAAGAGCTGACGGTCTTTGTCCGGAGAACACAATTTAAACGCATAAATTGTTCACATTAAGGGTTACAAAAGTCTTCTTAATTCAGAGCGGGGAGGATGGAGAATTTGACAAGGTAGGGGCTCGAAATGGTTGATACTAGAGCTGAAACGATTAATCGATGACTAAATGAATCGACAACTATTTTGATCATCGAGTAATCGGTTTGAAGCTTTTTTTTCATGATTAAAACACGAATTCTGATTGTTTAAGCTTCTTAAATGTGAATATTTTCTTCATTTCTTTGCTCTGGAGAACAAAGAAATCATTAACAGTGAATCATTTTGGTTTGTGGACAAAACAAGACATTTGAGGACATCATCATTTCCAGGTTTGACGAACACCGATCAACATTCTTTAAGGTTTCCTGACATTTTATGGACCAAACGATTAATCGACTAATCTTGAAAATAATAAACGGATTAATCGATTATGAAAATAATCGTTAGTTGCAGCTCGAGTTGATACCAAAGAATCTATTGTGCGTCTCACAATAGATTCCCCAACATTGGTTCCTACTCATTACAGTTCCCTACTCATGACAGTAACAATATGCAATGTTAGTTAATAAAACTGACATTAAATATACGCCTCCATATGAGTGACTGATAATTCTGGCATCAATAAAGTGCATCCGTCCATCTTGTACACTTCTCACAGTATCCCCAGGACAGGGGTTTGGGTATTAAGTCGGAATTAAAGGGCACCATTTTCCCTTTTTCCAAGTCAGTCAGCCATCAACAGGACTTTAAAGCTGTTATTTTCAAGAAGGAAAATTCCAAACATGTTGCTGTAGGTGTGCTAAATTTTACAAGAATGAATTAAAGCCCCATACCTACAGTGTGTTGTGTGTTTATATTAAATCCTGGGGGTTGCAGTATCTGTTGATGCTTTGGAATTGAATAAAGCAGCAGGAATTAAACACTCTTTTGGCTTAAACTTGCCACGATGATGTTCAAAATGATTGCACAGAATAACAGTCATTGAACGATTACACCATCCGCGTGTTTATTGATAACCCATTAGCTTGCTTTCACGGTGTTCTCTCTGTCCTCTTGCCTAATACAACAGGGTTTTTCCGTTGATTGATTATTCCGTACCTACAATGCTGCAGAGGATGGCTGATATCTACATTATCACATAATACAACTTTGGGGAAAAAGAGCCTGTGTTCCTGTTTTTGGCTCCTTTGAGGGGCCCTCACCCCTCCTTTTCACATGGTTTGCCCTTGACTTTTGGTCATTTCCTTGCATTCGAGGTGATAGCGAGCGGGTTAGCGCTGTTAATTCGTTTTGTCCTTCGATCCTTTGGAAAAACGCCGTTTCTTTTCTCTTGTCGCGAGTCTTGTGAGACGTAGACGTGGCCCCCGTGTGCGATTCCCAGAGACCGCCATGCATAGAAAATGGCAAGCATTTTCATTAAGTGATTTTCAATTGTCACTCTAAAATGGCTTTTGTTGCGGGCTTAATCCTGCATCATCAGTGTAAGGCCCGTTGCTTCTATCTTAAAGGAATTAATCGCTCAAAACACATTCCCTCAGTCATGTCATTTGCATTTCGCCATTCAACAAAGCTGAAGTGAGCTGAAAGCCCCCTTTATACGCTTGCCTGCTTTCACGAATATTACATCGAATTTACACAACATGAAAGACACTCTTTATGTTGGAAAACATGCACGGATGTGAAAATATGCCCCACGGTGACTGAGAAGCTCATTAGAGGAAAGGAGGAAGGAATCTGGGTCATTCTGATCATATTTCACAGCCGAACACGTCGCATCTTCCATTCATGTATCGACAGCCCGGGCGGCCGGGGAGGAAAGCCATTGCAGTGCAATTACTAAAACACATGGGCTCTATTGGAATGGATTAGGGGGGGGGGGTTTATTCAACAAAATAAATACTTCTTTGGCATTTATCATTTCATCTGGGGGTCCAAATTGTAAGCACGGACGAGGATAATCTTGTTTTGGTGAATCGCTGCATCACTGCAAACAAGCGGGGGACTCGTAATCCCTGTTGGAGATTCTCCCGCCCCCCCCCCACACACTGAAGACAGATAGTAGCTGGCACCCAGAGCAAGGGCTTGATTTCTAAACAGTAAACACTGATGTTTTCCTCGCTGCATGGAGGAGCTGCTGTCTGTCTGGACACCATTTCATATTGATAATAGCATTTCGGGGCGCTTGAGTAAATGGAGTCGGATAGTGCAGGTGATGGCGTGAGGTGACCTTATCAAACTGTGATAAAGTGGAAATGGGAAACTGAAATCAAAATACCATCACGGAGAGACAGAGAGAGAGGGAGGGAGACAGGAATCATCTGCTGTTCTTTTCAGGGGCCCAGTGAGGAAGAAAAAAAATGAATTGGCTTGTTCCACGGAAGATTGTGTGACATGGTCTTTGCCAACGTGGCAGCGCGGGCGGGCGGGCGGGCGGGCGCGATTCAGTCCTCCGGCTCACAGCTCGGTGAGCTCGCCGCGCATCTTTCAGTGACTCTCGCCGAGGTCGCTCTCTCGCCTGCGATCGCTCAGGCTTGGCTAATCGAGTGGCACGTCGCGCCTTCTGAGCAGTCGAGATGTTTGAGCAGGGGGGGGGGGGGGGGGTCATCAGTATTCAGAAAGTAACAAACAGCAATTTGGACCTAATTAGGTCTTAATGGCACCTGATCACTCACATACACACACACATGCGCGCACACGCACGCACACACTGGCACAAAGTGGCGTCTCCTTCCGAGATGAATGTAAACTCATGCCGTCCAAGTCTCTGGGCAACAACTAAGGTCAGGACAAATTGAGAGTCTTCGCGGGAGCGAGTGAACTGTAAATTAGCGGCAGGAATATCAACAGAGACAGAGCGAGTATAATAAGGTGGAGCGCGCATGTACAAACACACACACACAGGAGACAGGGACTCATTTACATTAATGGTTCTTCTGAAATGCCTATCAGAGAGTTTATCTCACGGTACCCTCGGGAGACATGCGCTGTCCTCAAAAAAGATGAAGATTCTTACCTAGAAAGAAACACAAAGAAAAGGGGGAAAGAATTACAAACATGGAGTAAACAGCTTGTAAGCACAGGTTTTCTGTGGCCCACTCTCTACATCTTTAAGATGAGTGCTGCCACGGCGCGGCCGCTGCTATTAAAAGGGGCGGTGATGTAAATCCCTGTCAGAGAAAGTGTAATAATGATTGATGATGCATCGCAACCCCCCCCCCACTGTCACATCCCACAAAAACTGGCACATGTCGGCCATGTGCGGCACTCGCAGGCAGCTCAATTTGCTCCGTCTGTATCTCGCCTCACACCGTCTCCTCATTTCATCTCAAGGACACAACAGAGGTCGGCGCGGCTCGCACAGGATCGGCTCAGCGCTCGCCCACAGCTTGGAGGCGGTTTGTGGAAAGAAAAAAAAAAAAAAAAAAGACTGTGGCTCTCTCTTACAAGTGCTGTCCCAGCAGATGTCAGTGTTACTCAAGCTATTGTAAAAGTCCTACTGAGTGAATGAGCACAAAGGCAGCAATGCTTCCCTGGTTCACTTGCAAACAAAAAAAACAAGGACATATTTCTTGAAAAACAATGACACTTTAAAAGTTTGGTGTGCAAAATGATTTTGATTTGTGCAGAAATTCTATGAAGGACGTGGGGTTTTTTTTGAAGGTTTTTCTCTGACGCACTTGAAACAAAAAGGGTTGTGTGAAGAATCGTGGACTACGATGTGAAACGCCACCAAATACATTTCGCACACCGTTCCTTTAAGTATACCCTTGATGATAAAATGTATGAAAAAGGCACAAGGAGGAGGGGAGGAGAAACAAGTAGCATGACTGCAGAATTAAAAAGGCACTTGCCTGCAGCAAGCTCAAGTTTCCTATCCTGGGTAAGCCAATTACAGAAGGTCTGATTTAATACGTCTAAACTCCTACTTCAGTCGCTGTTTATTTTCCTTGTGTGTGTGTGGTCCTGAATGCCTAATCATGGGTACTTGACATAAAGCAGGTCCCTATTACCTTAGTTATTAAATGACACGTTTTAAAGGTTGGAGTTGACTTAATCTCCATACTTATTCACTTGTTGTCATTTACTCGTACATTATGGAGGGTCTTTTATTGGATGAAAGGTGAAAAGTGTCAGCAGTGCAACGGAAACCACATATGGCGCTTTGCCATTTTACAGTTCTGAGCACTACTCGGCTGTACGCTACTCGGTTTGTTCTTTTCGGTGTACGGAATCATTAGAATCACTCACTCGCTCATCCGTCTTCTACCGCTTTACCCTCCACATGAGGGTCGCGGCTTACTCAGCTTGCATAGGGCGAAAGAAACGTGTCCAGGATACTAAGTCTTTTTAAGTGACCTACACTTCGGCATTGTTTCCGTTTGATTCACGCCGCGTTACTGATAGAGTTGTTCCGATTCCAATACCGGTATTGGAAATGCCTCCGATACTGCCAAAAATATGGGTATCGGCGAATGCTAGAGTCCATGCACCGATCCGATACCACGTAATTTATTAGAGCTCCGTTAGCTCTGACGCGGTTCTTCTTCGCCCCTCTTGAAACCGTTGCGCTGTGCTGTTTTAGAAGTGTGAAGAAGAACTTATCACCCGACACCTGTAGACAAGGAGCTAACGTTAGCTCATCATGTCGGCGGTTTGGCAGTATTTAACCAGTTAGCTCCGTTAGCGTTGTTAGCTGCGCTAGCTCCGTTAGCGCGCCTACAGTCAAACTGGAGCGGCCCGTTTATTAAAACGAAAAGAGCAGCGCGACAACTAACCAGCGTACCTGTGTCCTGCATATGTATGCCTCTGTTTTTAAAGTTTAGCGTTACTTCAGAGACTCATTTTAACAATCTGGAATCATGTAAAAATTATGTCACGCATGTCCTTTCCCGGTCAGTTGTCATGGAAACATGAAGCTCTGCCAGTGCTGCGTTGTTTTGACCAGAGTCAAAACAAACGTACAAGCTGAAAAACTAAATAACATATCACTGGTAAAAATAAATGGTGTCCATTTGCTGTATTCGTTCATGTTTTACAGAGTGTTTAACCTGAGCCAAACCTTACCACCAATGATAATCATATCACAGTCATGCAGGCGTAGTATGATTTTTTATAACACACTAGTATCGGTATCGGTACTCTGTATCGGCCGATACCCACAGCACAAGTATCAGAATCGGTATCAGGAGGGAAAAAATGGTATCGGAACATCTCTAGTTACTGATCCTTCCAGTAACGACACTGTATCGGCTGTATCGGCTCCCTTAATACCTCCCCAGAGCAGGAACTACACAAAAGCACCAGGAAACAGGTACTATCCCGAATAGAAAACAAAACAAAACAAACGAGTAGAGTCCAGCTGAGTCACACTGGAGTTGTATAGTTGTAAAGCACCAACAGTCTCCTGAGTTACTTTGTCAGAACATCGTCCTAGAGGCAAGGCTTTACATATTAATAAGAGCAAATCTGAAATCAATTGAATGATGAGAAGAGGAGCCAAAACACAAAACTACACAAATGGAATAATAAAAAGGTTACATACTATAGGGCAGAGTATAGACTCCAGGCGTCAAACATGCATTATTAGAAATGCGCTAAACGAGACGACGTTGTTGTGCTCATGTCTATGATGAGGCCTGCAAGGGGCAGATATGTGTTCCAGCTCATTCCGCTCGCCCGCAGCGGCAAAGTAGGCGACCGCTTCTCTTCTGAACTGTGACATTTGTCTCTGATGTATTTAGCACAGGATCTGCAAACTGTGGCAACTGTCTTGAAGAGACTCCGGGGAGACTCCTAATGACTTCCAACAACTGTGTTGTCTGAGAAATAAATGGAGAGATGGGGTTTCCAAGCACAGTACAGATAACGATGCTGATGTGAAAGGCTTCGCGATGGGTGCGAGTGGCACGTGTTGGATTCTACAGTGATGTGACTGAGAACGAAATCTGACAGCAAAGCCTTTAAGATGTGGCTGTAGACAGCTGTGAAGCGATATCAAAGAAAATTTAGACATTAGACTGGGGGGGGGGGGGGGGGGGTAGTCAATTAAAATCCAGGTAGAAAGAGTATCTTCAAGCAAAGGAATAGTCCAGTATACTGCGTCTGTGTCATTTTAACGCTGACAACAAAACATTTTTCCTCATGTCAGGAAAAAAAAAAAAGAGATCTTCAGACATAAAAGCAATTTGATGAACATAAATATAGTATAGGGCCTAAAATAAAGCGTGTAACTTAATTGCGCTGCATTAAGTCCACCTTTTCTCCTTCCGTTTACTTAACACCCTTAACTCTTGTTTTGATAACAACTGTGCTGTCTTAATTTCTCTTCTCAGATCCTACCATGTGGAGTTATTTTAATCCGATGAGTCTATTTCTCTTCCCTCCTGTCTCCCCGGAGTGTGTGTGTGTGTGTGTGTATGTGTATGTCACTCGCTGTTGTTCACACAGAGAGCTGCTGTTTTGTTTTACACAGGGTTTACCTTTGATAAAGCCATAATATACATGTAAATACAGCTGTGTTAGCGACTAAATGCCAGGACTCTTCAGTATGCTGTGCATCTGTCAGTCCTGCGGATATTTAGTAAATAAAGCCTTGTTGTAAAAATGTAGGGATTGTTAAAAAATTGTGGCCCCAATTCACTAATGGCGCTTTTCCACTATACAGTTCCAGCACAACTCGACTCTACTCGGTTTGGTATCGTTTTCCATTCCTATAGTAGCTCCTCCCATTGAATCATTTGGTAGTGGAGGTGGTTCAGTTGTTGACTCTGGATCAAAATGTAAGGAGCTACGCCAAGGGACAGCAATGGATGCTAATCAAATGCTAGCTGCTAGCGCTGTTTTTAGCATCTCACAGGAGCCTCGCTCTGGGAGGGGGCTTGGCTTATCACAAGACAGAGTGCTGTTAGTGACAGTGCTGTCACTAAATAAACCAGACTTCTGTGTTAATTATTGAGATTTGCTAAATATTGGAGATTAACGCACGTTTTCAAGATTTTGAAGTATTTTTAACTGATCTCGAGTTCGGCGTCGATCGGTTTTGATTCTTGTGTCGGACGTCGCACTCATGGCTCTTCCAGTGCCGACACTCTCTGACCGACATCACATTTTAGTATCGGCTCAGTTAGCTTGGAACCTCTCTAGAAAAAAGCACCAGGTACTATATCCCTTTGGAAAAGTGAGTAGAGTCGTGTCGAGCTGAATCGTGCCGGAACTGTGTAGTGGAAAAGCGCCGTGATATGATTGGCTGAGTGTTGTCACATGGTAATTTGGAGCATTTTGTAATTAGTCTGCATTTACGGAACCTCTCCTTGCCGTAAAGGTTTCGAGAAGGTGCGCTAGTTTAAATTTACGGAACCTCTCCTACCGTAAAGTTCCAAGAAGGTGCGCTAGTTAAAATTTACGGAACCTCTCCTACCGTTAAGTTCCAAGAAGGTGCGCTAGTTCAAATTTACGGAACCTCTCCTACCGTTAAGTTTGGAGAAGGTGCGCTAGTTCAAATTTACAGAACCTCTCCTACCCTAAAGTTTCGAGAAGGTGCGCTAGTTAAAGTTAAAATAAAAAGGCACAAAACGGGACAAAAATGATATGTGGTTTTCAAAATGTCTACAGATTATCCAGCCCTGACTGAATAACTTCTGTATAACCACAGTGTAGAGATAATATTTTGTGCTCCATACATACACGGTTTAGCACATGCAGTGCAAAAAGCTAATTGTGTTTGCTTCACCAGATAAAAGGGTTTTGATGACAGTGTGTTTCTTGAAGAGCAACAGTTTAAGAGCCTTGGGACTGAGACAGACATGCTTGGTCTCAGTCGGGAGGCTGCGTCTCAACACAGTATGGACGTTCTATTCCCGTCGACACAATATCTAAGAGAATACTGTGAAGGAAGCAGATGAGCCAGAATGTGAGAACAACACATAGGTGTGAAAAAGGGGGGGTGTCTTTTGCTTTTGTCAGTCTGATATTTCTTATGAAAAATGTTCATGAAAAAATATACCTGCACTGACATCAAACTCCACAGACATGATGTAATCTGGGTTTTTACTTATACTCTGTTTGTTTTTTATGCTTGTACTCCATCTGCTGCTGATACCGCACAACTGCGACGCTATTTTTCTTTCTTTTTCTCTCCCGTAACAATGACAAGTAAATATTCTGTTCTCTACCTTCTGTCTAAATGAGCCCCTATATAGCCCCTGAACGTAAACCACCACTATGTGTGTAACGCAGGTCAATATCACTGGAGTACACATCTTCTTAGTGAGACCAGAAGATCTATAAAGCTCTTACAACACCTATAAATATCCCAGTTATAAACAGTAAATGTTTCTGCCACCGACAAACCCACATGTGCACCTGCTTTTTGTGTGTGCTACATCCATCAGGCGAGACACGAATATCACCATTAAATACGCCTCACTAAGTGATTTTTCTTTTTTTGCGAGAGAATCCTTGTTGTGGCAAAATCTATGTGGTTCAGTTTCAGCAAGGCAATCGGGCAAATGATTTATCAGGGATATGTTAATAATTTACCTTCCCAAGGGCCAATCTCATAAAAAATGAAATTTCAAGGCACTGCTGAAGCATTTGACAGCAACATTATTCAGCTGTAAGAATGCGGTTGTTTTTTTTCTTTTCATCTTAGACAGTCCAAGGAGGACGGTGTGACTGACTGAGGTCTGCGTGTGCAGTTATCTGCTAAAATATGCAACAGGAGAGACATAAGTGAGTATAAGTGAATGCAACCTTGTCTCTGATATATTCAGTCACGGCGAACGTTATATGTATTAAAGCAGAGACGGATGTGTCTCGAGCCTTAACCAAGAGCTATGGGAGTGTGAATAGGACCATAAAACAGTTTAATAAACCTTGAGTCGCTACGATATTGGACTGCAGCATTGCTGCGAGAGATTGCAGGGGGGGGGAAACAAACTCTGTGTCTGTGCACATTTGACTGATATGTTCAGTGAGACAGTGTCTAAGCTGTTTCCCTGCTGTCGTGTTATTGCTTTATTGGTGCACATTGGTACATTTATAAGCTTACGGCTAACGTCATTGTTCTTTCCAATGTAGATATCTTCTCATTTATCCCAGAATTGTTTGTCAGGCATTCACACTACTTTTATGTCCCTGGGTGTCTATTGAAGGCAATGCAGCTGAGATGGACAGGGCGGCGGGCTCAGCAACAGACTTGAAGCCAGCAAAGAGCCATGACTCAAGAGATCAAAAGATTCGGGAACAGGCAGGTTGTTGGTGGAATAAAGGTCCAGGTGGACATAAATTACTGGTTAGACAAGGGTCTTGATCACTGGCCCGTGTCAACTCGGAAGCTCCAAAAGCTTGCAGCACGTCTCACAGACTTTGCTTGAGTCTAGTCTAAAAAGGTCTTCAATCCCCCGTTATCTCCGGCACGTAGGGAGGGCAAACAGTGCAAACCTTTAAAAGTAGCAGCAAATAATTGTTTTTTTATCCTTGCAAGGAGCCCTTATACGCTCAACTATAATCAAAAAAAATAAACTTCATCTTCAAAAGAAGTGTCTGCTGTGTCCACTTGAGTTGAGCCTGAACTGCCAAATTGAGTCTAGTAGACACGGCACAGGGCAGAGGAAGAACTCAAACGCAGAGGCAAAGCAGGCTGTTCCAACAAGGTATTGAACTGGAAAAAAAAAGCAGGCTTACTGGCAGATGATGGATAACCGGGCAGATGAGACGACACACAGGCAGGCAGGCAAGCCGGCAAACAGGCACGGACAGAGAGTGGTTCAGACGAAACAACACAAGGGAACATAACCGGGAACAAAGACACCTAATCTGACACAAAGGGAGTGTGGACGAGGCTGGTATAAGCACTGGCAAAGCAAATTAGAGACAAGATACAAGCACAGCCGCTATGAGCTATTTGGATTCAATTTTGTGCACCTGGGCCATACAGTGAAGAAGGTGGCTGGTACTATTGCCTCACAGCAAGAAGGTTGCTGGTTTGTGTGTTCCGGTCCAGTCCAGCTTCCTCCAAACACCATGCAAGTGTTAATTGGACACTCTAAATGGTCCATAGGTGTGAATGTGTGATTCTGTATATGATGGTGCTGCAATGGACTGGCCTTTTTGCCCTATGTCAGCTGGGGTGGCACCAGCAGGACTGGGACCCTCATGTGGATGGATGAATGAATGGATGGATGGATGGATGGATGGAGCTAGGATTGAATCGTTGACCTTCCAAAACTGCTCTTGCTGAGGAACTATAACATGCAGATTAAATGGCAAGAGACCAAGATTGTCTCCAAGTTTCAGTCAATTACTTTTCTTAAGGTGTGTTTGTTCCACATGAAGGTCAAAATGAAACTTGTAGTCCTAAACTTTGTTCAAGGAACTGAAGGTTCATGCAGACTATAGCTTGAGTTTCCTACTCCCTCTGGCTGCCAATATGTAAACATCCAGTATCCAGAACATGAGTTTCATACCAGCCATCCAAGCTGCAGTAATTAAGAGCATGTCACAACAGCGTCACTTTAACAGTTTTAAACAATTAGGGTTGGTTGGCAAAATAAGATGTTCTTACAAAGTTTCCTAAAGTTTCTGGGCAAAGTTCCTGCTGTGAATATACAATTGAGGCCCCGACAACATGTTGAGGAAAGTATAATGTATAAAAGGTGTTGTGAAATGGTCCTTTAAACTACAACTAACTACTATGAAAGGCATCATCACCCTCAGCTGACCACAGGTAACGACCATGAAAAGTTAGGCGAATTACAAGCAGCTGTCACACAGTTGCCGTTTGTTGCGGAACGTGTCAAAGGAAGAAGGACGACCTCGCGTGTAATTGTTTTCATGAAGCACTTGTTTGTTTCCTAGTGTCATCCAACCTAGTGAAAACAGATTGCAGCCCCTAGAGAGCACACCTGAGACCAACAATGACCAGGAAGATTGTGCGTTGAGCTTCGCTGGCAGCCAGTCGGCTTCCTGACCTTCAGGGAAAGCAGACGAATGCGCACAGTTTGGCAGACGCTCGAGATACCATCCATCTTTTGACAGGGAATCGTATTATAAACGGGTGTAAGCATTGCCTCAGTGGGTAAATTGCCAATTTATGGGTATGTAATTAATTTTTGGGTTGAGATGAAGGTAATTACCACCCAGGCATGAAAGTGATACTGTATGTAGGAGGTGTTCATTAAAAGAGCTTGCTTCAAAGTGACAGAGTGGCACAGGGTTTCCCCTGCAGGATAAGGAGGAGTGAGAGTGATACTTAAAAACATGCTCTTTATCACACTAATCTGAATATTCATACTGAAGTCCTTAAAATATTATTATTCTAAGGAAGTTGGAGGATTTTTTACTAATTTAACAGCTTCGGCATCATTGTGCATGTTTTGTGGAGATTGGGCACCGTTCCCCCTACCATCTTGCAAGATCAGGGCCGCCAACCCGGATTCCCCAGAATTGGGGGGGGGTCTCCCAATGTCTCCCGAGAAACAGATTCTCGCCAACGCTCAAATGGCAAAAATTGAACAAAACGCAGAAGCTTCCAAACGGAACGACCTGGACCCGACTCCACATGGCCACGAGAGGGGAAGGGAAGGCTGACGATAAACCAGTAGACTTTGGATGGATGTTGATGGTGGTGTCATAAAAAATATGAACTCCAATACTGTAGAGCAGGGGTGTCAAAATCAAATGACCTGGGGGCCACGGAGCATCTAGTCTGGTCAAGCGGGGGCCAACATAGAGGAAAAAAAGTGGAAAAAACAACTATTTAGTAGCCGGGGGTCAATATAAGATATTCATTATGATATTAGACGGATTTTTTTTGTCTAATATCATTATATTTGCTTGTTTTGATATAAAATAATTCACAATAAAAACACATTTATGATGCATAAAATCTGAGAATTAAATTGAAAATTTACCAAATAATGACGAGGATAATTGTGATTAAAACAGCTTAAATATATGTATATGTTGAGTGTAATACATTTAAAGCAAAGATTACAACCGAATGTCTTATTACTATTATAAAAATATTACATTACATTACATTACATGTCATTTAGCAGACGCTTTTATCCAAAGCGACTTACAATAAGTGCATTTAAACATTTGGGTACAAATAAGAGCTAGATTTGCCGGCAAATACATTTAGTCTTATATTCTGTCCCTATTCCATCACCTTGCACAGTGGTGGACGGGCCGCATACAATTTATTGGAGGTTTGTTGCTAGTTTGGGACTCTCTTTTTCTTTCTTAAAGAACATAGAGACAGACCAAAACACCTGAAAGGTTTGGCAAGAATTTATCTTGGGTAACTGTGGCCAGTTTTCTGCCGGCGAGCATACAGTACAGTCACTTTATTAGAGATCTGAGATGCTTAGCAGAGGAGAAACCTAGAGGGGGTCTAAGACAGGCACAGAATTACCAATGCTGTAGAGTTGATTGAACGTGGACATCAATTAACCCACGTATAAATGTACAGCCCTGTATAACATTCCGGAATTTCCCATACTGTGCCATAAATGAAATAAATATGATGGAAGAGGTACTAACCAAGCAAAAAAAAAAAGCCAGGTGGCGTGATTGCGATGATGTGTGACTGATAACGCTTGACCCTTTGCCCTACAGCTGAGAGCCACTCGGTGACCGATCACCACGACACGTGGAACCCAGATGACATTTCCCGCCGACATGTGCTCGGGATATGTAAGTAAACTGGGGACAGAAGGCATGTCATTCACAGAAATATGGATATAAGAGAACGTGCGCTTGGTTGTGATTTATAATATTTCACAAATAAGGCCAAAAATGAATATTCATTTTGCTATAATGGCTTACCAGTTCAGTTTTTTTCTTTTAAATGTTACAATGGTATGAGGACTTTAGCACAGCACACAATGCTTTGATGCACTTGACAGTGTTACATCACCTTTTGCAGGCGATAACACTCTTATCTAATATTTCAGTGACTGCCAAATGCCCTCGACAGCCTCTCAAATGAGTCATGGACCACTTCACTTCACTTTTTTTCTTTTTTTTACTTTTTTTGACTGTAAATTGCTGCACTGATGTTACATTGTTGGCAGCTGGGCAATTAACGCTTTCCAAACGGCAAAATTGTAGTGTCAATGTCGAGCTAATGTAATCATTATGTAAGATACGATGGCAGGAGCACTTGGCATTTCACGAAGCAACGGTTGACTTTTGGTCGTAGCATGGTTCGTGCTAAGCCCTTCTAGTCTTTTGTCCGGTATTTTGCTCTCCATCTCTGATACTGTGTCGGCACGTCGTAACAATCCTAACTGTGATTCATAACAACGATGAATCACTACTGTGGGAAAAAAAAAAAGGATCTCTACAATAAAAGTCAGAATAAAACCCACACAAAACAGTCCTGTGATATCACCAGCGAATGTTCTATGAATAGCAACACAGCATGTTTGGTAGTAATCTAATTCTCCCACATGTACACCTGAACAGATATATGAGAAGGAAGAGTCAGTGACGGGGGGGGGGGTGGTTCGGTCCAACATTCAGTTTCGTTCACCAGACGGCTAAATCATAAAAAAATAAACTATGTAAACTCTGCTGCTCGGACAAAACTCTCCTTGTTAGGCACCCCCTCACTCGTTTCTGCAAAAAAAAAAAGTCCAAAAAAGTGTCCATTTTTAGCGAACCGTCTGCAACAAACCAGAAAACAAGCTGGAGCCTGTCGAGCGATTGTTGCTGATTGTTGGTGGACTCTTGATTTGCCTTGTAATTACAAAAGCAGAGGGTGCCACTTGTCAATGTGATTATTTACCGAAGGCTGATACTGCAATTTAGTCCCAATGCCTCGATATCAGCTGCAGATTTGACAGTTTAATTGAAGGTTTCTGATCAAACTATGCAACAACGTGACATTTAACAGCTATTCACTTCGGCATCGCTGCTATGGAAACGTAGCGGGTGTCAGTGACGGATGTGTCGCGAAGACAACCCCATCACTGATAACAGGGCTAAAGCCAGGAAGCTTCCTCTTTCCTCCTCCACAAGCCAATGCAAAGCAGTGCCGTTTGCAGACTTAGTGAGAATAGTTTAATAAATGTACTTTGTTTGTTTGGTGCTCCCTCATTAGAAAAGAGACACACCATCTGTGAGCTACACAGACTCGGACGATTTTGAATGTTTCACGTGCCGGTCAAAACAAATCGGAAAGATTTGCACACGTTTGAGTCCCAGCTCACATTTTACACCTTGCAAAAATGCAAATATCTCCCTTCTGTCCCGCTCACTGACCACCGAATTCAAAAGACGCCGGCTATTTGTTGTAGCCGTCTGCCTTATCAGAAGTGTCACAGCTGTAACGGGCGAGGATTGATGGGATTGAAGAAAATGTATCTAAAGCAAAAACTGTTCGTCACATAGCAACTGCCATTTTACAGACTTGATCTTATTTGGAATGTAAGACCTGGGACGGTGCATCTAAGACAAGCAACAGATTTGTTTTCATACTGAACTAATAGTGAACTACGACGATCAGTATCTGCGTCGACTGGCGGCACAACATCCAAAAACCCTGGAAAACAAAAGGAGGTAAAATAGCATTTGTACAGCATGTGTTTGCCGCTTATTAATCAGACTACAGAGCACAAATGATGAGTTTCTCGTTTTCACAGCTTGACGCGCGTGCAAATATTTGAGCGCCGTCTGTCTTTGGGAAAAGATTCAATAATCGCGCTCATCACTTTCAGGCACATTTCTCAAAAGCTGCTGCTCTGCATCGTTCTCCCTCAAGTGCTCCAAGCTGTTACTTGCAGCTCCACTGAAACGGCCAAAGAGCAGACACGGCTGCTCCACAATCACTTACCACCAGTGAGAAAACTGGTGGTCAAGGGCTGTCACCTACAAATCCCCCCCCCCCCACCTCAATTGACATCCCATTTCTTCTCGGGGCATTAAAAGACACTTTTAAGCAGACTTGCTGAACTGTAAAGGAATGTAAATGAAAGTACCACCTCCAACCAAGCCTGCTCTCTGTATCTCCTACATTTGGGGGGGGGGGGGGTGTTTGCTGTGTGTGAATTAATATTGAGACGAGGAAGCCATTTTCAATTACTGAGAGGAGATTCGTCTGTAACTGAGGCCGGCTAAATTTAATAAAAATGTAGTGCCTAAAGTCCACAACAATGTGGATTGAACATTTCGGTCACAGAGCTGCTCCATAAGGATTTCCTTCTTGACAAATTCACGGCATCCAGTACACGGAGGCAACCATTCCTGAACTGTTATGCATTAAAAAAATAAATAGCAGTGGCCACAGTATTGAGGACTGCAAATAGCCCAGGTCCTGTGGTCCAAGAGGGAGAGGAATACTTATTGACTCATATCCCTGACAAAACCATTTATTCATATTAACATAAAAGACGTTTCAGCAAATATACACCCCCCCCCCCCTGCACAATCACTGTTAAAAGTCACAATGCTGAGTCACTAATAGTCAGAGGCTGAGGGGGGAAAAAAAGAGAAAAGCTTGAGTGAAGTGAGAAAAAGAAAAAGGTGAACAAAAAAAAAGCGAAAAATTCTGGCCCCCCAAAATGAAGAAGCAGCAGGTATGACAGACCGAGCTGCAGTGTTTTCCGTTCATTGATTTATTTGTGGTGGCCAGCCACAATATCAACACTGACCACAACATATTGATTTTCTTCTTCTTCCTTTTTTTTACTATTTCAAATAACTAAAATCTTCACCATGGAGCCGTGGGGAGCAGCTTGACTCACCCCCGCTCGCCTCCGTCTCTCCCTCCCCGTGAACAGTTTACTACCCGACTCTGCTGAGCCATTATTTGCCCATGGAAAATGTATTTATTTACTTTCTTACTGTACAGATACTGCTGCATTTTTTTCAATGCGCATCCATGTTTGTTATCCACGGAGCACATCGCTGACACGAGATACTAAAAATAAATATATAAATAAAAAAAAAAAAATAAAAAAAAAAACTGACCACACTCAGAAGACATTTTCTCTCTGGAAAGAAAAACAAACAAACACAACGACGTGTGCAGAATCACAAGCGAGGGACGGCGTTGCAGGCCATGTACAAATGTGCTCTCAATAACATCAGCTCAGAGTGGCATCATCCTCACTTCCATCAGACGCCTCACCACGGAGAAGCACTTTACTAAGTTAGTATCACAGTATCTTCACCTCAGTCACAAAGGGCTCCACAAAACGCCATCCTGCAACGGCTAGAGTATGCAGCGTCCTCTACAAGCAACACTATCAGACCTGCCTGGGGGAGCATTTGTGTGTATAAAGCGGCAGCACGGGGGAAAGAAGCATTGACCGTTTGTTTCATGGGCATTTAAAACAATACTACAAGGACAAAATACTGCTATACTGACAGTAGGTGTGTGTGTGACACCCGGGTCCTGAAGATGGCTTCTGGAACTTAATAGAGCAGAGTCTGTAATGGCTGACTTTGTTGCTGTGCCGTGGTGTCTGTAGTTGTCGGGTGCACTCTCGTCTGCCAAAAACAAAAACAAAAAAAATGCCAGCAACGGCCTTATCTGATTGCTCCATTACGCAGGTGTAGTGCTTGAGCCTAAACTCATTAACATGATTTGATTGGATTGCGCCTGTGGTGGAGCATTTGCATATCATGATTTCATTGGCTGGAGCTCGTGCTGCAGCTCGGGAGGTGGAATATTTCTCAATTTTCTGCCATGAGCCGCACGAGCAAAGCGAAAGTAATGGACCCACAATGCAGTTCAGCAGCATGAGACGCGGACCCGTTCAAAGTCGAAGCGTCGAAACACAACATAAGTGTTCCCTGATCTTCCGCAGCCACACTTGCATAACAACAACCAATTCTTGCAACTTAAATGTGACAGAATCTAAACTAGCCACGATGAAGTCATGTGACTTATAAAACAACATACAATAAGCATGTCCCATTGTAGATCTAATTACGCGTCACATAACTGTACATAGTTTCCATTTGAGACAAAGACTCGACCAAATGTTGTTTAAAATGCTTTGTTCTGTTCAAATTTCAAATTAAGTACAACTACAGTGGGTTTTTTTTTTTCTTTTAAATTGTTAATACACTCTTTTAACATGCAGTAAATTGTAAATAATTGCTCTAAAAAGGGGCAACAGTACTTACTCACGGGACATTTTATGGCTTAAAATAAGGCCATCTTTGAGGCTTAGGTGTGAAAGGATTAAATAACCTACGTTATATGCAGATCTGTTATATGTCCAAAGTAGATGAATAATGCTAATAACAGTCATGTGTTTTGTTGCTTGAGAAATATAAACACACACCCTGCTCAGATAAAAACCTTGTTTTAAAAAAAACAAGACATATCATATGTCAAAAACATTATGTAAATCTATGATATGCTAATAAAGCAATGAATAAATATTCATGAGTGAAGAGGATAAACAAAATGAGGATATTAAGTTTGTGACCTCAGCATAATACGTGAGTTTTATTCATTTGGTTGTAATGATTACGTGCAGTCTGTGTGTGTGTGCGTATGCGCTAGGCGTGGAGTTAGCCTGCACTCTGGCCTGCTGACTAATTAGCAGCTGTAATCTGCAGGCTTACTCTAGGATCTTGGCTCCAAAGGCATCGGAGTCCCCGAGCACTGGTGCCCACCTGCCCGGCCGTCTGCCTCCCTACCAACTCACAGATGGTTTGGTGCCGAGCGTGCTCTCTGTAACCTGCTCCGTCAAAGTGTGCTAAAACTCTGCTCCATCAAGGTGATAAAGACCCTCTTACAACGTGACATTTTCCAGTGATTGTACTGATTTTTTAACAAGACTTGTATCTTCAAAGACAGGATTTGACCTATAATACCGCTTGTGCTGTCGTTCAGAAAAGTCTCAGAAAAGACACCATGGGTCACAATGTCATTGAAGCTTTCTCTTCATTTACAGTCTGATGAGGCCTACAGTGCTCCATTTATGCAAAGCAGTTACATAAAGCATCTAAAGCACACTAGAAATACAGTGCTTGTAGCCGAGTCATGACCCCATTAGTATAATACATCCCTGAGCCCCTTACCCTCACTTTAACCATCACTTAACCCTTCCACTGTCCCCGTGGTTCCTGAAACTTTTTCTGCAGAGCCCCCTTTGACATGCAAAATAGCATTGTTTAACTCAGAAACACTAGCTTGCTTGTTGTTACTTCTTCAAATCAGTTTAAATTGTCCAATACACAAGACAGTATACATTTCTCATGCTATTGTGTGCAGCTTTTTTAATCCGTGCTTACTTGGCTCACAGTGCAACATGCCTCATGTCTTTACACCTGGGATCACCTTCTGTTACAGTTCCCTCCAACCATCTGCAGCGAGCAACCCAGTTTGGGAAATAACTGCCCTAACGTAAATGTGATTCTTACACTAAACCTACAACCAAGTCCCCAAACCCCCCTCCCCCCCAAAAACAGCCAATTTACAAAGGACTGACCAAAATGTCCTCATGTGTAAGGTTCATATGCACGGTCCTCACAAAGATATAAGTACAAACACACAGATACAGTTACTTAGCAGAGATTAAGAGAAAATATATTATTTGAGGTCACTTTCACACCTGTAGCTGGGTTCATTTGATTCTGACTAAGCCAAAAAAATGAGACATTGTTCTGCTCCCTTACATGCCCAAGGAGGTGTGCCACAAAAGAGCTAAAAGCTGTTCTGCATGAAGTCCTCAGGGCCAATAACTCATCGACTGGACAGCTTTTGTGACGTCATCCTCCGTCATCGCGCCACGCATGCCTACGTTGGGAAATCAAATTCTTCTGACTGACGGCAAATCACTCGACTGCTGACAAATTGGTTATGAGAAAAGATCATCAAGCCTATAGCTTCACCTCACGGCTGCTGCCAGAGGAAGAGTGGCAATCTCTGAAATTCAATGTAATCCAGTGTAGCTGCTGATCCCAGTCTTTTTTTTTTTTTTCTTGTGACTGAGCATATAACTTTTTCTGACTTTTTCGCTGCCCCATCAATCTACCATCACAATGGTCAGATTGAAAAGGCCAAAAAGAGAGGATAATTATGGTGGAAGTATTTCACTCATTGACCCCGCAGTTTTTCTTTAAGGGAACGCATGAATCCATAAATGGACTAAGACACAAGATTTCCAATCCTACATGCGCAAATTGCTCTAATCCAGTAATTGTCTTTCAGGACATAGCACTGCGTATGCCTCCAATTGGACGGACAATGAACTAGCACTCGTAAATCATGATTATCTCTTCTGACTGTGAAACTACATCTTCCTCAGACAACAGCTTGCTGCTGACACAAGTGGGCAGTAAATTGCGAAATGAATGCAAAGAGGCGATGCCGCATGCTTTATGTGACGGCATGTCATTCTATGATCAGACGCGGCGAGAGATATTGACTGATGCTCAAACTGACACTATACCATTGTTGTCAAATGTTTTTCCACATATGACATTTGACCTCAGAGTCTCATGGGCAGCTGATAAAGGCAGTCATCAAACATGCAATTTGTGGATGCTGGAAACTTCTCTGAGAGAGAGTAGTCCACAAATTGTTTGCAGAGTTCTGCAGGAAATAAGCTTTTCAACTCAACTTTGATCCACTTAGCCTCCTTTTACACGTCCTACTTTTACAGTGTTGTTGTCAGTTTACCGTACGTACACTGATTAATTACAATGAAAAACACGGCGCCCAAGGTAGGAGAACCTACAATTCTGGCCTCCCGCAGAGTCTGTATTTGCACACTGATTGTGTTACAGTGCCACAACTCGGCGCCCATGTCAGCGCCTTCTTCAAATAATATGTATTTCTATTTCTGAGCAACAAACAATAAGAAATAAAGTTCTGGTGATGAATGTTCAATCGCTAGTTTGTGTTATTTAACTATTTAGGCGTTACAAGGAAAAGCCTAAAGCTGCATTGGTCAGGTAGTACTTCCATGTGTCCTCATGTGGCTTTGTGTAAAATTAGTACATAAGAGCAGGTACTTGTCTCTGTCTGCCTCTCGACCATTACTCTTACTCACCGCGGTGACAAACTCGCATAAAAAAGGGGGAAAAAATAAATTGCTACAGGAAAGGTATCGAGCTTTAGTTTTTCATATACCGTGTTCTTTCCTCAGAAATTAATCACTCTGAGAGGAAACTCCTCTTTCACAGCCCTCTTTCACACTCATGTTAAAGTTAAGCCTTGTTTTAAACAAAAGTTAAGTCTATGATGGGCAGAAGTGTAAAAAGTAATATCACAACAGCTTATTTTTCAGCGTGTAATTCTTCCTTAAATAGGATGAAGCCGGGCAGTGATGGATGACTAGAAATGACATCTCCAATTGCCTGAATTTGACACGTTCGCTATTGTATCCACATTTCTAAACGCCCCGGAACGTTTGCGGTGGTTGTTTTCAGATGAAGACATTTATCATGGGAAATGTCGCATTACACCCATGGTGTTAGACTGGTGATTGGTAAAGTTTTCCAGAGTAGTACACTTCGGCCGATTGGATTTTAATTTCCGTGACACACTGTGATGGTACATGATACGTTTTCCATCACGTACCAGCCATTACACTTGGAGCATGTTAGCATGCTGATGCTTTCACATAAGCCCTTCTGTGCTATATGCATCTACAGCTGCATTTATTTAGATCAAACCAAAATAAATGAAGTTTAATGTGAAATTAATGTGAAATAGCCCCACATTTATGACATGAATTATGAAATAGTTGGATTTATATACTGTGCAATGACAATGGAAATGAAAAATTGTGTGCTTATATTTTCTGAGCAGGTTCTATTGGAAGGCAACTGGAAAAAGATGTATTACTGAGGTTGTCTGGTATTTTATGGTTATGGGGCAAGATGTGGGGACGAGTCGGGCAGCAGGAGTTAGCTGGGAGAAGTTAGGCTTACTTTATCTGGACTCTTTAAAATGACTTTGCCACCGGTGATGCTACTGTTGTCACCATAATGTGCTATTATGTCTGCAGCTGTAGAGACTGTGTTGTTGTTGTTGGACCTCTGCTTCGTAGATCATTATAAAATACCAAATGTAAGCATGTGGTATTTCTTAAGACTTTTTGAGCGTTGAAGCAAAGAAAAGAGAGTTGGAGTTTGCATGTTCTCCCAGTGTGTGCATGGGTTCTCTCCGGGTTCCCCGTTGATGATACCAAGATGTCACCATGTCATTGTGGAGAATATTGGAGCCGGTGTGATTGAACTGAATGTATAGTGACGATGGGTGAAATGTCCAACAGATATAACTACTGTATAACCTGATGGAGGTCTTTATGAGACCCGAAAGGCCTGGTTAAGACCCAACCTGGGACCCATATGGGTCCAGATCCATGTTGAGATGGGATGTTTAACATTATGCGTAGTTAACTACACCCAGCCATTTTAGACAGTTTTCTTTGAAACTGCAACAAAACTGACTACAAATGAGTCACATTTTCATCCGTCACCATGACAATACATAAACGTTTTAAATGAAATCATAATTTGATTGAGTCAACCGAGTTTTGAGTTTCTGGAAACCATTTACTCCAGTTGCTTTATTTATTTTTTTACGGAAACTATACCAATACATCTGAGTTCTTCAGAGACCAGCATGCCACTTTCAATTTACTGAACTGACGGAAATTGTTTTGTGTTTTTTGTCATTATTACTATTATTATTTTCCAACCTAACACTCTAGACACCTGCACTGATGCCAGCCACTCGCAGACAGCCATGCATGCCGCCACTGCGTTATTTTTCGCCTCACTTTTGCAAATCTATCCACAATGATGTTTTCCATAAACACTGTGTGACAGCCGTGCTTCCCCCCCGGAGTCATATTTCATAAGGTGGAATTGGTTCAACGTCCCCCGAGTAATTTACTACCGGTCTACTTGTATTTTAGATCCAGCCTCGCCCATTAACTGTGTGTATGTTCAGACAAATGTTCAACCCATGCGCGCACAATAAAAAGTCGGTATGATGTGTCTCATTTTCCCCCTAATGTTTACTTTAACTCATCTTCCCCACTCTTTCACAGTAGACTGAAATAAACACTGACAATAAGCCATGCACGTCGTCAACATATTGTTTCATGGATGAGCCAATAGGATATTCAGTATCAGTACCGCTCAAAATTACTGGACTGGATATCAAAAAAGAGGCATTGTGAAATCTGATCCTAGTATTAAACTGTATGTCTGTAAAGGGGACACATTGGAGATGTCCTTCATGTATATAATACATGTATAATCAAGTGAAACTAAGTGGGAATTGACTGGAGCAGTGGGTGGGAAGTGACTCATCTAACCATGTACAGATTTTCAAATACAAGGACCCATCACTGTGCATAATGATTCTTCACCTCACGCCGCTCTGTGCCGGGCTCTTATTGTTGCAACTATTCTGTCATATTCTCATATGAGGGGTGCAAGTTTACTCTGAGCCGTAGCTCCACGGTGAAGTGGTATTTGACGAAAATAGCTCCCGACTTTAATTGTCCTTGACGGGATTCATCTTTTTATGACCAAAACAAAAAGGGGCTCACATTTCACCACTGTTTCATTGTATGGATTCATTTTTCTTCCACCATTCTATTTTCCCTTGACTTAATGTAGACAATCGAAACAGGAATTTAAAATGAATGAGTTTAAAGTGGCAGACCCATCTGTGCTAAAAGAGGGGAAAAAACGATTGAGAATCAAATTGAATTGAAAGGATTTGGAGAATCGTGACACTCCTAATACCTACTGGCTTTGTCATTCCAACAGTGGTAGTGCCTTTTGTAGTGCTGGTGCTTTTTATTCAGTCACGCAGACACAAATAAAACAGCAACAGACAAAGTCAAACTATGACACACAGAAGTTGCTAATAGGCACGGACAAAAGCAGAGTGCCTTCCTCTCAAAAATATCCCTTCCAACCCTTCTAAAGAAAAACTATATATAAATCAAGAAATATACAGATATGCATGTACACCACGCACACTTTAACTTGTGTTCCTCCGAGTAGCACCAAACTGCAAGTGAGGTACACATTCTTAAATTCATATTTACATTATTCCATAGTGCAAGTCAAACAATACCCATATTAGCCTTCTGTACAATAAAATAAAACTAATCTCTTTGCTTTCCTGTAAACTGTAACGTGCCTTATTATAGGCTTTAAACCTAACCCTTACCCTTGCATTATGTGCAACATCGTGTTCATGCAGCCTCGGTCTAAAAGGTGTATCCCGCAATCTCAAACAGCCTCTAACCTCGAACTGCCCAGTCACTGACAAGCAGACGATATCTCACCTTTCACACCACCTCTCATGGCACATGTCCAACCTCTGTAGCACAATGTCTCTTTTTGACACCGACTGCTCCGGACACACAAACACACTCTTTAACCAAACAACTCCAGACCGTCACAAACACTGGTGTTAGAACTGTGTGATTTCAAAGGGTCTCGGGTCTATGAAGTGCCAACCAGGTCATCTTAAAATAAAGGCGCAACATGGATGACTGCCATCTTCTATGCAACAAGGACATGTGTTAACATCACAACAACAAAAATAGAGAGAGAGAGAGAGAGCACGGTCAGCCATGCAGGGTAGGTGTCCAAATGGAAGTTGCCGGGCAGCTGCCAGCATATTACAGGCACTATTGACAGTTACCAACTACTGTTCATGAAAAGTAACTAAAGTCAGTCTGAAAAGATGTCGGATATCACTAGAACACATCCTGTCTTTAGCGATTTCACACAAGGGGGTGGAAAAAAAGTTGCTAAATATGCACACGGAAACGGCACGAACCGTAAACTTAAACAGACCGACATTATTTCCATTTCTTCCCCTGGCTCAGTTCATTCTGTTATATTATATATATTTTATATCAAAGTTGACAAAGTCTTCTTTCTCTGTTTTTTTGGGTGTACTGTTGTGTAATGTGCTACAGCGCTTTGCCGTCTTTACGGGGGATTTTTCTTGAAAACGGCAAAGAAAAAGATTGTTTTCATTGCGTGCCGTTTCCGTCTGGACGTGGCCTAAGTGCTGTGTTGTCACAGCAGGGGTTTTAACTCGTGTTGGGATGGCTGCTAAGATTGTACTATTAACTGTAAAAAAGAAAAACGAGCGGCAGATGCTGTCAGGTTCCATTACTCGGACACATTTATGGATTTTATCCACACTCACTTGTCCAGATGTCTTCAACAAACCATGCTGGATTAAACTTTTTTTTTTCCCCCTCCCAACAGATGAAAGGCTTTTCATCCTCACAGAAGTCGTACACGGCTTCAGTGAAAGTTTCATCTCATCAAAGTTTAAAGAAGGATGATGGCCATCAATCCCTCTAATGTCTCTCTCTTTGAAGAACGTGCCAGACATACAGCACTTCCACATGCAATTGCAGCACACTGCGGAGAACCTGGCCCACAGCCACAGGTGTTTTAGACCTCAGTCTCCAAAGTGGTGTCAAACATGATTAATGAATCGACTTCCTGACACTGTGACAGCTTCGGTTGACAGGTGATGTCTCCCTTACGATGTATCCGTCTGTCAGAAGACTCATGCAACCAGACAAAAGAAGCAGACGTCTGCTTCCCGGGGAGGATATGATTACATAAGTCAACTAAATATAGACGGACTAATTTAGCTTCAATTAGTAAGTGGGTTTCGTCTGTGGCTTGGAGGGATTTTAAATTTGATTGGGACTGTGTTGTTTTGTAGCTCAGGTATCCAAACAAGCAAGAATGATAGTTTTTTTTATGACGGGTACTCAAAGGTAGCAAAATATGAGTGAGGAAGGACTTATAAAGCCTTCATTTCAATGACAAGAAAACATCATGACTTGAGTTCTTCATCGAGGCCACTTTAAAATTACAAGTGAGCAACAAAGCAACCAAAAAAAAAAATTTGTGATGTAAGATAATTTTGCGATTAGTCCATTCAACTAGGAAATAGTTCAACTTAACATGCAATTCCTTCTTTTTTGGGGGGGTTTCATGTATGTTTTATGTGATTGAATAACAGTAAAAATCACCTTTAGTTCGAGTTTGTCTGGAATCATCTGTATATTTATATAATTCATTGTTGTGGGTTGTGATATAAATTCCCTGGTTTTAGGCACAGTGAGTAACCCGTGAGTAATACTATAACAGACACACAAAAGGCAAATGATTAGGTCCCAATGATGAAAAAATAAAAATGTATTGACTTGATGCCTATAAGATAAGAGAGGGGGAAAACATGTACCTTATGAAATGTAATTCAATAATACAGTTTTTGAATGAATTCCCTGAACATTCACTAACTATTCAGTTAAATGAAAAACAAACAGAATCACTGATAATAAAAGAAAATAAGTGTACTCATCAGATACTGTTACATGTTGTTCCCATACATTGATTTCTGTAGCTCTCAACACAATATCAACACTGAACACCACATATTGATTTCACGTTCACTTTTTTTTTTTTACATATTTATTATTTTTTTGTGTGAGTTGTGGGCAGCACATTGATTCCCTTCTCTCTCCTTCTCTTACACTCACACACACACACACACACACACTTATTGACAGACCCATCTGTCAAAAAGTGAGCTGGCGGACGACAACAACAACATCATTTTGGTGTTTGCGCACAGATATTGTGCGGTGTTTATCGGCATAATAAAGCAAGATGTGATCACGAGTGGTTACAGGGGAACCCTGCGGTGACACGCATTCCAACACCAGGTGTTAACTGGCAAAACTCACAGCTGCCCATTTGTGACCGGATCGCCCGAGATGCATGTGTTTGCCAGTTATGACCACATTCAGCCGTGTGACCTCACCACTTTGTACAATCAAAGCTGGCACAGAGTGAAGTACAGAAGGGCCTGTTTGAGTAACAGATGGGCTTAGCAACAGTTAACAACATTTGGTGAACCGCGTGTGAGGCCACTAAAGTGACAGGGAATAAAGGGATGGTGGGGGGTTGTGGGTAGAAAAAGGATGGGGGTGCGTCTGCCTGTGGACTACAGTGATGGTGTCATCATCTACAGTGTATTACCATTTAAAGCTGATTTCCGTAAGTAATATAGTCTTGACCATCGCATTTGGAGCAATAATCAAGAATGGTGACGTACATTTCCATATACAGAGCTGCTTTATGCTTCCAAAACTGGTTTTCATTCTCTATGTTTGGTTCTTGTGGTGCAGACATGTGATTTTCATTTTTTTTATACATTACAGTCAGTTACCAGATGATTTTATCCAACGATACTTACAATAAGTGCATTAAGGTGAGTAAAAAAAAAACGGCTAGTCAGAAATCATACATACATGCGCCTATGTCTTTCTAATAAACAAGCATCCAAAGAGCATATCCAGTGCTGAAATCCCAAAATAAATCTAGTGTAATATATTGTAAGAGGAGGGATCAGTGTAGTTTACAAACACAATTAATGGAGGTTAAAAATCCATGTATAGATCATAACAAGACGGCAGGATTGTCTATGAAAAAAATACATAGGTGTTGTTAATCCCTCCCGATCACTTTTTGAGGACTATTTGAGTATTTTCCTCATCTTTGCTACTATTTTCCAAGATTGGATCGTGTTTACAAAAAGTGGCCACCTTATTGGTCTAGCGCAGTCATGTGACGGCTTTACCACTTGTGGACAAAATCACACAAAATCACACTACTGACGAACTACTGTCCAATTAAAACACTGAACATAAAAACTGCGGGGTTTCTCCCTCTGCATGTGTTTTGTGTGCGTTTGCCCCTGTGGGCCACCGTAGTTCCTCCATCTAACAACACTACAATTGCAGAAGTTGGTCCTCTACTCATCCAGGTCATGAATTCGCCATATACATGCAGAGATATGCGTATGTGTGAAAAATGCTAAAGACGAAGACAGGTAAAAGTAGAAAAAATTGCAGTAATGGTAGCTTGCTTACTTTTAGTACTTTACCAGATTCTAAATGACCAAATCAGAACAAAAAAAAATAACCTCTTGACAAAAGATAGGAAAGAAACTGTTAATTTCAAGCTACATAATCCACATCAAAAATGTGGAGATGAGATAAAAACAATATTCAGATGGGATTACATGTCAAAATTGGACATCACACACTGCTTCCTTGTCCTAAAACACAGGCCTTTGATCGAATGCATCCATCCTCATTTGTATCTTAAAGTGGAATCTCAACAAGTACGGCTGTTTAGAGGCTGGGAATAACATCCTACAGACGTCCCACTGACACATTTAATTGCTTTTTAGAATACAGTGATACTTTGAAGTTTCTTTGAAACAGGGACATGCACTCATGAGTCAGTGTTTGGGTGTCTCAGCATTATGAGAACAGACAGCAAAGGAGAGGGTGAACATTGTGTCCTACTCTGTCAAATGTCAACAATTTTCTGTCCACACTGTGCTCATGTACAGTTGAAAAGGTCACCGACTCAGTGTTCACATGAGTGAACGCATGTCGTCTTGTTAATAACTCCATTCTGTGTGTCTGTAGTTTCAAAATTGAAGATTCCTGTGTTTGACCAACCCAGGATCATGGAATCTATAATACAGTTTCTCAATCTGTTTTTTTTCCAGTGATCTGAATGTGACTGGACAATTTATCCTAATAATAATAATAATCACAACAATACATACTTATAAAGATTGAAACAAAGATCGAATGTCGTTATCTGATCAAATTTCACAACGCTGTTTTATCTTTGAACTACCAATTTTCAAGATTTGATCCAATCCATTCCCCAAAATACTGTTAAATGTATATGAACAAATGAACCCTGGCCCCTGCCTCAGCACTTATATCCAGACTCTGTTAAATTTGTCTGTCTGGTAGTTAATTTACTCCTCTGCCTGCAGTTCTTCAGCTTGACTCCTGACTCCATCACCAATCCAGGCCTGCCTTGTCTACCTTCTCAGTTGGACAATGTAGTTTCAGTCACTATCCCTTCCCCAGTCTCACTTGCTCACCCTGGTTGCATCAATACAGCATGATGAAACGCTGGGACATTGCAATAATCTCAATGCTGATTGGCTTTTGTGCCATCGCGAAACACAGGTGTTAATATTTCAACTCGAGTAACTAAAGCACATAGCGCAAATTCCACGTTTTTTGTAGGATTTACATCACCCAGCTCAACCGATGACTGAAAAATGCATCTACATGTCTTTACATTGATGTTGTCTGTAATGTCAGTGTTCTGGCTAGTGCATGGTAGCATATCGGCCCGTTATGCTGTCTGTAATGGTTCCTCACATTTTTACTAGTATTATTTTACTAGTACTAGACATCGAAATTCTTGCTATAGATCGTATAGATCGATATACTCAACTTAAATGTGTCAATCGCTCCACTGATGATTTTTTCTGATTCAAAATCCCTAGGTTTGATTCATGAGGCTAATATCTGGCAGATTATACCTCACCTATTCCTTTTTTACTTTTTTGAATACATTTAAATATGTCAGTACAACCCATAAATTGCCCATTTGCACTTGCGTGAAAGTGACTGCACCTCCTACCTTGTGAGGTAGGCTTTTTTTTTATTTTGCCTCAAAATCGCTAGGTTTGATTCATGAGGCTAATATCTGGCAGATTATACCTCACCCAATCCTGTTTGCTTGTTTTACTTTAAAAAATATGTCAGTACAACCCATGAAATGCTCATTTGCACTTGCCATAAAGTGATTGCAGCTCCTACCTTGTGACCTAAACATTTTTTCTGCCCTAAAAACACTTGATTTGAATCGTGTGGCTAACATTTGACAGATTATACCTCACCCATTCCTTTTTATTTGGTCGATCAGCATATACAGTATATACTGCCTCTCACAGAAATGTGATTTCCAGTTAACATTGTAGCTTCAACCAATTCTTCCTGCCCTCATGGCTCAACTTACTCAAAAATACACCAACCTGAGTGAACATATGTAAAATATTTAAACCAGCCATTGGCTTTAAGGGTTTGAGTGATTGGTGTGGAAATACAATGGGAAAGTAAAGATACGCTAAAACAGTCAAGGATTTATTTTAGAGAAAATGCAAACCACATGCATGAGTCTGCAACCTGAACTAAATCCAAACAAGCTGTGGCTAGCTGTGGCCAATATATCCTGTAAGTTACAGCACATGTCTTGCAGCATCAGTGTTCATACAGCGAGCTAGAACTAATCTACTCAACTATTATGAGCTCATACCAGACTGTATATGGAAAAGAAATAATCAGAGACTACTACAAGGCCATGGAGATAAATAAATGGGTGAATGGCAACTGGGAAAAACAACCTTGCTGCAAGTAGTGAACTGCAAATGAGTAATGAACTGCTTTGAGCTGCTGCACTTAAGCGTGCATTCACGTGGCCCTTTCAGACATTCCTGTTTGCTGGGTTCGGAATTTCTTCTTCCTACTCTCATGTTTTTGTGTGGGGAAAAAAGGACCTTCTATAAAAGTTGTGTTGTATAAAAAAGAATTTTGTCTCAGTTTTGCAACATCACTACTAAGAAATACTATTTCTTGATAATACGGGTCATCAATTCAACACGTTAGAAATGAAGTGTCAAAAAGTCGATATGCAATATTATTCCTTCCTTAAATTTTTGTGTGACAACTTGTCAATCATACAAATTTTTCCCAGTCAAGGACACATTTTTGCGATAACTGCACAGTAATTGAAGTGTGGCCATCTGCTGTACTATCTCAATATAGCCGCTGAAGGACTGGGACACAGCTTGCGCTATAGACCGTGCACCAGGACCAGCACCATTATGTCCCAAAGCCTTATTTATTATCCAGCGTGTCCTCCTCTCTGACTTTGCCCAGTGGAAGACGGTCCTCTCTAACATCGGTGACCTCATGTTTGCCTTGTAAAAAAAAAAAAAAAAAGTCCGAGCACCACCACTGGCAGTGACACAATGTTGAGGGGCCACTGCCCACACTGCTACAGGCAAGATATTAGCAAATGAGATGTGACAGCTGAAAGAGAAAACAGGCCCAGCTTGTGGGTCTAAAATGAGAACAGAAGCTCCTTTATGTTATGTTCTTTAGTATTTTTACAGTAGCACCACTGAGGGCGCAACGATGGAAAGAGTGCTACGTTTTGAAGGTGACGACAATTTTATTACACAAGAATAAATCATTTTTCATATTTTTATTCATTTAAGCCTAAATCTGTTCATCGACGTGTACATTTATGAAAAGACACAATACTGAATATCCTCATGACACAATGTCATGTGTTCATTGTTCAGAGTTTGACGGACCTTCAGTGGCCTTCCTTTAATGTGAGAAATAACCAGGTTTCACATTCATCTCAACCAGCGATCTGAGCTGACCTGGTGACGTTAGGGGTGTGTGTGTGTGTGTGTGTGTGTGTGTGTGTGTGTGTGTGTGTGTGTGTGTGTGTGTGTGTGTCTCTTCCTCAAAATTGTTGTTTCATCATTAAATAATGGTTGACAGAACTCATGGCTATGCAGTGCCTGTGATCTATGATCAAACAGAAAAGCACTGTCCTGCTCTCAGACTGCAGACACAGCCATGCGAAAAAAAACAAAAACCAGAGATGGCCCGTGAACACACACACACACACACACACACACGCACAAACACTGGTTTCCATGACTTCAGAGGGAAATTGCATTGTCCTTACTCTAACCTTAACCATAATTATTACTTGCCTAATCCTAACCCTGACCATAAACTAACCCTAACCTCAGCCTAACTTTCAAAACAAAAATTTTATTAATATACGTTATGGGGACTTTGATTTTTGTCCCCACAACATAAGGAATACCAGGTACACACGGATTGTATGGGTATTCTTGTTTGGACACTGCTTACCACTGAGTTTAACCGTAACCATAACGGTAGTTTGTGGTTTTACCGCATTAGGACTGAGCATTGGTCCCCATCCAAACACTTATCAAAGCCCTTAAAAGTGAAATTAGGTGATGTTTTTGATGCTACAGTACCTATATATGGTACTGGAGCTTTCCCGGTGTCTTTGCCATACTGCTCGGGGCTTTTCCACTGATTCAAGGTACTCACACAGCCTCTTCTTTCTAGTGGATGAATTTCAGGTCTCCGGGCCAGTTTTTCCCCTGCACTCAGAAGCCAAGTGAGCACTTGAACCTTTTCTTGTCGGGAGAGATATCCTGGCTTTGCTCAGCACCCTCGGCTCAGTCAGGGGAACAGATCTGGCGTCTCGGGCATCTGAAATCTTTTTCACCTTCTGTTCTGATGTGGGCAGTTTTGCTCGTCATCCGTCTACTGCCTCTTTTCATCTCCTCGTTCTCACCAAAGGAAATGGATTTTTTTTTTTTTTCCTTTTTCGGGCAGGTGGTCTTCCATGTTTTCACCTCTAGGCCTTTGGTATTTCAGCATTTCTGTAAACGTGGCGAGCAGCAGATTGTGCATCCAAAAAAAAGAATATTGTGTGTGTGAGCATGCAAATGAGTTTTACTTTATGTCTTTGAAAGCACTGTTAAAAGCTTTATGTTTTTGTATTCCTCTTCTTCATACTCAGTGAGCTGTGACCCCAGAGTGGCATTTCTTTCCACATCCCTGTTTTTGAGGGTACTCTGGTTAAGTTCTCCCTGACCTTAACTAGGCGCTGAGGTCGTTTTCAGACCCAATAACCCGCTAGACTCGGTAAAACTGGGGACTCACACTTTGGCACTTTAGTTAAAACGAACCAAACCTTCTGAATAGCGTATTCCCCTCCTCGCCTGAGGTGGCGCTGCATCACAACGCCCTGCGTTCTAGTCCACTTCCTGCATTTGGTTCACTTGAAGCGAACCGAGACCTATGTTTTGAGGTGGACCAGAGTTCGGTTGCGCAATCGAACCGGAGTGGACTTTCCAAGAAAACTAACTAGGATTTGATTGAATGCACCCTGAGTGTGCTTTACTATTATCTTGGGTATTTGTTTTTAATTTTGATATTATATTAAGTCGACAATGCCTATCAGTAGCATAAAGAAGCTGAAAGAGGGGGATCTCATCGAGACCTAGGGTCTCATTCACCAGAGTAACCTGTTTAGTCATACTGTATAGACTTGCTCGGCTCAACCATCTGTGTTAATTGAGTGACTATAATATTATATAATGAGTTATTTTACAGTATCAACAGAGTGCTCCGTTCCTGCTGTACAAAATGTCCCCGCAGCACAGTGTTGCAGGTCTGTGATGCATTGTGACATCATTATCATTATGGGATGCTACTTTCCCAGGTGAGCTGACGCCTTTAACTTTAGATTTATTTCTGATGAACACCACGACTGTGCGCCAGCTGTCCACACAGACACTAGCGTATCATAAATGATTCTTTGTAATGATTTCCACGTTTCCTTTTTTCAATCATCTACAAATGCTTCACACAAAAGATAGGGAGATGGTCTTACATGAATATAAGTAAAGGCGTGAGGTCACAAAGCATTTAGTTAGGGCAATGGGAAAGATCGTAGTATTGGGTTTTGGGAACTGCTGCGTTGTAGCATCACCCCTGTGATAAATCCATGTATTTTCAGGGAACAGAATTTACCCGGTTGTCTCAGGTGTCAGATGTAGACAATTTGTCGACACATCCATCCGTCATAAACTCCTGTGGACTCTGTGCTTCTGTAAAACATCATTTCTTCACAGATGAGCCCCACAGACGAGAGTCCCAACGAAAGGGCTTCATCACTTTTGTTTTCGAGACATTTACGGTTGGTTTCTCTCAGGAGAGCGCTTCGGAAATGCCTCATAATGACTCAATATGTGTACAAATCATCATAGTGGTTTAATCCGTTCTCTAATTGGCACCATTGGGTGCAGTAATTGCTCTTTGTTGGAGATTCTAGGTAACAATCCTGTTTGCCCCCCCCCCCCCCCCCCTTCTCCTTCATGAACAATTTCTGAGCCGCCTGGGCTCTGCTGCTAACTGCCTCGGATGAAAGTGAGTCCTGGTTCTCAACAATCACTCTCCTGCTCGCCTTGTTTGCACTTTGCTCACTGCTTCCTGTTGATGACACCGACTTATTTCATCCTGTTTACACCTCTGTGCCTTCGGCTCCTCTTCCTCGTCTGGACCTGAATTCCAACATCGCAGTCGAAGGTGTTTCTGCTTCCTCAAGGTGATTCACTTTTAATACAACCACTAATAACGAGAGAAGGTTAAAGGTTGTGTTTTTTTTTGTAATTTAGGATGCTAGATTTTATAGCAAATCTTATAAATAAGCATTTTTGAAACACACAGATTGGTGTTTCAGCCACTCACATGAATTCTGATTGAATTTCCATCAGCACCTCAAAACAGGGTTGTCCTTCACATTTTTTTCCTTTTAACATTTGTGACCTTTTGGATTTTTCTCTGTTTTGCAAATGAAAAACATTCATTCACAGCTTCTGTTGGGTCTCTCCTGTCAGTGTAACCTACTGTTTGTTTGTTGTTTTACAGAATAACACAGCGGGTCAAATAAAATGTATTTCTCTTTTGACCTTGAACTCTTGTGTTTCTAAAAGAAGCCACAAGCTCACATCTAATTATTTACTTTTTTTGCATGTTACTTTGGTTGCAGCCAGGACTGATCTGAGAATTTAGAAGACATCTCCAAACAGTACCGACAATAAAACAATCAAACACAAAGGATTTATATATTTTTAACCCTTTAAACCCGTTTCTAGAAGCGGTCGTTGCATTACCGTTGTTAGGTGAAGAACTCCAACGGTTTCCGAAAGCTGACTGGTTGCACTTAAAAGCCAACATGTGGTTATTACGGTAAATTTCACTCGTGCTGTTTCAGGAAGACGGAGAATCAGCATCTTTGTCGCCAGATAGGAGAGAGAGTGGGAGGGACACCTGCACATAGTTTCCATTTTTTGGACCTGTTTTTGCACATTGAGAGACAGAGACTCAAAAAAATGGTATTGTACAAACAAACCTTTTAGTTTTTCTCCATTTTAAATTGTTAAAACAGTATTTTAACATGCATTTATTAATAACTACCAGATATTAGAAGTTATTCTGGTATTGTACTGGTCCTTTTTATGGTTAAATTAAGCAACAACAAAAACAATTTTGGATTGGGTTAGGTGGTAAAGGGTTAAAGTTCCATATCACTCTGCATTATTTATTATTAAACTGTTATTCAGATGGAGGGAAACAAGAAAAAAACTGCCAAACAAATTGGCAAGAAAGAGAGAAAGGAATAGACAATTAAAATCAACATACAAACACAAACAAATGGTCAACCTCTAATTTAGTAAATTCAGTTTATGAAGCGTTAAGAGTGAAATATTCAACATTTCCTGTTGTTGATAGGAATAACTAGTCTACTTGAGCACCTATGGTTCATTCACTCTCTTTGTTTGTGCGCTGTGTGTTGGGGAGCTTGCCTCCAGTGTAAACAGCGCAACAATGGCATAACCTTTCTCTGACCTTACTGAGAAACTCACTGCTGGCAGTTGACAAAAGTGAATTCATTTTGTGCTCAAAGTGAAACAACAACAACACTGAAGTGGGGAAAAAGCTGAACCCCACCTGTTTTTTTTTATCAATACAGCTGATTACACCTGTGTTTTAGATCGAAACAGAGAAGGGAAGCTATTCTCACTGAGCTGAAGGCAGATGCTGACCACTGATAAACTTATCGAAGGGGAGGTGCTCGGCGCCTGCTGGCCACGACCATGAAATGTGAGAGCTTTGAGGGCTAGGAGCTTATTGAACCTGCTGCCTGTTGCACGTACAGTACTGCGTGATGCAAAGGTATCATCATACGATCATACATACAGCATACGACTTACTGTAGTCAACTATTTAGAATCATTTCACCACCTAAACTGGTCATAATGAGCCAAATATATGGAATTTAAACAAATTAATAATTTGGGAGAAAATAATTGCACTTTTTATTTTATAAGTGTACTATCACTTGATTGTATTTTTCATTATCTCAAAAGGAGACCTAAATATTTATATTTATCAAGAGCCAGGTTAGCTCTATTGAGGCTGCCATGTATTTACAATAGCCCACAATGGACAAAGTAAATACAGTAAGTTTGATGCTAACTAAAGGCTAGCATCAAACTAACTTTACAAATAAATGTTGCTAAATTTTGAAGGTCGTACATTCAACTGAAGTCCATCTGAATACTTTCTCCTTTATCCCTTTAACAGGCACACTAAATAAAGTAAATAACTGCCAGATATTGAAAGTTATTCCGGAAAAATGAGCAAAAGCACTTAGTTACAGGACATTTTCTGGCCCTTTTCTGGTTAAATTAGGTGTTAAAGGCTTAAAGCTGACACTTATATGAAACTTCGCTGTATCACCTCAGTTTATAGCTACCATTCTATTACAATTATTATTTTAATCATCAAATTAACTCTGCTTTGCCATCTAAACAGTAGTTTATTTCTATTTGATTCAATTAACTAGTCAAAGCAACATGAATATTGTTGTGTCTCCTGTATTCAACTTTTTATCCTAAATTTAAACCATATTGCAATTCGATTTTTTTATCAGTACCTCAATGTTTTTCTATGCAATATACTTATACTATACATATACTTTATAATTTTCACCAATCCAATGAAAAAGGATGAGACCATTTTTTCCACTACACAAAATATAAATGTCAGGGTGGATGAAAAGGGAGGACAGACCTAATCCTGAATTAAAATGATATTCTGCACTTGCAGCTCATGCATTCGCAGTGTTGATGCATGAGTATTTGAAGGTTTTTTCCCCCCCCCAGAATGACTCATTAGCCTACTAGCTTCAGCCTTAGGATGTAATGGGCTCTGTGACACAAACTTCTCATGTGTGACCTCCACTTGGTCTTTTTATTCCCACACAGAACTAGATGTGGACTGTATATACATTTGATTTATCAGAAATATATTTATATTTGATACCGAGCTGATGTGTCGGGTGTGTATCTCTCCTCTCTCCCTCTGCGGAGCATAAATTAAAAACCAGAGCATGGGCCGATCAATGCAAAATCCCCACGGGGCTGCACGAGGAGTCTGAGCTCGGACATGGATCTTGGGATGGAGCGGGCGCGTGACATGTATAGGTGCCACAGCTACACAGGCAGCCTTAATGAGCAGCTGGTTTGTCAGGTAAAACAGATCACCCACAAGGGTAATGGCTGCAATTCATATAACCTGTGTATGAAGCTTACATGTTGTACATCATTAATGTTTTTGTTGTTGTTGTTGTTGTTGTTGTTGTGCACACCACTCTGGCTACACCTTAATGAATGACATTTGTACAGAACTCATTTGCAGCAGCAAATTAATTTTGCTGGGCATGTCATCGCCATCAGGTTGCCCTTTCTAATAACAAGTGGAGAAAATGTTAATGCACTTTTTGGACAGGTTTTACACGGACTGGTTGGTGGTCCATCCAACACTTCTCCCCTGAGGAACACATTGTTCGGTTTCCACCAATAATAATGCTCTTTGCAATTATAGTACAATATTCATGAGTAGTTACTACACTTTTATTATTGTGTTTTATGGTTGTGTGTGAGTGGAGATGCATCAATTAACATATTTCCCTAGCGTCAGCATAGCTTTACATTTACACAAACATATGCATACACACACAGGTTCATGTAGCTATGCGTATAGGAACTCTCACCGACTTCCATTTATTTAGACCGCCTGTCAAAGCATTAACCCTGATCTGAGCCTCACGCTAACCTTAACCCTGACCACAATTCAACTTAACCACTTCCTCAGAAAATTAGATTCTGTCTCATTAGGACCAGGTTTTGGTCCTGACAAAGGTCAGTGCTTATGCCAGAAAGGTTCCTAATGATGTCCACTTTGGGGGGTTCAGTATCGGCAGCGCTTTGATGCAGACCGTCGCAACCCAGTTGTGTCTAAGTAGCGTTGCACATGAGCAGAGTTGCACCTTACTGCGTCTTTGAGATCCAATAAAAGGTGACAGAAATGGGGCAGGAGTAATGTTGATTAAGTTTGCTTAAAGAGTTGGCGTTTGATGTGGGTTTGTGTCCTGCGATGCTCCCGTTAACGAAAACTACAGTGACTAAAACCCTCTGTTCTCGCCGCGGGGCTCCAGGGGGTATGACTGTCAGCGGCTGGTCGGAAGTTAGCTCAGTGGAAACTAGAACAAAGTGCCTCGTAGTTAAAAACGGTTTAACGGTATTGTGTTAAATGTATTATCTGTATGCTGCTGTATTTTTCATGATCATTCTTTTGTGTTTATCCTTAAAAAATATTGCATATTTGTTAGTTAAGGAGAAGTATTTCCTGAGTGAATACAACTAAAGGACTACCTTAAAAGAGACACCGCTGGACTCAAATTATACATACAGCTGCCAAATATTCATTTGTTCCTCAATTTGTGCGGTAAAGCTATATAAAAAAAAAAAAGCTAAGGCAGCAATACTCAAAACACTTCTTCCAGGTCATGGACAAAAGTAATGTAACATTGATTTTAGGCAATTTACACATACGCAGTGAAGGCTTCAACTGAAAGGGTACTTATTCATTTTGATTAGGACTTTGTCACAGGTTGCAGAGCTGCCATGTGGACAAAGTTGCAGCCGGTAGTGAATCTGAATAAGAATCTGTGCTCCAGTTTTCGTCAGTTTCGTGAAATGGCCGTCACCATGTTTGAGGTTTTGCAACCAGAATTTCACAGTTTGGATGAAACCAGCTGTCGGTTACACACTGGTGTCCACTCACACATGCTGTACTTTATTGCCTATTTCCCTCTCTAAAGGGGGAACTAATTATAAAACTGATATTATGTGCTATTGAAGAAGTGATAGAGGCCATTAACTCCTCTGAAAAATGTGAACTAATGTAAATCAAGGCTCCTTTTCTCAAAAAAAAAAAATGCCCATGGGATGTCTAGCGAGTGTGTGGTCAGATTTGAGAAAAGCTTCACTTTATTTTTTTCTTTTCTGTGGTTAGCTGGAGGCAACTGGACTTGCTTGAGTTAAGTTGAAGGCCTCACAGTTCACACAACTGAAGAAACCTCTTGGATGAGAGGTGAGACGTCTTCAACTTAACTGGAGCGAGTCCAGTCGCCTACAGCGGACCGCAAGAAGACGACTGTGACCTGGATGACTGAGAATCTCCACAGATGTGAGAAGAGCTTCGAGCGCAAGCGCCAGCCAATGACATCACATGATTTAAATGCAGTACAAGTGAATGCTAATCCATGTCCAAACAGCTTCTTGAACAAAAGCAGCGGTACACTTCCTGTTGCCAGCTAATTTGTCGAACACCGAATTACCAAATGAACAACTCCTGCTCCAGAGTTGGACTCGACAGACGCTGCTTGGTAAACTTCCAAAAGCCTCAGGAACGCCCACCATCGAGCATTAAAGCAGTTCTTTTAAAGGACGACTGGGGGAAAGCTCTGACAAGGATCATTAAACCTATTTGTGCGTGCGAGGCTTAGCATTGCATGGTCACACCTCCATATCCAATCTAACAAACGCAGGTCTAATGTTAATTCATCATGCACAGATGCCCCAAAAAGGTAGCAGACATGTTGGAGAGTAGGGTTCTTTTTTTTTCCTTTTTCCGCTCCTGTTGATGCGCCTCGGAACAGTTAAGTGAAGTGCTCCCATTTACCTTGTGCACCTGAGAGCTCGCGTTAAGACGGTAAGTGACAAATGCAGATGCAGAGACTTCATTAGCTGTAGTGGCGCTTTGATACACCGACTCGCATGTCCCCCGCGGCTGCCTTTACACCGCTGCCCAACTGATTGGATCACCGAACACAAATACTCCATCAAAGCAAACTACTCGCCCCCAACTTCAAACGTGTTCGAGTAGTTCATTACAGTAATTAATCTCCTTTACTAGCGCTGAACACATCACTGATTGTGACTGGGCTGTTTCGCTCAGTTCTTTTTAAATCGAGCTGAGAAAAGACAAATGATCCTCAGACACATAATCATCATTTTATAACAGAAATCTGTTCCGTTCTTACACAGGTACCTCGCATTTGTCATTTACACCAAATCTCAATCTTTAGAAAAATAGAACAAACAAATGTGATTTTGACTGGTTTTATTCAATCAACCTAAAAATGAAATCCCACGTCTGCAGCAGCCGCAAACCGTTGGCACACACGTCTCCCTGTGCTATGACCCATTTTGATTCAGTAAATAATTGACAAATAAGTCAATGAAGAGTTGTTCGGAATCCAAAAAAGCCCGCGGATTAAACTGAGCACATTTGTATGCACCAGGACAAGCCATGCTGTAGTACCAATACCTCTGACACCAATTGGATTCTGGTTTAGCAGCCCCCTTCTAATAATATAGCCTTGCAGCCTCATGACACTTGAATGCCTGTTCTCGCTTGTGCCATCCGTTGCCTATTCACTGACAATCTATTACTTGCATCCATTCAAAGGCTGCAATGCTCGCATTTAGCCACCAATCTTCAGTAAGCACTCGCCAGGGATTGTCATTGTCCCCAGATGCCAAGAGACAGCGTTCGCACCAGCGTATCCCCTCCAATCAATGTTGCCTGTGTTTACTATTGTTACAATGCCACCGCTGTGTTCGAGAAGTGACTCACTGGCAATGATTGTTCCATTGTAAGGCTTCGGAGACAACGTCCCAGTGTCCAAAATCCAAAGTCTATTATGTGTTTTCCTGACTTGTTTACTGTTATTTTAATTTTATGATGTTGCTTTGATTCGTCTCTCTGGCACACTCCTCCCTCGAACACCAGCAACATCAATTATGAATACATTTGAATGAACTCTATATCGGGGCGCTCTCCTTTAATTGCTACTTTTCTATATTTCGGTGGGCGACATGGAAGACACGCTTCAGTGCAGCCGCAAGGCCGGCGATACATTTTTCTATTAACTACCTCCGCACACGAGTGGGACAGACAGTAGGTGACATAGATACATCCTCTCCATTGTTACAGTGTCACTGATCAAAGCGCCAGACATAGCATAGCGTAGATCTGATTATGATCTCAGATGCGCCACGTCCAGTAACCTGCCACGGTTTGGTTACAGCAAGCTAATTTGGTATTTTGACTGTAAGATATGAGCGGAGTCTTCAGTGTGAATTTTGAATAGACTATATATTTTTTTTGTTGGTTGTTTGTTTTTTATCCTTGCTACAATGCAATTAACACTAATCTTCCATGACCCAATGCAGCACTTTCATTTCTTTCTCATGCTAATTTGGTAGCTCTATACGGTCTTAAGATCTGCAGCGTGCCCCCCTGGAACGTGCCGCTAACACACACATAATGCACGTGTAAAACACACACACACACACACACACACACACACACACACACACAGCTATGCTTGTGATGGATCTGGTTATCTCCACTGGAGCACTGCATGATTCGCATATGTCTGCACAAACTTGAATTGACCCCTGTTGGATCAAGATTCCATTTCTTTCTTCTTTCTGAACCTGACCCAGGTTTGAGAGTTTATGTAAGCCGCGCTGAGTTTGTGTTACTTTCCCTGACAGGGAACTTTTAGAAAGGTTGCAATTTGTTTTCCTTGCTTACAGAGACAGTATAGTGTAAATGACTACACACATAGATATAAAATAAAAATAGATACACTATACTTACATTAAAGGAATACTTCAGCGTTTCGCATTTAGCTTTGTATTACTAGAATAAGGGTAGTATTTTTGAAAAATTGTCCTTCCCAACCTCAGTCACCCCTGAGTTGAGAAATATCTTCATTCTTTTCTTTGTTACCTGCCCACCAGTGACACTTGGTCCTGTTAGCCTAACTGTTAGCAAAGATGGCGGACACTATTTACATTCAGAAATGTCTTAATTCTTTTCACCAGTGACACTTGGTCCTGTTAGCATAACTGTTAGCATCTGTAAGCAAAGATGGCGGACACTGTTTACATTCAGAAATATCTTCATTCTTTTCTTTGTTCTTTCTTTTTACCAGTGACACTTGGTCCTGTTAGCATAACTTTTAGCAAAGATGGCGGACACTGTTTACATTCAGAAATGTCTTCATTCTTTTCTTTGTTCTTTTTTTTACCAGTGACACTTGGTCCTGTTAGCGTAACTGTTAGCATAGATGGCGGACAGTGTTCACATTCTGGGAATGAGGTCTCGTCCCCCTACGTGTGAACTAAAAAGTGCA
Organism: Solea solea; assembly: GCF_958295425.1. Lineage (NCBI taxonomy): Eukaryota > Metazoa > Chordata > Actinopteri > Pleuronectiformes > Soleidae > Solea > Solea solea. Next base: position 17,814,179 of record NC_081137.1, on the reverse strand, counting down.
AAATTAGCATGGCAGGTGAAACTGAGGTTGGGAAGCACAATTTTTCAAAAATACTACCCCTATTCTAGTAATACAAAGCCAAATGCAAATCGGTGAAGTATTACTTTATGCCCATCCAACAACTTGGTCAATCCCATCGAGTTGGAGGCCTGCGGGTGAAATTGTCAAGCTTTTCTACACAAATGCACCACCACACAACAACTGTGTCTCCGGCCTAAGACAAAAACACTGATATGAGACACTGGGGTTAACAGCCAAAGTCGGTTAATTGATGGATTGAGTTACTTCAGGAGACTTTTGAAAGCCTCGTGTCATTTACGGCAAACAAATCTGAATGTGTCATTGAGCCGTCTGAGTGATGTGATCTCCAGGAGGAGTGACAAGGTGATAAATTGTCTCCTTTACGGATGGAAGCCGTGTCAACCATGAGTAATACGAAGCCATTAAATTTGACATATTGTACATTTCAGTGAAAACAACAACAGTAAAAATAACTTAAACTGCGCCGCGCTTCCAGCTGTTTTCAAACAGGGCCTCCCGCGGTCTCCTGTGTGATAAAGGGAATGATTAGCAGGAGGTATAATCACACTCGAGTCTGAGTGACACTTGATGGAAGAAATATTTAGCAGAGGAGGATGCATACGCTCATCTTCAACATAAACCAAAGCCTCAGATATGCCGATCAATTTAATTCACTGATAATTGCAATCCATCACTGCGAGTCTCCTGGACTCAATGAGCGGGATTAAGCTGTGATGCCGTCTGTAGTGCGCCGTAGGCGTGTCATTATGATAAATTGCTCAATCAGCCGGACCTGTGAAGACTATACCTTATGAGTCACACATAGATCAGAAAAAGTAGAGTGAGATTTGGCCTCAGCTTTATCTTCTGCCACAGTTTGATGAATACACAGCCTCGGGGGGGGGGGGGGGGGGGGAAGCAATATGGAAGAGATGGAGTGCGGGTGTACATGTTTGCGCCGAGCAGCAGGTTTGAAGAAAGGTAACACTGCTGTGAAGGAGTGAATTCATTCAGTGATTTATACTAACAATCACTCAGAGGACTTTATACTAGTCACATTCCCACTCATTCAGAGCTTCTGTGTGTCGCAATTTATACATATATAGGTGTTTTAGAGTCAGGCATCCTATTCACACACTGACAGCACAGCCAAAACAGTGCACAGTGGAGGCTTCAACTGAATCGCTGCTTATTCACTTTGGATGTGGTTCCCAAAATCCCAAGAAAATCTGTCGCTACAATACCACCGTCTTCTTCAATACAGGTGTGCCTCAGCTCTGTATGGTCAAAGGTTATGTTCCCTTCCCGATCTTAAGGTAACCTTCCAAAGACTTGCCTCGACTCAACACACCAATCAAATCAATCCAGCAAATGGAAATTAAAAAGGGAAAACGTAACCACGGGGAAGGAGGAGGACTTGATATGACTCGAGATGACAGTTGTGTTCAGTAAATACAGCAGAGTATCTCTGGGGATAACTTGTGATGAGTCACGAACCTGACGGAGCCCGCGTATGACAGTTAAAAGCCGACGACTCTGAATTATTCATGCGCGTTACCCAGAGGTCACGCAGGTCATTTGACCTTGTGGGTGGAAGCCACGGTCAAAACAACGTAGCTGCATCTCGGATTGTGTCGTGTCTGCATAGACGCTGCACTTAGTTAAGGATTTTTGTGTTTCCATCTGAATAAACACAACTTAAATAAAAAAAATACCTCATTCACGTCAAATGAATTCAAATTAAAACATCCACTTGAACCCTTGTGACCTCAAAGCTACTACGGCACCGCTTCAATGAACTCGTCGACTTTCAACAGAGACATAATCGGCACAATTATGAGTCGCGTTTCCTTTCATAGTACGAAAACAACAATACTAGCCACGATGGACGCCACCAGTAACTGTGTTTCATTTCATAATGATCTGTGAGCATGCAGCCCCTCTGTACCAGACCCAGCACAAAGACAAGGGACGCGTCTTTGTACTGTCTGGTACAAAGAGGCTCTCGCAGCAGTTATGTCTCTATATGACCCTTGTCAGAATGTACAAGGGAAGCAATATTGGCCAATGTGAATGAGCAGCTGTCCTCGTCCTTAGCGTTATGTCACTGGATTTACATTTCCAGAAGGCGCAAGACGCAATTATTTAATCCAAGATTGGTTCATCTACATTTAAGGGAGTAAAATAACTCACAGTTATTGTTGTTTTATCGGCACATGTCACATTCAACATGCGATATAAAACCACTAAATAATGTATGCAAAAATGACGTGTTCACTACAGGTTGTACATGGGATTCTTGTGCGTGTGTGCATAAGGAAATGGTTTCATTTTTCACACCGGACCACCTTGATGTGAAAGCATTTAGGCGTTACTATTAAAGCCGCCTAGAACTGTGCCTCTTAATGGTGCTCCGTTAGATGAAAATGGGCTGATAAAGCTGCTACTTGAAACACAGCATTTGTTTTTTTTTTAAATATATAAATTGGAACGGAATGAGTTAGACCATCAAGGTTCCTCTTAAGAGGAAAAGTGTTTGGAAAAGGCTCGTGAATGGACAGATGACTCGCTGTCTCAAAGACAAAATTTGTTTCTTTTTGGTACAAAACAGAACATTAGGTTCGTTCACTTGCGAACATCAACAGTGGCACAAGATTATGACCAATTCTGAGGCAAATCATGATCCTGTTCACGAGAGGGTGGCGAAATGTGAGATTTATATTAATTAATTTTTTTTTTAAAGACGCTGAAACTGTACGACTGCCACTTCAACGTATGGATTTTTCTTCTTTCCCTGTGCAATTCGTATTCTGCTGTGATCGTAGTCCAATCTGAATCACACGTCCTCCTCTGCTGAAAAGCCAGGCACAAATACCTGAACCATTACAGCCATGCTATGAAATGAAATGTGTGTCAATATGGTGCTTGGGCTTCTGAGATTGCCCGGCAGTTCTCTCTCTAGCATGTTAACAAACTCACACGTCAAGCTGTACACGAGGGGATTTCAAGCCACAACTGGACACTGGGATGATTATGGTGTTTACAGCAAATGTGAGGTTATTCTTTAGATCCCTCACTAATGACAGACGGGACAGGACACCGTTCTATCCATTAGTGATGGACACTTCACGTCCATCCATTTCCATTGCAGACATCGTTGCAGGTTAGTACAAGCCCATAGCACAAAAAAATGTAAGAAAAAAAGGATACGAATACATTAATGCTCCTGCATGAGACTTATTTTACTCTTTAATATCTGATGAACGTCTCTTTTCTCACGTTAGATTTATTTTCTCTTTTCACACATTTATTCTCAGACAGCTTCGTCTGCTGGTGCAAATTAATTTCAGCCATCTGCCTGAACTCAGAATCTACAAGGTCATTCTCGCTCTCTCTTGGAAAATCAAATGCAAAGCCTATACATGTTGAAAATACGGTCAGACTGACAGTCCAATTAATCCCGGTAAATAAAAAGGCAAACTGAGCCAACATCAAGGTGTACTCCACATTTCACCTAGGCATATAATTCAGGGAACACGTACACTCAATTCTTGAGAGTGGCAGACTGTCCCAACACTTGCAAGTATGCGGCAGCCGCTCAATAGACTATATAGGCTCTAGGTGGTATTTCCTGCTCGACCTTCTGCCTGTCGCACCTCCGGTGTCTTCAGCCGGTGCATGCTTTTTACTGAGGTTTCGTCCCCTAGCCAGTACATCTCTGGGTGGGATGTAAGTGGCGACATAGGGACGTCCCCCTGCCAACTGACCCCATATGCTGTCTCTCCTCGTTAGCCACAACTAGTAGCTTGCTCTCTCCACCTCCTCTGCTAGCTCCTCGACAGCCCTCTTGTGCCTCTTGTGGATCACTGACCTGCCCGCAAAACCCCTGAACTCGATCTCCATTGGGTGGATGGACGCTGCCCAACCTGCCTCTTCACAGTCTGCTAGCGGTTCCAAGTACTTGAGCCGTTTTAGCTTGGGTGCCCCTGATATGCTCTCGTCCCGAGGGAACTCAATGATGAGGACCCACTTGGCAGCTGTGGACCACATCTCAATGTCCGGACTCAAGAGTTGACCGCACGATCTCGCCGGGAAAAACGAGTTGCCTGCCGAAGGTCGACGCGCACCTTCCGTGCCTTTCCACGGGTCAGCAGTGATCGCGTCTGGCCCGCTAATGCCTTCCGCTGGCTCTCTCGAGGTCGGGACAGAGGAAACGCAATCGGTGTCCGAGTGGCAGCGACTGTTCCAACACTTTGCAGGTATGCAGCAGCCGCCCAGTCAACAGATGTGTGATAAACCGTGGTGCTGGGCAGTTCTCCCAGGTGTGCGAGTAGTACAGAATGTGTATGAATGTAAAACAGGGCACCACTCACACTGAAAAAGAACATGCACACTCAGCAAAACAATTCTCCGGATGAACGCGGGTGGAGGATATTTGTCTTTGCACTATTTGTTGGTACCAACAATTGAATATATTCAAAATCAGAAGTGTATTAGTGTTTAAAGTGGCCGATAACATAAATTACGATGTTTCGCACCTAGTGTACAGTATGACAATGGAATCAGTCAAGTAAAGCCTCTATCACTCTTAAATGAGTGGGTCTACCAGGTATTGTTCAAAAGTGAACCCATTAAAAAAAGAACATTAACACAACTCCCTGTTTTGTATCTTTGACTTCTCTCTCCCCTTCAATCGAGTCTTTATTGTCTATTCTCAGGTTCGACATTTTGTTCTCCCTCGGCCACAGATCTGATTGATTTAATAAATGATGCAGGGATTTCACGTCTCTGCTAAAAAATGAAGCAGACGAAGAAGAAATTAGCGCGTTCACTTGGGTCTTGTGTTCCCGTAAAACGCCTATCAAAGCCGATGCCCAATAAAAAAATGCATCGCAGAGTCATTTGACCCGGGCATGAACACAAACGAAACACATTCCCAGTGGTCAGAAAAAACAGTTTAAACTCGTTTAAATGTGTTGTTTGTTTGCTTACGACCAGTGGGAATGGAGTATATATAAAACCCTCGATTCCACTGATGCTTGAGGAGACCTTTTGCACGAAATACTAATGGTGTGTGAATTCTACAATCAGCTCAGTGTTGTGATCACTTCTTGACAAACGACCATCAGCCACATTTTCAGGCAAACAACACATTTTGGACTTTTGTGTCTGACGCTCTCATTACAGGTTTGCAAAGATAGTTCCCTCGTTGCAGCTGCTCTGTAATCCAACCTTAAACTTCCATCCCTGTGATTCACTTTCATACGGCACGTTTTCAGCCCGTGCTCAGCCTGAGCCGGTGTGTGGCACACACACCGGCTCCAGTCTGCGCAACATGGGATCGTATGACTTTCTGACTCCTGCGGGCTGCAGTTGGCACATGGCATTGTACAAAGCTGAGTGCACATGCAGTGTGAAGTATGCTTGCACGGCAGGAGGTCCACCTTGGTAACACATGAGTCAAAATATACAAATACCTAATATTTCATACCATGCTGCGCCGCCACTTCCCTATTTTTGAATATGTCGGCCTGTCTCCATTTTCTGTTTCATGCCATTCCTCTTTGAGCTACAGCCAAGTCCACAGCACACCGGTTTATTGGTTTATGTTCATTTAAGCAAAGAAAATACTGTTAGCCTCGCAGGCACGACCACTTGCCAAATGATTTGTGATTATGCCATCTGTTGTGGGTTTGATCAGGGCCTCACATTAAAAGAATTGAACATGTGTGATGTGCATTTGTTGTCAATTATTAATAATGTCAAGACAGACGCATAATAATAAACCTAAATAGAGGAAGCCTGGCACAATTAAACTCAGCTAAAAAGCAAAATGAGCAGAATTACTCATTTCTTTACAGAGTAAGGCTTGAATTTTGTTTCCCAGCTAAGTGTACATGCAGTACCTCTAGTGGGTCCACCGCTAAAAATAAAGTGACGATATGGCATGGCATATATATTGTAGGTTTATGCATGAGGGCTAAAGTGTTGTTTGTCTGTAAATGTATGTCGCATTATGTTTAATGCTGTTTAATGTGCTAAGGAAAAAATCCGTACTGAAATCCAATTGCATTGTGTGGTCCTTAAAGAATCAATCAATCAATCAATCAATCAATCAATCAGTCGATGTAACAAATACAGTTGAATTGTATTATTATAAAACCCATTCTTTGAAAATGACATAAAACATCATCATTTCACCAATGTCTTCTTGTTCACAACTTCCAATCCATCCATCATCTATATTTCTTATTCTCTGAGGCTAGTGGGAGGAGTTAGAGCCAATCCTTGCTGACACTGAGTGAGAGGCAGGGAACCAGACAAAAAAAAAAAAACCATTCACACTCCCTAGTGACATTCCTGCACTGCACAGAGGAAGTTAAACTTTGTATATGAAGACGGAGACAGAGGCTAAATCAACATTTCACTAATAAAACAAGACTGCTACAAGAAGATTTGAGTTTGACTGAAATCACAAAGAAAAGTTTCAGGGTAAAAAAAACAAAAACCTGTAGTTAAGTTTAGTTTGAAGAAATTGCCCCCAAGTGCCCCTGTGCTCCCGCTCTATACATACTGATAGTATTGCTTGACAGAGCCCATTTCCAGGTAAAGAAAGCAGCATACATGTCATTTTAAGAATAACAAAGCCCCAGCGCGTAACTCCTGTCACCAAAACACTACTAGCATTGCTAACACTCCTTCCCCCGGAGGATTAAAAAGGAAACTTTTTGTCCCTGCCTTAATGGCATTTTCAGCCAAGGAGGCACCTCTGCTGACACAGATAAGAAAAAAAGACTGAGAAACACAGAGAGAGTCGTGTGGAGCCGACAGGCTTACTCAGCATTGGGTGAACTCATTTGACAACGGGCTTCAATGTAATGGACATGTTCCGTTTTAAAAGTAACGCACTACAACTTTAACTAAACGCCCCCAATCTGCACGCCAAACTGCCCAAATAAAAATCCACACACACACACACACACAAGGTTAACGACAGGCTCTGCCGGACCTGTAACCTTACTTGGTGGAATGAAATGTAAATGGATCTAATTATTTTCCTGGCAGACTCCATCACATAAACCCTCTGAGGGGAGGAAATACATTTGTGTCACTTCAGGTGTTCAGGGGGCGCCACATTTGCATTTTCACGTGTCAGGCTCATTTAATATTATTTCAGGACAGCACTCTCCCCGGCGACTTCACCGGGAAGCTGTTTTTACCCAGGAGTCCCCTGTCAGAAAATGTCTTCGCCATCACGCTTCCTGTGAGGATAGTGAAACTAAAAAGGTGAAAGGGCAACGCTGGCACTGTATACGACGCCGCTACACACACACACACACACACACAATTCTGCAAATAAACCTGGTGAAACCACAACACTCTTCTCTCAACACCACCACATCCTGATTGCTTACACGCTGCACTTCATCATCGACACACTCCCTCAATACTATTGACATACGCACACATTCGCGGGATTAACTGATCAATACTTCTTTCAAACGCGGGCTTGTAAAAATGGATTTTTGCATAACTGTCTGCGAAAAGTGATTTTATCGATGACCCCCGCACTTGGTAAAATATAAATAAATTGGCGTAGATGTCTTGGAGGTTTTAATTCACTGCAGCCAGAGATTGATGAAGTTGTCCCTTGACATTGGGGGGGAGGGGGGGGGGGGTGCGCAGCCTAAAGATTGACAAGTTGACAAGTGTGAGAGGTGGACGCAACTTTTTTTCCCCCACTACTTGCACAAGAGAGAGAGACTGCGACACGAATCAACCGAGGCAAAAAAACCTAAACACTTTTTCTACTTTGGCTCTTAAAAAAAAAAAAAAAAAAAAAATGATGTCACACTGACAAGACAATTAACAGACAGCACACGACAGGAACGGAGTGTGGGACCGTGTCACAGCAGTGCACCGGCGTGTGTTTTTTAAGAGGAGCCACAGAGAAGAAGGCAGAAAGATGTAAACACACACAGGAAAATACAAAGAGGGAGAGGGAAAGAAAAAAAGAAAAAGTCTTACCTGGAAACACAAGCAGCGCAAACACCCAGGACAGGATGATGAAACATGCCGGATTATACATGCTTCCCAAACACTGCTGATTCTGACGTACAGATTTGTTTTATGGTGCGGTCTCTCTTCTCTTTCCTATCTTCCCCACAAACTGGGCTTCAAAAAGAGCTGCTCACTTAGATTGTTTTCCCCTTTTCTCTCCCTTGTTCCTGAATGTCACTTTGAATAGCTTTTCATCCACACTTGCACGGGTTGTACTGAAGATGCTTTAGATCCAGTGCAAAGAGTAGTTGGTGGCTACACATACACACACACACACAAACACAGGCGCGCACACTCACTCACACAGAGAGGCAGAGCGAGAGAGAGTGAGAGAGATACACAGAGAGACACTGGCTCCTCATGCAGCGTTCGATCTCCCTCCCTTCCACGTACTACCGCGCACAGAGGGACCAGCACTCTGCAAGACATGGGGGAGAGATGAGGAGTAGGGGGGGGGGGGGGGGAGCGCAGCCTCCGCTGGCATTGGTCGAAACCTCTGTCGATCACCCATAAACAGTGCTAGCTCTGTTTTTTCCACCCCCCCCCCCTCCTTTTTTTGGCAGCTTTAGATCCCATACCATGCCTTCCATCCTCTGTTGTCTGACAGAAATTGAGCAGGATTGGAAGGATTATGAATAACTCACGTTTAATAAAAAAAAAATAAAAAAAAAAAAATGGTTGAGTAAATAGTAAGCCCTCTCAATTTAGACTGAAAGTGATTTGGGTAAGGGGGTGGGAAAAAAAAGAAATCATAACTTGAAGAGATTGTGGGTTGTCCGACATTCCTTGGTGTGCTTTAATAAGGCATTGTGATGCAGCGGTGTGACAGTTTGCACTGCCTAATGCGGCTGAAGCCCAGGGAACAGGTGTGTTTGTGAAGAGCAGAACCACTGCTGGAGAGAGAGAGACGGAGAGAGAGAGAGAGAGAGAGAGAGCCCCCATAATGAGATGACACATATGAGATAAGATTCTCCCTTAAATACTTGCTGCTGCTATTCTGGGTGAAGTCCGTGGTGATTCACGGAACAACAACATCGAAAGCCCCTGCTACTTTTGCTCCGAGTGTAATGAATTATATAATTATATAATTATGCACTGCCCCGAGGCAGTAATGAGAATTCTAAGTGTTAGCCCTTTACTCAGTGGTCATTAACGCCAGCCAGTCACCAAGATAATATGCTGCCAGTGTGCGTTTCTGCAAAGATATGAGGGAACTTAAGTTTCGGAACCAAACCATGTACTAGTGCGCTCAGTTAAACGTGTTATTAGCGGCGGTAGCGCAAACCCATTTTAACGGCGTCAATGTTTTTATCGCGAGATTAGCGTTCTTTAGTTACACGATAGAATGTTAGAAAAACAACAACACCATACCGGACCTAGCTAGACCGGAAACAAAACAACAGGCACACTCCATACACTTGTTTGAGTAGTAGGCTAACGTTGCGCTTTGAGTGGATGGCGAGCGATGTGCGCCTCTCCGTATCCAACGCAGCCTGGATCATTTCCCGACGCCCTCCCCACATCCAAGTAATGATGAATGCAGTGTTACCGACCAAGCCGGCAGACCCCCCGAACCGTAGTAAGGAGACCTCCGAAGACCGCTAGCTCCTTTAGCTCGGATTAGCAACACACTAAACCAGGGTGATGGAGATATTTTCTCAATAAAACAAAGAAATATGCACAAAGCAAGCCGATCCACTTTTCTATGTTGATAAGAGCATTAAAATGAGATAAATAATGGGACAAAAAGAAATCAAGGGACATT